>NC_064630.1:143752358-144365614 GCF_023864275.1 Schistocerca cancellata | reverse complement strand
TTCTCAATAATGACTGATGTAGCACCATCATGGAGTACATTGCATTTGCTCCTTGTGCTGGGCATGTAACTTCTTAGGCGAGCACTGCGACTACCTGCCTATGCCAATCAACCATCCGATACACGCCAGTCCTGCACACAAATAATTGTCGCGCAGTGGACACAGTTCCACTTGCACACACTCATCTTTAAAATAACGTGTGTTTGAGATGGTGGAAATATGAGTGTTTCTAGAATTTATCCCAAAATTCTCGAGGCACTACAAAATTGTTTGATGTGTGTATATGTGAATGACTTTCCACTTAACATTCAACAAGCAAAGTTAACACTTTTTGCAGACAATTCTAGTGTTATAATAAGAGCCATTAGAGAAAAAAAACAACAGAAGAGTTAGTAAATTATATTTTTGAATGAATTATTAATTGGTTCTCTTAAAATGGGGTCTCCCCAAATTTTGGAAAAAAGTGCACTACATTCAGCTCTGTTCAACAAATGAAATCATACCAACAACTGATGTAGCACATGAGTAAATTGTGTAGAATGCTCCAAATTTTGGGTGTACATGTTGATGAAAACTTGAAATGGAAGAAGCAATATTACTGAGCTTCTCAAACAATTAAGTTCAGCTACTTTAGCCCTTTGTATAACTGCTAACCTTGGAAACAAACTTATTAACCTTCTGACATATTTTGCATGTTTCCACTCAATAATGTCACATGGAATAATTTTCTGGGGTAACTCAACACTTAGAAAGAAACTACTGACTGCACAAAAGTTGTTACGTTGTTGTGGTCTTCAGTCCTGAGACTGGTTTAATGCAGCTCTCCATGCTACTCTATCCTGTGCAAGCTTCTTCATCTCCCAGTACTTACTGCAACATACATCCTTCTGAATCTGCTTAGTGTATTCATCTCTTGGTCTCCCTCTATGATTTTTACCCTCCACGCTGCCCTCCAATGCTAAATTTGTGATCCCTTGATGCCTCAGGACATGTCCTACCAACCGGTCCCTTCTTCTAGTCAAGTTGTGCCACAAACTCCTCTTCTCCCCAATTCTATTCAATACCTCCTCATCAGTTATGTGATCTACCCATCTAATCTTCAGCATTCTTCTGTAGCACCACATTTCGAAAGCTTCTATTCTCTTCTGGTCCAAACTATTTATCGTCCATGTTTCACTTCCATACATGGCTACACTACATACAAATACTTTCAGAAATAACTTCCTGATACATAAATCTATACTCGATGTTAGCAAATTTCTCTTCTTCAGAAATGCTTTCCTTGCCATTGCCAGTCTACATTTTATATCCTCCCTACTTCGGCCATCATAAGTTATTTTGCTCCCCAAATAGCAAAACTCCTTTACTACTTTAAGTGTCTCATTTCCTAATCTAATTCCCTCAGCATCACCCGATTTAATTTGACTACATTCCATTATCCTCATTTTGCTTTTGTTGATGTTCATCTTATATCCTCCTTTCAAGACACTGTCCATTCTGTTCAACTGCTCTTCCAAGTCCTTTGCTGTCTCTGACAGAATTACAATGTCATCGGCGAACCTCAAAGTTTTTATTTCTACTCCATGGATTTTAATATCTACTCCGAATTTTTCTTTTGTTTCCTTTACAGCTTGCTCAATATACAGATTGAATAACATCGAGGAGAGGCTATAACCCTGTCTCACTCCCTTCCCAACCACTGCTTCCCATTCATGCCCCTCAACTCTTATAACTGCCATCTGGTTTCTGTATAAATTGTAAATAGCCTTTCGCTCCCTGTATTTTACCCCTGCCACCTTCAGAATTTGAAAGAGAGTATTCCAGTTGACATTGTCAAAAGCTTTCTCTAAGTCTACAAATGCTAGAAATGTAGGGTTGCCTTTTCTTAATCTTTCTTTTAATATAAGTCGTAAGGTTAGTATTGCCTCACGTGTTCCAACATTTCTACGGAATCCAAACTGATCTTCCCCGAGGTCCACTTCTACCAATTTTTCCATTTGTCTGTAAAGAATTCGCGTTAGTATTTTGCAGCTGTGACTTATTAAACTGATAGTTCAGTAATTTTCACATCTGCCAACACCTGCTTTCTTTGGGATTGGAATTATTATATTCTTCTTGAAGTCTCAGGGAATTTCGCCTGTCTCATACATCTTGCTCACCAGATGGTAGAGTTTTGTCATGACTGGCTCTCCCAAAGCCGTCAGTAGTTCTAATGGAATGTTGTCTACTTCCGGGGCCTTTTTTCGACTCAGGTCTTTCAGTGCTCTGTCAAACTCTTCACGCAGTATCTTATCTCCCATTTCATCTTCCTCTACATCCTCTTCCATTTCCATAATATTGTCCTCAAGTACATCGCCCTTGTATAAACCTTCTATATACTCCTTCCACCTTTCTGCCTTCCGTTCTTTGCTTAGAACTGGGTTTCCATCTGAGCTCTTGATATTCATACAAGTGGTTCTCTTCTCTCCAAAGGTCTCTTTAATTTTCCTGTAGGCAGTATCTATCTTACCCCTAGTGAGATAAACCTCTACATCCTTACATTTGTCCTCTAGCCATCCCTGCTTAGCCATTTTGCACTTCCTGTTGATCTCATTTTTGAGACGTTTGTATTCCTTTTTGCCTGCTTCATTTGCTGCATTTTTATATTTTCCCCTTTCATCAATTAAATTCAATATTTCTTCTGTTACCCAAGGATTTCTATTAGCCCTCGTCTTTTTACCTACTTGATCCTCTGCTGCCTTTACTACTTCATTCCTCAGAGCTACCCATTCTTCTTCTACTGTATTTCTTTCCCCCCATTCTTGACAATTGTTCCCTTATGCTTTCCCTGAAACTCTGTACAACCTCTGGTTTAGTCAGTTTATCCAGGTCCCATCTCCTTAAATTCCCACATTTTTGCAGTTTCTTCAATTTTAATCTACAGTTCATAACCAATAGATTGTGGTCAGAGTCCACATCTGCCCCTGGAAATGTCTTACAATTTAAAACTTGGTTCCTAAATCTCTGTCTTACCATTATATTATCTATCTGATACCTTTTAGTATCTCCAGGATCTATCTGATACCTTTTAGTATCTCCAGGATTCTTCCATGTATACAACCTCTTTTATGATTGTTGAACCAAGTGTTAGCAATGATTAAGTTATGCTCTGTGCAAAATTCTACCAGACGACTTCCTCTTTCATTTCTTCCCCCCAATCCATATTCACCTACTATGTTTCCTTCTCTCCCTTTTCCTACTCTTGAATTCCAGTCACCCATGACTATTAAATTTTCGTCTCCCTTCACTACCTGAATAATTTCTTTTATCTCATCATACATTTCATCAATTTCTTCATCATCTGCAGAGCTAGTTGGCATATAAACTTGTACTACTGTAGTAGGCATGGGCTTTGTGTCTATCTTGGCCACAATAATGTGTTCACTATGCTGTTTGTAGTAGCTTACCCACACTCCTATTTTTTTATTCATTATTAAACCTACTCCTGCATTACTCCTATTTGATTTTGTATTTATAGCCCTAACAAAAGTTAGCAATAAGATTAATATGTTGTGTTCACCCAAAGATGTCATGTAGGTACTATAATCCATCACAATTTGAGAACAGTGATGTGCATAACTACATGACAAGAAGGGAAAAATGATCATTATTACCCATTGTTAAAGCCGTCAGTGGCTCAGAGAGGACTTCAATATGTAGCAATAAAAATTGTTAATCGTTTGCCCAATAACACAAATGTCTGACAGGTAGCGAAGCAAGTTTCACATTTAATATAAAATCATTTTTCCTAGACAACTCTTTCTATTCCCTTGAAGAATTTCTACTAAAAAACTAGTAGCCAATTAAAAAAAAAAAAAAAAATAAAAAAGTTTTTAAGTGCAGTTGCATGAGTTGGAATTAAATGATAATGTGCTCATTAATGTTAGCACTAACCATGTATACATATCCTGTAAACTAACTCATTCCACATGACTTCAATAAAAGAATTGTTCAAATGATCTATGGAACATGTATCTAACTAACTAATTTTCACAGTAAATCTGCATTATGACTGCTTGTGACCTATACAATCTTAGCCTTGTGCATTGCTGTGTTTCATCAAAAACCTGAGGTTGTTAAGCTGATGATACTGTCAATGAGCCATGCATTTGCCACATCTGGCAACAGCTGGTAATATCTAGTAAATCCGCCCTTCTTAAGAGTTCTAATGCATCCACAATAGTAAAGTCCCACAAGGTCACACTCTGGCCCCAGATCCAGTTTGATCTAATATTGTGTGTCTGGAAAATAGCACAGATCACTTATGTTTACTTAAAGAGTGAGAGAATGGTTATACAGAATTACAGATTAATCTCTTGTCTGTTGCAGAAGCCTAGAGTTTATCTACAATTGACATTATGACATTCACAGAGAAAACAATTTGTTCTAAAAATAGCACTGGTTTGGGGGGAGGGGGGGGGGGAAGAAGAAGAAGAAGAAGAAACTGCTCTTGTGAAAAACAGCTCATTTTATCAGACACAATACATAATAGATGTAAGATGCTGGTGAATAGGTAGATTCCATAATTTTAGAATTCCAAAAGGCACAATGATGACTGTTGATGAACATATGGAGAATCTTCACAAACTTGGTTTACATGAATGATTGTGAACAGAATCAATTTGTTATAATGGAAGTGATGTTCACAAAACTGAAAGTAACATTGGTTGTGTTGGATAGAACCATAATAGGATATCTAATTTTCTCAATATAAATTACCAAGTTAGTAGAAAGGGCAGCAGCATTTTCACATTATTGGCTGACAATGCTATTGCCTATAGGCCTATATGCCTATAGGAAAGGCCTGTGATATGATGAATACAAGAAAATGCTGTATTTATACTCTGGTGCAATTTGAGTGAATACAAGATAATACCAACAACAAATACAAAGAATCTAATGGTACCAATTGCAATGTTTCTGGGACTTCTGGATCTTGCCATCTCATTTACAGATCCAAGCATCAAAGCTTGAAGTCATATGTGACATCAGTAACAAGGACAGCAAATGGAAGACTCAGTTTTTTGGGAAGATCTTGAGAAAGAGTGTTGTTTCTGTAGAGAAAATCACATACAACATGTTAGCAAAACCAATTCTAGAATACTGCTCCAGTGTTAAAAGTTCTAATCACATGGGCATGATAGCAGACCTCAAACCAATTCATAGCTACAGTGATAGGATTGTAACAAGTCAGTAAGGCCATATGGAACTGTAATGGTGGTGCTCAGAACACTTGGATAGAAATCTCAAGCATAAATATGGTATTATTCTCTCAGAAAAGCATATGTGGATACATTTAGAGAACCAGAATTAGAAGCAAACTTAGTTACAGTTCTATTGCCTTAATTTTAACACATTTAACTCTTTGAATACCAGTGGTTTTTGCCTGAAGCCACAAACTCATTATTTTTTTAAATATGAGAGCCTTTTGCATGAAACCACTGATACTATTGCAGGAAATACACTTCAAGTGGTATAGTGAGGTACTTCTATGAACTTAGTGCAAGGTTGCAGTATCTTACAATGTTAAAAGCAACATTCAGAATAGAAATTGGCCTATGTGGTTGCAGGAGACTGTGACATGGTTTTTCTTATAGTGATCATATTGAGAAGATCATTGGCAGTGAAATTAAGCACATCTAAAGTTACTGTAATGTAAATTTGAGCTTCTGCTACTGGCTTTGTGAGTGATTACAAAATGAAAGCACTTGAGCAGTATGTACTTCTGTAATTATTTATTATATTTTAGGCCCATTTTTGCTTGTTATTTAGGTCTATAATTTAAGTTAGGCACTATGAGGTCATCAAAGTTTCAAGATGTGGGATTGTGTCTAGGATAAATGGGAAACCGCTTTAAAAAATATCTCATGAAATAGTGGATGGTTGAAAAATATGTGTCCCTGGGCTTATAAAGTGAAATCACCTGCTTAAGACAACTGACTGTTTACTTTTCACCAACTTATTCTTGTATTCATTGCTTACTTTGATAACAAAGTATAATTTTGTGAAAACTTTGAAAATTATATTTCAAAGTGAAACCACCTCCTTAAAACAACTGAGTGTTTATTTTTTGCCAATTTCTTCGTGTGTTTGTTGCTTCTGTGATGATAAAGATCAAATTTTGTGAAAAATTTTAAAATTCACTTTTTTTTTATTAGTGAGACTCAAAGAGTTAAGGACCAGAAGAATAAGAAAGACTGGTTCATACCAAAGCAATTAGAGAGTAAATTTTCCCTCAATCCATACACAAATGGATGGCACAAAGCCACCATTTGAAGGAAGTATCCATCACCATGTACTGTGCAGTGGCTTGCAGAGTAATTATTATGATCATTCAAAAAGAAATGACTTGGAAGCTGTAAAATGAAAACGGCTAAAGGGATAGTAATTCTTTTGCCTGTTGAAGAAAATATGGTCACTATGAGAGTGCTGAGACCACGAACTCACCATTAGAGGCACATGAGCCCACACCCAAATGCCAACGCAGAGTGCACATGTAGAGTTCAACTGTCTACTGTGCTCAGTATGTTTCAAATGGAGAAATGAAGGCTTCAAAAGAGAAGCACATGAGTGTAATGGGTTTCCTGACAGCACAAGAAGTGTGAGGAACAGAATTTCATCAAAGAAGTGTCTAAAGAGCACCACACGTTCATTGTAAGGCTCAAGGTGTGGCACAAAAAGTGAGTCAAGGAAAGACTGTATTAAAACATCCTTTGGGCATCCTTTACCACTCCCTGAAGAGACTACATCTATTTTTTGCTTAATCAATTGTTTAATGTACAATGCTACAATTCACCTATAACAGTAATTAGTTTGTTTTAAGCAACTTATGTAAAATCCGAGTTTGCGATTGTATTCTGTGCTCAGTAACAAGTATCTGAATGTGCTAAGAATATTTTGTTTCCAAAAATTAATAAGTAATTGATCTAAACTTGCTCAGCTAATGAATCTGTTAATTAATATTTATCAAAAACCACAAAGTCCTACATAAACAAATCGTGTTTTGCATCTTACAAATTTATCTCCAGCAAATCAGCTACCTATTTTTAATAAACATATTATTTGGAATTCATACATGGTAGGAATACTTTTCATTCTTTCTTTTATTGTAATTAACTAAAATGTAGTATGTATTGTTACTTTCTGGAAACCTGTAAATTACTTCGGAATTCCTAATGAAATTATGTCTGCATCCACTCAAAATGCTGAGGAATTACTTTCATTATTTTTCTATATATGTGGATTAATTTTGTTACACATTTTTAATTGTCATTTGTGAAGATTTGTAAATTCTGATTGTCAATAATTGTTGTACACCATATAATTACCAGCAGTTTGCACACAGCAGAGAGGCAGTTTGTTACCAACCACCAACAGCACTGCATGTAGAACTTGGTTTACATACTTTTAGCTACCAAACATCTTGCATGCAAATGAAGCAGTTTTGTGGAAAATCTGTACATGGAATTTATTTCGTACATTACAAAACTAGTTTCCCATATACAGCACCACAGCGCAAGAGCTCAGGAGTATTTGCAGTGAAGCTACACCTCTAGAATGAAGATCTTTTACTTCACAAACATTTATGGTAAAAACATTTCATCTCTAAATTAATGAACAGTTATGCATCTTTTCAGTTCAGTCCATCTGTTGAGACAGTTGCATCCCAGCTGGTGGAGACCCATTTTTAAAATTTTTGTGGTTCACATGGTAATTGTGGTCACAAAACTTAATATAACTTTTGGCATAAACTTTCAACTTTTATAAGTCTGCAAATATTTTATTTATCAGCAATCCATATTATCCACATCCCACACCACGCTGACTTCTTCATTACCAGCAGCTCCGTTTTAGGATGGACATCACTGGCAGATGATTCACAATGTGACACACAACACCTCATTACTGATACCACCGTCCAGCATGTGGATGGACCTATTATTGAAGACTGGGGAGGTACAATGGCAGGCATTGCCCCAAAGGTCAGACTGAGTGTCAAAATTGCACAGGACATTCACTGATTTCCATACACTTGTGCCATTCTTCAATTAAATTCTGTTCCCTGCACTCCTTCCACTGTAAGTAAATGCATTACGCCCCATAGCTCTTCTTTTGAAGCCTCAATTTCTTTGTTTTCAGCACTTTTGAATGCAGTGGACATTCAACGCCAGCACATGCTCACCCTGTTGCCATGTGGATGTGCACTCATGGCCTTATAATGGTGAGGGGACATACCTTGCTCCATAGTGTAGTGTAACATATCACTTTGGTGCCGCAACTCAGTTGCTACCACTACATCAGACCCCTGGATGGAAACACAGTGTTGACATCTAGGAATTCTGCCAGGAAGTGCACCTGCCAGCCAAAGCAACTTGTCCACATTACAGGAGGAACTGCATTGACAGGTGATGCTGCAGTGGTGGCACTTGCAACATAACATCTCAATAACAAGATGGATGGGCATTTCCATTGAGCCACTGTCAGTGGTGTGTCGTGAAAAAGGCATGCTGCTTTAATGCAGTTGAGTGAGACAGTTGTAGCCTTGCCATTCATCATAATGTCCATAGTTTGTGTATGTCGTTGGAAAAATTAATACAAAACTGAATTTGGAGTTTGCAATGGAGATTTAACACAGCCTGTGAGGAGCATAACATTCATACAATGATGGAAATCATGGTGCATGAAGCAGGGCAGTGAGCCATGGCATGAAGCCTTTGGTGGACAGATCCTGGAAACGTACTCTCTCAAGCGATGCAAAAGCTCTGGCTGAACTTGGGCAGCTGTGTCAACAAAACCACCAGGCAGGCACAATGTCTCACCATAAACCAATTCTACCATTGTCAAACAGATCTCAGACCTGAATGTTGTTCACAAACCAAGTAATAACACTGGTAGCGCCAACAACCAGGTCTCCTCATGGCACATTAGCGCTGCTGTCAAACAACAGTTCCAGTGTTCAATCATCCCATTGCTTGTTGGTTTGTAGATAGTAGTCCTGTGGTGGGTATAACCACAAAACTTGTCCAGCTGAGTGAATAGATTCAATTAAAACTGATGTGCAACATATATCCAAATCGCACCAACCATGTTGAAACAAAGGCAGAAGCTAATGCTTTAGCTGTGAAATTATTGACCGGTACTGCTTCAGGCCAGTGGGTATAATGGTCAATCATTGTTAATAAGTACCTCTGCTCATTTGAAGGAGGAAGCAGTCCAATAATGTCCAAATGTACACGGGCAAAGCAAGTGCTGGTATCGGGGAAGTCACCAATAGGGGCTTGGCCATGGTAAGTAATCATGCAGTGTTGATACTGGAGACAATATCTGACCCATTCCCGACAGTCATTCTGCATGTGTGGCCACATGAAACTCTGAACCACAAGACAAAGGGTTGGATACACCCCTGAATGGCATAACTCATGGACAGTGTTAAAAGCTTGCCTTCTGAACACTGGCAGCAGAAAGAGTAGGCTGGTCATGAGAGACGTCACATTACAGATGTGTTCCTTCCTCTGGATCGTCAATGAGCTGTAGCTTCAATGTTGATATGGCATTGTTGACATACATAAGTAGTTCATCTTTTCACTGTGCTTGTGCAACTGCAAAAAAATTTACTGAACTGGAGATACTGCGTACCCACAATAGACTATCCACAAAAATGTTGATGATCCCAGATAATTGTGTCATGTCCTTCCTAAACTGGGCCACAAATTCCACATGGTTAAACTTTCTGGGTGATCATTTAGTGCTGTTCCACATGAATGCAAGTGTTAATGGCTTGTGGTCCATATAAATTGTGAACACTTGCACTTTGAGTTGAGGAAGAAAGTATTTTACCATCATATCTGCTCAGCTTCCTCTGCAAAGTTGACAGTTTGTGCAAGTAATACACCTATTGTTGCCAGAAATTGGCTGACCACTGTTGTAGAACTCTGCCAATGGCTGTCTGGCTTGCATCGATGACTGTAACTAGTGGTGCTTTGAACTGTGAATGTGTCAGAAGTGCTACATCAGCCAGTCTCTTCTTTGTTGTCTCGGATACAGAGCAAAGACTTGCCGTTAACATTAACTTTTGGACCCAATAACACTGCCATCATAGGTTCCCGTAACTCTGCAGCATGATGAAGGTATTATGCGTAGAAGTTCAGTATATCCAAAAAATGTCATTACTCTTTGACTGTAGTTGGCCAGAGTAGTTGCAGTGCTGCATCCACCTTCTGAGGAAGAGGAAGGGGGCCCGCAGCAGAGATCTTGCGACCACACTCTGGCTGCCCAAAGAGGAACTTGTCCTCTTTCAGGATGACTCCATATCATTCCAATCATTCTAATACCTCCCACACAGATGCTGCAGATGCGGTTTCAGGTTGGCAGAGAACACTAGGACATTGTCAAGGTACGGGAAGCAGTCGGGTAAGCCCACGGAGAATGGAGACTATAAATCTTTGCCAAGTTTGAGTGGTGTTAACTGACTTGAAACTCATGAGCATGCTTTCAAATAACACAAAAGGCCCGAGATATCTTCCATGACTACTGGTATCTGAGTATATGCCTTTGCACAGTGCAGAACAGTGAATAAAGTGGCACCATGCAGCACATACAGGTAATTATAATTATAATCCCCAAAAGCGGTACGGGGCACCTGTCAAGCACCATTCACAGTCACCACATGGGTGCCAGGCTGCACCTTTCTTAGGCACTAAGTGTCATGCTGAGGACCACGGGCTTTCAGAAGGCCACATTATGCCCTCATATATCACAGAATCAAATTTGGCCTTTACTACTGCTTAGAAGTCTGGAGCCAAATGTCTTAGCTGACACGCTCAGAGTCCATCAGGCATTGTCTTTATACACTGCAGTGTGTCTTGCAGTACGTGGTTAAGAGCACGGGGCTGCCTGATCAAGTTCAAGTAGTTGCTCAACAACTCTGCATACTCACCCCCAGAAGGCTGCATCAGCTTGTCACTATGAATTGCTGCACTGCAGTGAAAACTGGTGGCTGTTAAGCTGGTGACACCATCCACCAGGCAAGCGTTCGCAACATCTGTATTTACATTTTGCAATGTGCACTGCAGCCATAGCAGTTATAAAGCTAAGTACTGACAAACTTATTTGTGCACTGTTATATAGTTATTAAGTTTAATAGTTTTCCGTAGTGTTTTGTGCCGTTCGCAGCGAAATAATGATTTAATAAACTTTTGGAAATGTTCGCTCCCTGTGTTTTCTAGAGTTTTCTGTGCATTGAAATTGTTTAGTAAATTTCCTGCTCTAGTTTTCAACTGACGTCTCTTATTGTTTCTAGTGAAATATTTCAGTAAATTTTCATTTAGTGTTTTAACTTCATTTAGTGTTCTGGTGGCCGTTTGAATTTTTTGGTTTTAGCTAATAATTTTGTGAAGTTTTGTTGGTATTGGTATTAGCTGTGGTATGGTAATATTAATACAAGTAGTTGCTTTCTTAGTAGAGAGAGAATTTCGAGACTGCTATTGTTAGTTCTATAAAAAGTTCTACTGGTGTAACTGAACTCTGGTAACGTAGACATATAGTTTTTTTTCAGTAACTGTAAAATTTTAGCATGAGTGAGAAGGCAGCTAGGAAGAGGAGATATTCAGACAGTTATACTTTGCATATATGCAATAGATTTGACCAACTGTCAGAGTTGAGTGGAGAAGAGGCTCGTGTAGTTGTAGATGTAGGGAACATGGAGCAGTCCTCAGCAACTAGGAGGCCTAGGTCAGTTGCAAAGTCTAGCAGAAAGAAGAAGGTTCTGCTGGTAGGTAGTTTTCACAGTGTAGGTGTGGGCCAGCAGTCGCAGGAAGTTTTGGGGAGTGAGTACCAGGTCACCAGCATTGTGAAGCCTAGTGCAGGATTGGCTCAACTGATTAGCAGCATAGGGGAGTTATGTAGGAATTTTATGAAGGAGGATCGGGTAGTGATAGTGGGTGGAGCAGGGAACAGTATTGATAGGGACGGGGGCTATGATGTAGGTGGTGACTTGGTAAACGTAGCTACTCAAACTGGTGGCACTAATGTGCATTTCGTGCAACTGGTGGTGGTGGTGGTGGTGGGATCCCTCAAGGAAAAAATCATGTTGTGGTTGGTGTTAGAGCTGCACCTTTTTTAGACTTAAGTCAGCTGATAGGTATACCTGCTTAAAGAAAGTACCTCTAACTAAGGGCTCACTCTCTGAGGACACAATGTTTCCAAGTAGAGAAGGAATTAGCATATTTCATCAAAATAGAAGAGGTATTAGAGAAGTTAGTGAACTGCTTATAGATGGTGGCTATGAAATTATTGGTATATCAGAGCACCACTTAAATAATTTGACAGTTCAGAGGCTTCCTTTACCAGGATACAGATTAGCTGGCTGTTTTTCAAGGAGTTCCTTGCGGGTTGGGGGAATGGCTCTGTAAGTAAAAAACAGTATTCCATTTGAGTCCATAGAAGTATCACGACACTGCACTGAACAATTATTTGAACGTTGTGCACGGGCAGTTGAGTTTAGTGAAACTAAACTTCTAATTGTTATCGTTTATGGGTCCCCGAACTCCAACTTCAGAGCATTTCTGGTCAAGCTAGAGAGGGTTCTTGATTCACTTTGTAGGAAGTACCAAAAATTAGTTATATGTGTTAGCTTCAATATTAATTTTGTATATGATGGTGCAAGAAAAAGGATGTTGGTAGATCTCCTAAATTAATATGATCTGATGCAAACTGTGTTTTTTTCCAACTAGGGTGCAGGGGAACAGTAACACAGCCATAGACAATATTTTTATTCATTCTTCATTACTAGATGGCCTTTCAGACCATGATGCACAAATTTTAACACTAAAAGGCTTTTGTACTAAAGCAAATGTCATATATAATTACAAACCAGGTGGGACAGCTAATCCAACAGCTATTGAGAGCTTTTTAAACCTTGTCAGGGAACAAGAGTGGCCGGCTGTTTATAGTGCTGATAACATAGATGATAAAAATAAAGCTTTCCTTACCAAATTTCTCATGCTCTTTGAGAGTTGCTTTCCATTAGAACATTCTAAACGGTACTAGCAGTAATAGGCAGCCTGGGTGGCTGACTAGTGGGAAAAGGATATCTTGTAGAACAAAGCGGGAATTATATCAGAGTGTTAGAAGTAGTCACAATCAAACTACAGTAGCCCATTACAAACAGTATAGTAAGGTGCTTAAAAATGGTTTTACGAAAGCAAAGAATATATGGTATGCAAATAGAATAACTCATTCAAAAGATAAAATTAAAACCATATGGTTAGTTGTGAAGGAAGTGCCTGGTCAGCAGCACTAGGTCAATGATATAAAGTCAGTTCACAGTAAAAATATTTCTGTTACTGATAAATCAGAAATATGTACAGTATTTAACAATCATTTTCTGAGCATTGCTGGTGAGTTAAATAAAAATTTAGTTTCTACAGGGAATCATAGAACTTTTTTGGCAAGTGCCTTTCTGACATTGTTGTCTGAAATACTCCTCTGTGATACAGACAAGAGGGACATTGAGTCAATAATTAAATCACTGAAGACTAAGGACTCTCATGATTATGATGGAGTGTCTAGCAGAATACTAAAGTACTGTGCTGCACATTGTTAGCCCTGTATTTAGCCATATTTGTAAAATTTCCTTTAAGAATTGTCAGTTTCCTGAGCAATTAAAATACTCAGTAGTAAAGCCGCTTTATAAAAAGGGAGAAAGGGATAATGTAGATAATTTTAGACCTTTTTGTATGCCATCAGTGTTTGCAGAAGTTATTGAAAAGGCTGTGACTGTAAGGATAATTGATCACTTTATATTACATGATTTGTTACCAAATGTACAGTTCAGCTTTAGAAGTCATGTAACAACTGAAAATGCTATATTCTCTTTTCTCTGTAAGGTATTGGATGGGTTAAACAAAAGGTTTCGATTGCTTGGCATATATTTTTTTTTTATTTAACTAAGGTATTTGATTGTGTTGATCACAAAATATTGCTTCAGAAGTTGGACCATTATGGAATACGGAGAGTAGCTCACAATTGGTTCACCTCTTACTTTAGCAACAGACAGCAAAAGGTCATTATTCACAATGTTGATAATGGGCTCTGATGTGGGGTCTGAGTGGGATATGGTCAAGTGAGGGGGTTCCCCAGGGATCGGTGTTGGGACCACTCCTGTTACTTATTTATATAAATGATATGCCCTCTTGTATTATGGGTAAATCTAAAATATTTCTGTTTGCTGATGACACTAGCTTGGTAGTAAAGGATGTTGTGTGCAACATTGGCGCTGTTTCAAATAGTGTAGTTCATGACATAAGTTCATGGCTTGTAGAAAATAAACTAATGCTAAATCACAGTAAGACTCAGTTTTTACAGTTTCTAACACACAATTCAACAAAAACCAACATTTTAATTTCACAGAATGGGCATATGATTAGTGAAACTGAACACTTCAAGTTTCTGGGTGTTCAGATAGATAGTAAGCTGTCGTGGAAAGCCCATGTTCAGGATCTTGTTCAAAGACTAATACTGCCATTTTTACTATTCGAACAGTATCAGAAGTGAGTGATTGTTTGACATGAAAATTAGTCTACCTTGTTTATTTTCATTTGCTTATGTCAAATGGTATTATATTTTGGGGTAACTCATCCCATTCTAAAAGGATAAAGGATATATTTGCCTCACAAATGAGTGGTTCAGGCAATAAGTGGTGTAAGTTCACGAACCTCTTGTCAACCCCTGCTCACGAGTCTGGGTATTTTGACAATCGCCTCTCAATATATATATTCCTTACTGTCATTTCTTGTTAACAATATTAGCTATATTCTCAAGAATAAGCAGCTTTCACTCGGTTAATACTCGGCAGAAATAAAACCTGCATTTGGATAGGACTTCCTTAACTCTTGTGCAGTAAGGTGTGCAGTGTACTGCTGCACCCATTTTCAATAAGCTACCACACGAATTCAAAAATCTTAGCAGTAATCCACGTGCTTTCAAATTGAAACTGAAGAGTTTCCTCATGGGTCATTCCTTCTATTCTGTTGACGAGTTCCTTGAAAAATTAAGCTGATTCTGTTGTAGTGTTGATTGCGTTTACTTAAACTTATGGACTGACTTTTTTCGGGTTCATAAACATTTATTTTTATCTGTTATTACTTTTATGTTGCAATTTCATGTACTGACACGTTCCATGACCTTGGAGATTTGCTCCTTAGTTTGGTTCTATGGAACTTGACTTGTAAATAAAAATAAAAGAAGAAATCCAGAAGTAGTCGGTAGCGCACCAGGAGGTCTGCTCCAATGATCGCCTCAGTGACATTTGCGATAGTCAAGTCCCATGCGGATGTTGAGCTCCATCCACTGAGTACCGTACATTGCAATGAAGAGTCATTTGCAGCTGTCAGATGGAAGGCAGTCGGCGACTCACAATGATGCATGGACATTTGAGGCACAATGCTCAAATCTGACCTAGTATCCACTAAGAATTTCAATGCTGAAATCTCTGTTGGTGCCAAACAGGCACTTGGAGGACATCTGGCAATTGGATGCACTAACTACCAACCATTGGTTGCACTTGGGTGAGAGCAACGTGATGAACACTTCTTCACCTGATCACTGAATCAATGGTAGCACCAAAAAATCTGCATGTCACCTTGCTGAGTCATTACACTACCAAAAGATCTACTCCTTGAACATCATTGGTACTGACCTCTACCATCGCTGGCACTGTCTTGTGACAACAGCATGCTGACCAAGGCACACAACAGTTCAACCTTTTCTATGAGTGAGTCATGATCAAGCTGTGCTACTGTGCCACAGCAGTTGAACTGTTGTCCTGCGCACAAGTTATCTTGTACAGTCACTGTTATCAATCTTATTGCATAGGTGTCACAGGTACTGGTACTGCTTTTTATTATCCATCTCCTTTTGAGTAAGGACATGCCGTACGCAATCCTCTTGGGATGTGACCACTTGTTGTATCAACTCTGACTTGAGCTTGGTGTACAAATCCATTTTTGGTGGTTCTATCACTATATCTTACATTTCAGCAGTCAATTGACGGTCAAGCTGGCTTACTATGAGTGAACTTAAGTCATGTCGACTGTTATCCCTGTGCAACAAAAATTTGCTTCTGCTTGAACAAATCAAAGGATGAGTTTATCTGACCAGAACTTTGCCAGACAGGCTCCTATTCTCAATACTGGTTCTTCAGCTATCATGTGATTCGATTGAGGTTCTGTCAGTCATGTTTGGGATACCACTTGTTGAGTTCAGGTGTACTTTTGGCTAACTAACTTTCATTTGATGTGTTCGTAGCAACTGAGTGAATGACATTTGTGCCAACTCTTTGAAACTTTATTAGGAATGCATGTCTGACATCTCTCTTACAATTGGGCAGGACAGAAATGCCATAATTCAAAATTCTAATCCTTGAGATAAAAAGGAGTTGAATTACAGACTACAGCTCAGTAACACAAGATAACAGTATGTTGGCAAGGCGGGTACATACCAACAAAAGCAAAGAATAAACAGAACACATACAAAACATATAAAACAAAGTAAACATATTAGTTAAGAACACAAAAGATGAGCTAAAAACTGATGAATATTTGAGAAAAATAAATTTGTGCATGTTGTACACATTGTACTATGAAACACATGACCTGGGCACAGATGATCGCATAACTTCAAGTTATTCTTACTTACCTCACTTGACAGATGGACTTTCCCAGCAGAAGTGTTGAATAAAAAGTTCATAGGAGAACCAGTGTCAAAATTTTTTTCTTGGCCTCAAGTAGAAGAGGTACCAACTAGTGAATTACAAAAAAAGATAGAAAGGAATTAAAATAGACATGCACAATGTCAAAGGCAAGAATGTAATTTAAAAGTAAGCATCCCTATTTTTAAACTCAATGACATGGTGCTAGTGAAAGTCTTTCAGCACATTCACAACTGAAGAAAGAAACAAGCACATTCTTCCATCATTATGAAGAACCACTCAAAATTATAGAGATTTCACATCCAAAGGCTATTTCCCTAGTAGACTATTTGAGTGGAAAAGAAAGAGGATGGGTCATAAGAAACATCCCTTTACAACTAGCATAATTCTACATTAGAATGTGGTGACAACAGAAATTAACAAACTTAGACATCAAATAGACTGCAGAACCTAGAGGAGTTCTTTCTTTTTTTAAGCGGATTTGGATGTCACTCTGTCTTCTTTTGAGGAAAGGGGGGGGGAGGGGGGAATAAAGCTAATAAGAGTAACAGAGTAACATGACAGATGACAGATTGACATCCCAAGTATTACTGATGCACCCATATAATATGAGGGCATTTGTTGAAAAATCCAATAGGAGGGGAAAGGGATGAGGGAGAATTAACAGTAGACAGGAAAAATTAAAAACCAGTCACAAGTTCCAACTGTGGAAAAGGATGACCTAAACCTAAAAGAAAAAGGAGGATACATAAATAGGGACAATACTGCTGAGGATAATTAAATGAGTGTGTAGAGATAATCTCTCTCTGGAAAGAAGTATATCTTGACAGTTATTATATAAGTTGGTGCCATTAGTTTCACAGTTCTCTCAAAGAAGCACAGTAGATGAATTTGTTTGATCTGTTTCATATGCTAATTTAAAGGTGCCATATTAAGGATACAAGTGTCTGCATTTTGTAAGATAACCTCCAGGTTTGGAGACATGCCACACAACAAATACACATCAATTGTTCAAAACTTGTAACACCTTTGGTTCAGTGGCAGTTTATGAATGCTGAAGGTATTTGATAAGGAAATTGGCCTTATAATAGTGAACTTAGTGTCCCTTGTAATAACTACACAGGGTCATACCCCTCTATGGCTTGTAAGGGTACAGATGTCAATCCAGAATTTGATGGATTGAATCTGGCCCTTACACTTCTTTCCTGCAGCATAGTGTGGCCATTTGCTACAATGTAGTGATGCTATTGACTGGGATGCCCAACATTCTTGACAGTGCAAGTTGGTGCCTAGAGATCAACTGCAGGGGAGGAAGTGAGTCAGTTGCACTTGAGTCTTACCCGAAACCATCATGTGACTATGTGAAAGTGAAATCACAGAAATTGTGTTGAAAACATTAATTTGTCATTTATAAAACACTTGATATTGAAAAGACAACTATACAGAAAAAGAATGGCAATAGCAATGGATACCTCATTTTATATTGTGAACGATGAGTATATGCAAGTGCAGTGGTTAGAAAACTGAGTTAAAGTGATTTGCAAATAAGGAACAAATCAAATTGAGTGTTCCATACAGTTGTGTTATCTAATTTATAACCTAACTCACTTTCATAACTTTTAGATGTATTGTTTTCTGTTAGTATCAGCAGAGCAGACAGGGCATGTGTCGTAAACTACACAGTTGAGAGACTAATTACCGACACATGTACCTTAGAAGTTCGTTTCCCACTCAAGAAATTGTCTAACCAGACATCTTAATTACCAACACCTGTAACATGGAGGTGAGTTTACCCCTCAAGAAACTGTCTAATCTAGATGTCTGATATCTTCAAAAATTCCAAACAGCCAGACTGAAAAATTCTGCAGCAAACTGATATACAAAGAGGGCAGCTTTCATTTGTCGGCTGTGACATCACAGACTGCAAGATCACTGGATGCGATCATAAGAAGAACAGTTTTCTAAACATTCTGGATATGATAGAACAGCTGCTACAAGATAGAAGATGAAGCCAGACTACCTGACAAATAATGGATCAAGCAGATGCCACATCACAACGATCAGCAGCCAGCAGTACAGCAGCCAGCAGCAGCAGAAGTACAAAATGTAAGTCTTGCAAGTTGCTGTAAGCCAGTAAGCAAAAAATTGGGCAGGAGATACTGATTAACAGTGAGGCAGAAAGCAGTCAGTGATAGGTGCCCTATAGGCTATCAAGTGTATGTAAAACTGTGTGACATGATGGTGAAATTTTAGAAGTGTGATAACTGGTACATCTGGGATAATATTCAGAAAGATAGTAGTAAATTTCAGATAGTGTAGATTGGAGCCAATGTTGTGTGTAGGGGAAATCAAACAGGAGAGTGTTTCAGGTGAGAATGATTACTGGTCAAAAGTAGAGGAACTGGAAAATTGGTAGTCAGGAAGCGAAATGATACAAGAAAATGAATCTGATGGGGAGGAAAATCCAACAACTAACTCAACAAAATTATTCTTTATTATTCTTTGAAGACAGGAAAGTGTGGGAACTCAGGCCACATCGCAAGCAGTTAGCATGGAAACCGTGACCACACCCAAAACAAAAAGATGGGAATCCTTGAGGGCAAACAAAGATAATGAGTATGACGTTTCCAAAGAAACACCAAAGACAAGGGAAGAACTGGGGTTCGAGATCAGGGAAAACAATTCACAAGTTTTGAGGTAAGGTTTATAGCATGGGAAGAAAAGATGAATAGTGGATTAAAGAAAGGGAAAGAAGAACAAGAGAAAGGAAACAAGGAAACAAAAACTAATTTGGGAAACAGGAAACAGTAGTTAAACAAATAAAAAACAACAGAAACAGATTCGGGAGAGCTTAATGCTACACAAAAATGCAACAGCAATTTTGGCAAATGTGAATGCACAAGGTTGAGAAGAAACTAATAAATGAATAGAAGTGGCCAAGAAGAAGGTGAAAGTCACGGGAGAGGTGGTAGCAAAAGTAAAACTAAATATCAAGCAACAGATCAAGCAGATTCTAACTGAGAGACTAAAATAAAATCATCAAGTGGCCAAGCTGCAGTAGTGTCCAAAAGTGACCCTCAGGTGGAGTTCATGAACAGCTGCAAGTTCAGTAAATTCCATTCAAGAGCCAAGTTGCACCTAATTGCATTTATAAGGAATTTCCAAGGATTGCTGCCAAAATCATGGGACAAAAGAACAAAAATTTCATATGCTGTAAATCCAATGGAAGATGAAGCATATAACATAGGTCTGCAGTCAGATAAAGAACATTTTAACCTATGCAGAACATGAAGAGATATACCTAAATAAGTTGTGATGATACAGAGCTTTTTACAGTATCAATTATTGCAGCAATAAATATAGAAAGTGCCAGCCTGAACTTATTCATCTTAAGTATAGTACAACACAGACAATGTTTGTATACATTATGTTAATTTCTGTTTTGAAACATACAAATGTGTGTGTTTGTTGCTTCTTATGTACCATAAATGGTACAGCACCTAAGTGACAGAGCTGCAATGTTGATGTTGCTGGATGCAGATGTCAGACATCTGACAACCGCATGCTATGCCAGAAGCTTCCCTTAGATGCTGTGGCCTAAGCTTCAGTTGTATGTCTGAGTTTGATGTTAGCTGCTCTGAAAGAGACACACTTGATGGCAGATGTACATCAAAATACTTACTTAGTAGTCATCTGGGTATGCTTTTGTGAAATATTTTGTGGCTTCTAAAAAGAAAATGTTAAGGAAATAAATATTTTGGTAACTGATGATTACAGTTTATTTATACTAAGATGCCTGTGAAGATCAGGAAGAATGGTGATTTTTACTGAATGAAAACTTATATTTTTTTGGAAAAGTCACCCAGAATCATGGGTCAGAGGAGACTTACCCCATGGGATGAGAAAGAAAGACTGATTTTATGGGACTGCATCAGACGAGGTTTGACAATCTGAGAGCTTAAAGGTGGAAGACAAGGCAACATGCAAGACAGAGATTACTACTTAAACATCACGCATGAGTTAATAAGACTGAAAAGCTAAGTGCATTGTACGTAACATAGGTGGGAGGGGGGCAGTGAAAAATAGATGGTTAAGGCAATGAAAGATATAGAAAACTAAAATGGAGTGAAGAAAAGAGTTGTTACTGTGAAGAAATGCTGAGATGGAAGAAATTAACATAAATTAAGGCCAGGAGGGTGGTGAGAACCAAGGACATGTTGTAACACTAGTTCCCTCCTGTGGAGTACTGAGAAACTGGTGTGTAGGTGTAGAATCCAGATGGCAAGTGTGGTGAAACAGTCACTGAGGTCACGATTGTAATGTTCTCGAATGCTCTCCAACAGGATATTGCATGTTACCAGTACACACCATCTGCCTATGCCCATTCATCCAAATTGATAATTTGGTGGTAGTCATGCCAATGTAAAATGCCGAACAGAGTTTACACAACAACTGGTATATGACGTGTCGTTTCACAGGTGACTCTCCCTTTGATAGCATATGTTTTGCCAGTTACAGGGCTCATGTAGTTGGTAGTAGGAGGGTGCATAGGGCAAGACTTGCAGCAGGAATGGTCACAAGGGGTAGGAGCCATAAGATAGGGAGATGGGTAAAAATGGAGCTTAGTGTCTGACAAGAATATTTTGCCCACCATACCTAGAATAGCTTTTTGTCACCCTCCAGTCTCTGCAATATTCTTGTCAGAACCTATGCTCCTTCTTCACTCCTCTCCCTACCCTATGGCTCCTACCCCTGTGACCACACCTGCTGCAAGACTTGCCCTATGTACCCTCCTAAGACCACCTATACAAGCCTGTAACTGGCAAAACATATGCTATCAGAGAGAGAGCCACCTGTGAAATGACACGTCATATACCAGCTGTTACCAAACACTGTTCAGCCTTTTACATTGGCATGACTACCACCAAATTATCAATTTGGATTAATGAGCATAGGCGGAGGGTGTATACTGGCAACAAGCAATATTTTCTTGCAGAGCATGCTCTACAACATTACAATCATGACCTCGGTGACTGTTCCACCACATGCATCATCTGGATTCTTCCCCCACACACAAGTTTCTCAGACATCCACTGGAGGGAACTAGTGTTACAACATGTCCTTGGTTCTTGCCACCCACCTGGCATTAATGTACATTAATTTCTTCTGTCTCAGTATTTCTTCACAGTTAATTGCTCTTTTCCTCACTCCATTTTAGTTTTATACATATTTCATTGTCTTACCCACCTATTTTTCACCATCCCCCTCCCACCTCAGTTACATACAATGCACTTAACTTTTCAGTCTTATTAACTCATGCACGATGTTTTAGTAGTAATCTCCGTCTTACATTTTATCCTGTCTTCCACCTTTAAGCTCTCAGATTTTCTAATCTTGTCCGATGTAGTACCCAAAAATCAGTCTTTCCTTCTCATCCTGTGTGGTAAGTCTCCCCTGATTCATGGTTCTGGGTGACTTTCCTGAAATGTACTCCTGTTCCTAGACCTCTCCAGTCTTTTCCTTAACCCCTGTTCCTTCCATTTCAACTTTTCTGCCTGAAGAAGGAACCACTGGCTCCAAAAGCTTGCCTAATTATAACCTCCTCTAACGTTTTGATGACACAAGAATCAGTGCGAAACTGGATTGCATTCACAATTCACACCTCACTCTCATCAGTTGACTTAAGTGACAGGTCTAGCCGAACCTCTTCTCGGGATAATCAGCTACGTCAATCTCCCAAAAGCTTCTTTTCCGAAGACTATCACTGGTTGTAGGAATTTATTAGGATATTTCTCTACTCTTGAAATAATTGGGTACTCGTAGAATACTTTCAGTTGAATCATGGTATATTTACACTTCAACACAAAACAACTTTTCCATTTTTCACATAAGTACTTAAACTCTGGCAAGCCAACTGAGTCCTCAAACATTAGACTCGACAAAACACAGTTACTGTAACATATGTTTTAACAACCCATTTACTCTCTACTGAGTCCCATACATGAAGTAAGTAAAAGTCTCTATTCAATCCATGCTTCATCTGTCTCTTTAACAATAATCATCACACCACAAACCATGGAATATTACACGAACATTCTTTGTCCTTTTGATACAGCTTCCAAGGTGCGACCAGCCAACACTTGTTGGTGCCACTCGTCTGACATAGCTTCTGTCCTCCCATGACAATGGTCAATCCTCCACACACAGACATGTGTTGCGCAGTAAACAGGCTCTCTCACACTTATCTTTAAAACATCGTGTGTTCAAGGCAGCAGAAGGTCGAGTGGTTCCAGAATTTATGTGGAAATTCTTGAATCGCTACATATCCTCCTCGTCAGATCGAACACGCGATATTATATACAAAATCATTATGTACATTTATATCGTACCTAGTACCAATCCACATTTTAAAAGTAATCATTTACTACATAAGTTTATATACACAATTTTTTTCTCATAAATCCTTGTACTCCATAGGGCAAGCTTCCGATTTTTGTCTTTCCATTGATTCTTTACTTTACTTTGTTTTTAAGAACATAAGCCTCTACTTATGATTTCATTCTGCATTACTCTTACTTATGAATGAGGACTCTCTCTCTTCAGCTCCAATCTTAAATTCCAGGTGTCATGGACACTTAAATATTTCATCCTTTATTCGAATTTTTTTTTATATATACTATTATTTCTTCAGTGCTGGCTAGTATAATTATTTATGAGCAACTGCGGTATGGAGGGACTCTGGGACAAATGAACGTATTCTTTCCGACATTCATAAAACATAATAACACTAGTGGTACATAGAATCCAAACCTACCAGTATAATTCCTACCAAATGTGTGACTTCAGTCAAGATACTGTCCTCTTCCCTTCAGAAACAGTACCTATACCTTACATATGGTTTGACCCTATGAGCCTAAGAGTGCACTTACTCCTTCCGTTTCGGTAGGTATGCCCCTCTTAATACCTATTCTCCTATGGTGCCCCTGACTGCACAATATAGGTCAGCCTTTCTTAGGTCTGCCTATCTGCCTTTTATATCCAATAAATGCTGGGTGTGCTCCCCTTATCCTTCCTGAGTAGGCCTCATGGTTCCTTACCTAAGTATACATCTTTATGTACACTATAATTAAATATTCTCTGGTGAAGTTAAAATTTACTCCACACTTTACACTTGCTTCTTAATACTTCATTTCATACCCTAGAGCAGGCTGTTCCAACCGAGCTCCAGGGAGCCGGAGCGCTCACTGCGGCAGCTCGGAGCCCGCGTGGAAGGGGAAAGCGAACTCACTGCCCCCTGGCCGCATGCAGTCGCGACTGAAGCAATAATCCGTGTTCAATGACAGCTATGAGTAGCCGCGGGATCCCTGTACCTCTATTGGAGGATACCTTTCTATTCATTGAGAGGGATGGTCGTCCGCAGTGTCTTGTATGTCATAAAGTAATTAATTCTGCGAAGAGGTACAATATACAACGACATTATACACGTCTTCACGCAGCGCACTATGATCAGGCAGAAGGCGCTGCACACTGATAATTGGTAGCCAGGCTTAAGAACGACATACCGGGAGACGTAAGTTTAAAAACGGTTTCGTAATACGAAGGGTATCAAAACATACAACATAGTTCGTGTTCTGTAATGCGTTTATAACTTTCAGGTGAATTAGAGCGGAGAAAACACTACTGAATCTGCAATGCGAGCAAGCTACAGGGTCGCTCACATGATTGCGACGAGTGACAAGCTGTTTTCGGTGGGACCACTCGTAAAATCGTGCATGGTAGCAGTTGCAGAATGTTTGTTTCCAAGGGAGGTGTAGGCAATTGAAGGGGTTTGCCTGTCGAAGCAAACAATGTCTCGTCGAATCCTGGACATGGCAGCGGATTTAGAGACACAGCTCAGGAAAAAGGCGGAGGGCTTTGTTGCATTTTCGCTAGTGCTTGACGAAAGCGCCGACATATCGGACTGGGCTCAGCTTGCAATCTTTGTGCATGGTGTCGACATGGAGCTGCAAGTAACTGAAGAACTCTTGGATGTGGTAACACTCAATTACACCGTAACAGGACGTGACATTTTTGAAGATGTTTGTGAATCAGTGGACAATATGAATTTTCCGTGGGATAAGCTCCATTCTGTGGCGACAGACGGTGCACAACAAATGATCGGGCGTCACCAAGGTTTTGCTTCTCGTTTGAAAAATAAACTCAGTGAAAGACATTTTGACTCTTCATTGTTTTATTCACCAAGAGCCACTGTGTGCTGAAACAGTAGAGCTAGGTGGCGTAATGAAAGACGTCGTGAAGTGTGTGAATTTTATGCGGCGTCACGGTATGAATCATCGCCAATTCAAAGGATTCCTGAAAGATATGGAAGCGGAGTATGGGGATATACCTTACCACAGTACAGTTCCTTGGCTGAGTCTGGGAAAAGTTCTTGATATTTTCTTTGCCATTCGTAGGGAAATATCCCCTTCTCTTGAAATGAAAAGGGGAAGAAATGCATTGTCTGAAAAACATAAAATGGATATCAGACCTGGCGTTCCTAGCTGACATAACTATGCATCTGAATAATTTAAATCTGTCATTGCAGGGCAAAGGGCAGCTAATCGTTGACATGCACGACCAAAGCGTTCATGGAAAAGTTATGCTTATTTGAGAGGCAGACGAGTAATGGACATTTAACGTTCTTCAGTCGTCTTGCTTCTTTAAAACTACCTCAAGGTACTACTTTCGGCGATTACCAAGCAAAGTTAAAGCGTCGTTTGAAACGCGATTCCGAGACCTCACTAGTTTGGAAATTGAACTTAAGGTGTTCAGCACTCCTTTTTCAGTTTCCCCTGATAACTTGTCATCGTCACTTCAATTGGAGATTATTGATTTGCAAAATTCAACTTTGTTGAAAGAGAGGTACTACAACACGTTGGATTTGTCACGATGGTATCGTTCATTACAGCAAAAAACATTTCCCAAGGTTCACAACAATGTCGCTCAGATGTGCATGTTTGGTTCTACGTATTGTTGTGAGCAGTTTTCTCAGCAATGAAAAGAGTAAATAGTAAGGAATCATCGTTTCTTCAGGATGCAATAATGAAGGCCATCCTCCGTATTAAAGCTGCGAACACTTTGACACCTGATATTTCTGATCTTGTACTGAAAAGAAAATGTCAAGGTACAGAGGCCCAATAAATTTAGTATACAATTTCTTGTAAAACAGTTGTTTCTTATTTATTTCCTGAACATTGTATTTCCTGGTGTAGCATGTCGCCACGTCATAGCAGCTAAGAGTATGAGGTTGTCGATCTTGTAAGACGCAGCTGGCACATCAAAACGCTTGCCTTGCCGCCTGCCATGCCACGCGCCGGCCCACTCGAGTGGTCACAGCGAGCGACACGGCTCCCTGGAGCAGGGAGCGCTCCGCGGCTCACAGCGGAGCCGACGAGCTGGAACAGCCTGCCCTAGAGTCTTCCTTTACTCAACAATTTCTACACTTCCAGCATACACCATGCCTACATACATTATTCAATATATTTTACTTAAGCTATAAGAGTCCCACTATCCTACCAGTCGTCAGAATACTTGTTAGGCTGACCTCCTTTTATGCTTTCCTCTCAGACTTATGTCTTCTTTCCTTACTCACACATCCTTCTTATGCATGCTTGATGTGGAATCATTCTAGTTTTATATACTTATGCAATTATCATAGTTCTTCTACACTTATGCACATATGCGATATGGAATAGTCATTGTTCATGTACCTATATATAAAGGGTGTCCCATTTATCTTGACCACCCTAAATAACTGTTTGTCCAAATGCAAATTACAAAATGTTTCAAGCAAATGTTCTTTAGCTGTCAGGGGAACATCAATCAGCATGATTGTCTTCGTTGTAGCTTTGTTTTTTACAAAGATTGGAACAGCAGTATGACTTCTCTAAATGGCACCCTGTATTTTTTATTCAGTAATTCATTTCCTCTCCTAAACACCTATTCAAAAATGTATCACAGTGTACCATTCACTGAAACACAACGTTATTAATTATGTAAGGTTTAAGACAAGGAGATTGCTTGGGACCCCTGTTGTTGAACTGTGCTTTAGAATACATCACGAGGGAATGGTACAAGATTAACCCAAAGAACAACCAAACTGGAAGATCCAAAGACAAAATAAGTTTAAATTGTCTAGGATTTGCTGATGACCTTGCTCTATTGTCCAACAGTATTCAGGAAACCAAACAACAAGTTATCTCACTGCAGAAAATAGCACAGAAAATTGGTCTTGGAATATCCTTTGAAAAAACAGTCATAATGTTAACTGATCCACCACTCATAAACAAAATTGCCATAGGAAACCAAGAAATCAAAATTGTAGATAAATTTACATATCTGGGAGAAATCATAACATATAACCTCAATGAAAAGCCAACATGGCATAACAGAATAAACAAACTGACTAGAGCACAATATATCACTAAGAACACCTACAACAAAAAGAGCCTGTCAATAGCAACAAAATTAAAACACTACAAAACAGTCACTCAACCAGAAATAACATACGCAAGTGAAACCATCTTCAAAACAACTAATACTGCACAAATAGACAAAATACTGAAAATAGAGAGAAGAATCATGAGAACATGCATCAACAAATCGTACCAGAAAGATGGACACTGGAGAGTAGCTACAAATGATACAGTCTACAAGGAGATAGAACCAGTAATGAGTACAATCAGCAAGAAATGCATTTAATTTTTTGGACATATAATCAGAACATCAGATAACAGGATCATCTGGAGAATAACAAAAAAATTGTGGAACATTAAGTACAACTTAGGTGGATTACAGAAATCAAAGAAGATATGAGTGAGCTACGGATTACATTGGAAGACCTTAGAAACAAAACTGACAAAACCAGGAAAATCACAGACAAAAAAACCACACTGCAAATGAGAATCAACAAAGAGACAATAGGAAGGGTGATTTCTGAAGAAGAAAGAAGGATAAGATCTGAGAGGATGAAGAAATACTGTGTTGACAGAAAATTGGAAAATTCATTGTAAAAAGTTGGCTAGAGTGGTCCAATGAAGACCATAAAATGTAAATAAATAAATACTGAAAAAGCTGTAAATACAAATAGTAACTAAGACTGGTGTGGTTTCTCAATCTGATTACATGTAATTGGCACTGTCTGCTAGATAAAATGAAATATGCCTGCCTAATATTGCAGCAATTGTAATACATGCCAAATAAATGAGACTGTTTTGGCATTTTTTGTAACACCACAGAATATAATTGACAAAGTACCAATATCAAATGCCTATTAGGCCACCTACAAGCAAAAAGTTTTATGTTAGGAAATAGTTTCACATTCCATTCATACACTCCAGCTTCTCAAGCATGAGATCGAGAAGTAGTAGTACGAAATTTTTACATAAATTTGGAATCGTCATATTTTTTCATAATTTGTGTGATGTCCCCATTTCATCTCCTTCCTCGCCCTAACAAACACCCTTGTTGTTGTTTTGTTGTGGTCTTCAGTCCTGAGACTGGTTTGATGCAGCTCTCCATGCTACTCTATCCTGTGCAAGCTTCTTCATCTCCCAGTATCTACTGCAACCTACATCCTTCTGAATCTGCTTAGTGTATTCATCTCTTCGTCTCCCTCTACGATTTTTACCCTCCACACTGCCCTCCAATGCTAAATTTGTGATCCCTTGATGCCTCAAAACATGTCCTACCAACCGATCCCTTCTTCTAGTCAAGTTGTGCCACAAACTTCTCTTCTCCCCAATCCTATTCAATACCTCCTCATTAGTTACGTGATCTACCCACCTTATCTTCAGCATTCTTCTGTAGCACCACATTTCGAAAGCTTCTATTCTCTTCTTGTCCAAACTAGTTATCGTCCATGTTTCACTTCCATACATGGCTACACTCCATACATATACTTTCAGAAACGACTTCCTGACACTTAAATCTATACCCGATGTTAACAAATTCCTCTTCTTGAGAAACGCTTTCCTTGCCATTGCCAGTCTACATTTTATATCCTCTCTACTTCGACCATCATCGGTTATTTTACTCCCTAAATAGCAAAACTCCTTTACTACTTTAAGTGTCTCATTTCCTAATCTAATTCCCTCAGCATCACCCGACTTAATTTGACTACATTCCATTACCCTCGTTTTGCTTTTGTTGATGTTCATCTTATACCCTCCTTTCAAGACACTGTCCATTCCGTTCAACTGCTCTTCCAAGTCCTTTGCTGTCTCTGACAGAATTACAATGTCATCGGCGAACCTCAAAGTTTTTACTTCTTCTCCATGAATTTTAATACCTACTCCGAATTTTTCTTTTGTTTCCTTTACTGCTTGCTCAATATACAGATTGAATAACATCGGGGAGAGGCTACAACCCTGTCTTACACCTTTCCCAACCACTGCTTCCCTTTCATGCCCCTCGACTCTTATAACTGCCATCTGGTTTCTGTACAAACTGTAAATAGCCTTTCGCTCCCTGTATTTTACCCCTGCCACTTTCAGAGTTTGAAAGAGAGTATTCCAGTTAACATTGTCAAAAGCTTTCTCTAAGTCTACAAATGCTAGAAACGTAGGTTTGCCTTTTCTTAATCTTTCTTCTAAGATAAGTCGTAAGGTCAGTATTGCCTCACGTGTTCCAACATTTCTACGGAATCCAAACTGATCTTCCCCGAGGTCGGCTTCTACCAGTTTTTCCATTCGTCTGTAAAGAATTCGCATTAGTATTTTGCAGCTGTGACTTATTAAACTGATTGTTCGGTAATTTTCACATCTGTCAACACCTGCTTTCTTTGGGATTGGAATTATTATATTCTTCTTGAAGTCTCAGGGAATTTCGCCTGTCTCATACATCGTGCTCACCAGATGGTAGAGTTTTGTCATGACTGGCTCTCCCGAGGCCATCAGTAGTTCAAATGGAATGTTGTCTACTCCCGGGGCCTTGTTTCGACTCAGGGCTTTCAGTGCTCTGTCAAACTCTTCACGCAGTATCTTATCTCCCATTTCGTCTTCATCTACATCCTCTTCCATTTCCATAATATTGTCCTCAAGTACATCTCCCTTGTATAAACCCTCTATATACTCCTTCCACCTTTCTGCCTTCCCTTCTTTGCTTAGAACTGGGTTGCCATCTGAGCTCTTGATATTCATACAAGTGGTTCTCTTCTCTCCAAAGGTCTCTTTAATTTTCCTGTAGGCAGTATCTATCTTACCCCTAGTGAGACAAGCCTCTACATCCTTACATTTGTCCTCTAGCCATCCCTGCTTAGCCATTTTGCACTTCCTGTCGATATCATTTTTGAGACGTTTGTATTCCTTTTTGCCTGCTTCATTTACTGCATTTTTATATTTTCTCCTTTCATCAATTAAATTCAATATTTCTTCTGTTACCCAAGGATTTCTATTAGCCCTCGTCTTTTTACCTACTTGGTCCTCTGCTGCCTTCACTACTTCATCCCTCAGAGCTACCCATTCTTCTTCTACTGTATTTCTTGCCCCCATTCCTGTCAATTGTTCCCTTATGCTCTCCCTGAAACTCTCTACAACCTCTGGTTCTTTCAGTTTATCCAGGTTCCATCTCCTTAAATTCCCACCTTTTTGCAGTTTCTTCAGTTTCAATCTGCAGTTCATAACCAATAGATTGTGGTCAGAATCCACATCTGCCCCAGGAAATGTCTTACAATTTAAAACCTGGTTCCTAAATCTCTGTCTTACCATTATATAATCTATCTGATACCTTTTAGTATCTCCAGGAGTCTTCCAGGTATACAACCTTCTTTTATGATTCTTGAACAAACACCCTTGTTATCACTAATTCTGTAAATATTCCTGCCAGTGTCAAAACTTATTCTTCACTAACCCTGCCACAATTACCAGTTTAGTTATCCCACATTTATTCTCCGGTTAGGCATTATTAAGTGTTCGTACAATGCGTTTTCTAAACTACTCACAAAATGACAGTTGTTAAACACTAGTGTATATCTCCAGCTTCTCACTTATAATTTGATGCAATATGTGATCAGACTACTGCTGGGTTAAAAACATGAATAAAAATATTTATTGAAAATGAGATACCAATTACAACTGTGATTGTACATCAAAGAGAGAAATGATATTAATGCTTCTTAAAATTAGTTCTGAACTTTGAATATTTACTGGTTTTTTAATGTATCAAAGTAGTGATGTCATCATTCACATAAGGGCCGGCATCTGTAGTTTAACATATCATTTTGATGAAGTGATATGTTGCACAAGCATTTTTCAAACCAACTAAAGATGATCGCCCCGACAAAAAATTTATTTTCATTATATATTAGGTAATCTACTTTTTGGAAGCATGTTTTATTTATGCGCAGATGTCTTGAGATGGATGAACGCAGGATATCTGCAGGCCAGGATTATGATAAACGGCGTACCACATTCACGGGATCTGCTAGTTGGGCAGTTTATTCCGTGTCGTCGGGTCCTGACTTGGAGATATGGTGCACGTGATAGAGGGAGAGTGACCGTGACAATGCCTTTAATGTCACAGGGGCAAGAGAAAAACTTGATATACAGGGACACAATTTAAATCTGTTAAATAGGACAGACCAGTTTGGGGCTGGTAGTCCATATCAATGTATTCTGATGTTCCACATAATGCACTTTTGTGTTGTATAATGATTGCAAACAAGGGTACAATATGTGATACATTGTGTATCAGAAGCTTAATATTTATTTCGAGAATTGGATGTTAGATTTGTACTTTTAACTTCCAGCAGTACAGTCCGTGCAGAATGTTGTGGCTGGTAGATACGCAGATGGCACAGGATGCGTGGGGAGAGCAGTAGTGGTGGGGATTATGGGCAGGCGTTGTAGGGGAAATGTCAAGTGCTGGAGGGGAAGTGTCATTCTAAACTGAAGCCTACACTCACATTTTTTGTAAGTATTAAGTGGGGGCCCTCCATGTCCACACTTGCTTGGTGACAATTCGAAAAGATCTACTGTCACCTGTGCTTTGGTTACTGTCTAAAAATAATGCTGCTGAAAATGCAGCAATTTATGATTGCCTCACTTGTTAACCCTACAAAAATGGCGAATTTTGAGTAAAACCAACACATCTCTGGTTGCCATGTTAAAATTTGCTTCTTTTGCCAAAACACAGTGGAGTTTACACAGCCTCACCTCAATAACATGTCGTGCAGACAGACTTGGGACAGAATTCTGAAACAGTGGTATATGAAGTTTATTAAGTGAGGAACTGAGGAAAAGTAAGATCGGTAGCTTATGCAAAAACACATCCTTAGTTCAAAAAACATGTAATGTCTTTACTTACGTTGTTCCAAAACCCATAGCATTTCTCGTTTCACCATCTATAGGGGCCCTAAAAATTACGTTCTTTCATCAAATAAGTCTGTAGTTAGTGGAAAAACACGGTAGATAATGAAGTTTTACATAATAACAATATGGCAAAATACTCTCCTCTTTGTGTGCTACCATTTGCCAAAGTCTCATTTCGATAACTAAAACTGTCTATGAAATATGAGGAATGTTGTGGATATTTCACTCTGGCTTTATAGCAAATGAATGGGCTACATCAGATCAATTTTCTCAAGATTGGTGACAGATATATACCTCTACCCAAATCTAAAGAAAAATTCAATATGTTAGCTAAATTTCATATGTGACAACATATTATGTAATGTGCACCAAATGCAAAATCATAGTGACCTCTATTTTTCATTGTAAACTTTTCCAAATTTCGTGGAGTTTCTTACTTCCACATAAATATTACAATAACTATGACCATAAATAAAATGATGGGCACATCACCATCCTGACATATAGCTATAAGTAAAGCAAAAATGAATCTTTATTACTAAATAGTTTCTGTAAAATCGTTTGAGAAAGTTTTCAGGGCGTGCACCTTGATTCTGTCATTGCTGACTGGTCGAAAGCTGGAACATACTTGTCGGCAACCCCTTCTGAACGAACAAATGAAATTAGCCAGTGCTTTGGATGAAAGCTGCTCACTGCACATCAGACACCATATCCTGCATGGATTTGAAGTGCAGCTTTTTAAGAAAAAAATTTCCATCAGAAGAGGTTTCTAAGTGTGCTGAAATAATACGGTGAGCAAAATTAAATAACAGGAAGTCTTAACTCCTGTTCAGACTTTACTTTCCCACCCAATATCACGATAAAAACAAGTGGAACATCGCAGCAGGGAATGGCATTACAACTGCTTCAGAGGTCTTCATTTTCCAGCCTCCAGCTCTTTCCTTCTTGAAAGTCCCTAATATGTGAATACACATGCAGGTATATTTCTTTATAATGTACACAACACTGAAAGAAATTTGTTGAAGCAGAGTTAATTAACAGTATTGTCTGTAGTACTATTACTGAGTTACCCTGGTAAAATATAAAGTTCTACTTTGTTTGTTTTACCTTTTAGCAAAATACAATAACAAATCTAGAACTTCAGCAATAATAATCAGTTTAAAACCACTTCCTTAACAACACAGATCAGGAATATTATCGGAGTGTAGTCTTGCTATGATGTCAAAAATTCTCTACAAGTTGTGAGACATGTGCTTTCTTGTGGTTCCTGAAGTTATGCCAGTGGATAGGATATCCAATCATTTTTCAGACTTGTACTTGTGACAGCAGTATTTCATCACCTGATACTTCAGTTGTCAGATGTACAACCATCTTAAAGTTGAGTCAGTAACTGAATTAATATTACTTCACACTGTTACACACACTGTGTCAAGAAGTTTTAATTCAGTCACCAGTTTGCCTTTAGGTGGCTGTATGGTTAACTGGCGAAATACTGAAAGATGAGATGTTACTGTTCCAGATGTGTGCCCAAAAGATGATGAATTGTTCTTTCTTTATTCTCCTCCTCCTCCTCCTCCTCCTCCCCCTCCCTATCATAGCTATTCATTAACTTTTTCATTTCATCAGGTTACCTTCCATTAGGAAAGTAGGTGCACTGAGCGACTGTTACTTGATTTATAAATTATAGAGCACAACAATCTTTTTTTTTTATTTTTTTATTTTTTTTTTGCACAAATCCAGATTTCTCTATGCATGTTAGTTCCCTCTTGTTCGGGCATCAGTCACAGTTCTTTGGATACTGAAGATACCTGTATACAACAGTAGTTATGAATGATACATAGAGTCAAGAAACTACTCTGTTAAAAATGTAGCTTCATTACAGAACATCTGATTTCCAGTCACTTGGTAATTCTGAGGTTTTACTTATGTTGACTAAACCAATTTAGATGATGAAACATGATTTTATGTACCAAGAAGGGCACTGAATTTCCAACTTCCAGTATTTAAGTAGAAACCGTCAAGTTAAATACAATTTTAAAAATACAAATGGTAAATACATTGCTTTCATTAAAAGAACTCAACTTCAAAGCTTTCATATTTTGAGTGTGTGTGTGTGTGTGTGTGTGTGTATGTGTGTGTGTGTGTGTTTCTAAATACATCACCACCAAACAAAATTAGCCAAAAAGTTTGTTTTGGCACATATTCCCAAAAAAAAACTTACCTGTGTGTTCCAGAATAAAAGTTCCTGTATCTTCATAGCATGTATGTTCAGAATAATGATCTGAGCTTACATTAAGCATTACTCCATAATTTATTGCACTACATCATATACTCAAATAAATGGTTCTATAAGAACTGGTGCAATTTATACTGCTCTTTTTCATTTCAACAAGACATATAACAAAATGAAATTACAAAGAAAATAATATTGAAACAAATTCCATAACTGTGACTATGCAGAAAAAAGTTACATTTTCAAAGCAATATTCACATCAAATCAATATAAAAACAAGTCACTATTATTATTTCCTCGTGTAATAAAGCTTACATCCATCCAGAATGCACATTTTCATAGAAAATTGCAATTACGTTAATAATTTCCATTTCAGGAGCCTAACAAAAATTTTGTAAACTACATAAACGGTAATTCTACAGTAAATTTAAAAATAAACATTGATTAAAATGTTTTCAATGTAAACAAAATTTCTACAAATAATTAAAACTCAGAAGATACACTCTTCCTAAAATTAAATAAAATTTTCAGAGGACATGGCAAAATGCATAAATTAGAAACACTAACTGCTGCACTTCTTTCGATGAGCCATCATGGTAGATCGAGACACAAACCCTTTTGAGCAAATGTCACAAGCGTATGGTCGCTCACCCGTGTGAAGACGTTTATGAATAGTGAGTGGAGAGAACTGTGTAAAGCTCTGTCCACAGACATCACATGTATACGGACGTTCACCTGTATGTGACCGTCGATGGCAGCGAAGTGCATCACGCCTTGCAAATGCTTTCCCACACCACTCACACTGGAAACTCTTTTCACCTGTGTGCACTGTTGCATGGATGCGAAGATCAACACGGGTCAGGAATCCTTTACCACACACCTGTTGATCATTTGAAACTTTCAGTAAAAAAATAAAAACAACTGTTAAACAATGTGGTATCAGCCTGAAATGAATTGTCATACAGATTATAGTTCATAATTCAGTGAAGACATGTAAGATAAAAATACCATGAACATCTTATTAGAGCACTATATCTCTTTCCCATCCTTGTCACTCAGTGTAACATTTTCTATAGAGCTAGAAAGGAAATATGTGATGAATATCTATCTTACACTATTGTTATAACACAGTTTGCCACCAGAAACTGGCCATTGTTGCTAGTTGCATATGAGGTGTTCAGAGCACAAGTGGTGTAATTCCACTTTTCGTTGAAAACGAGTTATAGAGATATTCGTTAACAGGGAGACATCTACAGTTCAGAGCTATAAGTGCACACCTCTGAGGTTTCATCATTTGTGCATAGAGTGCAGCACTGTGTTAGTGCTTTAACTGTTTCCCACCTTTTTTCAGAGCACAATGTACATATGTCCATGTGCATTAGTAGAAGATGGAATGTGCAGGTTCTTGTACTGACCATATTCTAGAGTGTTGTTCAGAATATCCACCACACAGTGAGGAAAATATTCCTATGAATGATGCTATGACAGGTAGGCCTCACCAATAATAATTAATAATATTCTACAGTAGCCAAAATAAATAAGATACTGTTTCTAACCTAACCCATCGAAGGGTGCTGCATTTTACCATTATACATACACCTGAAGGGAAGTGCAGTTTATAACAATTACTTATTGCGTATACTATGAACATACAATAACTGCATTGTAGCATGCAACTACAGTATTTGATGTAACTTTATTAATCATACTGCGCAGGGGATATGAAAGGACGTGAACTCCTAACAAATGGAAATGGAACATCCGTGAGAATAACAGGAACAGCGGACAATCGTATATATCTCATAGTGGAAAGAACATCCCAGAAAAGATATTTCAAGAGAAAGCATAACTGCCGGAAGGAATGTAATGCAAAAATTGAGGCAGTAAGAGGAAAGAAAAATTCAAAAATTTTTGGAAATTAGCAGACTACTCCAGACAGAATGTGTACATTTGGGGACTTGTTCAGTCAAACTCAGTACTTCTTAGGGTAGGAAATAATAGTATACAGGTATGGAAATAAATGAAGAGAGATTATACAGGTGTATAGGAAAGGAGTTCCCTGTAACTGATTCCTGAGGAAGAAAAACACCTGGAAATAAAATATACGACAGTACTGTTCAAGAACATATCACGTTGTTTCCATCTTACCAGAACCATTATACCAGAAAGGATAATCCCAACTAACGATATCTCAGCCAAGACATCACAATGAGAAAAATGTATGAACTCTATATTCAATGGTGTAGGAACACTGCCAAAGAACCGGTGAAAGAAAAACATTACTATCATATTTTTTGTTCAAAATTTAAACTACATTTCAAACCTCCATCCAAAGATTCTTGTAGAACATGCAATGAACTACAATTCAAGATTGCAACTGAGGACAACGCACAAAAGAGATGTAGGCTGCAAAACAAAGAAGGATGAACACCTAGCACAGGCTGAAGAAGCAAGAGAGTCGATGAAACACGATAGACTGATCAGATTTCTCAGGTAAGAGAAAGAGCTTAAAACATTTTAGAAATCCAAACAAGGGTCCAGTGTGTCATACATAATGTCACAAGATCATTCTGGTGACAATTCTACCTAATAAGCCTGAGAAACAAGAGGTAAATCTTTATATTTTAGTGATCACTACAAGTTTACATTTGATTTATAAAAGGCACTGTCCTTTCCAAAACTGCAGATGTCTGTTGCCTACTACAAGAGAAATTTATATGTGTATAATCTGGGCTGTCATTCTTTTAATGATGGAAACAGATACATGTACATGTGGAATTAAACAGCAGGAAGTTAAGGTTCCCAAGATAATGTGTCCTGTGTTGTGAAACACCTTACAGAATACACAAAGATGTACAAGTAATAACTGCATATTCTGATTCATGTACATGGCAGAACAGTAATTGTAACATGTGTGTTTCCTTGATGAAATCAATGCAGGACCCAGACATGAAAGTGGAAGCAATAAACTACACATTTATGATACCTGGCCATTGCTACCTGCCTAATGATGCAGACTTTGGTCTGATTGAATTAGCCAGGCACAAAAAAAAAAAAAAAACAATATATTTACTCAGCTGGTGATTGAGTAGATAATATCCAAGGGAGTAAAAAGAAAAAGCCTTTAATTATTTGCATAATGAATACGACTGCGTGTCAACGAAGAAGCTACTAGACAGCACAGTGATCAGGAAAAGGGCTACTGATGGGCATCTGTTAAATTGGCACCAAGTCAGATGGATGCAATTTGAAAGGGCAATGCCATTTTCCATGAGGTTTAAATCAAGTTTCCATCAGAGTGAAGAATTTCATGAGGTGGATTTTCGTAAGCACACATTTAGATCTTCTAAAATTTATTCCTCCTGTGTATCATGCATTCTTCACGAACTTACCTACGAAGGCATCTACTCCACGTTCAGATTCCCATGATCAGATTTCAGATGAGGCAAACAATGAACCTGTATTCACACAATGTACTTGAGACTACAGTGGATGACTGATAAAAGTGTTCAGCGCACAAACTGAGTAACACCTTTCTTTTTTGTTTTACAAGTCATACTAGATTTAGAGAGATTTTAGTGCACATTATCCTGTATTCATCAATACAAATAAATTATTAACATTAATAATTGTTCTTAATGAATGCACCTCTTACTGAAAACTGTTGTAGGTGGAGTTACACCACTTGTGCTCTGAACCCCTCATATTTTAAGTGTGACACTGCAAGAAACCTCAGTGATTAATTTGGCAGTCCCTTCTGATCACTGATCAGATTTCTCGGGTACGGGAAAGAGCTAAAAACATTTTAGAAATCCAAACAAGGGTCTAGTGTCATACATAATGTCACAAGGTCATTCTGCTGACAATTCTACCTAATCAGCCTGAGCAAAAAGATGTAAATCTTTATATTTTAGTAGTATAATGTGTTCTTGACATCTATGTTTCACTACATTAATAAAAATGAATTTGTTTTTATTCCATGTGGTATTGATGGGTGTTAAGACAACACTGGCATCTTTTGCACTTTGAGACAGACTTTTGTAGTGTCAGATGTGATCATTTAGCCAACGGTCAACAATCAGAAGATGATGACAGCTTCTTCTTCAGGATATATTATCTTCTGTATTATATCAATAAAATTATAGAAATCATCATTCTGTGTGGGCAATCTTCGTAATTTGATATAAAGAAAATATTAGTCTTCATAATCGGCAAAAGTTACAGTATAGTATTGAAACTGGTTTGATCGTGACTGAAATTATATGTAATGATAATAAACTGTGGTACAGTAAGAGTCATTTGCATTATAAAGTTTTATAATGGATACTGCTACTTTCAGAAGAAACTGACTATTTCACAAAACTGAAAATTGATCTGCTGATGTTTGAGGTGAAGTAGAAATAAAATATGCCTCTCAGAAGACAAAGCACTCAGGCAAGTCACGAGAGGTGGTCAACACCACAATGTAGGGGATGGCCTACATGAGTAAAGTACAGTGGGGATTTTGAGTGCTCCAAGACTGGTACAGTACCTATGAAGGCCCTGTAGGAAATCTAAAAGGTGGTGGCTAATGGGGCACTGGTAAAGCTGTTAAGGGCCTAGGTAGCCAACAGTGGATCAATAATTAGCTTTCAACCCGGGAAATAGCCTCAGAAAGAATGGATATAAAAGGCAGTGACCCAGCACAAGAAACTGACTACAAACTGAAACTCTGAACACTGGAACACTGACAGGAAATGCAGAAGAGATAGCAGATGCAATGGAAAGCATAAAGCTATATATTTTAGGTTTGAGAGAAATAAGATGGAAAGGAGAAGGCAGGAGGGAACTGAGGAAAGATTACAGATTGTACTGGACCGGGAATGAAGAAAGAAGACAAAAGGGAGTGGGAGCTGTTGTGGGGGATGGTATAACAGAATAGGTACAGAGGATAAGCAACAGGATAATCAGGATGAGAATAATGACAAAGGAAAGAAGTACGGAGGTGGTTCAGGTATACGCCCCTCAAGTGGCCTGTACATCTCAAGAGGAGGAGGACTTCAAGGAAGAAATACAAAAGCATTTTAATGGTCAAAGGATCATAGTCATGGGAGGCTTGAATGCACATGTAGGTAGTGAAAGATGGGGGTTTGAACATTTACTAGGAGCAGAAGAATGGGGAAGTGGAAATGAAGAAGGAAAGATATTGCAAGAATTCTGCAAGAGAACTGGTCGGATAACTCCTGGTTTTGGACGAAACAGAGCAACAAGTAATGCGCTACAGTAGGAATCTAGTGCATAAATATTTAGTGATTACATGCTCTATGACTGGGAAAGGAAGAGGACTGTAACAGATATAAAGGTACTACCACCTGAGGCAATGGATACTGACCGCCTGAGGCAATGGATAGTGACCACTGGCTACAGACGATGAGCATGAGAATCATGAAGGAATGGAAAAGGGCAGAGAATCAGAAAAAGAGAATTAGAGTATAGAACGTGAAGGTAAAGAAAGTGAAGGAACAATACCAGAAGATTCTTAAGGAAAGGTTATCAAAGGATGAGCATGGTAGAATGAAAGAATCAAGGAGGTGGTGGGAAGGAAGAACAGGGCCTTCAGACTGTGGTTCCAAGAAAGGACTGAATTATCAAGAGAGGAGTATGAGAAAAAGAAGAAAGAGGCAAATAAGATAGTGGCTGAGGAGAAAAGCAAATGGATGGAAGAATGGACAAAGATGTTGGAGGAAGACAGGAGAGGAAGTAAGAAAGTACTATACACAATGGTCATAAGTAAGAGGAGAGGTTTGAGAGAGGATGCAACAATAATGGATAGAAATGGGAACAAGGTTAATAACAAAGAGATGTTAAAGATAATGTGGAAAGAGTACTCTGAGCACCTGCTAAATCCAAATGGACTTTGAGATGAGGATAATAGAGTAAAGGAGGTAGAACTAAATTCTGGGAGGGAAGAACCTAAAATGAAAAGAAGTGGAACTTGCATTGGTCAAGATGAAAAGTGGAAAGGCACTATGTATGGACAAAGTAACTGTCGAAATGGTAAGAGGCAGTAGAAGTTGGGAAACAGTGGCTGCGTAATGTGATGAGGGTGGCGTGGAATGAGAAGACTCCAGAAGATTAGAAGAGGACACTAATTGTCCCTCTATTCCAGAATGTGAGTAGGAAGGATTCTAGAAACTACAGGAGTCACGCAGATACAACACTGCATCAAGGTACATGAAAAGATCCTTGAGACCAGAGTCCAAACCAGGGTTGAGAACAAACTGAGAGAGTAATAGCAAGGCTTCAGACCTGGGAGGTGAATTGTTAACCTCATACTTGCCGTGAGGCAACTCCAAGAGTACCACTATGAATTTGGGGAGGACCTCGTGATGGTGTCTCTCAGCATAGAAAAGGCATTTGATAGTTTTTGTAGAATAAAGGTCTGGGAAGAACTAGGAAAGAAGAGAGTGGGGAAACAGAGAGGTTCAGATTGGGAGATGTACAGTGGAAGGCTGCAATCTATGAAAGTGAGAAATGAAAGGACGAATTCGTTCCATCAAACAAATGGTGTAAAACAGGGCAGTGCTTTGTCATCTCTCCTCTTCATTGCGGTCTCGGATGAGATAATGACTAAGGTGGCAGATGACTTGATGATTTGGGGAAACAGGGAGGAGGAGATTTAGGAACAGCTGGATGCTTGGGAAGAAACTGTGAGGCAGTATGGAATGAAATTTAATGTAAACAAATGAGGGATCCTTGTTGCAATTAGAAAAAAAGAAATACCAACTAGCGGAATAAGGATTGGAGGTGAACAGCTCGAGAAGGTGGAGAGTGTCAACTACTTGGGAAGTGTGATAGAGGAAAAAGGAAGAAATAAGAAAGAGATCAGTGAACACGGCAGACAGGCAGAAGCATTCCTGCAAAGTATTAGGGTGCTCGGAAGATTACAGGCGTGTGAAATGAAGTTCCTCAGAAATAGTACAGCAGTAACAAGGTGGTATAGGATGACGAATGAAAGGGCAAGGGAAATAGTGGAAGAGGAAACCTTGCAGAACAGGACAGAAACATAAAGGTTAAGACTGTACGGGCACTTAAAGAGAACAGAAAACAAGAAGATTCCCACGAAAATACACGGAAAGGAGATGCGAAGAAAATGACCGGGAAGAAGACCAGAGCATAGACGGCTGAAATATCTGGAGGAGTGTGTCAAAAAAAGAGGCGAGGACTGGACCGAAACGAACACAAAAAGATGTCAGGAAAATCGGACTAGATGGCAAGGCTCACGTGCCGAACAGACCTGGCCTGGGGCTGGAAACTGTTCGGGATGATGACGATGATGGAAAGTGAAATATACATAAAATATTGCAAAAAAGAGTGCTAAACAATGTACAGCAGCAGAATCTAGACAAATTTAGCATTTCATTTAAACAAAAAATTATTACTAAAAATTTATTTACAAAAAATCATTAGAGACCATTCAACGTATCTTTCTTTAGCCAGAATAACAGCATCCACACGTATGCAAAATATAAAGTATCTCGAGTTCATTACAGTAAATTCTACCTCAGTGGTGGTCCTTATTGGAATGTTGACATTTTCTACACAACCTCTCAACTACGCTCCACGTATAGTAATCCAGGAGATTTAAATGAAGGCCGTTACGTGGTCAAAATTCTTCAGACAAAGACAGGGACCACGAAGATAAGAGAAATTAGGCCTCGTACGGAAGCATACAGGCAGTTGCTTTTCCCTCACTCCGTTTGCAAGTGGGACAGAAAAGGAAATGTGGTACGGGGTACTCTCCGCCACACACTGTACGGTGGCAAGAGGAGGATGTATGTAGATGTAAACCTATATATAGATTTCAAACTTGTCTGACATACTGTTGTTTTGTACAAATGGCTCAATTATGTCAGTGTATTGTCTTGTTGAAGAATATATGCAATTTCATACATCACTGTTTCCATCCGTGGCTTAACTGTATTTCAAAAATGTGGGTGAATCACATGACCCACAATGGACACAACAGTTACAATGTGAAGACTGGTGGGACATCCTGTGGATAGCAGCAGTTACTTTCCTGGTTGTTGGTTGTACCTACCATAAATCTTATTGACACAAATGAATCTGATTCACCCTGCAACACCATTTTTCGACATACACAGAAGCAAACTGCAGCAACTAACTCACTTTGCCCTAGCAGCCTCTGAGAGTTTTGTCTTATATTCCATCTGTAGGATTTGTAATAAAGGTCCTATTCGGCAGTTCTACACATTGTCAGTTTGCTTACACTAATAACTTTGCCAGTTATCACAATTCTCGCCTCATATTCTCTGCAGTCAGTTTTCGAGTTCTGTCGACGGCTTCAGCCATTTTCGTGATACGGTCTCTGAAATGACACTCGCAGTGCGGCGACCGAACCTCGCCGACTGTACGACGTAACGAGAACTGGAGACCTCGGGATTACTTTGAATTTAATATATAAAACTGTAAGACTGGACTAAAAGTTTTTACTCTAAAGTGAATGGGCAAATTACTTTAACACGGTACTGTAGTATTGTAGCTAAGTAGAGTGACTTACTCGTATATAACATTTACACCAATGAAGAATCGACGTTAACTCGAATTCTGACAACTGCTTATTTAATACGTCGAGAAGTTACGTATGCTTTACAATTTGTACTTCGAACAATTTTAAAATAATTACTATTAGATTCAAAGAATATATAAGAGAGAATTTATCTCAGCAATAAAGAGGACAAGTTAAGAAATTCAATAGCGAGACCAAACACTAATAATGAAGGTTACACAATATTTGTCAGTAAATATTAAAAGCAAAGAAGATTTTATGGAAATTTAAATTAATTTTGAGTAAACTTGGGCAAAGAAGATTAAAAAGCTGACAGTCAGAGCTACATACAGAAATTCTGAGTGCACAGTTTGTGTGATACGCTTTTAGTTCAGTCTCCGAGAGAGCAATTCGAGATGACAGCAAAAGAGAGTGCAGTGGCCATTCTCGACTTCACCAGCGGCAGTTTAAAGTCGGCAGTTCCACACGGCGGACCAGTCTGCAGTCGAAACAGTGACCTTACAGTGGCGATCTAGCACATGCAGTATCTGCAAATGAACAGCAGACGCCGCTTCTACCCGTGAGTGGCAAACACGGCATATATGAACTCCAAATGCAGTTCACTTTATCAAAACCCGAGGGGTTTACTTTAAATAAGATAGCAATCATTAACAGTGCATTTAATTTCAATCCGTACAGCGACCTTGTTAAGTGAATTCCAACTGATAGTTTCATACGTCAACGGAATGGGAGCAGTGGGACATACCCTCTGCCACGCACTTCGGAGTGGTTCACAGATTATAAAGATGTACATGTATAGAGTAAATTTCAATTTATACTTTGAATTTGTTCAATGATTTTCACTGACTTGTTAATGACACAGTTCAAAGAATGATATATCATTTATGATTAGTAACTTTCTTATAACTATCAACACCACTTCCATGACCCTTTTTAATTACTAACTGAGAGGAGATCAAAGGCCTGGCTCATGGAAAAGTGCAAAGCAAGACATATGGATGTGTTGTCAGAAGTGAATAACACACTGAAAAAGTGGAAGAAAGTGTTTCTCAAGTAGATAATGGATTTTGTCAGCTATGTAACACGGTTTCTCAATTGGAAACAGGACTATCTAACATAGGTGGTAAAAATGGACAGTTTTAAATGCCTGTTTAGATTTTGTGGAAGAAATGATACAGAACAAAAATGAAAATATAGGTACTATTGGTTCAGTACAGGATTTTCCAGCAGATAAAGAGAAAATATCAGAAACAGAATTAATAGAACCAGATGTTAATTTAAAACAAGTTACAACTAAGAAAGTAAAAATCTTACATTATTTACATATGAAACAAAGCCACGTTTGAAAATTACAAGGTTATTGGAACCCTGTGGTAGTGAAATAATTAATCATAAACATATTTGTTAGATGATAAGTTACTGTCATCTGCTACTACTGACAAGTTACTATCTTTATAAATTGAGGTTGGAACCTCACTACATGATGATGGAGATAATAGGTTCTTTTTTTAAAAAAAATAGTATCACCTATTAATACATATTTAAACTTTGAGTACATCAGACATGAGAAAAGCATACAAATAGATTATTTATATCTTGTTCACAAATGGCATATGCTGCACACGGTAAAACATTACTACTTTATCCCCTTTGTACCCATGGTTACATTAATGGTACACATGACAGGACTGAAATTTTGTTGATTTTTTTGGACAATGACCTTCTATAATCTTGTGACGCATATTCGAGGACTGCTGAACATCAAACAGCTGTCTTTCAGTTTTGTGTTAATAGTTGTGAGAAGCAGTCCACTACTGGAAACAATTTGCAATTGATTTTAAACATGTTTTCTACAGTCCCAATCTTATCACATCCATGAATTTAGAGTAAGCATAATAATTAAAATATTTTATCATTCATGTGCAAAAACAATAAATAGTGTCTTAATAAGCCAACAATCACATGTCATTTACTGAACTGTATGCAACATTATTTGTATCATGGGGATACATGCTACATTTTCAGTGTTACACAAAAGTAATACTAATGAGAGCACTTTAATAATTATTAAATTTTTATGCCTTTTTCTACAATTTTTCACAAAATTGCCTCCTTCTGGAGAAGATGGAAATAGAGAAAGATGAAAGAAGAACTAATCATTCTGCCATACAAAAGAATAATGTTCTGTTGCTGTATAAATAGCATGACACTTTCATCATTTTGGCACCATGATGATATTAAGATGGCAGCTAGTGTTAAAGTAAATCGTGTATCTCCGCAAAAAAAAAGTAAAATTTGATGGAAAAAAGAAATCGTGTATGAGTTGTAGGGACGAGATATCAAATCTAAATGAACGTATAAAAAGTCTACAATTCATAATCGTACTCTAAAACAGGATATAAAAGAACTTCAATCAGGAAAATATGGGAAGCAAGAAGACACGGCCTCCACAGGAAAATGGGAATCAGTGACCGAAGAAAACTATATCCAGGAAGATAAATCTCAAAGAAGCAGTGTAACTTTAATACAAAAAAACAGTGTGCAAAAATCGAGTGTAGTAAATCATGGAATACAGCCATCTGAAGAAAAACTGTTGCAAGGAACTGAAAGTAAACAAAAACGTGTGCAAACAAACAACTCTAGCATGGTAGCGGAAAAGCATGTAAACAGATCAAACTTTCCTCGAAATCGCGAACTTCCAAACATACCGGTAGTGAAAAGTAAACTGTCAAATTCTCAAAGAAAGTTATTGACTGATTCTAATATCGTGTGCAAAAACAGACTAAGTGTGCTATCAGAAAAAACGAACAGACAAAGTGAAGCAAATATACAAACGAAAGTTTCGGACCGAAAACAGTCAACGTAAAAAACAAGATGCTGGCATTATTTATTTATTTTCTGATAGTCATGGAAAAGGACTAGCAAAGATCATGAACGAAAAACTAATAAATGAAAATGTTATTGGATTTGTGAAGCCAGGTGCTCCACTGCGAGAAGTTACTCAGCATATTGAAACACACAGTAACCATGGAAGTTGTAACTCGCATTATTTTAGCTGGCGCAAACGATGTCTACAAGAACGAGGCAAAATTCGCTTTGCGATCTTTAAGGGAAACACTGGCAAAAGTTATGGACATGAAAGTTTTCGTAATAAGCATCCCTATGAGACATGACCTCATCAAAACATCGCGTGTGAATGCAGAAATCGAAGCAACTAACCGAAAGTTCGAGAAAATATGTAAGCTCTTCAGCAATGGGACATATATTAATGCAGACAGTCAAAAAAGAGAAGATTTCACTACCCATAGATTGCATAGAAACATGAAAGGTAAAGTAGCACTGTGCGATGCAATCATGGAACAATTAAACCGAAATCAGCCAGGCTTAGTGCAGCCTCCAATTGTAGTAGCAGCAGCAATGGAATCACCAATTCCAAATGAAGAGCATATTACTCCAATGACTTCAGGAAGTGTTGAAGTGGCAAGAAGAGGATCCCCATCTAGCCTAGTTGCAGTTCCTCAAATTAAAACTCCAAAAATTACAGCAGAAACGCCATCACACTACAAGTCAACTCGCCCAACACGAAACAGAAAAGAACCACAACGTTTTTTATGGCAAGTGATTCCACAGAAATGTTGATTTCATCTTCTAAAACATCGCTCTGGAAAGAAAACTTCAATTGTAAAAGTGTTAAAAATGATATGTCATGTGCAGCTGTAGACCATAAGGTAGGCCAAAACAACCTAGTAAATAAGTCATCGTCGAAATTTATGCTCCTGCACCAAAATGTACAATCCTTATCAAATAAAGTTATTGAGATAGAAATATTGTTATCGGATGAACTAAAAGAAGTGTCTGTTATATGTGTTAGTGAGCACTGGTTATCCGAAAATATGTTACATCACACAAGGATAGAGGGCTTTACCCTTTCATCTTTTTTTCGTAGGAAAACCTCCATGCATGGAGGAACATGCATATATGTTAGAGAGGACGTCAAACACGAAAATTTAAAGTTCGCTAACCAGCTAGGGGAAGAGCAAAGCTTCGAAATTTCTGCTACACAACTGACAAATTTAAATATAATTGTTATTTGCATATATAGAAGCCCAGATGGAAACGTAACTACTTTCATTGAAAATCTTGAGAAGGCACTTAACAGTATAAAAATAGTTAGTAAAACAACCATCATATGTGGTGACTTTAATATAGATTTCAACAAGAACTCAAAAGACAGATTAAACCTTGAGGCCTTATTAAAAACCTACAATATGCATACAACTACCAAATCCCTCACCAGAGTCACCAAATCGTCAAGCAGTGCTATAGATCAGATACTAATAAATACAGATAAATATTTATACAAATCTGGAAATATGAATACAGGTTTCAGTGATCATTATGCACAGTTTATTGAATTCCCAGTAAAGACTGCAGGAAATACTGAACAACAAATGACAAGAAAAGGTAGAAATTTTAGCAAGCACAACCTAGAACACTTCAGGCACTTACTGAAAAAAGAAACATGGAATGATATAGACAACTAAGAGGACACATGTAAAAAGTTTGACATGTTCATGGAAATATTCTCCATCATTTCAATATTTCTTTTCCAGTTAAAAACCAAACATTAAAAACTAAAAAAAGAAATGTTACATGGCTGACGAAAGGCATTAAAATATCATGTGCTGAAAAGAGGAGACTTTATGAAATCTCAAAAACACAAAATGTTACAGAAGAATTCCTGGTGCATTTCAAGAATTATAAGAGAGTGCTTCACAAAGTCATAAAAGAAGCTAAAAAAACAACAAATGATCACCATATAAAAATGGCCAGGAACAAAATGAAAGCCATGTGGAAGATAGTCAGAGAACAAGTAGGAAATGATACCCCCAAAATGTAAATCTCCAGGTAATCCAAGATGGCAAAAAAATTACAAATCCAGAAGAAGTAGCCAATGCTTTTAATACATACTTTGCAAATATTAGTGAAAAATTACTATCTGACATAAAATCTTCAAATAAAAATCCTGCTACAACACCATCAAATCAAAATAGAAACTGCAACTCCCTATTTCTTACTCCAACCAACCCTAAGGAAATTATACTATCAATTAGAGAGTTAAAAACAAAATTTTCAACAGGTGTGGATGAGATTCCAGATTATGTCATTAAAAATGTGGGGGACCTCATTGCAATACCATTAGCCCACATTTTCAACAGTTCATTAACAAATGGAGTCTTTCCTTCCTGCTTAAAGACAGTGAAACTAAAACCACTGTTCAAAAAGGGTAAGAAAGAAGACATAACCAATTATAGACCTATTGCCTTGCTATCTACATTTTCGAAAATACTAGAAAAAATTTTTCATAAGAGGTTGCTAGCGCAAAATATTATCCACAACCCAACATGGCTTCCGGAAAGGCCGATCAACAGAAACAGCAATATATGAATTTCTGGGTGAAGTACTCAAAAAAATTGATAGTGGACAAAAAGTAACTGGCATATGCCTTGATCTGTCTAAGGCTTTTGACATCATAGACCACACTCTATTGCTGCAGAAGCTTGAAAGAATTGGTATCAGAGATATGCCTAACAGCTGGCTTAGATCATATCTTACTGACCGCAACAAGTAGTAAAATACATTTTCACAAAGAAAATAAATCAACAAGACACTATTCTGATTATAAAGCAGTAAAAAATATGGAGTACCGCAGGGCTCAGTACTGGGCCCCATCCTATTTTTGATATATATAAATGACCTAACATCAACCAACCAGTACCATAGCACTATCCAGTTTGCAGATGACACAAGCATATTAGTCAGCGGGAAGACTGCAGAGATACTACAGACAAGACTGTCTGAGGCATTAACAAATGTTGTAAACTGGTTCAACCAAAACAAACTAATAATAAATAAAAGTAGAACAGTAGCATTAAATTTTCATAATGTCAAGAGAAACATTGAAGAGGATATAAGAATTCAGATGTCAGATACAGATATTGCAAGTGTGCCTAATACAAAATTTCTGGGGGTCTGGCTACAGGATAATCTTAGATGGGAAACTCACATTGACAACATATTAAAGAAGCTAAGTACCATGTGTTATTTAATGAGAGTGCTAGAAAACTGCTGTCATAAGGACTGTCTAATGACAGTTTACTATTCTAATATACATTCTGTCCTAAATTATGGGATCACTTTTTGGGGTAACTCGCCATCCTGCCTAAAACTCTTCAGGATGCAAGAAAGAATAGTGAGAATCATGGCTGGAATAAAAAGGAACAAACCATGTAGACCATTATTTAAAAGGATGGGGATTCTTCCCCTTCCATGTGTTTTCCTATTTGAAAGTGCAATGTTTATAAAGAAATATACAATAACAAATCCTAGTATCCTCCCCAAAAATGAAAATGTTCATCATCATAATACAAGACAGAAAACTGACTTTCATGTACTCCATACAAAAACCAGTTTGTGCCAAAAAGGAACATTACACCATGGAAAAATTATCTACAATAAATTGCCAAGAGAAATTAAAGTAAAGACTGATGTAAAAATTTTTAAAGCAGCATTAAAAGAATATCTGTTGACACATTGCTTTTATAGTGTGGAAGAGTTCCTCCAAAATCCTCGAGAGTCTAAGTGATGATTATGCAAATACTGTAACCATTAATATTGGCCTATAAATACATTCAGATGTAATTCTCAAGTTTCTAATGGGGTTCAAGTATAAGCTGTATACCGACTTGCCCAGTATATGAAGTAAAATTCTGTGAATGTAATTCTCTAGTGTACATGTCAATTCATAGTGTAGAAGAGTTCCTCAAAAATCCTTAGAGCTTAAGTGAGGATCATGCAAATACTGTAATCATTAATATTGGCTTATACATGTATTCAGTTGTAAACTTCAAGTATCTAATGTGGTTTAATTATAACTTACACATTGACTTGCCCAGTATATGAAGTGCTGTAAAATTTTGTGAACATAATTTTCTAGTTTCTAAAGTGTTTTAATTGTAAGATATACTTTGACCTGTCCAATATCTGATGTGCTGTACTGTACATGTAAGATTTACTGGACCAATAAATACAATACAATACATCAGATACATGTGGTGTAAATCCAGTAACTGAAAGATACTCTGTCTGGTCAAGGAAACTGAATTTCCTCAACCCTCCGATCCGACAAAATACAGCAAGCACATGGGTGGAAATGGTCAAACAGATCAAAATGTGAATCAGTACAGGATAAATATCCAGAACAGGAAATGGTACTGGGCTCTTTTTAGTTGATTACTGGATATCATTGTGCACAATGCCCGGGTACCCTATCACCAAAATAGAAATATGATCTCTCATATACATTTTCAATTGAAAATGTGCAGGTGTGCTTGAGGAGGATATGGATGAACACCACAATCCAGTACCACAGCACACAAGCTTCAGATTGCTGGAATGAACCAACTAATTGGGAAGATACAGCAACTCAAAAGGTGACAATGTGTTGGAATAAAGTATGTGTCATTACCACTTACGCAGTACAAGAAATGTAATGTGCAACTGCATGTTGAATTTTTTGGTACTTATCATACTAAGTCATTTGCTATATGTAAAATAAGGGAAAAGCAACCAGTCACTTATAGCAGATCAATGCATGGAGCACAGTAACACACACAACAGAAAACGGCATTCACACTAACTTTCGGGTACAAGCTCTTTTTCCAGCAATAGTACACACATTCACACACAAACCACACAGACATCCACATTCACACTCCCATGGCCACAGCAAGACTTAATTATTGATTCTCAATTATTGAAAGCAGTGGTCTTAGCTGAGGGAAGTGGCATGGGGGTGAGGAAGAACACAAGGAGGTGGTAGCAGAAAAGAGGCAGTTCTTTGGAAAGAGAGGGAGGGAACTGAGGGGAGGGGGCAAAAGGGGAGAAAGGTGAAGATGAAGATGGAGAAAGGGAAGCAAAAAAGAAAGAAGAGAAGTTGAAAATGGGAGAGGGAGGCGGAGAATGTCACATGGGGGGGGGGGGGGGGGGGGAGGAAGGATGGTGGTAGAAAGCAGTGCATGATCTGGACAGAAAAGGAGTGATATGGACAGACAGAAGAGAGAAGGGAAAAGGCAAGATGAGGCAGTGCACACAAGGTAGTGGAGGTTTAGACCCAAGAGATTGTGAGAGCACAGGATGTATTGGAGAGACAATTCCCATCTGCATATTTCATCTGCATCTACATCTACATGATTACTCTGCAATTCACATTTAAGTGTTTGGCAGAGGGTTCATCGAACCACAATCATACTATCTCTCTACCATTCCACTCCCAAACAGCACGCGGGAAAAACGAACACCTAAACCTTTCTGTTCGAGCTCTGATTTCTCTTATTTTATTTTGATGATCATTCCTACCTATGTAGGTTGGGCTCAACAAAATATTTTCACATTCGGAAGAGAAAGTTGATGACTGAAATTTCGTAAATAGATCTCGCCGCGACGAAAAACGTCTTTGCTTTAATGACTTCCATCCCAACTTGTGTATCATATCTGCCACACTCTCTCCCCTATTACGTGATAATAAAAAACGAGCTGCCCTTTTTTGCACCCTTTCAGAGAAACTTGGGCTGGAAAGGAGTATCCAAATGACCCGCATAGTGAAGTTATTTGTGTTGTGGTATGCAGCATATTTGGCAACTGAGAGGTCAAGTTTGTAGTTTGGTGGTGGCCATTCATGCGAGTAGACAGCTGATTACTTGCCATGCCCACATAGAATGCTATACAGTAACTGGGGCATAGCTGATAAATAACATGGCTGCTTTCACATATGGCTCTGCCTTTTATTGAGTAGGAAATGCCTGTGACTGGGTGCAGTAGGGGGTGGTGGGTGCGTGTATGGGACAACTCATGGAACTGGACTGACCAAATGGGAATGACCCATGGGACGTAGGATTGGGAGTAGGTTCGGAATAAGAATGGCCAAGGATATAAAGCAGAAAAGCAGAACACTACTTTGGGGGATATGGGTAGGATTTTGGATAGGATATTCCTTATCTCATGGCACAACATGAGGTAGCCGAAGCCCTGTTAGACGATGAGGTCGAGCTTTTCAAAATCAGGATCATACTGGGTAATCAGAGGAATGCTGGTTAGTGGCTTGTTAAAAGGTTTACTGGCATCAGAGGAGCACATGGCATGGGAGACTTGTTTATGGATGAGCTGTATAGGAAATTATGTCAGTAAAGGCTCTGGTGTACAGCTATTGGTATACTTTAACAACTCCTGCTTGCCACTGCATATGTGGCATCCATGGATGGCAAGGCTATAAAGAAGAGACTTTTTGACATGGACTGGGTGACAGCTGTCAAAGTTGGGGTACTGTTGGTGGTTGGTGCACTTAATATGGACAGGCATATTTATGGAGCCAACTGAGAGGTGGAACCAGCATCCCGGAAGGTGCCTTGACGAGTTGAGAAAGACCAGGTAAAGTGGATTTGAAAACAGGTGTTGAGGTTATGGAGGAAAGAGCAAAGGTTGTCCTTGCTGTGAGTCCAGATCAAAAAAAGTCATCAATTAATCTGAACCAGACAAGAGGTTTGGGGTGTTGACTGGATAGGAAGGATTCCTCCAGACTGCTCATAAATAAGTCTGCATAGGATAGTGCCTTGTGAGTACCCATGAGAGTACCGAAAATTTGTTTGTAGGTTTGGCCTTCGCAGGTGAAATAATTGTTGATCAGAGTTTGGTTGAGTAGGAAGATTAGGAAAGAGGTGATGGGCTTTATATTAGGAGGATGTTGGGAAAGGTGGGGGATGATCGTGTATAAGGTTGTCACATCCACAATGACCAAAAAGGGATCTGGTAGTAACAGGACTGGAACTGTGGAGAGGCAGTCTCTTGAATCTACAATAGGATGTTACGGTCAATAGTTTGGCGCTGTTGGTCAGCAAAGGCAGAGGTTCTTACCTGGCTGTACCCAGCCACAATTGGACTACAAGTAGGGAGGGCTATGGCATTGAGTTTGTAGGGTGTGGATAGTAGGTAAAAGTTAGGAGTGCATGGGATTGCTGATGTGAGGTATGAGGCAGATTGAGGTATCAGGTTTTGGGATGGATCTAAGGCCTTGAAAAGCTACTTGAGGTCATGTTGAACTTCTGGAATGGGATCATGGTTACAAAGTTCGTATGCAGAAGTGCTGTAAAAGTTGGCTGAGGCCCTCAGCAACTGTCACTAGAATTCATGAGTACTGTGGTGGAGCCTTTGTATGCGGAATGATGATAAGTTCTTGATTGTTTAAAAGGTTACGGATAGCAGTGTGTTCCATAATAGAAGTGATGTTGGATGCACCAGAGAGAGATTTAGGGAAGAAGAGTGAGGCATGGTTAGAAGTGAGAAATTCCTGAAAGATCACAAGGGGATGACTGGGTGGAAGGGGTGGAGGGGTAATGGTTGAAGGGAGACTGGAACTGTTTTAAATGAGGTTTTGTATAGGGTTTAGGTTGGCTGTTGTCAATGGGATGTGTGGCAAAGAAATGTTTGCATTACAAGCAAGTAATGAGTAAAGGAAAGAATATCCTTTACAAGTCCACCATGTTTGAAAAGGATTTGGTGCTAAAGGTTAGGACTTTAGAAAGTACTGAGACTTCTGCATCGGTAAGAGTTTTGTGAGAAAGAATGACAACAGTTTCATAGGATGGAAGTTCAGGAATAGTGTGTTTCTTGGAGGATGGACATGGAAGGTGGAGCAAGTCAGTAGGGCATGGTTGGGGAGTTATGAGGGGTTGTCAGGGAGGTTGAATCAGAGTGGTTGGTTTTTTCTTGATTATCAGTAGTGTTGAAAATTGTTACTGGTAACATTGCCATTATTTACATCTGAGTGACAAGAAGTAAATACTCATTCCACATTACACTCCACATCCCAGCTAACAGTGTGGGATGAAGTGTACTTCTGGTACTGCTAATTGATCCCCTCTTCCCTGTTTCTCTCATGAATGGCACACAGGAAGGATGAATGTTGGCAAGCCTCTGTATTAGTTCTAATTCCTAATTTTCTCATGAGATGTATGTGGTAGGAAGTAATATGTTGTCTGACTCTTCTCAGAAAGTACTCTATTGAAATCAGAATGGCAAATCTCTCTTTGATGCACAATGTCTCTCTTATGGCATCTGTTAGTAGAGTTCTTTGAAATGTTCTGTAACTCTCTCACACCAACCAAATGATTCCATGATGAAATGCATCAATCACCGTTGGCTCTTCTCTATCAATTCTATCTGGTAAGGATCCCAGATTGACAAACAATACTCGAGAATTGCTCGAAGATGCACTTCTTTCATGGAAGTGTTGCATTTCCTTCAGTTTCTTCCTACGAGTCTCAGTCTGGCAACTGCTTTTCCTACTACATGTTTTATGTTGTCATTCCAATTAAGTCTGCTCCGTGTAGTTACTCCTAGATATTTTACAGTAGGTACAGTTTCTAGCAATCCATCATTAGTTGTGTTGTAATACAGTAGTGGATTTCTGTTGCTATATATATGCAATACATTACATTTATTTACATTCAGGGTCAACTGCCAGAGCCTGCACCATTTATCAGTCCTCTGTACATCATTCTGCATGTTGATACTGTCTACTAGCATTGCTACTTTCTTATTGACAACCCCCATCATCTGCAAACAAGTCTTAAAGGGCTTCCAACACTTTCTACTAATCATTCATATATATACTATTAACAATAACTGCCCTATCACACTTCCTTGAGGTACTCCAGAAATTACCTTTACACCTGTCAATTTTGTTCTGTTAAGAATGAGATGCTGAAGTCTACCTGCAAGGAAGTCTTGAAGTCAGTCACAAATCTGGTCTGTTACTCAGTAAGTTCATATTTTGATCAATGAATGGCAGTGCAGAACAGTGTCAAATGCCCTCCTGAAGTCAAGGAACATAGTGTCAATCTGAACACTGTTGTCTACAACGTTTACAGGAGTGGACACATTAAAGCTTGTTATGGCCCTACATATCAACTACTCAGTTTTTGATCAGAGGAAAGACTCATATAGTATGCTGTGGTGTTCTAAAGGACGTGCAAATTTAGAGATAGTGATAAGGACTTGAGACCAAACAATAAAAGTAACTGAAGTATATTATCAGACGCCTCTACATGAAGATCATATCAATAGCATTGCTAGAGAGACTAGTTAGCAAGCTGATATCATTACAGATTACTAAAAGAGTCTTAAATGCTGTAAATAAACAAAAGGTCTTGATGCAAACTAAAATACTTAAAACATGTAGTTATTTAATGAATACATTTTGTGACGCAACAACAAACAGGTTTCAATTAAAGCTAAGTAGCCCAAACAGATTATTGTAAACATTAACATGTGCAATGCCACAGTATGCTTTTTTGATTATACATCAAATTCTGTTAAAAAAGTACATTGTTCCATTAACAAGAATGACAGTTACTTCCATATCCCGACACCAAAAATGTTTTATCATACGGCAAAATATGCATCTCTTTGTGCGCTATCATTTGCAAAAAAAAACTCATTTTGATATCTTGAACTGTTTATGAAGTATGACGGGTGTTAGGACCACAAGATTCATGTTACACACAGACAGATTTGGATGCACTGTGTGCGACCTTCCCGTAGATATAAAAATCAGTACCTACAGAATGGAGATAGATATTGCTCTGCTCTCAAGTTTAAATACAATTTCAATATGTTAGCAACATGCCATATGCAGCAATGTCTGTCCTAATATGAACCATACACAAAGTCTGTGGAATGCTTTTTTGACCATACAAACTCGCAAAACTTCATGCAAAGATTTAGTTACTTTGTTGGGCACAGTAGCTATGACAAATAATGGAAAGAAATTCAATCCTTCATCGAGCGAAGATACCAGGTTGTAAGATAAAATTTTTTTTCACCAAAGAGTTTTCTTAAAATCAGATGATAAGTATTTCATAATGGTCAGCAAGTGCTTTGTCAAAAACAGATCCACTGTACACTTAGGATGGAGTAATCATATCACACTGTTGGACGGCTTGAATATTGATGGGGTCCTGCAGTACGTTATGTCTGCATCAGAACAATCATATAGGACAAGTTGACGGGCTGTGTTGCATTAATACTCACTAAGAGTTATAGCATTAATTAATACTGTGGTGTTGGAACCATTTTCTTTAACCCTTTATGGGGTGAGCACCTGTAGTGTGGTATACTTTAATAGTGTGAAGAAGTGGAGTCTTGGGGGAGGCCTAATCAACAATTACTGTGGTCTAAATAATCTTGTTCTCAGTTCAAGGAAGTAATTTTCCTTTCCTAGCTTCAGGGAAGTACTAATTTACAGATAATAATTACTGCAGTCTTAATACACTTTGTCCTCTGTGCAAGGACCAACCTTTTTTTCATCGCTAAAGGTAACGACCAAGTTACTGGTAATAATTACTGTGGTTATTTATTTATTTACCATATAGCATTATACATTAAACAAAGTGAACAATACACAAAAAACACATAAATACAAATGACATATTTAAAAAATGCTAATGTCCAGTCACCTTATACAGTCAAGGCTTGATGTAGCCATCATGGGGGAAAAAAAGAGAGAGAGAGAGAGAGAGAGAGAGAGAGAGAGAGAAAAGAGAGAAGAAGAAGAGGAAGTGGTAGTCACAGTGCAGGGAAGTAATATACTTTTCCCGGGCTAGAACTGAAGTATCAAGGAATTTTTCTCAGATAACAGAATCCACCAGAAATTGTAATGCTGGTATTAGCAAAGCTGGAGGAGAGACAATCATCTGGGAGTCTTCCAAGGCGAAAGGAAGACCTGCTCTAATTCACTGATGGCATCATTCCCCAGACAAGTTTCTAGATTAAAGTTACTTCTCTAAATTCATTATTTTGTCAGTACAATGAGAAGCTTATAGATAAAGTTATTGGAGAATAAGTTTGTTTATCTTTATAATTGGCTTTTATAGATTTAATTTATTAAACAGTGAAAATTGGTTAGGGGTCTATACTTTTTCTAAGGGTGGTAGAATTCAATGGTATAGATTTTATATAAAAGGGTTTTGCACTACTTGAAAATTACTGTATTATAATATGGGTGGATGTGAATAATTTTCTAAGGGTTACTATCATAACAAGACTTTAGACAGTCAATCTTATACTTATTTTGGTGTACCTAAGGAATCTGAGAATTATTTACATGAGTGACTTATCTGAAGCCATGTCCAAATAGCTTACACTCCAGACAAATACCTTCAAAAAAGACTTTCTAACACTCAAATTTATATTAATGTTAACAAATTTATCTTCTTCAGAAGCACTTTTCTTCCTATTGCCAGTCTACATTTGATATCCTCTCTACTTCAGCACCATTTATTTTACAGCCCAAACAGCAAAAACCACCAAGTACTTTTTTGTGTTATTTTCTAATTACCTCAGCTTCACCTGATTTAATCTGACTACACTGCATCACCCTTGTTCTGCTTTGGTTAATATTCATGTTATATCCTCCTTTGAAGACACTGTGCATTTCATTCAATTGCTCTTCGAGGTCCTCTGCTATCTCTGACAAAATTACAGTGTCACTGGAGACCACAAAGTTTTTATTTTTCTCCCTGAATTTTAAGTCCTTCTCCAAATTTTCTTTGGTTTCCTTTACTACTTGCTCAATGTACCCATTTAATAACACTGGGAATAGGCAATACCCTTGTCTCACTTCCTTCTCAATCGCTGCTTCCCTTTCACACCCCTTGACTCTTTATAACTGCCAGCTGGTTTCGGTAAAAGTTGTAAATAAGTTTCCATTAACTGTATTTTACCCCTGCTACCTTCAAACTTTCAAAGTGTGTATTTCAGTCAATATTCTCCAAGATTACAAATGCTATAAATGTAGGTTCACTTTCTTTAACCTATCTTCCAGAGAGAAATTGTAGGGTCAGGATTGCTTCAAGTGTTCCTGCATTTCTCTAGAATCCAAACTCATCTTCAGCTCTACCAGATTTTTTCATTTTTGCAAATTATTTTGTGTCAGTATTTTGCAACCACGCCTTATTAAACTGACAGTTTGGTGATATTCACACTTGTCAGTATTTGTTCGATTAAGAATTTGAATTAGCTTCCCTTTCATGCCCCTCAACTCTTACAACTGCCATCTGGTTTCTGCAGAAGATGTAAATAACCTTCCATTTCCTTACTTTACCCCCACTATCCTCAAACTTTCAAATCGTGTATTCCAGTCAATACTGTCAAAAGCTTTCTCCAAGTTTACAAATGCTGTAAATATAGGTCCACTTTCCTTAACTTACCTTCTAGAGAGAAGTTGTAGGGTCAGTATTGCTTCAAGTGTTCCTGCATTTCTTCAGAAGTCAAACTCATCTTCAGCTCTACCAGATTTTTCATTTTCTGCAAATTATTTTGTGTCAGTATTTTGCATCTGTGCCTTAATAACTGACAGTTTAGTAACATTCACACTCATCAGTATCTGTTTACTTAGGAGTTCGAATAACATTCTTCTTGAAGAATGTAATTCCAAGTGGAAAAGTTTTGTCATGGCTGGATATCAGTAGTTCTGAGGGGATGTCATCAACTCCAGGTAACTTGTTTGAAGAGTATAATTCCAAGTGGAAAAGTTCTGTCATGGCTGGATATCAATTGTTCTGAGGGGATGTCATCAATACCAGGGGCCTTGTTTCAACTTAGGCCTTCCAATGCTTTGTCAAATCCTTCTTGCAGCATCATATCTACCATCTCACCTTCATCTACGGCCACCTCCTCTTCTACAATATTACCTTCAAGATCATTTCCTTTGTATAGCCCTTCTATATACTCCTTCCACCTTTCGGCCTTCTCTTCTTTGCTTAGTACTGGTGTTCCATCTGAGCTCTTCCCCCTACTTATATATGCTTCTCTACCCTTACATTTGTCCTCTAGCCATTCCTGTTTAGCCATTTTGCACTCCTGATCAATCTCATTTTTTAGACATTTGTTTCCCTGTCATCTACTTCACTTAATGCATTTTTATGTTTCCTCCTTTCATCAATACCTCCTGTAAGAACCAAGGTTTTCTACAAGTCTCTTTACCTGTTTGATGCTCTGCCACCTTCCCTAGCCCTTCTTTAAAGCTACCCTTTCACTTTCTTCTGTATTCCTTTCCTCCGTTTAAGTCAATCATTGCCTAGTGCTCCCTCTGAAACTCTCAACAACCTCTGGTTCTTACAACTTCTGTAGATCTCATCTCCTTAATTTCTTACTTTTTCACTATTTTTTCAGTTTTAATCTACAGTTCATAATCAATAAACTGCGAAACAAAAGAATTACAGGCATTGATCTTAATTAATGGGGAAAGTTTATAACTAGTGTAGGGCAGGATTCAAGACAAGGTCTCCTGCTAACTAGGTAAATACGTTGACCACTGCACCATTCAGACACAGCGGCCATCGCACTGCATGGCTACACTAGCACACCTTCCATCATACCCAAATTCTCAACTTATCCCCACACTACTAATGTATTGCCCATTACCTTCATTACTCAGAGCATTTCACTGAATCCCATGAGAGTTAGTGCCTGACGTGCATCTGCACTGAAGCGATCATTGGCCACCCTCATCTTAATTATATATATTATTAAACATAAATTATAAGACAAAACACACACACACACACACACACACATCTCTTGTCAGACCCAAATTCTGAACTTATCCCCGCATTATTAATGTAGTACCGCTTGCCCATTTCCCTCACTGCACCAGCCAGAGTGGCCGAGCGGTTCTAGGGGCTACAGTCTGGAACTGCGCAACCGCTGCAGTCGCAGGTTCGAATCCTGCCTCGGGCATGGATGTGTATGATGTCCTTAGGTTAGTTAGGTTTAAGTAGTTCTAAGTTCAAGGGGACTGATGACCTCAGAAGTTAAGTCCCATAGTGCTCAGAGCCATTTCAACCATTTTCCCTCACTGCTTGTGGAATTTTGCCAATTCCTGTAAGAGTTTTGAGCCACACTGAAGAGATCATTGGCCATCCCCATGTCCAAAAGGACAGACACCACATATACACAATTAAGGCGATTTATTCAATGTGGATGAACACCAGACTTGAACTCTTACAGGAATCAGTGAAATACCACAGGTAAGAGACCAGGAGACAATGGAAGGTTTCAGATTGATTATGTAATAATATGACAGCAACTTCAGAACCAAATTTTAAACTGTAAGGCATTGCCTGGGGCAGATGTGGACCTGGACCACAATTTGTTATATATATAGGGAAACATTCCACGTGGGAAATGCCTCTTTGCCTTTACAAATGTCTGCTTGTGTCTGTGTATATGCGGATGGATATGTGTGTGTGTGTGCGAGTGTATACCTGTCCTTTTTTCCCCCTAAGGTAAGACTTTCCGCTCCCAGGATTGGAATGACTCCTTACCCTCTCCCTTAAAACCCAAATCCTTTTGTCTTTCCCTCTCCTTCCCTCTTTCCTGACGAGGCAACCGTTGGTTGCGAAAGCTAGAATTTTGTGTGTATGTTTGTGTGTCTATCGACCTGCCAGCGCATATATATATATATATATATGCGCTGGCAGGTCGATAGACACACAATGGTATGCGCAGTTTAAAGCTTCTGGATGCCTCTGTAAGGGGAAATCAACGGGTCAGCCTGCAGTGAGCGAAGAAACGGTTGAACGCGTGCGGGCAAGTTTCACGCGTAGCCCGCGGAAGTCAACGAATAAAGCAAGCAGGGAGCTAAACATACCACAGCCGACAGTTTGGAAAATCTTATGGAAAAGGCTAAAGCAGAAGCCTTACCGTTTACAATTGCTACAAGCCCTGACACCCAATGACAAAGTCAAACGCTTTGAATTTTCGGCGTGGTTGCAACAGCTCATGGAAGAGGATGCATTCAGTGCAAAACTTGTTTTCAGTGATGAAGCAACATTTTTTCTTAATGGTGAAGTGAACAGACACAATGTGTGAATCTGGGCAGTAGAGAATCCTCACGCATTCGTGCAGCAAATTCGCAATTCACCAAGAGTTAACGTGTTTTGTGCAATCTCACAGTTTAAAGTTTACGGCCCCTTTTTCTTCTGCGAAAAAAACATTACAGGACACGTGTATCTGGACATGCTGAAAAATTGGCTCATCCCACAACTGGAGACCGACAGCGCCGACTTCATCTTTCAACAGGATGGTGCTCCACCGCACTTCCATCATGATGTTCGGCATTTCTTAAACAGGAGATTGGAAAACCGATGGATCGGTCGTGGTGGACATCATGATCAGCAATTCATGTCATGCCCCCACGGTCTCCCGACTTAACCTCATGCAATTTCTTTCTGTGGGGTTATGTGAAAGATTCAGTGTTTAAACCTCCTCTACCAAGAAACGTGCCAGAACTGCGAGCTCGCATCAACGATGCTTTCGAACTCATTGATGGGGACATGCTGCACCGAGTGTGGGAGGAACTTGATTATCGGCTTAATGTCTGCCGAATCACTAAAGGGGCACATATCGAACATTTGTGAATGCCTAAAAAAACTTTTTGAGTTTTTGTATGTGTGAAAATATCTCAAATAATAAAGTTATTGTAGAGCTGTGAAATCGCTTCAATCATTTGTAATAACCCTGTATTACAATCATATCACAAATTTTTTTATACAAATATCCTGTACACGGCAGAATGACAGTGTATTTAAACTTCTTTTGCTTTTGCTTCTATGACATCATTACTGTTTTTGTGAGCACTGTTTTTCCACAACTGCAACACACTTCCAAGCACGATGTCTAAGAGCAAGTGGCCCACAGCAGGTGGGCTGCAAAATACATCATCCTGTCTTGCAGATATGCTGTACCCATGTACCTTGCATTACCTGCACACAATAATAAACCATTTCCCAGACAACAAGCTGTCCAAAACTTAATTACTAATTAAATCATTCATTAAATATCACAATCATCTTTCATAGTTTAGAGGACTGACAGTGTAACCTATCATTTTCCCTAAATGATGTGTTACTTTTTTTACATAACTAAGAACAACTTTTAATTTTTTTCCTGCCATTTAACATAACAAATTTAAGTAAGCACTTGTTTTTTTTTCTAATAATTCTGACAGTTTTTCTACCAAAAATAAAAAACTTTCATTACAATATAAAAAAAGGAACATAAGCATAGCTCTCTTTTTAGTTAACAACTAATGTTAATCTCTACTCATTTCTCCAGCTTCATGATTGGCTCTACAGGATGCATGTATGTGGTTAACATGAATCTGAGCTCTGTTAATTTCACTGTTTCTTTTTTAAGTTTTACTTATTCTATTTAAGTTTGGAACTTATTGTTGATTATTAGTGGAAAGCATGCACTTTACTTTATAACTTATGGTAATATGAATTATTAGTCTTTATGTATTTAAATAATCAACAGGTACCATTTTGACTTTGTTAACTGATTGTCCCATCGCCACCACTGCAACAGACTAGAGTACACATGTGAGAGAAATTAAAACATCTTCTACATATTTTTCCACCTCATATTAAATTATCTATGTTGCCTCGTTATGTTTAATAAGGTAATCATCGACTGGCTGTTGTAATTTACTCTAGCTTACACATAGGGAATTTACGTTACTTTTAAACACAATCATATCTGGAAAGGTGCAAGCTGTGAGGTAATCACAAGCCTGTATCAACAATAGTGAAGCTCTGACAACTGCTTTTCATGTTCACATGATTATGGATATGTCTCTCTCACTAATCTGCACAATCGAGGTAAGTCTCCCTACACTTTACTAGTTTGGAGAACTCTTCACAAATTGGAAACAAAGACCACTAAAAAAATGCGCCGTGAAGTGTGGAGCAATTATCTGCATGGTATGGAAATCAGTAGACATGATGTCTATGTACAGATAAACAGATGAGTATATTTTCAGAAATGCTGGATGATTTATTCAAAAGAAAGAGCTTCACAAGTCAACAATATGTTGGTCCAACTCTGGCACACATGCAAGCATTTATTTGGCTTGGCATTGATTGCTAGAGTTTATGCATAACCTCCTGAGAGATATCATGCCAAATTCTATCCAACTGGCATGTTACATCACCAAAATACCAAGCTGGTGGAGGGTCCTGCCCACAATCCGCGAAACGTTCTCAATTGGGGAGAGATCCACTGAGATTGCTGGCCAAAACAGGGTTTGGCAACCATGAAGACAAGCAGCAGAAACTCTTGCCATGTGCACGGGGGCATTATTTTGCTGAAATGTAAGCCCAGGATGCATATAATAACATCAACATTGCCTTATACTGTAATTATGCCATGGATGACAACCAAATGAGTCCTGCCATGAAAAGAAATAGCACACCCAACCATCATCGCCTGGTGTCAGGCTGTATGGTGTGTGACAGTCAGGTTGATAGCCCACAGCTGTCTGGGGTGTCTCCAGACACTTCTTCTGACTGGGATTTCATTGACAGGAGTAGAATTGTCTTCAGTGACAAGTCCCACTTCCAATTGATCCCCAATGACCAGCAAAGATGTGTCTGGAGATGCCCCAGACAGTGGTGGGATAAAAACCTGACTGTTGCCCGCCATATGGCCCAACAGCCATGATTGATGGTGTGAGATGCCATTTCTTTTCATAGCAGGACCCTTTTGGTTGTCATCCATGGCACCCTTAGAGCACAGCTGTATGTTGATGATATTCTACACCCTGTTTGTCGCCTTCCTGGGCTTACATTTCAGCCAGATAATGCCTGCCTGCACACAGCAATACTTTGTACTGCTTGTCTTTGTGCTTGCCAACCCTACCTTAGCCAGCATGATCAATGGATCTCTCCCCAGTTGAGAACATTTGGATCTTTATGGGCAGGACCCTCCACCCAGATCAGGATCTTGATGATCTAATAAACCAATTTGGCACAATATCCCTAAGGAGGTATCCAAAAACTCTATCAATCAATGCCATGCCGAATAACTGCTTGAATAAGGGCCAGAGAGAGACCAACAAATTATTAACTTGCTCAGTTGTGAAGCTCTTTCTCTTGAATAAATCACCCAACATTTATGAAATTGTGCTCATTGGTCTGTATTTACAGGTACATCACATCTACTGACTTCTGTCCCTTCATGGTACGTTATCATCTCCAAAAGGTTACTTGTCTGACAGTCATTTTGTTGCACCTGCCTGCGACTAAAAATTTCCAGATGGTGAGTAGCAATCTTTTTCATAATATTTTCAGTATTCCATCTCAGATTTTCCATTGTTTAATTTTACCTTTACATAACACAGAACGTCTGATATTACACAGAATCCACTACTCGCAAACCTTTGTTTCATATGTGGTGATTCATGTAACGGCTTATTTAATACTTGTTAGTGTTTGGAGCTGACGGGCATTCAATGACAAAGTTATCAGTGTTACATAATACATATACCTGGTTTAAACCTGACCCCACTTATCTGTGAATGTTTACACTCTCAGTATCACGAAACTTAAAATTACTATATACTTCTGTATCTTCCTTCCTAACCATTCTTCCTTGACATATACTGTGTTCCAAGGTTAAGTAATCACAAGCACATTCCTTAAACAATAAATAATTTTAATATTCCAACTTAACGATAGTCATACGCTTCAGTACACTCACTAGGACATCTGTCATCATTAATCATTGACTCTGTCTTAACTACAGATGTAATGTGAATACAAGGATTAGTTTCTAACTGGCCTAATATACCAGACAGGGTTTCGACTGATTTGTTTATTTGTTCCTCCAAACTAGCAAAGGTAGGTTGGGGATTAATCTTTAAAATTCAAATCACTAGTCTGGCCTAATACATTCAACCTTACTTGGGTGTTTGAGATTTGCTCATTAATACTGTTAAATTCCTGCTCCATAAGTTCTTTCATTTGTTTCAAGTCACTAGTTAATTCATGAAATTGATCACTGAACTAATTTCATGCTAGATCACATTGATTGTTCACCTCTTCCCTTTTTAAAGTACTTACAGGTGTTTGCAATTTGTATTTGTAGTTTCTGTCTAAGTGCTTAATTCATTTTTTAAATCAGTGTTAGAGTGGCAAATCAATTCTTCTAATTTTTTAAATATTTCCTGTAAATTGCCCTCCATTCTACTGGTAAACACAGGCATACAGTAAATTTGACAATGTGTTTCTACTAAGAATTAGCCTAGTCTTGTAGCAGTACTAAATCACTAGCTTACACTACTAATTAAGAAAAATCACTCATCATCAAACTGCTCAATACTGAGTTACTATCATACAGCACTCTGAAAGTAATAGAAAAACAAATCCTTTATTTACAGATCCAGCTCACCTGAGTTGTGTAGAAGCATGTCTTGTTGTGGTGAAGTCCTGTGTGAAGGTAACTCATTGCTGTTTGCAGCTTTTTGGTTGACTCAAAGGCTTACCAAATGCTGTAACTGCAGCAGATTGTGGCAACATGGCACAGTAGGCAACTACCAATGCATTGTAGAGAAGCCATCGTGACAGTCAAAGATCCTACGAAATGCTGTCGTTGCTCTTCTAACTTGTGGAATGATCAAATTTCTCCGGAGTTGGAATCCATTGTTACAGTTAAAAGTAACTGTTAATTAATCATCTAGATATAATTTCTTCTCTTTACTCACGAGCAGTGTTCTTTTAATAGTCTTTACAATGCCAATTATTGGTGGATGTTGACAGTCGTTGTCAAGGAGAACGGCATATTGCTCCAATTTCTTCTCAATGAATTTCATTAAATTCTTCTTATTATTCTTCTCTAGCACCACCATATCTGCATCCTGTCACTGTTGCCATACAAAAGAGTTTATTTGTTACTCATTCCTGTCGCAGTTGCCAAAAAGGAGTGTAAATTTTGTTTGTTTACTCAGTCCTGTCATGGAACTGAGCCAAAATGGAGAGTCATTTATTTTGGGTTTAATTCCTCTCATTGTGTAATGTATTCACCAAAGTTTCCTATTTCATAAAATTAACAACTAACTGGACCAGCTGACAAAAATCTGGATAACCACCTGGCTTCTGCTCTTGCTAGTGGATTTCTCCTTTGCAATGTCTTCAATGTAGAGGCGAAAGAAAGCTGGAATCCTCTTCAATTTCATGTATTCACCAACAATATTTCTTCTTTCAACACCAATCTATTTAAGCTTACATCTACATTGAGTAACCCTTATCAGTTGAAAAAATGCAGAATTTATCATGGGATATGATGGAGTATTTCTGCTTCTGCACTTACAGCTTCATGAAGTTCCAATATGTGGCAGTGTCGTACACAACTTTCAAAATGTCGTCTGTAAAGAAGGTGCATTCCAAGCAGAGAGTTGTCACTGAGTTTCTTTTGGTGAAAACCCGAGCTTCACAGATATTCATAGGCACTTGCAGAATGCCCATGGAGACCTGCGAATGAACGAAAACACGGTGAGTAGTTGGGTGAGGAGTCAGTCATCACTTCAATAAGGTTGCGTGAAAACTGTCCGAGCTCTCATGTATCGGCCGGCCGCCAACAGCTGTAATTCCCACAATGCTGGAACCTGGGGACACTCTCATTCAAGGTGATCAACAGATCACTATCAAACACTTTGCTGCACAACTTGACGTCTCTGTTGGAAGTGCTGACATACACCACCAGTTGGGATACTCAAGGTGTTACACCACTGGGTTCCTCGCCGTCTAACAGAAGGCCATAAAGGCCAACGAAAGACCATGTGTGCAAAAGAACTTCTCCTTCTTCATGACAACACAAGGCCTCACAAGTCTGTGCACCTGGAAGGAGCTCACAAATCTTCTTTGGACTTTCTTCATCATCCACCCTACAGTCTGGATCTCACACCTTCTGACTTCCAGCTGCTTGGTCCAATGAAGGATGTATTCCACAGGAAGCAGTATATGGTTGATGGGGAGGTTACTGATGCAGCAAGACATTGGGTGCGATGTTGACCAGTAGAGTGGTACCATACCCTCCCAGTAAGGTCGTCGATTGAACAGAGGGTGACATCCATAAATAAGATGTTAGACTCAGATTGTGAATGGGGAGATGGCACCTGCCAGGCCACTGGGGGAGCCTTCTCCTGGGACTTATGTTTCTTCTTCTTTTCTGTTGATGGCTGAGGGGACCAGGGCACAGAGGGAGAGCACACTTCTGCAAGATTCAGAACCGAAAAAGTGCAGACGACCTTGGGGTTCGCAGATGGTGCGTCCTGTGGCCGAGTTGTGATAGCAGGTCTCTGGCCTGAGGGACGCCAGGGGAAGGATCCTGGAGGAGGCAGCCACATCACCGGTGGTTGCCAAAGGAGGGCAACACTCCTTCAGTCAGTAAGGGGGAGCGGCATCTGGAGGGGAGGGTTTGGGAACTGCTGGGGACTGGAAGATGAGAGGGGGTCGGGGCTGGGGTAAGGAAGAGGTAGGAGGGGGAAAGGATGTAACAGGGGCAAAAGTAGAAGAAATCGACACTGGGTGGAGTCTGTCATATTTTTGGTGAGCCTCAGCATAAGACAGATGATCCAGAGACTTGTGCTTCTTCTTCTCTTTCTTATAAACTGGACAATCTGGCAAGCACGGAGAGTGGCAATCACAGCACTCGACACACAGCTAACAGAACACAGGAGCTCCCTTAATGGAGTGAATGGCCACAGTCACCACACAGAGGATTAGCTATACAGTGGGAAGACATATGCCCACAATGCAAGCACTGAAAACACTTCATGGATGATGGGACGTACAGCTTCACATCACAGCAGTAACACATAACCTTGACCTTCTCCGGGAGGGTAACCCCCTCAAAATATAGAATAAAGGTCCCCGGTATTGGTGCAGTTTTCTTTACGATGTTTCTGCACACACCACACAAAATGACTACCACATTGCTGCAGATTAGCCCGGACGTCCTCATCACTTTGGAAGATGAGGTCCCTACGAAAAATCACTCCCTGGACCCTACTCAGAAACTGGTGAGAGGTAACAGACACAGGGATATCGCCATGGTGATCACAAGTATGATCGGTGGCAGAAGAAGTTTTGATCAACAGGGAGCTCGACCGCATCTTACTGAGAGTCTCCACTTCGCCAAACTTGTCCTCGATATACTCCACAAAAAACAATGGCTTTGTTGTGGTGAATGTGTCCCCGTCCGTCCAAGTACAGACCAGATAGCGGGGAAAGTGTTTCACTCCAAGACGATGAGCCTGGCCCTCCCCCCAGGGTGTAGCCAGGGAAAGGAAAGCTGCAGGGTCAAACGAAGCAGCAATCAACAATTCATTACCATTCGAAGAGATGGCCATTTGAGAACAGTCAGATTTTTGCAGCTTGATACACTTCATGTCCCAAGCATCCACCTTGATACCACTCACTCCAATCAGGGGCTCTCCACATGATCGCCATCCAGCCACAGCAAAAGCCGTCTGGCACTGCGGCAATTGTCGGGAGTTCCAATGCTCCAGGATGACGAGCAACCACTCCTTGGCATACATGGAGAGGGAACAGCTCAGGTATCAGTAGTGTGATCCCTATGTTGTCAGGGGGCTTAGCCAGTTGGGTGCATAACAGCCCCGACACACGGACTGGCTACATGTGCTAGTGACCTGGTGGGACAGAGGGGGACTACAGTAGGGAGGGAGTTCTTCCCCAAATGGCTCACATTAAAGACAGAAAATTTAAAAGTGGAGGTCACACCCCAAAGGATAAAAGAACAGGCAACAGGAACATAATCACAAGTAATACAGGGAACCAGGTAGACATAAGTAAAAATACCTAGGGGGGGGGAGCAGCGGCGAAAGAGCCAGGGTGGGGAGGGAGGGCCACGGTGAAGGAAATGCAGTCCAGGAAGGAAGAATGGGCTGCAACAGCTTGGATCACTGTGTGCACGAACTCACAAAAGAACCATGAGCCCCCTGGGCAGGTTGGCGGGGGGAGGGGGGAGGGGGGGGGGGCAAGTCATGAAGAACCTAAAGAAAAGTTGACAAAGTAATTTGCTTAAAATTTCTTCTATTGGAAGTATTTGCTAATAATAATATAAAAAAGTACCTAGGTTCTTACCTGACATAATTCATAAACTAGTAACTTTCTAAAACAAACAATATGTAGTACGAAGTTTTTTAGCAGATTAATGAATGTGAAAGAAAACACAAATGTAATTAATGTAAAAGTATTTGTAGCACAATTGAGAAAAACGATTCTTCTTGTAGTTTTTCATATCTAAATTAAGATTACTTAGGAAGTATGACACGCTTACTCCATTTATATGGTACAGCATATTTGGGGATATATAATTTTACTCAATCAAATTTGGAATATTTTCCACAAGCCTTAGAGGTGTGAAGTTTTCTGACCCTCATTGCAATGAGCATGTGTGTCTCTAATTAATTTTATTGTAAAGGTTATGATGTTTAAACAACACAAAAAGGTTTAATTTCCATGTACAGAATATTCTGTATTAGATCAAATAATTCTTTTGCATTTCATTATTCATTTGGGGTATGTCTTGGGTGGCATGAAGTTGTTGGACATTTGTCAGCAGGCATCCCTATATGACAGCAGGTGCTGCACGGAGCTACCAATGCAGCACACAATGCCAGAAGTGCCTCAATACACTCCACTACAATGAAGATTCAAGACAATAATATAAATGAATATATCTGACATTGTTAGAATAGGAGAAAGCAATCGTAAGTAGATAATCAATTTAAAATTGCAAAAATTTTCCATAAAACTTACTAAAACTTTAAAAAATTTTCTATACATTTTCTCAATCGCATTTAACATGAAAAAATTATTTACAAAGTGATGGCCACTTTCAGTAACTTAACTACTATCTTCAGACCTGGGAACAGACAAACCAAAAGAAATATTGCCTTAAGTAACAAAGCTGTATAAAAATTGTTATTTGCTAACTTTTTAAAAAAAATTACAAGTAATTAACATACTACATGTAATATTACAGCAGTGTACAAGACCATTGCAATATGCATAACACTCTTATCTTAAATCTCCAGGTAAAATGTGCTATGTACAACCAAAACGAATGTACGGGAAATATATTATGCAATCGCAAACAAATAAGAATAAGAAATATCTATTCAGAGAAAGGCTACTTCGTTGAATATACTACATTATCTATGACAGCAAATGAAACAAAAAAAGCCTGTACAGATTCATAATTTTTTTTTATACACTGAAGCATCCATGTGGTTAATTCTGTTACAGTCAGTAACTGCAAGCAGAGAACTGCCTATGTAAAGGAAGAAAGGAATAAATTAGCAATTTGGGGGTTAACAAAATAAGTTGTCATGGCTGCAGCTGCTGTTACATTAGTCAAACAGGTTGTGTTCATTTGATTTGAAAGTGGTAGTTGAGGTAGCAAAACTGGTCATCATTTTGTAAATAATTTTTTAATATTAAATGTGACTGAGACAATATGTAGAAAGATTTTGAAAGTTTTAAAATGTTTTTAAAATTTTTATAATTTTACAATTAATTAATAATATAAATATTGTTTGTGTTGAAACTCTTGCATTGTAATGTGGGTGTTAAGAGTGAGCCTAGTATCTCTCTCTCTCTCTCTCTCTCTCTCTCTCTCTCTCTCTCTCTCTCTCTCTCTCTCTCTTTCTCTATTTCTTTCTCTCTCTCTGTACAAAGGCACATGATAAATGTCCCTGAAAATCATTTTGAAACAGTAGAAATAGAAGAATACTTATAAATCTAGATTTTACGAAGAAACCCATACCAATAAGTGTTACAGCCTCCCAATCCCTGTCAAAGATGGTATTGTCTCATAATCACAACTTGGCTTCTATTGTACTTGCATTTCTGAATGCTACTGCAAAAGATGTTCAAATATTTGGCACTATACGGACTTTCTAGATTTTTTTCACTTCTGCATCTGATACACCATCTGTTACATTCAGTTCTGGGACTTTTAAGATCGTTCACGAGGCTGGAGAATTTCCTGTAAGACATTTAACATTTGACCATATAGTTACCACAGAAGCCAGTAAAGGTGTTTATTGTTCTCTCAGCATGCAGTGTCTATGAGCATAATGCCACAGAATGATACCAAATCTGTCCTACAGTAAAGGGTGTAATGCAGCTCTGCTACAAAGCCCCTCCCCCCCCATTCTTCAGATTTCACGAAGTTGGAAGTTCGCTGCAATGTCGCTTTTTGGACCAGCAAAGTTTTCCATTACCCAGAATTTAGAGACCTTGCTAATCCTCCTAGCCCTTTCAGATGCAAAAGGATATAACTTCCTCAAAAGTATCTTCTTTGGTTTAATTATCAATAACATATTTTGACACACTGCACATTACATGTTACAGTATATTGCTTTTAATGTTGAAGGTGCCCTATAAGGAGGACTAACCTGCTGAGATGACTTTGTTGACTGGGTGTCTTTACTATCCAATGGCAAAATCAAACTCCTAGGAATGTCGGTAAGTCTTTTGTTTGAAAGGGATGGAGATTGTTTGTGAATATCATACTGTTCCCGTGAGCAACTGCGAAAATAAATGCGCTCAAGAGCCCAACAGACCTGCACAAGCTTAATACAACAGAGGTGATGACAATAATGTTTGGTTTGCGGGGTGCTCAACTGCGCAGTCATCAGCGCCCGTACAAAGTCCCAATTTTTTACACAGTCCATTTTCTTTTCACAATCCAATCTAGTCACTCTCACAAATGGTGATGATGATGAAATGATGAGGACAACACAAATACCCAGTCCCCGGGAAGAGGAAATCCCCAACCCAGCCAGGAATCAAACCTGGGACCCCGTGATGCAAAGGCAGCAACGCTAGCCCCTAGACCACAAGCTGCAGACTACAACAGAGGTGCAGCATGCAGCATATGCTGCACATGTTGTCTGCTAATGATTGTTTCATCTCAACAGCCATCCAGACCCTGGACTATTTTTCTGGTGTAGTTGACTAGTAAAGAACCCCATTCCATGTGGCACATAAAATTTTCCTACATCATCAAATGTTGGTTTCTGAAGCATGCCATAGATTAAAATGGCAGGAAAATGGAAACACTGACAGCATCCAGCTCTGCACCCCTCAAAATCAGTCCTAACAACAACTGGCTGAGTTCCCTCAGGTGGCTGCCCTTTGGCATTATCCTGGAGGCATGTACAGCTAATCAAATGTTAGAGATGTACCACTACACTTATAACTGTGATTGTATCACACAAAAAATATTTCTCATTACCAAAAGAAAAAGTGTGAACGAAAAGATCAGCAAATTTCCACAGGTAAATGTAAATGTCGTGTGACTAGGACCTCCCATCGGGTAGACCATTCATTGGGTGCAAGTCTTTCGATTTGACGCCACTACGGCAACTTGCGCGTCGATGGGGATGAAATGATGGTGATTAGGACAACACAACACCCAGTCCCTGAGCGGAGAAAATCTACGACCCAGCCAGGAATTGAACCCGGACCCTAAGGATTGACATTCTTGTCACACTGACCACTCAGCTACCAGGGGCAGACTCAACAGGTAATAACAACTCATAAGTGGGAGCTGTGATAGATGTGTGCTGCTGCTGTAAGGCACAAGGAACATATTGTTCAATAACTGACTACAAAGAATAAAAGAACACAAAGACTGCAGCAGAAATTCATTTTTAGATATGTAATGTATATGGACTTATTAACAATAATGTTTTAGTATTCTATATATGACTGACTTTGTGGTATTCACTGTATGACTTTTCATTCTACTGTTAACTATACCAACCCTGATAACACTAGTCCCCGTTGCAGTTGATAAGATCATACATCCAGCTGACCAGAAGTCTTCACCCTCTTTATTTTCACAAATGTCTACTACCACTGTCTACAGCGGACATATGTATATCTTTGGATTTGGCAATACCCTTACACCATATGAAATTGGACACTTTCTTCAAACTGTTTTGAAACGTAAAATTGTGCAATTCATAAAATGCAAAAATGTATTACCCTATGACCACAATATCATTAATCGGAAGCAATCAACTCATAAAAATAAAATGCCTGACACAAAAGTGAAGCACTCAGAAGGCAGGGAGAAAACAAAATAAAACTTCATGGGTTGAGAGGTATGTGATGTTATTTTAATGAAATGATACATAGTCAAATTTACAAAGAAGTTGGCAGCATAAGCCAACTTATCAGTATGACATTGTATAGTAACATTAGCTGGCGTGATTGTCGCAATACGAACTGAATCTGACAGGTCAGCTGTGGGCTGGTGTGAATGTCTATTGGGGTGACTGGCTGTCAGATGTACTGTGACAGGTGAGCTGAGAACAAGTAAAAGTGACTAGCAAGGCACAAGGCTCAGTGGTCATTATGGTTTTGCCAGGAAGAAAGAGAGGCATGTTTCAGAGGCATGATCACTGGACAAGCTACACTGGAGGGGCCCCTGACTTGGAATATCACCACTAATATAATTAATGAAAGTATGAAAAATTCATTACTAGCACCCTAGAGAAAAACCAATGACAGCTTTGGAACCCTGGCAATGGGGCAGCTCACTGAACATAAATCCATGTATGATGCTTTTTAGTCATTAACATTATTACCATTAATGTTGACAGCTGAACTGATCACAAAAGCCAAAGAGTTGTGATACACCAGATGAAAGAGGATAAAGCCTGCAATATAATGAATAGATTATTTTTTTAATTAAAAAGATATACAAAATGTTATAAACAATTGAGTTTATTTACATAGTGACATAACTATGGAATCCTCACAAACACAAAAATGATCTTATCAGCATGCGTTTCCTTCTTTAATATTCCAATAACTTACATTCCGTATTTAATTACAGTTGTGATTTATAGAACAGGTCAAGTTAGTGTTTTGACGTGAGTGCCTGATGTTGCCATTTATGTGTCTGAGATTTGTTTGAAATATTAAATAATTTATAACTGAGTTTATTATGAGGTTGTAAATAAATGCAAATATTTCAGTATGATTTATCCTAAGTATTTATACAACATTATTGTGAAAATTATGAATGGAATGGCAAATGGTGAAGAATCAGTCACACTTGTCTGCAAGGGTTGTCTGAAAGGTGTGATGTGTATGTAGTGTTAAGTCATGCTTGTACTTACACTACCCACCCCTTCCAAAAGTGAAACAAACCCTCCCATTTACATTACATCTCACAAAAAGTATAAAATATTCTATAAAAACAGAAAATCATACACTACAATAATATAGCTGTTTAGTTATTCAGTATATATTAACAGTCATGTCGCCTCGACTTCACTATGCCTCAATAGTACCATCATATTATACTGCTCACTCTCTTTATACATGGATGGCAGAAGAGACTGGCTGGTGAATCGCATTTATATTATATCTTACAAAGCGGAAAAAATTATGTTTTATGTAATGTTTCATACAAATTTCCATCTTCTATTAATCTAATAGATTAATAGAACAGCTTAGGCAAAACTAAGACCTAACTATACTCTGATACTGGGATTCAAGACGCTTGCTGAGTAGAGCGGAGCATATGGGTGACTTAAATACTCAAGAACTTCTTCTAACTCTACGTTGATGTCGGGATTTAACACTAACTAGAGTGGAGCACATGGGTAACCTAAATACTCAAGAACTTCATCTAACTCTACGTTGACGGTGGGATTTAAGACCATCGCCGACTAGAGCGGAGCGTGCGATAAACTTACATCTACATTGGGCACTAATTGTTATGGATGTAACTGCGGATATATCAAATCAGAATTCAACTGCATTTAGAGAGCGTATTAGGAGACCACTAATAGATTCTTCAGTCTTGACTCAATATAACAACACAATTTATTCAGTTGATTACACAAATTGGACCAGAAGCATATGTAACCCCTTTGAGACCACGAATAGTGATACGATCTCTGATTGCTATTACTACAAGAACTGGTATGGCCCTGATATGAGTGATTTGCAGCAGCCATTTCTTGTCAGTTGAGTAAAAATAAGATGGAGAAGCAATAGTACCACAAGATAGTATAAGAATGCTACTATAGTTTGAGATTTGAAGGGATTTCAGTGCAGGAAAAGTAATTTCAGAAGGAACACCAAAAACAACTCAGGAGCCGGCGGTCGTCACTCTGCCCGTTCACACAGAATGTTAACGTCCCTGGCGGACAGATGTGACTCCACCCGGATCCCATGGATCTGACATTAAGCTTTCTCGATTGCTTACGGACCAATACTTCTCGTTAAATTTTATGTGAAAGTCTCCCCACAATAAAACAATTACCATTCTACTAGGAAGCACTACATTAAGTAAAGTTATTTTATGTTCTAATCTGTTCTGGACAGGTTTGAATTCTTTCCACAAGTCGTCTATAACCTTGTTAGTATCATTAGGTTTGGAAAAAGCAACAGTCACAACATTTCCGGAGATTATACTCTCGGTAAATGCTCGATATACAATTAGCTCAAAAGGTTCTGCCAGACTACTTACATTTATAATGTCAAGGTTGACCATTTTTTCTTTGAAATTTCTTTCCACGTCATCAACTCTAGTCTGACACCTGCAATTTGCAATTGGACAATAGGGATCAGCTTATCCTGTCTTTCCACACTATCTTTCAAAGTATGCAGCCTTCGTTTTACTGCTTCAAATTTTTCACTAAATCCAGACTCTACATTGTTACACTTGTCTTCAATGTCAAATTCTAATTTCTGGGTCAACTTCTGAAAATTGGTCACCCTGCTTTTGGCTCAGGTCAGTAAACATTTGGTTCACCTGGACAGTTGCGGAATTATTTAAATCATTCTTTAAATCTAATCGCAAATTCTCCACTTTATCATTTAATACATCAAACTTAGAATCTAAAGCTCCACCCTGTGCTTCTAGCTTTTCACTTAAAGTAGTATTTATTTCATTCCTCAAAGAGGCAATATGAGCAGTTGGAGTTACACTCTGTGCTTCTAACTTTTCGCTTAAAGAAGCAATTTGAGCAGTTGAAGTTACACTCTGAACTTCTAACTTATCGTCTAATCTAGTTAGAGCTTCACTCTGAGCTTTAATTAAATTTACTAATTCAGACAAGTCAGGCCCTTCTTTAGCAATTCTCATAACCATGGCTGGTTCTGACGTCTCTCCAAGTGGTTGTATACTGTCCATGCTTCTACAGACTTTAGCTCTTGTGAGCATCTAAGAGTAATTTCAATTATACCCATTACACAGTAAAAGTTCACCCCACACACTTCTTACTAGATTAATAAAGTTTTTTTCTTCCATGCTCACCCGGCGCAGAATTCTCACCGCGTAGGTGAGTGAATGTGCAATCAGCGCCAGTGGACAGCACTGGCACCAGCGGCATCAAATGTTGGTTTCAGCATCATCATCGACGAGTGGATGCGGAGTCGGCACCGGTGAGCAGCAACTGGTGCAGTCAGCATCGGTAGCTGGTTACCGTGTCAGCGTCAGCGCGATGTATGTGTGTGAAGGCTGCTTACTCTCCACACCCACTCTTCTTAGTCGAAAAACTGAGGTCTTCTCTCCACTTTTTCTTCACTATTACTTTCTCAAGTCTTTCACTGTGCTGCACATACAACTTTCTCCCACTGGTTTATTGGACTCAATACAACTATTTGAAACAGTTCTCGTATCTTGTTATGTCCAGTTGCTATGGCAACTCATATCTTCTTCCCGTTTCTGTTGTAAAATTCTCGTTTTCTTTGGGTCCTGTCACTTAGGTCGCCACTTTCTAACGTTCTCCAGACATCAAGAACCAGTGTGGTGCTGGGGTGCAAGATTCACATGTCTCTCAATTCAGTTAAGTTGCCCGTTATGTGTAGCACATCCTCTTCTCTGGTTAATCCGCTATGTCAATCTCCCGACAGCTTCTTCTCCAAAGATATGTTGCTGGTTTCTATTCTTGCAATAATTTGTGTACTCGTAGAATACTTTTCAATTCAATCACAATATATTTTCAACATTCATAAACAATAACTTCGGCAAGCTAACTCCTTCTTCGAACATTAGAATCATTTACACTTCTTCAAAATAGCTTACATGTGTCTTGCTTCGATCATACAGAGACATGAAAAAAATTTAAAAGTCTCTATTCTCATTCGAGTCCAACACATGAGTGTCCTTAGGAAAACTACTTTCAACTGTCCACTAGTCTTTTTACAATCATCGCAGACATTAAAGAGCACAGAATACTACATAGACTTTTCTTGTTCTTCTTTGCCTGTACACAAAACTCTGTGGACTGTACAGCAAGTACTTATCTGCAGCTGTTCGGCCACCGTGTCAATCGTTTTCCTCGTGGCTGTTCTTTTTTGACATGCACATACAAATAAACTATGCGCACTCAGCTGATACGTTTCTCCTACTCATATCTAAAACATCGGGTGTTCGAAATGGTGGAAGGGGGGGTTGGGTTGTTTCGGGAAGGAGACTAGACAGCGAGGTCATCGGTCTCATCGGATTAGGGAAGGATGGGGAAGAAAGTCGGCCATGCCCTTTCAGAGGAACCATCCCGGCATTTGCCTGGAGTGATTTAGGGAAATCACGGAAAACTTAAATCAGGATGGCCGGACGTGGGATTGAACCGTCGTCCTCCCAAATGCGAGTCCAATGTCTCACCACTGCACCACCTTGCTCGGTAAATGGTGGAAGGCCGAGTGATTCTAGAATTTCCTCGCATATGTTGTGCTTATGAAAACTAAAAGGGGTTTACACCAAAGTTAAAATCAATCTGTTTTGAGCAATATTATTATTCTTTGGGACCCAATCGACAGCTCCAAATGCAGTATATCTTTTATTTAATTATTTTCTAATACCTCACTGCTGGTATAAGATTTTGGTACTAATGTTATTACACCATGTTACTGGGCTATAGAGAGATGGTGTATGGCCACCCTCTATCGATGATTGTGAGCCACACTCAAAGTTAATGGCCACACATTGTCCACACTCTGGTACAACATATTACTGCACCGTAAATTTTTTGTATTGAAAGGGATACACGACATAAGGAGTTGGAGCAAGAACCCCAAGGATAATCTCTTTGTTGGGTTGGCTCATCCTGAATTGGACTGCATTTCCATTCTATTGTGAATTATTTCAGTATTGTTTGTCCCAGTATTCAAGCCATAGTAGTGCGCAGTTAGCGTAGGGTCTGACGAGCATCTTTATAGTGGGGCAGTGGCAAAAGTAGCAACAGTAATACCTCAATCAGTGCAGATGTTATGCATAATAGCACATATTAGTCACAGCAGTAGCAGATCATTACTACATGGTAACAGCAGTAGCAGATGATTACTACATGGTACATCACCAGTACAGCAGGCCATTAGGCAAAATCAGCAAGCAGCAGAGGCAGCGTCTTTATGGGGTCACATGCAGGTGGCAGCACATGGGCCCCAGGTGGCAGATGCGGTGTCACATGCAGGCAGCTTCACATCGGCACTGGGCAGCAGAGGCAGCAACTTCACAGAGCATTACACGAGAGAGCAATGCAGTCCACAATTCGGGCAATATTGCATTGGCACTGGACCAAACACTAAGCAGTGGAGGCTGCATAAGTCAGCAGGGTAATGTAAGTTAATTACAGTCAGCTGCTGCATTGTAAACTTGTTTTCTGATCATTAGCCATGGACATGAAAATACGCAATTGTGGGACAGAGAGAACAGTGAGTGATATTAGTAGTGGTGGCATGCCAGAGAGTAGGGAAGAAATAGGCTTGGTGCCAGGAAGAGTGGAAGGATCTGAATGCATTTTTGAAACACTGAGTAAGAAATTAGAAAAGACAAATTTACAAAAGGGGAGTATAAAATCTGAAATAGTTGGAGACATAGATCAAAAAATGGAGAGTAAACTGGAGAACATAAAAATTGAAATAACTGGAATGGAACCAAAGCTTGGTGATGAGACAAGTGCAGTGAGTGGAAAATTTGATCAGCTACATACTAAATTCACTGAGATTACAAACAAAGTTGCAAATACTGTTAAAATGGTTAAGAGAGTTAATCCCAGAGTTGATGAGGTTGAAAAGGGGTTGGTAGCCAAGATGGAGATTGTGGAAGATCATCATGCACCAGAACAATGAAGATGCAGAACACAAGAGCAGAGAAAGTGGTGAGGAAACAGCAGCCAATAGTGCACGGAATTGGACCGCACTGCACCGAGAGCAACACCTAGAAGAAGGGAATATAAATGCCGCTCCTGCTAGCCTCAGCCGCTCAGATCGGCACTGGATTGAGGATGTTAGTTATCAGTGACATGTGTAAACTTGTGTGAACATTTCACACATCAAGAACCCTAAATTATGTTGCAAGTTGCCCCTCATTTGCGACTACTATTTGTAAATCTCCAAAGTTAAAAATACTGTCCATTGCTTTCCAGAAATAAAACTACTAATGTTATTTGTTTGAATTGTTGTATACCATTCCGAGAATGCTGCATCCTGTAGGCACCCTATTAGCAATGAGTGGGTAAAGCCCCATATAGGAATGGAAATAATAATCAAAGTAGGAATTGGACAGACAGGCAGCAGGAGAAAATGGGAATTATAATGAAAGAAGGGAGAATTTTTAACAGAGGAGAGAGGAAATAAGGCTAGGCCCAAGACAGGGTGCAAGTTTTCATGCCAAAGTGTCAGAAAACTAATGGGATCTTTACTGAAGGTCCACAAGAGGACTAATGGAGATGCAAAGAACAGGACCAGACAGGATTACAATATCGAGGAGAACTGTAGTGAGGAAAAAAGAAGTGGCTATATGCAACATGGATGCAATAACAGGTAATGAAGAGCGTGAGAATGGTTTAATAAGTACAGTAATTGGAACAGGAGGAACAATATTCATAATACATGCAATACTGATATAAGTGTAACAACAATGATTCTAGCTATTATGTTGCGGAATTGGTTGACAAAAATAAAATGGCTGAACTGGAAGATAATGAAGAAAATAGTGAGGGTTTTGCTTCAATGAAGATTACTGAGAATTTTGAAACAGAGCCACTGGCTCTGCCAGATGTAGAAACAGGTATTGATGTGGATATGAAGGCAAACCAAATAATAATGAAATTATTGGTAATTAGTTAATGATGTGGACATGGAGATGAGTGAAGCAGTAGGTAATGATTAGGGTCCAGAAAACATAGCACCTATTTCTGGCACAATTCATGCCCAATTTCACCTTTTTTTTATCATATGCAGAAATTTAAAATGCTGCCACACTACACAACTGACTGTTACAAAAGGCATTGACTGCAAATGTTTTGACTGGAATGTTTGCTTTTGCAAAAACTTCAACACGTTTTTCTTTTGAAATAGCCCCTGTTCCCTTCACTTGGCTGTATTTATGCTTTCAAAAACGATTTTCTGTTGAAAACCAACAGCATTTTCCCAGCGGTGAACTGAATGTATTCATAGCTGTGGGATCCATGCTTGACAAACACTACAAATAGAACTGACAAGGCACATAGCGTAGAAGTAGAAATGTATGTACACTAACTCTCTTATAATGTTCAGGGAAGAATTTCAGCACTATCAAAAACCTTAGGGATTTTGTTTTCCAACCCCTATAGTGGCAGATGGCCATGAGCATAAACAAACTAGAATTTTGAACTCCAGAGAGGAAAGGAGCAGCGCGGGAAGACAAGCCCGATCTCTTCCTCTTCCAGGGCTACTGCAGAAATGACACATTGTCACAGGTACACCAATGTTGTCTCATATTGGAAGGGTCATAATCAAAATCATGATGAACCAGAATTAGTCACTGCACTTATTTCAAAAAAAGAAAACAACAAGCAATGTACAACACAAAGCATTCACGGGTGGCTATCACGCAATTGCTTGTTGAAATTAACTGTACACCACCATAAAACTAAGTAAATGAAACAGATATGCCCACAGCCAGATTAAAGAAAAAACAGTCTAGTTACGAATACCTGAGCATAAAATTATGTAATACTTCACCTTTACCGGTGCATCATGTCTCACTTAATGACTTTAAAACAAAAACTGAAAAATGGTTGAAAGAAAAGGCTTTCTAAAATATTTCAGAATTTGAAAACTGTTCTAAGGATGACCTGAGATCCTAATTTATTTCTAACTGTAAACTATTTTGTATTTACCTTATTATCTCAATAGTTTATCTGATACTTCTGCATACTTCTGCATACTGTATTACTTTCTATGTACTGTAAAATTAAGAAATTGTTCTCTAGTGTTTATTTCATTTCCCTTGTATTATTATTTGTGCATGTGCTGTAAATATGTCAACAAAATGTATTTGTACAATATATAATGCTCAAAGATGGATCTAAAAAAATAAATAAAGTATTGATAACAAGTAGTTCAACCCCGACCTCTGGCAGTGTTAGAAGCAACCACATTTCAAAACAACTGCCACCTAATTTGCCACATTAAAAGTGCCCGCATTATACCATCATTTGAGCTTCAGCTAAAAAGCAAACATATGCATTTCTTTGTTACAAAATGCTAGGTCCATAGCTGAGTACTATGCTGCATTCTGTGGCACGTAACTTAAAAAGACCATTCAACAGTCCACAGTTGGCATGACAGCAGATCATTGAGCACATTGATACCTCATTGCATTCATATTCTTTTTATTTTGCAAACAGATTCTTACGCATGCCATCTTAACAAATCGGTCTTCACCAGATGATGTACAATACCAGTACTGAAAACTGATTACCTTTTCAGTATTTATATCCTGAAAATAAAGGTATTCCAGACTATCTCTGGTATAATAGTTCATCTGGATACATTCACTATGAAACAGCGTCCATTAAGTAATTTCGCATTTTGAGGCAGAATTCATACCTATTTTGCATTTGCTGCAAAATGCGAATTGTTCCAGTCCTTAGTAATGATGTATACATAAAAGCTGTGACTATTCCAGTGGGTGCAACTGATACTATCGTGTGTGGTAATAATGAATTAGTGAGTGAAGTTGAGGTTGACTGCCGTAATGAAAACTTTGTTGATTTTTGCCCTGAGGAAGAAGTTGAGACTTTTTACAGAAGGTAGACAGATGGTTCCGGATATGAATATCAATAATAACTGAATGGAAAAGGAGAAGCTGAGTATGATGTTAATAACTGGGTATCTTATGCTACAATCCATAAAGAATTAAATTTATAAGGAATACGACAGTTTAAAATTTAAAGTGGCACAGGAAACTGGAAAATTAAGGAGTGAACAGGATACAAGGGAAGTGATTAAGGATTGGTTTAAGGGAAGTCCGGACACTGGATATGGGGTATGTGTAAAAGTGTTTGTGTACTGGATAGGGAGCACAGGGAAGAAATCGAAGCAGATCAAAAAAGCTCAATCAATTATTAAAAAAACGTACTGTACTATTAGATTCTAGATCTAGCGTGTCAGCTGTATCTGAATCATGCTGCCAACAGATAAGAAGCAGATATTTGGTGGAGTTGACTCCAACTGAGGGATGCAGTAAGCCAATAAAGAGGGAAATTCTGTTAAATTTTAAGCTTGGGGATCAATGTTTTGAGACAGGTTGCCTCATGCTACCTGGTCTTGCTTAGAAAATTATTCTTGGAATGGATTTTCTTGATAAGTACGGTTGCATCGTAATTGTAAAAGGCAGAGTTCTGGTGTTTGATGATGGGGACTGCAGAAAGAGAGTAAGGTTCAAAAGAAAACAGAGATGTTGAGTGGGAGCACTTGTAATCAGCACAATAATTTATGTGTACCTAATGACATGCCAACTTCTAGTATAGCTCATGATACCAACATTGATATACATTTTATAGCCCCACTTACTGTACTGAAGGAGGAGATTATGCAATGATGTAAACATGGTATGTTGCTATTCCCTGTATTGCAAATTTTTGGATATAATTATGTTTGCTGTTATGTTAGTTACTGTATCCTAGCTTTTTCAATTCCATCTTTTGCAGACTCGAGGATGGCAACAAAGAATTTGAGAACAGTCATCTATACGAATAAATGATTTTAACTATCTTGGCAGATGAATATTTATTCAATGTTCACAAATTATTAATAACATGTTTAGGTTAGATGCATTATTTATGTGTGTATATGTTCTTAGTGATAATACTCACACTAACTGATTTACTGCTCACAAAATTATTACATGAGTTTTGGTACAGTTAAATATCTATGGTAAAACTGGAATTATTTATCATTATGCGAATAGTAAAATATGGTGCTACTTGATATAGCACTTGAAAGATAGGTGACACATGAAATTGGGGTATGTAGCATTACAAGCAGCTCGTTCAACTGCCACAAGATGGACTGAATCTGACAGCTCAATTCTGGGTTTGTGTGAATGTTTGTTGGGGCAGCCACCTATCAGACTGACTGTGACAAGCGAGATGAGAACAAGTAAAAGTAACTAGCAAGCCACACGGCGAAGCAGTCATTGCAGTTTTGCCAGGCTGAATAAGGGGGTGTGTTCCAGCAACATGGTCGTAGGATGAGCTAAGATGGAGAAGGTGACTATGACTCGGAATGCCATCACGGATACAGTTTTAATTAAAATCATGCTAGAGAAAAACCAACAACACTATGGAACCAAGGCAATGGGGCAAGCTCACTGAACATAAATCCATGTATGATGCTTTTCGTTATTAACATTATTACCATTAATGTTTATAATGAACTGAAAGAACTGAACTGATCACAAAATTCAGAGTTGTGATACACCAGATGAAAGAGGATAAATCCTGCAATATAATGAACAGATTTATTTTTTAATGAAACAGACATAAAAAATGTTATAAACAATTTAGTTTATTTATGTAGCAACATAACTATGGAGTCCTTACAAAGACACAAATGATCTTATCAGCACGAGTTTCCTTCTTTAATATTCCAGTAACTTACGTTCTGTATTTATTTACAGTTGTGATTTATAGAATACATCAAGTTACTGTTTTGAATTGAGTGTCTGACGTTGCCATTTTTCTTTTCTCCAAAGGTCTCTTTAATTTTCCTGTAGGCAATGTCTATCTTACCCCTAGTGAGATAAGCCTCTACATCCTTACATTTCTCCGCTAGCCATCCCGCTTGCCCATTTTGCACTTCCTGTCGATCTCATTTTTGAGACGTTTGTAATCCTTTTTGCCTGCTTCATTTACTGCATTTTTATATTTTCTCCTTTCATCAATTAAATTTAATATTTCTTCTGTTACCCAAGGATTTCTACTAGCCCTCGTCTTTTTATCTACTTGATCCTCTGCTGCCTTCACTACTTCATCCTGCAAAGCTACCCAATCTTCTTCTACTGTATTTCTTTCCCCCATTCCTGTCAATTGTTTCCTTATGCTCTCCCTGAAACTCTGTACAACCTCTGGTTTAGTCAATTACAATTTAAAACCTGGTTCCTAAATCTCTGTCTTACCATTATATAATCTATCTGATACCTTCTAGTATCTCCAGGCTTCTTCCATGTACACAACGTTCTTTCATGATTCTTGAACCAAGTGTTAGCTATGATTAAGTTATGCTTTGTGCAAAATTCTAGCAGGCAGCTTCCTCTTTCATTTCTTATCTCCAATCCATATTCACCTACTATGTTTCCTTCTCTCCCTTTTCCTACTGTCAAATTCCTGTCACCCATAACTATTAAATTTTCATCTCCCTTCACTATCTGAATAATTTCTTTTATGTCATGATACATTTCATCAATTTATTCATCATCTGCAGAGCTAGTTGGCATATAAACTTGTACTACTGTAGTAGGCGTGGGCTTTGTGTCTATCTTGGCCACAATACTGTGTTCACTATGCTGTTTGTAGTAGCTTACCCGCACTCCTATTTTTTTATTCATTATTAAACCTACTCCTGCATTACCGCTTTATAACCCTGTATTCACATGACCAGAAGTCTTGTTCCTCCTGCCATTGAACTTCACTAACTCCCACTATATCTAACTTTAACCTATCCATTTCCCTTTTTAAATTTTCTAACCTACCTGCCCGATTAAGGGATATGACATTCCACGCTCCGATCCACAGAACGCCAGTTTTCTGACGGTAATGAGGATAAAATACAGAGTGCAAAAAGGTTCTTTACCAATAACAAAGAATGGCAGCATAAACTGTCACAGGTTTGTTTGAGCCACAGGACTATGCTATACAAAGCTGAAAATCCTGAACTGGCAGATGCTTGAAGATGGAAGCCAACTATCCTATGAAATGCTAATTATAAAGTTTCAAGAACTAGTTTTAAGTGAGTAATCTAAGAATATACTACAACCCCTACATGTTACACCCACAACGACCACAAAGAGAAGATCAACACACATGCAGAGGCATTTATAGAAGCCACTCTGATCACACTCTATGTGTGAACGTAGCAGGGAGAAACCCTAACGTGTGATACTATGGAAAGTCCCCTCTGCCACATGCTTCACAGTGATTTGCAGAGTATGGATGTAATTTTAGATGTAATTTTAATCATTCTCTTCATGATAATCCTTACTATAACAGTCTTACACAGAGACTGAAACAGAAATTTTTTGCTAAGTGGTAATTGGAGCAATGGTTTTTATTGCATTATGTGCCCTGATTCTAATGATCATTCCTGACTCTTCTGGTGTCATGTAAAAGTTCCCCTCACAAGGAAAAAAAGAGGCTCACCTGAACATATAATGTCTTCACCATCCTCCATTTAACAAGCATACCATGGAATGAGGTCATCTGTTTTTACCGCACAGCTATGAGTATATAAAATAAAATAAAAAGTAGTTTAGCAATTGCTGGGGTCTAACAAGAATTATTTAGATTAGTAGTTAAAGATGTTAAGCACTAGACTACAGTGATGGTTCACACTTGGAGCAACAGAGTTTGAATGACAATGGGCATACTAACTCTCAGCTATAAAACCAAAAACAAAAAAGTTGGTTCTTCTTATGCTTGTCACTGTAATCTCATAAAACTCTCCTCGTTTCACAATAAATACACACTTGCATACTTTTACTTTTGCCTTGAAATGCTTCAAGGAACGCCTTGGTTGGCTTACAGAATAAAATGACAACACTTACCTTCAGACGGTGACATTCCAGTAGCGCAAATGGATGTTGGGTCTCTCCCAACCTTGGATCTGTGTTATCTCTCTTTGGAGAGATATAACAGTTCTTGAAGCTACAAAAGTTTTCTCTACTTTGAAATATGCATATCGACAGTAATAGAATTTTGCATCCAGAAGATAAGTACTAGAAAGCCATTCCATCTTCTAGATAAGTAATGTATATAACACAGTCCTTAAAAATAATCTTAGTGCTGAAAAAATATACAATAAGAGTGACATAATGGCAGAAACAAAACTTCATTAAAGATAAACTGACCTCACACATGAATGGCTTTTCCCCAGTATGTATCCGCAAGTGAGTTGCAAGATAGGATTTACTGACAAAGAGTTTTCCACAAACACTACAGGGATGACGACGATTGTCAGTACCAGAATGAATACGCTGATGTGATTTACAGAGACCTTTTGTAACGAAGCGACGACCACATGTCTCACAAAGATAAGGTTTCACCCCGAGGTGTCTATTTTGGTGATCTAAAAGGCTCTGACGCATCTTGAATCGCCGTCCACATGTACTGCAGGGGTATGGTTTTTCATCTGAATGAACTCGTTGATGCACAATCAAGTATGATTTGCACTGGAAGCCTTTCCCACAAGTGTCACAGCTGAACTCAAACTCTCCAGTATGGCGAGCTTCATGCTGAGCTAAACCAATTTTAGAGCGAAATGCTTTTGGGCATGAAGAGCAGCGGAATGGTCGTTCACCAGTGTGTCGTCGCATATGCTCACGAAGTTTGTAGTTGGTACGATATTCTTTGCCACACTCAGTACACACTTTTGGCTCCCACTTTTTGCGGGCTGCTGGTTGATCAGTAGCTCCATCACCTCCAGATGCATCAGTCACTTCTGAAGCACCACAACCACCTTCTCTGTGCTCTTCTAGTTCATCATGGCTTGGAAACACATCACCACAGGTTGTGCAGCGAACTTCAGTGCTCTTCACCTGAGAACTTGGTGGCTTTCTGGAAAAAGTAGAAATGTTTTGTTTATAATATACCAGAAAACTTGTACACATGCAAACAAAATGTTTCACATCTTAGATGCCTTCACAGAAATGTAAAGGCCTATAAGAATATTAAGGACTGGTACTGCACTGTACCTAATAAAGTAAAATGATCATATGGTATTGTTGGCCACAAAACTTCATCTGGAGTTATTCAGCCACATGGTACAATTGTTTCAATTTGACACCACTTCAGCAACTTTCAAGTCTTTGTGATGAAGATGAGATAAAATGATTATGACAATGCAAACACCCAGTGCCAAAGCGAAAAAAAAAAAAAGAAAATATATCTAAACCAGCCAGGAATCTAACCTAGGACACTTTGGTCCAGGGACAGTGATACTAACCACTAGACCATGAGTTACAGACATTGGACCTGAAAATTGAGATAAAAAAAAACAAAATGTTTGAAATTCAATTTTTCAAACTATGTTTATGTAGAGAATTCTAATTAAAAAGGAGAGGTGTTGTGATTTGACACTCAAATGCAATACACCATTTGTCATAAGAATCAAACAAGTACTATGTTGTATTTGAAATTTGAATCCTGCCTCGGGCATGGATGTGTGTGATGTCCTTAGGTTAGTTACGTTTACGTAGTTCTAAGTTTTAGGGGACTGATGACCTCAGATGTTAAGTCCCATAGTGCTCAGAGCCATTTGAACCATTTTTGAAATTATGACTGCCAAAAGTAAATATTCATTTTTTATATTTTAGTGTACTTATGACAAATGACAATTATATTTCAATATTTTCATGTAAATATGTTTCCTCCTTTGATTTGTGTGGAGTTAACAGGGATCAAGGCAACACTGTATTGATTTTTTCACTTTAAGTGGGTCTTTGCTGTGCCAGACAAATTGATATATTAGCTGAATATCCTTTGTTTGTATTGTGAAAATGGCAAATAAAATAAACACTGTAATATGATGTACAGTAAAAATTCCTGTTCGTGTATCTGTCAAACATATGTCTGTCGAAAGGTAGAGTTTGTAAATGTTATAGTGACACTAATCTGTAGATGACAGCAATTGTCCATAACGAAATGACGAATAACCAGGAATTCCCAATGAATTATTCAGAATAACACATTCTGAAACATTGTACTCTTTTTTTCTTAAGAAATTTACAACAGAAAGTAATCTGTGGGTATTTCAAGATAAAGCACAAATAAAATGCACATCTGCATGATTGACTTTAGTGAAAAATTCAAATAATATTTGCTGAAAAGAACATTCTGAGAAGACTTCCATCATCTACACTCCTGGAAATGGAAAAAAGAACACATTGACACCGGTGTGTCAGACCCACCATACTTGCTCCGGACACTGCGAGATGGGTGTACAAGCAATGATGACACGCACGGCACAGCGGACACACCAGGAACCGCGGTGTTGGCCGTCGAATGGCGCTAGCTGCGCAGCATTTGTGCACCGCCGCCGTCAGTGTCAGCCAGTTTGCCGTGGCATACGGAGCTCCATCACAGTCTTTAACACTGGTAGCATGCCGCGACAGCGTGGACGTGAACCGTATGTGCAGTTGACGGACTTTGAGCGAGGGCGTATAGTGGGCATGCGGGAGGCCGGGTGGACGTACCGCCGAATTGCTCAACACGTGGGGCGTGAGGTCTCCACAGTACATCGATGTTGTCGCCAGTGGTCGGCGGAAGGTGCACGTGCCCCAGTGGTCGGCGGAAGGTGCACGTGCCCGTCGACCTGGGACCGGACCGCAGCGACGCACGGATGCACGCCAAGACCGTAGGATCCTACGCAGTGCCGTAGGGGACCGCACCGCCACTTCCCAGCAAATTAGGGACACTGTTGCTCCTGGGGTATCGGCGAGGACCATTCGCAACCGTCTCCATGAAGCTGGGCTACGGTCCCACACACCGTTAGGCCGTCTTCCGCTCACGCCCCAACATCGTGCAGCCCGCCTCCAGTGGTGTCGCGACAGGCGTGAATGGAGGGACGAATGGAGACGTGTCGTCTTCAGCGATGAAAGTCGCTTCTGCCTTGGTGCCAATGATGGTCGTATGCGTGTTTGGCGCCATGCAGGTGAGCGCCACAATCAGGACTGCATACGACCGAGGCACACAGGGCCAACACCCGGCATCATGGTGTGGGGAGCGATCTCCTACACTGGCCGTACACCACTGGTGATCGTCGAGGGGACACTGAATAGTGCACGGTACATCCAAACCGTCATCGAACCCATCGTTCTACCATTCCTAGACCGGCAAGGGAACTTGCTGTTCCAACAGGACAATGCACGTCCGCATGTATCCCGTGCCACCCAACGTGTTCTAGAAGGTGTAAGTCAACTACCCTGGCCAGCAAGATCTCCGGATCTGTCCCCCATTGAGCATGTTTGGGACTGGATGAAGCGTCATCTCACGCGGTCTGCACGTCCAGCACGAACGCTGGTCCAACTGAGGCGCCAGGTGGAAATGGCATGGCAAGCCGTTCCACAGGACTACATCCAGCATCTCTACGATCGTCTCCATGGGAGAATAGCAGCCTGCATTGCTGCGAAAGGTGGATATACACTGTACTAGTGCCGACATTGTGCATGCTCTGTTGCCTGTGTCTATGTGCCTGTGGTTCTGTCAGTGTGATCATGTGATGTATCTGACCCCAGGAATGTGTCAATAAAGTTTCCCCTTCCTGGGACAATGAATTCACGGTGTTCTTATTTCAATTTCCAGGAGTGTATATTTAAACAATAGAAAGTCCAGGATGGAAAAACAACAATATTATGGAAAGAATAGCTTGCTACCACACACAAAGGAGAAGCTGAGCTATACACAAGCACAATGAAACAAATAAGTGCTTTGCTTGTAAGCTAGCAATCAAAGTCCTCCTTTTGATGTAGACACAAGTGAATATGTGCGAGCACACTTTTAAGCTTGAAGAGGAAGTCCTTCTTCTGAAGTAGAACACACACACACACACACACACACACACACACAGAGAGAGAGAGAGAGAGAGAGAGAGAGAGAGAGAGAGAGAGGGAAGGAGGGAGGGGGAGGGAGAGGGAGAGGGAGAGGGAGATGGAGAGAGAGAGAGAGAGAGAGAGAGAGAGAGAGAGAGTCACATACACATAGTCAACTGTCTCCGGCATGTGCTGCACCCCAACTATATCTGCATCTGATGCGAGCAGCAAGCATCTGGAATAGTTGATGAATATATGAAGGAGACTTCTGGCATGTAGGGGGAGGGATAGCAAGTAGGGCTGGGGGAATATGATGTGTGATGTGCTGCCTGTAGGAACTTTGTGTGTGTGATGTGGCACAGACAGGATAGGGCTGCTGGGTGCACTATCGGAAGGTTGTGCTGTGGAAGGTGTGTGTGTGTGTGTGTGTGTGGGGGGGGGGGGGGGGGGGGGGGTAGAAAGATACAAGATTAACCAGTGCTTTGCTTTGGCTGGGCAGGAGGGGTGTGTATTGCTGGAGTGAGGGCCGGTAGGGTAACCCCCTAGCCTCAAACTTTGCTAGTCTCTGTCCTCCACTTACCCATGCCCTTCCCTGCTCCCACCTCAGCACTACACACACACTCCTTCTACCCAGCCCATTAACCTTGTAGTTTTCAATCCTTTTACACCCCCCCCCCCCCCTCCCCTCCAAGTACAGCCTTCTGATAGTCCACCTAGAAACCCATCCTGTCGCCACCACATCCCTGCACATTCCCACAGGCAGCACTGCATCTTCTCCCATCCCTACTCTGCTATCCCTATCCCTCTTCCCCCACACCCCACCCCATGCCTCCTCCTTACCACCATCAACCACCCAAGCAGATTGCTTCTCACATCAGATGCAGGCAAAGTCGGACCCCAGAGCCCAGTGACAGTGGCCATGTGTATGTGAGTTGTGCTTGTGGCTGTGGTTGTGTGTGTGTGTGTGAGTGTGTGTGTGTTTTCTACTTCATAAGAAGAATTTCGATCAACATTTTATAAATAAATATTTTAGTTGTCTTTTTCATTGTTCCTCTCTGGGAGTCAATACCTCCTCTATGTGGTGAGTAGCAATCTATCCTTTCAATAACAGACAAAGGAAACTCCAGGTAGGAAGGTCAAGAATCTAAGAAAAATAGATTGCTACTTACTGTAAAGATGACATGTTAAGTTGTATTGGCATGCTGGCCTGAGCTGCCGGAGTTGGTAGTCATATGTGCCTGAGGTGTGCTTGCTTGTGAGAATGAATGGTGTGTTATTCTGTTTTTCTGATGAAAGCTGTGGCTGAAAGCTTACGTGTAAGTGTATTTTAATTGTGCCTGTCTGCAATTCAATGTGTCATCTTTATAGTATGTAGCACTCTAGCTTTCCCTAAATTGATTATATCCTTTCAATAATTTATATTTAGTAACACAAACAACCCTGCACAAAATGAAGAACAAAAAAAATTACCAAATACCTGTGATTATTTATGCCTGAGATTAACTGTTTTGTGTTCTCAATTTTTCTGTGAATTACAATGCCAAAGGTTATTAAGCATATGGCCATCAAAACTTAGGAATCGCTGTTATATTTCTACATGAATACTTAATTCTATGGAGAGTAAAGAGTACATAATAATGGTAATTTTCTTCCTTCTGCAAAACAACACATATTTTTCTCTTCTTTTTATTACCCACATATTTCCACACCTATGTGCCAACTTGTATCACTTTCATTTCTGCAAAAATATGTTTTAATTCCAACTTATCTTGAATGTTAACAATGTAGGAAAAGATACATTGCTACTTACCCTAAAGATAATACACTAAGTTGCAGACAAGCACAATTACAAGACACTTACACGTAAGTTTGCAGCCACAGACTTTGGCAGAAAAGACAAACACGCACTATTCGTCCACACAAGTAAGTACACCTCACGCACATATCATTGCCAACTCCGGCAGCTCAGGCCAGGCTGTAACTATCACATGGGATGGAAGCAGCAATCTGGAGGGGGTAGAAAAGGGGAAGGGATAACAGTGTACAGGTGGCGTAAGAAAAGACCTCTGGCAGAGTGTGCAGGGACGAGAATGTCAGCATGTGCAGCATCAGGAGGTTGTGGGTCAGAGAGGTGGGGAAAATGAAGAAAAAAGAAGAGGAGTGGGGAAAGATGGACATGTGCATTGGCAAGGGTAACAAACAAAGAGGGTAGGAGATGAGGATGGGGAGGAGGCGAGAGGACAGTTGGGTGGAGGGTGTGTGGACAGTACGTTACCGTAGGCTGAGGCCAGGATAATTACAGGAATAGAAAATGTAGAAAATGTGTTGTCAGCATAACTCCCATCTGCACAGTTCAGAAAAGCTGGTGGTAGAGGGAAGGATCCAGATGGCTCTGGTATTGAAGCAGCCATTGAAATCAAGCATCATATGTTCAGCTGCATGTTGTGCCACAGTGTTGTCTACTTAGCTCTTGGCCACAGTTTAACGGTGACTGTTCATCCTGGTGTGGTAGTCATACCAATATAAAAAGTTGTACAAAGATTGCAGCAGAGTTGGTAAATGACATGGCTGCCTTCACAGGTGGCCTGGACCCTGATGGGGGTAAGATAAACCTGTGGCAGGAATGGAATAGGAAGTGCTGGATGGGTGGATTGGGCAAGTCTTGCACTCAAGTCTTTCACAGGGATATGATAGTTGTGATCATGGGTTGGGATTGGGAGTGGCATAGGGATTGAATGATATGTTGTGGAGGTTGAGTGGGCAATGGAACACCACTTTATGAGTAGTGGGAAGGATCTTGGTTAGGATGTCCCTCATTTCCAGGAATGTTGATTGGTAATCAAAGCCCTGATGCAGGATGTGGTTCAGCTGTTCCAGTCTGGGATGATATTGGGCGACAAGGGGTGTACTCCTTTGTGGCTGCTTCTTGGGAGGTGGTGGGAGGATTGGGGCTGAAACCCTCTGCTCCACAGAAGTTTCAGCCCCATCCAAAAGTCTCCCCTTTAGCCCCACACCCAAATTTAACCATTCTGGACTTGTCAGGAGACCTACTCTCCTTCTCCTGACCCCTACAATGGAAATACTTCTTTGCTGCCAATCCATCAAACCAAAGCCAACCTAATTCCAACATGGAATCCTGTCTCTCCCAGTTCACACCACCATCCAACCGTGATCCCCCCCCCCCCCCCAAACTGAACACCAGCTGGTCCCTTCCAGGAATTCCTTACCTCCAACTTAGCCTCACCATCCTTCCTCAGGTCCCTTCCTCAGAACACAAACTTTTCAGCAACAGAAGGAATTGCCATACACAACCTTAAAACTAATCTTGGCCTAATCATTGTACCTGCAGACAAAGGTTCCAAGATTGTTGTTATGAATTGCTGTGACTACCCGGTGGAAAGCCTCCACCAATTGTCTGACTCCTCCACCTATAAACACTGACAACATGATCCCATCCCAAAAGTCCAACACAACCTCCAATCCCTGCTTAAAGCCTCAGATCCCTCCTGGAACCTCTGCCCTAAATCCATTTCCCTCCTCACTCCTATTACACATCCTGGACACCCCATTGTGACTGGTTATTGTGCCCCCACTGAAAGAATTTCAGCCCTCGTCAACCAACATCTCCAACCAATTGCCCGTAATGTAGCCTCTCATGTCAAAGACACCACCACTTCCTTCACCGTCTCTCCACCATCCCCGTCCCTTTAACTTCTGGATCCCTACTTGACACCATTGATGTCACCTTCCTATGTTGCCCACACCCAAGGTCTTACTGCTATTGAACACTACTTTTCCTGACGTCCTTCAGACTACAAACCCATTCCCCCATTCCTCATACATCTTACTAACTTTATCCAAATTCACAACCACTTCTACTTTTAAGGAAAGGTATACAACAAGTCCATGGCACAGCTATGGACACCTGCTTGGCACATTCCTCTGTCAATCTTCTTATGGGCCATCTAAAGGAGACGTTCCTAGCCTCCCAAAATGCCAAACCCCTAGCCTGGTTTAGATTCACTGATGATATCTTCAAGATCTGGACTCAGGGCCAATCCCTTCACAATCTTAATACTTTCTCTCCAATCTGCTCCACAAGGCCTTCCTCAACTGAGCATGCTACCTTCCCAGATGCTGACCTCTTCCTCTCTGATAGCTCCATCTGCACATCTGTCCACATCAAACCCAGCAACCACCAACAGTACCTGCATTTCGACTGCTGTTATCCTTTTCACACCAAAAAATCCCTCCCATACAGCCTGGCCATGCAGGTTGGCGTAACTGCAGTGACAAAAATTCCCTTGCCCAGTATGATGAGAGTCTCACCACAGAGAAGCACTAACCCCCATACCTAGTCTGCAAACAGATCACCCGTGCCATTTCCCTTCACACTTCCAATCCTCTCACCACCTCCAAGAATCAGCCACAAAGGAGTGCACCCTTCATCACCCAGTACCAACCTGGACTGGAACAACTAAACCACGTCCTTCACCAGGGCTTTGATAACCAATCATCATGGCCTGAAATGAATGACATGCTACCCAGGATCCTTCCCACAACTTCTGGAGTAGCGTTCTGTCAGCCATCCAACCTCCACAACATCCTAGTCCATCCTTATGCCATTCTCAATCCCAATGCCTTGCTACAAGGATCATATCCCTGTGAAAAAGCCCGGTGCGAGGCCTGCCCAATCCATTCACCCAGCACTTCCAGCCCTGTCACTCATTTATCCTATATATCAGAAGCCAGGCCACCTGTGAAAGCACCCATATCATTTACCCGCTCTTCTGCAATAATTGCACAAGCTTTTTATATTGGTATGACTATCACTCAACTCTCCACCAGGATGAACGGCCAAAACCAAACTGTGGCCAAGAGCAAAGTAGACCACCCTGTGACACAGCATGCAGCTGAGCACGATTGATTTCAATGGCCGCTTCACCACCTGAGCCATCTGGATCCTCCGCTCCACCACCAGCTTTACTGAACTGCAGAGATGGAAGTTATCCTTAAAACACATTCTCTGCTCCCGTAATTATCCCGGCCTCAACCTACAGTAACACACTGTCCCCACAGCCTCCTCAGAATAGTTTCCACTCCCTCTGTCCTATCGCCTCCTCTTCATTCTCATCTCCTATCCTCTTTGTTTGACACCCTCTACCAACACATCTGCCCATCTTTCCTCACTCCTCTCCTTTTTTGCTCCATTTTCCCCACCTCCCTGCCCCACAACCTCCTGACTTTGTGCCTGTTGGCATTCTAGTCCCTGCACATTCCTTAGCGTGTTATCTTTATGGTAAGCAGCAATCTATCTTTTCCTACATTGTTGATATTCTTACCTGGAGTTTCTATTATCTTGAATGTTATTATTTTGGGTCTATAAATTTAGGTCTATGTCTATTGGTTGCACACTTAAATATGCATTTTTTATGTCCTTGAAGTAAGAGATTGACTAACACGCTTTCGGTGTTAAGCCGACCGATTCCATAAAATGGAATTAGCAACTTTTCTGAACACTCAACACTCAGAACACACCATTAATCAATCATACTGATTGGCATTTCAATCCCTCTGCTGGGCTCTTCTTCAGGATCTTGTGGTGTTCACGGTTACCTGAACACTGTCAATGGCAATTGTTGTGTTCTCTTGTACTAGGGTAGTTTCCTTTTGTTTATGCTGAAGACGTGAATGTTGGGTAAATTCCTATGGCTACTATTGGTGGGCCAAGTTCACTGGATAGAAATGGAGATTTCCAACACTTATGCTGAAGATGTGGTGTGACTGAATAAAATTCTTTCGGCACCATTGGTGGGCCACCATCACTGAAAAAGAGAGAGAATTTCCTGTGCTTATGATGAAGAAGTGGGGTTACTGAGTGAAATTCCTGTGGCTACCATTGATGTGACACTATCACTGGATAAGAAAGGAGTTTACCCACACTTATGCAGAAAAACAGTGATTGGTTAAAATTCTTCCTGGTATTACTGGTGGGCCATCGTCATTTGCCATAAGCGAAATGGGGAGGGCATGCCTTCCTGTATGTTGTTTTTTATTTCTTGTTTACCACAGCTGCCTATTCATTTTCTTTATGGTGGGTGAACACGAAGCCAGAAGGCTAAAGCTATTCTCTCTGTTGAAGTTACTTCCATTCTTGGGAATTTCAGCCACTTCTTGGACTTTTCTTCTATAAACATTGGTGTATTTGGCCAGCACATGCAGACTGTTGAAATTGAAATCTTGGCCGCATTTCTCCTGATGTTCCACTACCACAAATTTTGCAATGTTTTAATCACAAGTGGCATTTGTTTTCCTTAATACGAGGTTTGAACGAAAAGTAATGCCTCCACCTTCGTTAATTGGGTTTGGATGGGAATATTTTAATAAATCTAATGCAGAAATAATCCTTAGAATGTGATCTTTTTCACACAATCATCAGCCAATTGGATAAATTTCTGCCAACGATGAACAAGTTTTCTGAAGCCGTCACGGAAGAGATTGACATTCTGTTTCCACAACCACTGTCTCCTAGTTCCCTCAACGTCTTCATCTGAAGCAAAATGATGTCCCCGCAGATCGTCTTTCATTATTGGGAACAGATGGAAGTCAGATGGTGCTAAATCTGGACTGTATGGAGGATGCCATATGGTGCTGAGGTCAGTCTCTTAAGTTCTGCTGTGGTGGCACATGAAGTGTGTGGTTTGGCATTGTTATGCTGCAGGAAAACATTTCCCTTTTCCTTTCGGACCCTTGTTAGCCATTGTTTCAGAGTTCGGAGCATTGTGATGTAACACTCTGAATTTGCTGTTGTTCCACGATCAAGGAAATCAACATGGATAACACCATCTGCGTCCCAGAACACTGTTGTCATGATTTTTCCAGCTGAGGGCTGTGTCTTGAATTTCTTTTTGTGGGGCATGTCTTCGTGTCGATGTTCCACAGATCGACGTTTCGTCTCCGGGTCATAATCGTGTACCCACGTTTCGTCTCCTGGTACAATTGAATGGAGAAAAGCGTCGCCTTCATTCTCGTATCGAGAGAGGAGTTCCTGGCAAATTTCAAGTCTGTGCGCATTCATTTCAGGAATCAGCATCAGGGGGACCCATCATGCACAGATCTTCCGACAGATGAGCAAAGCAATAATATGAACCACACATTCTTGTGAAATGCCAATAGTGCTTGCAGTTTCTCTCTGTGTGATAAACGATCATCCTGAGTCAATCTGTCAACATTTTGCTTGTGGAACTCAGGGGTTGCTGTCACAGGATGTCCAACTCTTTGTTTGTCACGCAGGTCAGATGTTCCCGCCCCAGTCAAGCAGGTCAGATGTACCCGCCTCAACATCTTTAAACTTCCTCGCCCAGTGATGCACAGCACTCACATCAACACAATCACCATAAACTGCTTTCATTCTCTGACGAATCTCCTTTGGGGTGCCACCTTCTGCTGTCAAGAATTCAATGACTGCATGTAGCTTAAATTGCACTGACTGACCATCTGTGCAGGGTTACATACTTTACACTGTAACAACACAACTGTTCAGTGCTTAGGCTTCCCACCAACTGGAGTTGTAGAGAAGAGGCTATGGAACAAGCTGCCAACTGTTGAAGAGCTACGAAGGTGAAGGCATTACTTTTCAGTCAACCCTCATACATTCTTTTATAGTCCTTCCCACTTCACCTGTATATGCTATACCACAGGCACATATCATCTCATAGACATCTGCAGTGTGGAGGTAATCATATGTGTTCATTTTGTGTCAGAAAAACTCTTGTATTTTGTTCTGACTGAAAAAAAGATTTGTATATAGCCCATAAAATTAGCCCAAAATAGCCTGCAATGCCCAATAATTATGCACAAGCTGAAAATAATTTTTATTGACATTAGGCATCCCAAATAACAGTTATATGAGTTTGCAATGGTTTCTGGCTTGTGCTAAGTTTTTAAAGGCCGGAAAACCATGAAAATTTTGAACCTTTTTCTGTTTTTCACTTACAACCCAAAAACAATCCATCCTACAGAAAATTTCTTAAATACCAAAACGAAAGTGCCTAAAATTTCACATAAAAAGACCTACTTAAAAGTTAAAAGTGGTTCAGTCATTTAGCCACAATCCATTGGCAGTTTTTACCAACTTGGCAGAAAAGTGAGTTACACTCATGTTCGAAAGCCTGTAACTCAAAAATGGCTATGCTACTCCAAATGAAAACTGCCATTCATGAAAGTTGTAGAGTATCACATTCTGCATAGAAAGAGCTCCTAACTATAAAATTCACATACTCCTATGTAAAGAAAGTAGTGAAAATGACAAATCCGTAGTGCTAAATTCCTGCAAAGACTTTTTTGTGAACTTTTTAGAAAACTTTTTGCAGTTCCTGAGAAAGACCTGAGTATCGATACCATGAGACATGAAATGTGCAGTCACAATGCATGGTGAACCAGTTCTTGAAAGCCTGACACAATTTTCCATCGAATCCCTTTCCCTTGAAGCCACCATAACAGCTCATATTTTGCCTTTGATTAGTCCCATATCAATTAACTCTTTTTGATGACAACAGAATAATGGGCAAGACAATAAAACCAATACCGCTTTAAACTGTTCAATCCAACCAAGGTTAAAATTGCAAGCAACATGTGCTTCGTCCTTGATGGTGGGTTCCTCTTACCCCAAGTTGTGAGGAATACTGGTTAAGTGTTTTCCTCCATCCTTGAAAAGTACATGAACCATGTCAAAAAACACTTTGTATCCAGCTGCACCATAGTGTCTGATGGGTGGCCTGAGGAGGGAGCTAAAAAGCATAAAATTTGCTGAATATGCCTGAAAAACTTGAACTCTGTTTTATTTGATGAGACAATGTCACCAACTATGCCAAAAGAATGTTTCTTACCAAATGAGCTTATAAGAAATGTCTTCTCTCAGTGTTGACAGAAAAATTATGTTGGTGAAGGGTGTCGGGTCAAGCAGGCCATTAAGGATGCAGACCCCTTGATTGTTGGCACAACCACACAAAAGTCTAGATTGGGGGGGGGGGGGGGGGGGAGAGGCAAAAATCTTCATTGTCAGGAAAGATACTGATTTGTTGGTCCTGCTGACTGACCATATAGCTGACAGTAGTGAGCAGGAAGAACCTGTCACGAATATCTTTCTTATGGAACCTGAAAAAGGCAATCAAGACGCATCCAGTTACACTCCTAAACATTCTAATCTTTGTGAATGGGGGGAGGGGATGATATTTCTTCACCTTCAGTGGCTCTGACACCACCTATACATTTTTCGACACAGCAAAATCAGATTTACAACTGCATTTCAAAATAACACAAGCCTCCACTATGTTGCTTCAGACTTCATGCAGCCCAACACCACTCCAGATAAGGTCGCCGATAAAAGAGTGGAAAATATTGTGTGTTTGTGTTTGTACACAGGTGGTGGCTCCAAACCTTTGAAAGAAATTTATCTACAAACGTTCCAAAGAGCTTTATCGAAAAACAATAACTCCAATTTGGCATGTCTGCCTCCCGTTGAAGCCAATGCTTGCCAGCACTCCCTCTGGTTCATATCTGGGGGAACAATCAGCTGGATCCACTGATATTAGGGGATGTAACACCACAAAAAACAGTCTGATCCCCATAGCAACCACCAACCACCAGCATCCCAGGAACTACTCAACACAATAACTTTCACAAGCAAGAATGGATGCCAAGCAGCTTGTTCCTGAAGGAAAGCATCCATAAAGTGCTTCACTATATGCAGTGACTGCAAGTGTTTTTCATGCCTGAACTCTCCACAAAGAGGACATCTTCCTCGATTTGATGTAAACTGATGGAAGAGATTGCCACCGTCAAGGAAGATATATATTTACATCCCATGCCAGTAGAAGAAAGAGAACTGGATGATGAAGTTTCCTCCCAGGAACCACCTTCCTCGAAATGCAGAAAAAAACACCAAGAAAATAAATTGTAAATGAATGTTAAATACATAAAAATCATTGGTTAAAGAATGTTTGTAAAGAATTTATCTCTCAACAATTTCATATTGACAGTAGCCATACTGGTTATGAATTGGAACTTCTAGCATCTGGAGTAACTATTTATTTGCATTTTTTGCTACCAGTCACATTTTTTAAGTCTGTTAACTGGCATGATGATTAATTAATATTAATACATAGAGTTAAATAGCTAGATAGGTATGTACTTAACTAAAGTACCCTTAAAATTGGATATCTGGGCAAATGTGGATGATTTGGAGTTCCAAAATAATTTAACTTTACAAAAAGTGTTGGCAGGAATTTAGAGTTACAAATGCTTCCTCATTTTTATTGGTATCTTTGGATAGGAATGAGTGAATTCTAAACATTAGGAGCTTTTATTACATAAAATATGATAGTCTACAACTTTCGTGCCTGACATTTTTTATCTGAAGTAGCCCCTTCTGATTTGATGGTACTGGAATGTGAGCATAACTCTCTTTCCTGCCAAGTTGATAAAAATTGCTTAACTCTGATGATCAGTTGGGCTAAAGGACTGAACTGCTATAACTTTTAAGTACATCATTCTACGTGAAATTTTATGTTCTTTCATTTTGATATTTTGGGAATTTTTCATAGGATGCATCATTTTTTACTTATGAGCAGTAAACTGAAAAAAATTCCACAATTTCTGTTGTTTTTTGGCTGTCAAAAGTTTAGCATTTAAGCCAGAAAACTATTACAACTCCTATGACTCTTATATGGGATGCCCAACATCAACTAAAATTATTTCTGACTTGTGCATTTTTACTGGACAGCAGAAGTCTAATTTGCTTACAATAATACCATTCTTCCATCAGGTTCTGCTGATGCAATGAGTAATTCCAGAAACGAATGGTAACCTAACAGAGTGAGAAGGCAATTCATCGTCCTTCCTAGTAGCATAATTAATATTTCTTTTGAGAGCCCTATCTAAGGACACACCATTGTAACCATTGGCATTCAATGTCTTCTTTAAGAAAACTATCTCTGATTTCAAGTTGTTATTGTCACTGATATGGGAGGCACGTGAAAAAAGTGTGTTGAGTACTCCTTTCTTCTGGGCTGGGTGGTGGTGTGAAGTGGTATCTAAATGCCTGCTTGTGTTAGTAGGCTTTCTATAGCCTCTGTATCCTGGTGGATTGTCAGAGCTACATACCAACACATTTAGAAATGGGAGGCTGACCTCACTCTCTCTACTGAAAATTAAAATTCATTTTGGGTTCACTCTTATTTAAGAAACTGGAATCTCTGAGGCTCTTCTTTACTGTGTAGCCACATAAAAATGTGTTGTCCATGTAACAGGGCCGATAGGAAGACTTTAGCAGCACATTAATTAATGTTTGTCACTAAAAATGTTCCATAAAAAAATCACACGCTACTGGCGACACGGGTGAACCCATAGCAACATTGTCAGATTATTCATAAAATTCTCCTTTAAATTTTAATCAATCGAATTTTACGAACAGATACAAAAGTTACCTTAATGAAAAGGAGTGGTGATTTACAATCATCACCCAATTAATAGAATCTACTTGAATACAGCCTTATCAAACATGTCTGAAGATCATGTAAATGGACAGATAAAAATCTACTCACTAAGTGGCAGTAGGAGAACACACGCTCAAAAAGATTTAACTCTTACAAACTCTCAGCATCAGTGGTTCCTTCTTCTGGCAGAAGAGTTGAAGGGGAAGGAAAAGGACTGGAGAGGTTTAGAAAAAGGGGTACAGTTCAAAAACGTTACCCAGGAAAGTCTTTCCTTCTCATCCCATCCAGTAAGTCTCCCCTGACCCAGTGTTCTGGGTGACTTTTCTGAACTGTACCCCTTTTTTAAACCTCTCCAGCCATTTTCCTTCCCCTTCAACTCTTCTGCCAGAAGGAGTAGCCACTGGCTCCAAAAGTTTGTAGGAGTTAAACCTTTGTATGCGTGTGTGTGTGTGTGTGTGTGTGTGTGTGTGTGTGTGTTTCTCCTACCACCACTTGGAAAGTAGATTTTTTATGTATCCATTTCCATTATATTGTCAATAATTGATTATTTTTGTTGTTACATATGAAGATCAGAATTTCATCGTAAACACCACAAATGATATAACAATAAAATTATTTGACTGGCATGGTAATTAATTAATATTATTGCATTACCTAGGTAAATAGGTACCTAAGGATATTTGGACAAATGTGGATGATTTGTGGCTCAAAAGTAATTTGAGTACAAAAAATTAAAGTATTGTTAGTCCTAGATTTAAGGACCCATTGAGGTCATCGAATTCACATGTGCTGAATTTTTTCTGGGAGAGGGTAGGAGACGTACAAGGTGCTCTTACACCACAAACACAAGAACTTTCTGTTATTTAAATTTTACAAAGAGGTCACTAGTATTCTGTGTCACCTTTCCCCTGATACAACAACAATTAACTGCTTCACACTGGAATGGGCTGAGTCGTCATTGGCAAAGTGACACTGCCAATCATAACACACCACAGGATCACCTGATTTGTGAGATCAAGGGCTTTCAGAGGTGCAGCTGAAAAACATTTCTCACAACAGATGCTAAATGACTTGGTCTTCTTTACCTTCGTATTTCCCTTTTCCTCTGAGATGGCTATGGGGCAACTACAGCTACCTCCTCCATCCCTGACAATGCCAACCATGTAATCCACATGACCAAATAAGCCTAAATGGTTTCTTTTTTCTGTACATGAGTACCATATGTTAATTACAAGCCCACATCACTTCCCAACACGATTATGAACAATTGTGGGTGTACAGTATGTAAAGGACCTAGTGGATAATTCTGGAAGTTCCATGAGGCTTTTTATGGATGATGCTGTTGCATACAAAGAAGTCACAACATCAGAATGCAGTTCATGATTGCAGAATAGTCACTGGAAGCAATCATAATCACAACATACCTAGAAGTATGCATATGGAGCAAATTAAAGTTGAACGGCCACAGAAAACTAATCATAGGTCAGGACGATGCAAGACAGATTCATTGAAAGAATCCTCAGGAAGTGTAGGCCTGCCAGGAAGGAGGTAGCTTACAAAACACTTGTCTGACCAATACTTGAATATTGCCTGTCAGTCCGCGATTAATACCAGATATTACTGATAAGAAGAAATAAAGAACATCCAAGAAGAGCAGTGCATTTTGTCACTGGTTCATTTAGTAAGCGCAAAAGTGTCACAGAGATTCTCATCTAAATCCTGTGGCAGAGAGGCTTTATGTTCACAGTTTGTTCGCTGTCAAAATTCAGTGAGCATGTGTTTCTAGAAGAGTCAACCAATACACTGTTTCCTTCAAAGTATATCTTGTGAAAATTAGAGAGATTCAAGCTCAAGCAAGGGCTTACCACAATGATTCTTGCAGCATGTCATTTGTGACTGGAACAGGAAAGGTGGGAAATAACAATGATACATAAAGTACATCCTGTGCCACACACCATAAGACAGCATGTAGAATACAGAAGTAGATGCAAATTAGACTTTACTATAATACTTGCATCATCAGTAAAGAGAACTATTTCTGATTCTTGGAAATATGATAGAAAATCATTTACTTATGTATAAGAGTGGATCCAATACAGATCCCTGGGGTACATTTGTAATGATTATTCCTCATTCTGAAGATGCACACTCTTTGAGTTTCCTAATGGAAGTCTCAGTATCATGTTAGTTAGGTATGAAAAATGTTACCAGCAAGATATACTGTACAATAATATTTGAGCTTCTCTGTGAGAACAACATGAACTGCACAACCAAATGTTTTTGACAAGTCACAGAAAATACTAGGTAGGTAACATTTTGCCACTAATATTTTCTGATGTGATTAAAAAAAAAAGTAGGTCTGTGAAGAAACTCTCTTGAAATCCAAATGGAGACTGACTAAGTATCTATTTTGAGAGAGGTGTGTCATAGTTTTTACACAACCTTTCCCAGTACTTTCGAAGAGTAGGTAAGTTGAGGACTTGTCAGTAATTATTAATAGTTGCTTTATAACCTATCCCATACAGGGGTCTGATAATACTATATTTCAGTTCTCCTGGAAAAATCCTGACTGTGACTGAATAAATTGCATGTGTGTGAAGACAGGATCTTAATATGTCCTCTAAAATTTTATCAGTTCCATGAGTTTTCCATTTTCAAAGAGTTACCTGTAATTAAATTCTTAATTTCTTTCTGGCAGGGCATGGAGGAATTGTGATTTTCCTCCAGGTATGTGTCATTGCTTCTTGTATGTATTGTACTGTTTCATCCCTCAACTCACCACTCCAATCTTCTGAGCTACCTTCAATGAAGAGATTAATTAACATGTTACTAAAATCGTTATTTGACTGTTTTCTGCAGTATCAAAACCCTCACAATCCTCACTGATTCCTAGCTTCTCTTTTAAATACTGCCCATGTAGATCGAATTTTATTATTGGAATTATTAATTTCAGACACTATTCACAGGCCTGTTTGATTTTCTTATAATGTGTAATATTTTCTTACAATATGCAATCAATCCAACTTTTCTGTTTGTCCTAGCCACTTCAAAGAACTTAATTTTCCTTGTATATCATATTTTGAGTCCTTTTCAAAATTCAAGTCTTTTTTATGTCTTATTGGTGCCATGCTCCCATGGAAGGGAGTGCTTGCTAGTAGATGCTTTGGAAGGATTGGTTTGTGGGAGAAGACTGAGAGGAAGGAGGAGATACAAGGTGATAGGCGACATAAAGGGAAGAGGATATTATGCAGACCTGAAGGGGATGGCAGAAGACCAGACAGCCTGGAGAACTACCATGTGAAAACCAGCCTTTTGGCAGAACACTGATGATGATGATGATGATGATGATGATGATGATGATGACAACGGTGCCATGCTTCATTGTTTTCTTAACAAAACAGCAGTTGAGGATTAATGGAAACCCAAACATCTGAATGAACATAACTATCATTTGACCACCGTAATTGAACCCATCAAGTTATGTTCATAGACCTCATCACGACTGACCCAATTCCAATTCAGCACAAACACCATGAAAATGTCCGCCCCTGGTAGTTGAGTGGCCAGCACAACGGAATGTCATACCTAACGGCCCGGGTTCGATTCCTGGCTGGGTTGAAGATTTTCTCCAGTCAGGGACTTGGTATTGTGTTGTCCTCATCATCACCATTTCATCCCCATCGACACGCAAGTCGCCGAAGTCGCGTCAACTCAAAAGACTTGCACCTGGAGAATGGTCTACCCGACGGGAGGCCCTAGCCACATGGCATTTACATTTTACCATGCAAATTAACCATGCACCTGCCAGTAGTCACCCATTGGAATGTTAGTGGGAAATGGCTACCATCAGATTCCGTCATGGAAGATTCTTCTAATAGACGGCATTAATAAGAAAGTTATGTGCCATTTATAAATAACAGTAGTGGCCCATCTATAGGTGGAAAAAATCTTTGGGCTAGATGTCTTCATAGCTTTCACATTCATTACCGCAAATAGCAACGAGATAGTCTCACAAGCAATTCCTTTTCAATCACTGGACTCTTTATGAAAGAATTAGACACCATATTCTCACCAGAAATCAGCTGCATAACAAACCATGTTCTCCACATTACACTGAAACTGACAACTGTTTCACTGTTCCCTTTAATGATGACCTTTTCCATCTGCACCCAAGACAACTATTAAGGCCAATTTCGACTGACTAAAAAAACAGGCTTTTGTAGCAAGTGCCATCAAACCAAAGGGCTACTGAACTTGCAATTAATAAAATTAATCTTCATCTCTCTAGTGATTATAAACTGACAATTAGTCCCCTAGCAGTGATCAACATTTATCACATTCCCCATCCAGGAGAACTACTACAGCTCCAGCTATTATTCTGATTATACATTGTGCAATGAATATTTTTTTTCCTTAATCACGCCACCCGAAAGCAGTAAAAGAAAATAGACAGAGTAAACTAATTTACTTACATGATTATCACCAAGATTCCTAATAACCCTAACAGCATAAGTAACTGAACTCAAATGTTTCAGTAGATCATCAACATGTTTCTTCTAATTCAAATTCTCATCAATGCACACACCCAAAAAAATTGGAATATTATGCATTAGCTACTGATTTTCATTCATACTCTATATTTATTAATGGCATTATGCCATATACTGTACAGAACTGTACATACCATGTTCTATAAAAATTTAATGAGAGTCCATTTGCAGAGAATCGGTACATAATTTTCTGGAAGACATTATTTAAAATTTCCTCAGCTACAGTTCAATTCTTTTATCTTGGCGGTTCGCGCATGCCCGCCCAGACGCGGGAGATTGCGGCGTTGCCAGTTGTACGCGCCAAGAGAAGCAGCGCCATAGTATTAGTTCGCAAACTTACCTTTAGGGGGGAGCGCGCAGTTTATGAAGTAAAGCCACCACGGCCACATTAACCCTTTCGCTGCTACAGAGACATGCTCCCCGCATTCCGTGATTTTGTCATCATTGCACTGCTCACCTGTGCAGACACATGGTGTTTCGACTGCTTTGACACACTTTATCATTCGATTTCACAAAAACTATTTGGCCCAAAAATTTGATTTTTACACATCATCTTGATTGATACGTTCCCCCATAAATGACTTAATTTTGTTTCGATGTTCAACGCAGTTATTGTGCAGCATTAGATGTAGTAAACCATTGCACGGAATTTTGAAGAGTTTGCAGAGGTAAAAGTCCATAGCGTATTCTTTCCGTATTGTCGATTTTAGTTGCCACTAGAAATTTCAAAAAATTACATTCAAACGAATAAAATTCATGAAGCAAGACACTTCGATAGTGTTTTTAACAAAGAAAATTTTTAGCATCGATCAAGGATTGAACTCAGAACCTTTCGCTTAGCAGCCATACACTTTAACCATTATGCTAACGCACCTTCTCATTTAATGTATCTCCCGGAGGACTTTAAAGTATCATGCAAAAAACTGACAAACACTGTTGGTATGATTATGAATTACTCACGTTTCGTCGAAGTGCAATAGGAAATAAACAATTACCACTGTTCTTTATTGCGAAAAAGCGGTTAGTGAGAATGATACAATCATCTTTCCTTGCTATCGCTTGTTTGGTTTAATTAATTAATAGAATATGAAGCAATTGGTATAAAGAATGCTTTTTCCAAAGTTTCTATAAAAGAAAGTCTGCTATCAAGACATTGCTTTTGTTCAATTACTTTATTTATGACTGAACGTTTCTAAAACTGAAGACACTCGTCTGTGCTCTGAACTGCAGTCAAGCTCTGGCAACATCATTCTCTGTTCATTGGCTGACTGTGTTTTGTGACGTCAGATGCACAGAACGAACCTAAACTCGGCCGCCGTCATAAATGACGCGCACTATAATTCTTGTTTGTTAGGTGTGATTACTATACTTGTATCATCAGCAACATGAACTAGTTTCGTATCTTCATGAATATAGAGTGACAAGTCATTAATATATACTACGAACAATAAGGGACCTGAGATTGAACCTTGTATGATGTCATTCTTGGTACCTCCACAGTTTGAGGAATCTGCTGATTTTTGCACATTACATGAACTGTTAATTTCAACCTTCTGTATTCTTCCAGCTGAATATGAATTGATCCATTTGTGCACTGTCCCTCTCATGCCACAATGCTTAACCTTATCTAGAAGAATTTCCTTGATTTACACAATCAAAAGCCTTTGAGGTATCACAAAAAATCCTGATCAGTGATGTTTGGTCATTCAGAGCATTTAATATTTGATCATTGAAATCATATACAGCATTTTCTGTTGAAAATCCTTTCTGCAAATCAACTGCCATCTTTTTAGTACTTTATTTTTAAAAATATGTGAAGCTACTCTTGAATACATTACTTTTTCAAGAATTTTGGACAAAGCTGAAGTAAGATTGGGCAGTAGCTGTTGGAATCAGACCTATCCCCCATTTTATCCAAAGATTTAACAATAGATTATTTCAGTCTATCAGGAAAAATGCCCTGTAGCAGATAACTATTACATATGTGGCTGAGAATCCTACTTATCAGTTGGTAACAAGCTTTTAGTACACTGTTGGAGATTCCATCAATTCCATGTGAACTTTTACCTTTGAATGAGTTTATTATTTTCCTAAATTCAGAAGGAGAGGTGGGAAAAATTTCAATGTTATCAAATTGCGTAGGTAATGCCTCCTCCATATATAGCACTGCTTTTCCCAATGAACATCTGGATCCTACTTCCTTCAAAACATTTAAAAAATGATTATTAAAAATATTTTCAACCTCTGACTTTTTGTTCATAAACTTTTCATTCTGTCTTATGGTAATATGGTCTTTCTGTGCTCTTGGTTGCCCTGTGTCACCCTTTCAACAATATGTCAAATTATTTTAATTTTGTTATCAGGGTAGCTAATCTCTCACATAATACACATACTTCTTAACTTTTTGATAACTTTCCTTAATATACCACAGTAGTTTTTATAATATTTGAGTGTTTCTGGGTCATTACTCTGTCTTACTATTAGATGCATTTCCCTTTTCTGGTTCCAAGATATTTTTGTCTCTTTAGTAAGCTATGGTTTTTTACATGGTTACTTACAATTATATTTCACCCTGTTCTTAGGGAAACTGTTTTCAAAAATACTCACAAACATATCATGAAACAAATTATATTTTAAATTAGCATCAGGTCCCAAAGCAACTCATCCCAGTCTAACTGCTGCAAGCTTTCCCAAAAATTTGCAATTGTTAAATCATTAACTGAATGCGCCATTTTGGAGGATTATTTTGCATTTGTGTGTGAAGCTAGATCAGATACTGTAACTAGCTGTGCATCATGATCAGAAAGACCATTCTTAAAAGGATAAATGTTTATTTGATTAAATTTATCTTGATCTATGAAAATACTATCTATTAATGAAAGTGATTTTTCTGTTCAATTACATCTCCTTAAGAGTAAGGGTATTTTGTTTCAGAACTTATACAATTACACATTTTCTTGCTATTGCACTTCAAATGCCTTGTGTTGATGTTTTACCTTTTACTACAATGCCTCTGACATCCTGTTCAAGAAATAAACTCGCTTTTCTTTGTTATGCTAATTTTGGAGATTATTTTTGCTATCAAAATATTTAATACATAACAAATTTAAAAATACATAACACTGACTTATGACTGTAAATCTCACCTCTTTTCAGGATACAACTGCCTCTGAGGTCCTGTCACGTCTGCTGCTTTCCTGCTTACTGATAAACTTTCTAATGTAGACAACGTCACAGGAACAGCGCCACAGTTGTCGTTAACTGTACATTCAATATTCCGGTCTTCGCTCACAATTGCTTCTTGTTGGTTATTGATTTCCTGGTCACTTTCTGGAATATTTTTAACACTGACACTGATACTCAAATCATCACCATCGTTACCATCACCACCACAACTACCACCCTCTTCTTCATCGCCATTATCATCTTCAACCACTTTATCACCACCAGTGGCATCAATCTCATGTTCTTCAATCTAAAACAAGTGAAATTTTTTATTACAATCATAGTAACTAAAGTAGACGACAACATGTCATCACACACACATACACACACACACATTCATATCGCCCTCCGCCCCAAATTTCTGTGACTTCAATTATTTTCACTACCTCATATTAGGGTAAATGTTCCTGAAAGACAGTGTTATCAAATAATTAGTTCCAACAATCAGCAGAGAAACAGAACACAAACAGCAGCCTGGACAGCTCAATGGATAGCAATCTTAATACATTTGGCCTTTCCAATCAAAACATAAAAAGCTTTATACAATAAATATAAGTTTCTAATATGACTATAGGAAACTGAAAAATCTAAAGGTATTTCTACAGGTATACTATGCATGACAGTGCATCATTGGAGGTAACAGACATTGAGCAGATGCATCTAGACAGAAACAAGTCGGTACAACATTTCTGTAATAGTTAAACAAAAAATAGGGAGGGGGGCGGGGGGGGGGGGGGGGGGGATGGATACAAGAAAAGGGAGGAGTGGCTAGATACACAAAAACTGCAACAAAGTCCTAGAGCGTAGACCTCAATCAGTGCTGCACTGAACTCTGAGTGCTATATTTTAGTAACAGGCTTGGAAACAAACAAGGTAGCAGAATGAATTTTTTGCTCTGCAGTGGAGTGTATGCTGATATGAAACTTCCTGGCCAATTAAAACTGTGTGACGGATCAAGACTCGAAATTTGGATCTTTGCCTCTCGCGGGCAAGTGCTCTACCAACTGAGCTACCCAAGCAGAACTCATGAATCATCCTCACAGCCTTGCTTCCACCAGTACCTCATCTCCTACCTTCCAAATATCACAGAAGTTCTCCTGAGAATCTTACAGCACAAGCACTTCAGGAAGAACGAATATTGCAGAGACATGGCTTAGCCACAGGCTTCACAGTTCGGCACACAGTTTTAATCTGCCAGGAAGTTTTTTTATCAGTGCACACTCCATTGCAGAGAGAGAACTTGGAAATATCCCCCAAGTTTTGGTTAAGTGAACTCTCCGCAGTATCCTTTCTTCCAGAAGTGCTTGTCCTGCAAAAAGGAGAATTTCTGTAGAGTCTGGAAGGTAGGAGAAGAGGTACTGTTGGAAATAAGACTGAGAGTGAAGTTTGTGGGTCATTCTGTGGTAGCTCAGTTAGTAGAACACTTGCCTGCAAATCGTACAGGTCCGGCATTCGAGTCTCAGACTGCACACAGTTTTAATGTGCCAGAAAGTTTCATCCAAGATGGCAATTATGACACTTTACAGCCTCTAACATGAACATTTTAAATTTCGTTAAGCAATCAGAGAGAGCCCTAATTAGACTTAGCGGTAATAATGGGGCAAGTGATTGTATGAAGAGATTTCAATACCGATTTCATCTCGGATACTGATTGTTGAGGGCACTAGAGTTGGTGATGTACACCTTGGGTTTGATCTCCATGGTAACATTCCCAACAAAAATAGGACATGGTGAAAATAAATGGGCATTTCATTTCTAAATCCAGCTGCGTTTTATAACACAATTGTGAATCCCATGATAAATGGTTTATCTGGTAGTCAAATGGCAGCAAAAGAAAAACCACATCACTAAAGTTTAACCAAGAAGGGAAAGTGGATTTTCACAGTTATTAAAGGTATTTGAAATTCATGTTTGCAGCTACTAGTTACAAAGATGGATTTCAAATAAATGTGACAACTATAAAGCAATCATGGACACTATGGCTGTACCGCAAAACTGTAAATTTTGACTCAGTTACACCATTCAGGAAGAATTTACAGGATGAGATAAAGGGAAGAAGTCTGCCAAGGACATATAGTACAGGAAAAATTTGACTCTTTTCTTAAAAATATTCTTACAGCGTTATAAACCCAGTTTTCCATCACAATGGGTCAGACATAATAACTGTGAAGGTTGAGAGAAAGGGTGGTTAACATACGGGGACCAAAGTATCGTGTGGTAGGAAGAGAAAGCTATATGTAAGACAGAGAACTAACTCTGATGAAGACTTAAAAAATACACTACAAGCATACAGCAAAATTCTTCACTGTCATTCAAAAGGCAAAATCCATGAAGTATGCACAGAAAGTTCAACACTTTAAGAACAAGGCCTTGACAATTTGGAGCATTACTAGACATGAAATGAATATACTCAGTAAAGCAAATGATATTCAATTCTCTGTTGAAAGTAGCAAAGAGACAGATCATAATAAATTCAAATTATTAGCCACTAAAATTCATAATTGTAGTTGAATACACAGTGACAAAAAATAGCCACCAAAGGTGGATCTATCAGATTTATTTCGACATGCATTATTCACTTTGACATGCACTGTATACTCAAACATTAGACATCAGTTTTGTCAAATCACCTGTTAAAGAGATCACAAAAATCTTTTCATCACTAAAAAGCAATAACTCATCTTATTTTCACAGTATTTCAACCTAGGTATTAAATCCTTGTGCTGATTTGGTAGCATCTCCAGTGAGTTACTTTTGTAACTGTCCTTAGGTCATTTCATGAAAGAGTGCTCTACATGGTAGCAATGCCAATTTATAAAAGTGAAGATAAGCTACTGACCACTAATTATAGTCTCCTCTCCCTCTTTCCGGTGTTCTCAAAACATTTTCAGAAGGTAGCCTACCACAGAGTACTCCATGTAAGACACTTTTTAACAGTTTGAATTATGTAAATGCTTCTATTCTGAGGAAGCAATATATGGATTCAGGAATTCAGTTTCAGTCGAGCTAAACAAGAAACACTGCCCTCTTGGCATTTCCTTTGGCCAAGGCTTTTGACGTAGATCACAAAATTCTACTATGGAATGGTAATGTATTAAAGATATTCGTCTTGGATGGATGGAGTCTTATCTTAAGAACAGAAAACAGGTGGCACATTAGGAAGTGTTACAACAGGAATAACAATAACTTCAGAGAGGAGAAACATGGTCTCCTGCAAGGTTCAGGGTTTTGCCCCTCCTCTTCCTGACCTCTATAAACGATGTACCAAGAACACAGGAGGATTTTAAAAAAAGTAATGCTTGCTGATGTCATAACTTTAATATTAACAAAAGGTGGAAACAACTACACACCAGCACAATTAGGACGGGGGGACAGAGCAGCTGCAAATATCATTCACATATTCATTCATCATGTTCTGTATATACCATGAAGAAGAAAAACATTACAGGATGTGAGTTGAGTGTTACATTAACTTATCATACCTTTTTTTTTTTTTAATATAATACAATACTTTTGTCACAGTGGCATTTTCATGTTAATTCTCTCTACAGTCTGCAAATCATAATGTAGCATAGTGGCATCTCCCATCCATACTGGGGTGTAAAACAGTTGAAATAATTCAATGTAAAGTTGTCTGCGAGATTTAGATGTATTATTTGCATAAAATGATCAATTTATTTATTGGATTTAAGGCATGCAGTCTCAGATGAAGATTAATTTTGATGAATGTTTACTTGGTAAAATGAACAAGAAGATTTGTACTGTCTGAGCAGAACTACACAGACTCAACATTGAAGCAAGCTCCAACATAGCAGAAAAACTCTTCACCGCCAGAGCAAAATTCTTCGAGTCCTACTCAGTAACTCAGCTGCTTTCTTGAAATTCTTTCCAGTAGCAGGAATCTACCTCTGGAATCATCTCCTTATTTATATCAGTGAACCAATAACAGCTCCACTTCAAAAGATAGTTAATGACACATCTACATATGAAACAATAACGTCAACCTTTGTCCCTGTTTTATCCCACTACAGCCTTCTTTATAACAAGCTCTTCCTCATACCTCACTATGGCAAAAATATCACTTCAGTACATTTGTAAATACATTTTGTGCCTGCCATTGTCACTATTATTATCATTATTATTATTATTATTATTATTACACCAGCAGCAACAGCAACAGCAACAGCAGCAATAGTAGTAGTAGCACTGCTAGTATTAACTAGTGATCAAGAACGAAGTTCAGAAAGTGTTGCAAGAAGAAAACAGTGTTATGAAGATTAAAATCAACGACCCAGAAGCACTAATACCTCATTGTGAACAAGATGCAGTGAAAAATCCTTATCATGCTTCATGTGAAAACTCGCAATCTGTTAGGCCTCAAATAACTGCTACAAAAGGAGAAAAAGTGCTTATTTTACATGACAGTCATGGCAGAAACTGTGGGAATATACTACAAGGAAAATTAGGTAAAAAATTCAATGTGCAAAGTATTATAAAACATGGTGCGCCAATTACAGAAGTTATGAAACATGTGGACAAATTAACTGATACATTAATTGTTATTGGTGGCACAAATAACACTGAAAAACCTCTGGAAGAATTTTGGAAGAACATGATAGATTCTTTGGAATATATACTTAAACTCGCACACAAAACGAATGTAATAATTCATCCAATACTGCGTAGACATGATGCACAAGGTCTAAATGAAAAAATCAGATCTGTAAATTGTGTTATGGTAGAAAAATCAACACTGCCACAGGCGTATGTAACAAGAGATTATCTGTAAATTTCGAAATTGAACGCCTGAAAAGAAATGAATATACAACTCATGGTTTACATCTAAACAAACAATGAATGATTCGCATTCGTAATAGGCCTGCTTCTTTCATACACATGGTGAAAACTGAAAAACCAAGTACCGGTACAGGGGAAAAGTATGCGAAAATGGACAATCAGATAAAAAGTGCCAATCTTGAAGTGAAAGTGCCACCCACGAAAAAACAGGCAGTTACAGACCAGTATATAACAATAAATAAGCTCGAAGAAAGTCACAACAACACACTTCCTAGTTTAAATTTCAAACCATCAAATGCAGCCACAAGGCAGTCATTAATGGACATATGGGTGAGAAAGGACGAAAAAAAAGTGGAAATAGGGGCCATTTCAACAGAAGACAGGCAAGAACCAACAGACGGAGAACCAGGAAGCCATACGTCAAACACCGTTAATGCCACACCTGGAAAACATGAGGATTTTTTCCCACTAAGTACACTAGCTCAAATAGTGAGGGAAGTGGTCAAGCAAGAAATGATTTACTCCCTGTACCTAATTTTAAATTACTCCATCAAAATGTTCAATCACCCTCAAATAAACTAAATTACATAAAAATAATGTTAAATGACCTAAATGATATTTCTGTACTATGCTTCACAGAACACTGGTTCAAACAAGATACGTTAGAACAAACATGCATTCCTCAGTTCAAACTTGCAAGCAAGTTTTGTAGGAAAATATCGAGTCATGGGGATACCTGTGTATATGTTAGAGAAAATATTGATTCAATAGTGTAACTAGACACCATAAACTGTCCTGTGAAAAAGGTATACAACACTCTATAGCCCAACTACTAAGGCAAAATACAGTTATTATTTGTGTATACAGATCACCAGATGGAGACAAAAAAGTGTTTTACAATTGCATGGAGGGACTCTTGGAAGAAATTCACTCTCCCAAGAAAAATATAATTATATGTGGTGACTTTAATATTGATTTCTCGAAATGCAATTAATTCAAAGACGGCATTATAAATCTTCTACAATCGTTCAACATAAGTGCAACGGTAACTGAACCAACTTGAAAAATGCCAGCCTCTGCATCTATTATTGATCTGATTTGATAAATACACGCAACTATGCTTATAACATGCAAGTTGCAGACACAAGTTTTAGTGATCACAATGCTCAAATTCTTGCTATGAATATTTCAGGACACTCAATTCCCAGCAGAACATGACACACTGTAAGGAATTTCAGTACAAAAAAATGTGGAATATTTTTCTTTTCTCCTAAAGGGTGAAAGTTGGAAAGATATATATGACTAACAATACCAATGAGAAATACAATAAGTTTATGGCTACATCCAAAATTTTTTTTTTGAAATGGATTTTCCCAAGAAAAATCTACATTTAATTCCACTAAAAAAAAAAAAAAAAAAAAAAAAAAAAAAAGTTGATTACAAAAGGGATAGGGATATCATGTCAAAATAAAAGGAGCTTATACGTACTCCAAGCAAAATGCTAATCCTGACTTTGTTACATATTTCAAAAGATACAAAAGAATATATCTAAAAAGAAAGATGATGAGACTTACCAAATAAAAGCGCTGGCAGGTCAATAGACACACAAACAAACACACAAAATTCTAGCTTTCGCAATCAACGGTTGCCTCGTCAGGAAAGAGGGAAGAAGAGGGAAAGACGAAAGGATTTGGGTTTTAAGGGAGAGGGTAAGGAGTCATTCCAATCCCGGGAGCGGGAAGACTTACCTTAGGGGGAAAAAAGGACAGGTATACACTCGCACACACACACACACACACACATCCATCTGCATATACACAGACACAAGCAGACATTTGTAAAGGCAAAGAGTTTGGGCAGAGATGTCAGTCGGGGCGGACGTACAGAGGCAAAGATGATGTTGAAAGACAGGTGAGGTATGAGCGGCGGCAAATTGAAATTAGAAATTAGCGGAGATTGAGGCCTGGCGGATAGCGAGAAGAGAGGATATGCTGAAGGGCAAGTTCCCATCTCCGGAGTTCTGACAGGTTGGTGTTAGTGGGAAGTATCCAGATAACCCGGACGGTGTAACACTATGCCAAGATGTGCTGGCCGTGCACCAAGGCATGTTTAGCCACAGGATGATCCTCATTACCAACAAACACTGTCTGCCTGTGTCCATTCATGCGAATGGACAGTTTGTTGCTGGTCATTCCCACATAGAAGGCTTCACAGTGTAGGCAGGTCAGTTGGTAAATCACGTGGGTGCTTTCACACGTGGCTCTGCCTTTGATCGTGTACACCTTACAGGTTACAGGACTGGAGTAGGTGGTGGTGGGAGGATGCATGGGACAGGTTTTACACCGGGGGCGGTTACAAGGGTAGGAGCCAGAGGGTAGGGAAGGTGGTGTGGAGATTTCATAGGGATGAACTAAGAGGTTACGAAGGTTAGGTGGACGGCGGAAAGTCACTTTAGGTGGAGTGGGAAGGATATCATGAGGTATGGATCTCATTTCAGGGCAGGATTTGAGGAAGTCGTATCCCTGCTGGAGAGCCACATTCAGAATCTGATCCAGTCCCGGAAAGTATCCTGTCACAAGTGGGGCACTTTTGGGGTTCTTCTGTGGAAGGTTCCAGGTTTGAGGAGATGAGGAAGTGGCTCTGGTTATTTGCTTCTGTACCAGGTCGAGAGGGTAGTTACGGGCTGCGAAAGCTGTTTTCAGGTTGTTGGTGTAATGGTTCAAGGATTCCGGACTGGAGCAGATTCGTTTGCCACGAAGACCTAGGCTGTAGGGAAGGGACCGTTTGATGTGGAATGGGTGGCAGCTGTCATAATGGAGGTACTGTTACTTGTTGGTGGGTTTGATGTGGACGGACGTGTGAAGCTGGCCATTGGACAGGTGGAGGTCAACGTCAAAGAAAGTGGCATGGGATTTAGAGTAGGACCAGGTGAATCTGATGGAACCAAAGGAGTTGAGGTTGGAGAGGAAATTCTGGAGTTCCTCTTCACTGTGAGTCCAGATCATGAAAATGTCATCAATAAATCTGTACCAAACTTTGGGTTGGCAGGCCTGGGTAACCAAGAAGGCTTCCTCTAAGCGACCCATGAATAGGTTGGCGTACGAGGGGGCCATCCTGGTACCCATGGCTGTTCCCTTTAATTCTTGGTCTGTCTGGCCTTCGAAAGTGAAGAAGTTGTAGGTCTGGATGAAGCTGGCTAAGGTAATGAGGAAAGAGGTTTTAGGTAGGGTGGCAGGTGATCGGCGTGAAAGGAAGTGCTCCATCGCAGCGAGGCCCTGGACATGCGGAATATTTGTGTATAAGGAAGTGGCATCAATGGTTACAAGGATGGTTTCCGAGGGTAACAGACTGGGTAGGGATTCCAGGCGTTCGAGAAAGTGGTTGGTGTCTTTGATGAAGGATGGGAGACTGCGTGTAATGGGTTGAAGGTGTTGATCTACGTAGGCAGAGATGCATTCTGTGGGGGCTTGGTAACCAGCTACAATGGGACAGCCGGGATGATTGGGTTTGTGAATTTTAGGAAGAAGGTAGAAGGTAGGGGTGCGGGGTGTTGGTGGGGTCAGGAGGTTGATGGAGTCAGGTGAAAGGTTTTGTAGGGGGCCTAAGGTTCTGAGGATTCCTTGAAGCTCCGCCTGGACATCAGGAATGGGATTACCTTGGCAAACTTTGTAAGTAGTGTTGTCTGAAAGCTGACGCAGTCCCTCGGCCACATACTCCCGACGATCAATTACCACAGTCGTGGAACCCTTGTCCGCCGGAAGAATGACGATGGACTGGTCGGCCTTCAGACCACGGATAGCCTGGGCTTCAGCAGTGGTGATGTTGGGAGTAGGATTAAGGTTTTTTAAGAAGGATTGAGAGGCATGGCTGGAAGTCAGAAATTCCTGGAAGGTTAGGAGAGGGTGATTTTGAGGAAGAGGAGGTGGGTCCCGCTGTGACGGAGGACGGAACTGTTCCAGGCAGGGTTCAATTTGGATAGTGTCTTAGGGAGTTGGATCATTAGGAGTAGGATTAGGATCATTTTTCTTCGTGGCGAAGTGATATTTCCAGCAGAGAGTACGGGTGTAGGACAGTAAATCTTTGACGAGGGCTGTTTGGTTAAATCTGGGAGTGGGGCTGAAGGTGAGGCATTTGGATAGGACAGAGGTTTCGGATTGGGAGAAAGGTTTGGAGGAAAGGTTAACTACTGAATTGGGGTGTTGTGGTTCCAGATTGTGTTGATTGGATTTTGAGGTTTTGGAGGGAGTGGAGCTGGAAGTGGGAGATTGAGTAGATGGAAGAGACTGGGTTTGTGTGCAATGAGAGGAGGTTGAGGTTTGCTGGAAAGGTTGTGGAGGGTGAGTGAGTTGCCTTTCCGGAGGTGGGAAACCAGGAGATCTCATCTTTCCTCTCCCACATCCACACCGGCTGTTCAGAGCATCCTCCTACAGGCCAACCGCAAATTAGAACAGCATGCCACCCTCCACCTTAAAAAACTATCCAATCTCCTGGTTTCCCACCTCCGGAAAGGCAACTCACTCACCCTTCACAACCTTTCCAGCAAACCTCAACCTCCTCTTATTGCACACAAACCCAGTCTCTCCCATCTACTCAATCTCCCACTTCCAGCTCCACTCCCTCCAAAACCTCAAAATTCCAATCAACACAATCTGGAACCACAACACCCCAATTCAGTAGTTAACCTTTCCTCCAAACCTCTCTCCCAATCAGAAACCTCTGTCCTATCCAAAGGCCTCACCTTCAGCCCCACTCCCAGATAGAACCAAACAGCCCTTGTCAAAGATTTACTGCCCTACACCCGTACTCTCTGCTGGAAATAAAACTTCGCCATGAAGAAAAATGATCCTAATCCTACTCCTAATTATCCAACTCCCCAAGACACTATCCAAATTGAACCCTGCCTGGAACAGTTCCGTCCTCCGTCACAGCAGGACCCACCTCCTCTTCCTCAAAATCACCCTCTCCTAACCTTCCAGGAATTTCTGACTTCCAGCCTTGCCTCTCAATCCTTCTTAAAAAACCTTAATCCTACTCCCAACATCACCACTGCTGAAGCCCAGGCTATCCGTGATCTGAAGGCCGACCAATCCATCGTCATTCTTCCGGCGGACAAGGGTTCCACGACTGTGGTAATTGATCGTCGGGAGTATGTGGCTGAGGGACTGCGTCAGCTTTCAGACAACACTACTTACAAAGTTTGCCAAGGTAATCCCATTCCTGATGTCCAGGTGGAGCTTCAAGGAATCCTCAGAACCTTAGGCCCCCTACAAAACCTTTCACCTGACTCCATCAACCTCCTGACCCCACCAACACCCCGCACCCCTACCTTCTACCTTCTTCCTAAAATTCACAAACCCAATCATCCCGGCCGTCCCATTGTAGCTGGTTACCAAGCCCCCACAGAACGCATCTCTGCCTACATAGATCAACACCTTCAATCCATTACACGCAGTCTCCCATCCTTCATCAAAGACACCAACCACTTTCTCGAACGCCTGGAATCCCTACCCAGTCTGTTACCCTCGGAAACCATCCCTGTAACCATTGATGCCACTTCCTTATACACAAATATTCCGCATGTACAGAGCCTCGCTGCGATGGAGCACTTCCTTTCACGCCGATCACCTGCCACCCTACCTAAAACCTCTTTCCTCATTACCTTAGCCAGCTTCATCCTGACCCACAACTTCTCCACTCTCGAAGACCAGACATATCAACAATTAAAGGGAACAGCCATGGGCACCAGGATGGCCCCCTCGTACGCCAACCTATTCATGGGTCACTTAGAGGAAGCCTTCTTGGTTACCCAGGCCTGCCAACCCAAAGTTTGGTACAGATTTATTGATGACATTTTCATGATCTGGACTCACAGTGAAGAAGAACTCCAGAATTTCCTCTCCAACCTCAACTCCTTTGGCTCCATCAGATTCACTTGGTCCTACTCTACATCCCATGCCACTTTCCTTGACGTTGACCTCCACCTGTCCAATGGCCAGCTTCACACGTCCGTCCACATCAAACCCACCAACAAGCAACAGTACCTCCATTATGACAGCTGCCACCCATTCCACATCAAACGGTCCCTTCCCTACAGCCTAGGTCTTCGTGGCAAACGAATCTGCTCCAGTCCGGAATTCTTGAACCATTACACCAACAACCTGAAAACAGCTTTCGCATCCCGTAACTACCCTCTCGACCTGGTACAGAAGCAAATAACCAGAGCCACTTCCTCATCTCCTCAAACCTGGAACCTTCCACAGAAGAACCCCAAAAGTGCCCCACTTGTGACAGGATACTTTCCGGGACTGGATCAGATTCTGAATGTGGCTCTCCAGCACAGATACGACTTCCTCAAATTCTGCCCTGAAATGAGATCCATCCTTCATTAAATCCTCCCCACTCCACCTATAGTGTCTTTCCGCCGTCCACCTAACCTTCGTAACCTCTTAGTTCATCCCTATGAAATCCCCAAACCACCTTCCCTACCCTCTGGCTCCTACCCTTGTAACCGCCCCCGGTGTAAAACCTGTCCCATGCATCCTCCCACCACCACCTACTCCAGTCCTATAACCTGTAAGGTGTACACGATCAAAGGCAGAGCCACGTGTGAAAGCACCCACGTGATTTACCAACTGACCTGCCTACACTGTGAAGCCTTCTATGTGGGAATGACCAGCAACAAACTGTCCATTCGCATGAATGGACACAGGCAGACAGTGTTTGTTGGTAATGAGGATCACCCTGTGGCTAAACATGCCTTGGTGCACGGCCAGCACATCTTGGCACAGTGTTACACCGTCTGGGTTATCTGGATACTTCCCACTAACACCAACCTGTCAGAACTCCGGAGATGGGAACTTGCCCTTCAGCATATCCTCTCTTCTCGCTATCCGCCAGGCCTCAATCTCCGCTAATTTCTAATTTCAATTTGCCGCCGCTCATACCTCACCTGTCTTTCAACATCATCTTTGCCTCTGTACTTCCGCCCCGACTGACATCTCTGCCCAAACTCTTTGCCTTTACAAATGTCTGCTTGTGTCTGTGTATATGCGGATGGATATGTGTGTGTGTGCGAGTGTATACCTGTCCTTTTTTCCCCCTAAGGTAAGTCTTTCCGCTCCCGGGATTGGAATGACTCCTTACCCTCTCCCTTAAAACCCAAATCCTTTCGTCTTTCCCTCTCCTTCCCTCTTTCCTGACGAGGCAACCGTTGGTTGCGAAAGCTAGAATTTGTGTCTTTGTTTGTGTTTGTTTGTGTGTCTATCGACCTGCCAGCGCTTTTGTTTGGTAAGTCTCATCATCTTTCTTTTTAGATATATTTTTTCCACGTGGAATGTTTCCCTCTATTATATTCATATCATTAATTTGAACCCAACAATTACGTTTGTTATTGTCACTGTTACATTTCGAAGTCTTTTCTGCCGTCTTATTTCCTCCTTCTGTTTTTGCCAGTAGTTTCACTTTGTATTCACCTTCTCCTTTTTACCGTAATCCACTATACAATTTTATCCCGCCGTTATATACTCAATAATACGTAATAATACGTAACCCACTTCCAAACAATAACCAAAAAAATTTTTTTTCCGCTTTCGACACTACCGCTGCTACAAAATCCACCGTTTCTAGTTCACAAACAGTTCCTTTCAACTATTAAACAACCTTTTCGGCTAGTTTTAATAACTTTTGCTTTTTTTCCATTTCCATTTATTCACATCACCAATCATTTTTAGTCGCTTCCCACAGGTTTTAACATCATTATTTCTTCATCAGACAATTGTTAGCCTCATTTCCATAATCTGCCACCACCAAACCACTCCTTTTAATACATCCTCACGTAGTTTTTTCGAAATTTTCCCGAATTTCTTCACCCTTTAACGTGTTTTGGCGGCAACACAACCACCTAACCTTTATGCACATCGTTATCTACCTACACAAGTTCACCACAGGATCAACATAGCCCAGCTCTAACCAACCCTTTTTCGCCTTTTTTCACACCAGATCTCCATTTGCTTTCTAGTTCACCTTTATCTCTCCCCATATATTTTTATATTTACTTTCATTTCAGCCTCATGTTACACTTTCCACCTTCTGGTACCATGTCACCCTCACAACACCTCCACAACGACCCCATTAAGTTTTATTTACATTCCCTCCGCAAACATGCCTTCGCCCTAGCCAGATTACACTCCCATATTTTATTTTCTCAGGCTTGTCTGACATTTGGCATCACCCCCAAAGGCCTCACACTTAAAGTTCCCATCTCTGGCTGCAACCCTTATTTCCATCAGTCCCTATACCAGTTCCAAACTGAACAATCCATTGCCCTCACCCACCTAATCCTTCACTTACACATCCACTCAGCCAATCAACACACCCGTCAACTCCTATCCTTAATAAAAGTCCTCAATCTTTCCTCTCCCACATCCACACCGGCTGTTCAGAGCATCCTCCTACAGGCCAACCGCAAATTAGAACAGCATGCCACCCTCCACCTTAAAAAACTATCCAATCTCCTGGTTTCCCACCTCCGGAAAGGCAACTCACTCACCCTTCACAACCTTTCCAGCAAACCTCAACCTCCTCTCATTGCACACAAACCCAGTCTCTCCCATCTACTCAATCTCCCACTTCCAGCTCCACTCCCTCCAAAACCTCAAAATTCCAATCAACACAATCTGGAACCACAACACCCCAATTCAGTAGTTAACCTTTCCTCCAAACCTCTCTCCCAATCAGAAACCTCTGTCCTATCCAAAGGCCTCACCTTCAGCCCCACTCCCAGATTTAACCAAACAGCCCTCGTCAAAGATTTACTGCCCTACACCCGTACTCTCTGCTGGAAATAAAACTTCGCCATGAAGAAAAATGATCCTAATCCTACTCCTAATTATCCAACTCCCCAAGACACTATCCAAATTGAACCCTGCCTGGAACAGTTCCATCCTCCATCACAGCGGGACCCACCTCCTCTTCCTCAAAATCACCCTCTCCTAACCTTCCAGGAATTTCTGACTTCCAGCCTTGCCTCTCAATCCTTCTTAAAAAACCTTAATCCTACTCCCAACATCACCACTGATGAAGCCCAGGCTATCCGTGATCTGAAGGCCGACCAATCCATCGTCATTCTTCCGGCGGACAAGGGTTCCACGACTGTGGTAATTGATCGTCGGGAGTATGTGGCTGAGGGACTGCGTCAGCTTTCAGACAACACTACTTACAAAGTTTGCCAAGGTAATCCCATTCCTGATGTCCAGGCGGAGCTTCAAGGAATCCTCAGAACCTTAGGCCCCCTACAAAACCTTTCACCTGACTCCATCAACCTCCTGACCCCACCAACACCCCGCACCCCTACCTTCTACCTTCTTCCTAAAATTCACAAACCCAATCATCCCGGCCGTCCCATTGTAGCTGGTTACCAAGCCCCCACAGAACGCATCTCTGCCTACATAGATCAACACCTTCAATCCATTACACGCAGTCTCCCATCCTTCATCAAAGACACCAACCACTTTCTCGAACGCCTGGAATCCCTACCCAGTCTGTTACCCTCGGAAACCATCCCTGTAACCATTGATGCCACTTCCTTATACACAAATATTCCGCATGTACAGAGCCTCGCTGCGATGGAGCACTTCCTTTCACGCCGATCACCTGCCACCCTACCTAAAACCTCTTTCCTCATTACCTTAGCCAGCTTCATCCTGACCCACAACTTCTCCACTCTCGAAGACCAGACATATCAACAATTAAAGGGAACAGCCATGGGCACCAGGATGGCCCCCTCGTACGCCAACCTATTCATGGGTCACTTAGAGGAAGCCTTCTTGGTTACCCAGGCCTGCCAACCCAAAGTTTGGTACAGATTTATTGATGACATTTTCATGATCTGGACTCACAGTGAAGAAGAACTCCAGAATTTCCTCTCCAACCTCAACTCCTTTGGCTCCATCAGATTCACTTGGTCCTACTCTACATCCCATGCCACTTTCCTTGACGTTGACCTCCACCTGTCCAATGGCCAGCTTCACACGTCCGTCCACATCAAACCCACCAACAAGCAACAGTACCTCCATTATGACAGCTGCCACCCATTCCACATCAAACGGTCCCTTCCCTACAGCCTAGGTCTTCGTGGCAAACGAATCTGCTCCAGTCCGGAATTCTTGAACCATTACACCAACAACCTGAAAACAGCTTTCGCATCCCGTAACTACCCTCTCGACCTGGTACAGAAGCAAATAACCAGAGCCACTTCCTCATCTCCTCAAACCTGGAACCTTCCACAGAAGAACCCCAAAAGTGCCCCACTTGTGACAGGATACTTTCCGGGACTGGATCAGATTCTGAATGTGGCTCTCCAGCACAGATACGACTTCCTCAAATTCTGCCCTGAAATGAGATCCATCCTTCATTAAATCCTCCCCACTCCACCTATAGTGTCTTTCCGCCGTCCACCTAACCTTCGTAACCTCTTAGTTCATCCCTATGAAATCCCCAAACCACCTTCCCTACCCTCTGGCTCCTACCCTTGTAACCGCCCCCGGTGTAAAACCTGTCCCATGCATCCTCCCACCACCACCTGCTCCAGTCCTATAACCTGTAAGGTGTACACGATCAAAGGCAGAGCCACGTGTGAAAGCACCCACGTGATTTACCAACTGACCTGCCTACACTGTGAAGCCTTCTATGTGGGAATGACCAGCAACAAACTGTCCATTCGCATGAATGGACACAGGCAGACAGTGTTTGTTGGTAATGAGGATCACCCTGTGGCTAAACATGCCTTGGTGCACGGCCAGCACATCTTGGCACAGTGTTACACCGTCCGGGTTATCTGGATACTTCCCACTAACACCAACCTGTCAGAACTCCGGAGATGGGAACTTGCCCTTCAGCATATCCTCTCTTCTCGCTATCCGCCAGGCCTCAATCTCCGCTAATTTCTAATTTCAATTTGCCGCCGCTCATACCTCACCTGTCTTTCAACATCATCTTTGCCTCTGTACTTCCGCCCCGACTGACATCTCTGCCCAAACTCTTTGCCTTTACAAATGTCTGCTTGTGTCTGTGTATATGCGGATGGATATGTGTGTGTGTGCGAGTGTATACCTGTCCTTTTTTCCCCCTAAGGTAAGTCTTTCCGCTCCCGGGATTGGAATGACTCCTTACCCTCTCCCTTAAAACCCAAATCCTTTCGTCTTTCCCTCTCCTTCCCTCTTTCCTGACGAGGCAACCGTTGGTTGCGAAAGCTAGAATTTGTGTCTTTGTTTGTGTTTGTTTGTGTGTCTATCAACCTGCCAGCGCTTTTGTTTGGTAAGTCTCATCATCTTTCTTTTTAGATATATTTTTTCCACGTGGAATGTTTCCCTCTATTATATTCATATCATTAATTTGAACCCAACAATTACGTTTGTTATTGTCACTGTTACATTTCGAAGTCTTTTCTGCCGTCTTATTTCCTCCTTCTGTTTTTGCCAGTAGTTTCACTTTGTATTCACCTTCTCCTTTTTACCGTAATCCACTATACAATTTTATCCCGCCGTTATATACTCAATAATACGTAATAATACGTAATAATACGTAACCCACTTCCAAACAATAACCAAAAAAATTTTTTTTCCGCTTTCGACACTACCGCTGCTACAAAATCCACCGTTTCTAGTTCACAAACAGTTCCTTTCAACTATTAAACAACCTTTTCGGCTAGTTTTAATAACTTTTGCTTTTTTTCCATTTCCATTTATTCACATCACCAATCATTTTTAGTCGCTTCCCACAGGTTTTAACATCATTATTTCTTCATCAGATAATTGTTAGCCTCATTTCCATAATCTGCCACCACCAAACCACTCCTTTTAATACATCCTCACGTAGTTTTTTCGAAATTTTCCCGAATTTCTTCACCCTTTAACGTGTTTTGGCGGCAACACAACCACCTAACCTTTATGCACATCGTTATCTACCTACACAAGTTCACCACAGGATCAACATAGCCCAGCTCTAACCAACCCTTTTTCGCCTTTTTTCACACCAGATCTCCATTTGCTTTCTAGTTCACCTTTATCTCTCCCCATATATTTTTATATTTACTTTCATTTCAGCCTCATGTTACACTTTCCACCTTCTGGTACCATGTCACCCTCACAACACCTCCACAACGACCCCATTAAGTTTTATTTACATTCCCTCCGCAAACATGCCTTCGCCCTAGCCAGATTACACTCCCATATTTTATTTTCTCAGGCTTGTCTGACATTTGGCATCACCCCCAAAGGCCTCACACTTAAAGTTCCCATCTCTGGCTGCAACCCTTATTTCCATCAGTCCCTATACCAGTTCCAAACTGAACAATCCATTGCCCTCACCCACCTAATCCTTCACTTACACATCCACTCAGCCAATCAACACACCCGTCAACTCCTATCCTTAATAAAAGTCCTCAATCTTTCCTCTCCCACATCCACACCGGCTGTTCAGAGCATCCTCCTACAGGCCAACCGCAAATTAGAACAGCATGCCACCCTCCACCTTAAAAAACTATCCAATCTCCTGGTTTCCCACCTCCGGAAAGGCAACTCACTCACCCTTCACAACCTTTCCAGCAAACCTCAACCTCCTCTCATTGCACACAAACCCAGTCTCTCCCATCTACTCAATCTCCCACTTCCAGCTCCACTCCCTCCAAAACCTCAAAATTCCAATCAACACAATCTGGAACCACAACACCCCAATTCAGTAGTTAACCTTTCCTCCAAACCTCTCTCCCAATCAGAAACCTCTGTCCTATCCAAAGGCCTCACCTTCAGCCCCACTCCCAGATTTAACCAAACAGCCCTCGTCAAAGATTTACTGCCCTACACCCGTACTCTCTGCTGGAAATAAAACTTCGCCATGAAGAAAAATGATCCTAATCCTACTCCTAATTATCCAACTCCCCAAGACACTATCCAAATTGAACCCTGCCTGGAACAGTTCCATCCTCCATCACAGCGGGGCCCACCTCCTCTTCCTCAAAATCACCCTCTCCTAACCTTCCAGGAATTTCTGACTTCCAGCCTTGCCTCTCAATCCTTCTTAAAAAACCTTAATCCTACTCCCAACATCACCACTGCTGAAGCCCAGGCTATCCGTGATCTGAAGGCCGACCAATCCATCGTCATTCTTCCGGCGGACAAGGGTTCCACGACTGTGGTAATTGATCGTCGGGAGTATGTGGCTGAGGGACTGCGTCAGCTTTCAGACAACACTACTTACAAAGTTTGCCAAGGTAATCCCATTCCTGATGTCCAGGCGGAGCTTCAAGGAATCCTCAGAACCTTAGGCCCCCTACAAAACCTTTCACCTGACTCCATCAACCTCCTGACCCCACCAACACCCCGCACCCCTACCTTCTACCTTCTTCCTAAAATTCACAAACCCAATCATCCCGGCCGTCCCATTGTAGCTGGTTACCAAGCCCCCACAGAACGCATCTCTGCCTACATAGATCAACACCTTCAATCCATTACACGCAGTCTCCCATCCTTCATCAAAGACACCAACCACTTTCTCGAACGCCTGGAATCCCTACCCAGTCTGTTACCCTCGGAAACCATCCCTGTAACCATTGATGCCACTTCCTTATACACAAATATTCCGCATGTACAGAGCCTCGCTGCGATGGAGCACTTCCTTTCACGCCGATCACCTGCCACCCTACCTAAAACCTCTTTCCTCATTACCTTAGCCAGCTTCATCCTGACCCACAACTTCTCCACTCTCGAAGACCAGACATATCAACAATTAAAGGGAACAGCCATGGGCACCAGGATGGCCCCCTCGTACGCCAACCTATTCATGGGTCACTTAGAGGAAGCCTTCTTGGTTACCCAGGCCTGCCAACCCAAAGTTTGGTACAGATTTATTGATGACATTTTCATGATCTGGACTCACAGTGAAGAAGAACTCCAGAATTTCCTCTCCAACCTCAACTCCTTTGGCTCCATCAGATTCAATTGGTCCTACTCTAAATCCCATGCCACTTTCCTTGACGTTGACCTCCACCTGTCCAATGGCCAGCTTCACACGTCCGTCCACATCAAACCCACCAACAAGCAACAGTACCTCCATTATGACAGCTGCCACCCATTCCACATCAAACGGTCCCTTCCCTACAGCCTAGGTCTTCGTGGCAAACGAATCTGCTCCAGTCCAGAATCCTTGAACCATTACACCAACAACCTGAAAACAGCTTTCGCATCCCGTAACTACCCTCCCGACCTGGTACAGAAGCAAATAACCAGAGCCACTTCCTCATCTCCTCAAACCCGGAACCTTCCACAGAAGAACCCCAAAAGTGCCCCACTTGTGACAGGATACTTTCCGGGACTGGACCAGATTCTGAATGTGGCTCTCCAGCACGGATACGACTTCCTCAAATCCTGCCCTGAAATGAGATCCATCCTTCATTAAATCCTCCCCACTCCACCTATAGTGTCTTTCCGCCGTCCACCTAACCTTCGTAACCTCTTAGTTCATCCCTATGAAATCCCCAAACCACCTTCCCTACCCTCTGGCTCCTACCCTTGTAACCGCCCCCGGTGTAAAACCTGTCCCATGCAATCCTCCCACCACCACCTACTCCAGTCCTATAACCTGTAAGGTGTACACGATCAAAGGCAGAGCCACGTGTGAAAGCACCCACGTGATTTACCAACTGACCTGCCTACACTGTGAAGCCTTCTATGTGGGAATGACCAGCAACAAACTGTCCATTCGCATGAATGGACACAGGCAGACAGTGTTTGTTGGTAATGAGGATCACCCTGTGGCTAAACATGCCTTGGTGCACGGCCAGCACATCTTGGCACAGTGTTACACCGTCCGGGTTATCTGGATACTTCCCACTAACACCAACCTGTCAGAACTCCGGAGATGGGAACTTGCCCTTCAGCATATCCTCTCTTCTCGCTATCCGCCAGGCCTCAATCTCCGCTAATTTCTAATTTCAATTTGCCGCCGCTCATGCCTCACCTGTCTTTCAACATCATCTTTGCCTCTGTACTTCCGCCCCAACTGACATCTCTGCCCAAACTCTTTGCCTTTACAAATGTCTGCTTGTGTCTGTGTATATGCGGATGGATATGTGTGTGTGTGTATGTGTGCGAGTGTATACCTGTCCTTTTTCCCCCCTAAGGTAAGTCTTTCCGCTCCCAGGATTGGAATGACTCCTTACCCTCTCCCTTAAAACCCAAATGCCTCTGGAAGGCACAGTGGATCAACACAAGTATTCATCTATGCTTGGGGATCGTGTCCACCCCCAACATGCAGTTTGTTTTTTCAGCACAATGGCATCTCCAGCAGGGCAATGCAATGTGTCACATAGCTTGCTGTGTACAAGCGTGGTGCTCAAAATTTTTGGAAACCGATACCAGTAATGAAACAGTTTGGCAATTATTGATATTTTCTTATCGCTTTTCTTGTACTCTTGTTTAACAAGAGTACATTTCAATCTCTCTGGAAAAATGATCAAGTTGTAGAACCATTACACATTTAAGAAAAAACTGTACTTATTACATGGGATCAACTCTCTAGTATTCTGCTGGGAACACCATTAGGTCAAGATGAGCTTTTATTTCTGAGAGAGTATATAACTTTCTTAACTTTAGAAGAGGAAGCAAGTGAGACATCCATAAAACGGAATTTTATGTGAATTGCTTTTTCAACACATTTTACTGATTTTTCTCTTGAACCTTTGCTCCTACTACATGTCAGATAGCTGTGACTTATCATTTATAGCCTGTCCATTTCAACAGTGATATTATCTTGTCATGTAACCTGTTGTCCTGTCTCTTCATTTTATTGCATTCCATATGCACTTAAGTCTGTGTTGGAATTCCTCATTTCTGGCTTAATGTGCATGTTCCTTGGTTTTTTAATAGCTTTTTTTCAGTTGATGCAACATCTTTACTAGTTCCCATCAACAAATATATTTCCCTTTTCCCTTCGCAAGACACTTTAATTCCTCTAGCGATCTACAGTTTTTACATGACTGTTTAATTTCCTTTCTGATTAGTTCGTGGGAAAAGCTATTTTTCACATAATGATATGAATTTATTATGGAATAGATTGAATTTTATGCCAATTTTAATCTTAAGTGCCATTAAAATATATGGTATGAGACATCCAGAATGCTCCAAAATGTGGTTTCAGGTACCAATTTTTGTCAAATATTTTAAGGGAACCTCCTGTTTAGACCCCTTAGATCCCCTCGTGATCTATACCCTACCTACACTCATGCTCATAAATTAAGGACAATTATGATACATGGTAAAACAACACTCTGGTGGGCGGTTTGTGGGTTTAAATCACCTCGGGGTATGACCATGCGATGCATTTGACCTGCAGTCATCACACGGTGGCACTGGCAGCAGTCCACATACACAGAGGTGTGTTGGTGCATGTCAGAGTACGGTGCAGCGAGTAAGTGTGCAGACGTGTCAGAGGCGCTAATGGTGACTGTGTGTTGAAAATGGTTCAAAGAACACATACTGATGATATTATGAGGGGTAGAATACTAGGGCAACTGGAGGCTGGTCAAACACAGCAGGTCATAGCATGGGCCCTCTGTGTGCCACAAAGTATGATCTCAAGATTATGGCAACAATTCCAGCAGATAGGAAACATGTCCAGGCACTACAGTGTGGGATGTCCACAGCGTACAACACCACAAGAAGACCGATATCTCACCATGAGTGCCCACAGACGGCCATGGAGTACTGTAGGTAGCCTTGCTCGGGACCTTAAAGCAGCCACTGGAACAGTTGTCTCCAGACACACAGTCTACAGACGACTGAACAGACATGGTTCATTTGCCTGGAGTCCTTCAAGGTGCATTCTACTGACCACTGGTCACAGGAGAGCCCATAAAGCCTGGTGTCAAGAACACAGTACATGGTCATTGGAACAGTGGTCCCAGGTTATGTTCATGGACAAGTCCAGGTATAGTTTGAACAGTGATTCTCGCTGGGTTTTCATCTGGCATGAACCAGGAACCAAATACCAACCCCTTAATGTCCTTGAAAGGGACCTGTATGGAGGTCATGGTTTGATGGTGTGGGGTGGGATTATGATTGGTGCACGTACACCGCTGCATGTCTTTGACAGAGGAACTGTAACAGGTCAGGCGTATTGGGACATCATTTTGCACCAGTAGGTCTGCCTTTTCAGGGGTGCAGTAGATCCCAGCTTCCTCCTGATGGATAATAACGCACAGCCCCACCGAGCTCCAATCGTGGAGTACCTTGAAACAGAATATATCAGGCGAATGGAGTGGCCTGCCTGTTCTCCAGACTTAAACCCCATCGAATACGTCTGGGATGCTCTCGGTCGATGTATCGCTGCACATCTTCAAACTCCTAGGACACTTCCGGAGCTTAGACAGGCACTGGTGCAGGAATGGGAGGCTATACCCCAGCAGCTGCTCGAGCACCTGATTCAGGGTATGCCAACCCGTTATGCAGCTTGTTTATGTGTGCATAGTGAACATATCCCATATTGATGTCGGGGTACATGCGCAGGAAACAGTGGCGTTTTGTAGCACATGTGTTTTGGGACGGTTTTCTCAACAATACTGTGGACTTGCAGAACATTGTCGTGTGTGTTTCCTATGCACCTATGCTATTAGTGCCAGTTCTGTGTAGTGCCACGTTGTGTGGCACCACATTCTACAATTATCCTTAATTTATGAGCATGAGTGTATAAACCATCATCATCCCTCCCCAATAATTTAGCTCTGGTAGTGCTCAAGATCTTCAGTCAGCAGTCGTTGAAGTGTGGCACTATCCAATTCATTTATTGTTATCAGTTAAGGAAATATAAAGAACATGAACTTACGTAAGTATAGATTAAAATTCTGTCAGTGTATTTGAGGGTCTAACAAGAAGAAGGAGAAGGAGAAGAAGAAGAAGAACAATCAAATCATGGGAAATGTTCATGCAAATCATGGAAAGGATGAATGAATTAAAACAACTTCAGGATGATACAAAGATTTAACAAAAATGTAAGTTAGAAGTGTTAAAAAAGATGGTACAGAAACTGTTCTCAGTAAAAAATGAAATCAATGCTGCGTGTGTCATGATCACAAAATGAGCATAGCACTCTTCAGAGTGGACACTGAGGGCCAGTTAGCAATAGTGAATAGTGAGGTATCAAAACATAAATATGGATCTAATCAGAAAATTTTTCAGTTGGCAGCGAGACTTAGCAGGTCTGCCATGAAATGGCTGAAGTGAACAGCAGAGAGATCAAAATTCTGTCTTGATTAAATTGGAAACAAAAGAAACAGACAACATTAATGAAATGGAACAACAAGTCATAACACATGCTAAGCAATGCAAAGACCGTGTGGACAGAAAAACTGTGCAGACTCAGAGGTGCCTCTTATATAAGTTATGACTGAATAATGAGATGCCTGCCAGTGTGGGTGTGACTCAGAGATAGAAACACACAAATTTGCCAGCAGTGATTTGTTCCTTCTTTTTATCCTCTTCTGCTTATTAGGAACATGGGAATTTTAGACAGACATCTCCCATGGCAGGTTAAACAGGTATTTCAGATGAGCTTAAGTATGAAATAAAGAAGGGAGTTCTAAACAATATTTCCATTTTTAAACAAATGGTGGTGTCCATCACATAATATTCTTAAGATATTTTCAGAATGCAATACCAAAAGCTTGGGGTGGCCACAAAAGTGTTCGATTTATGGTGGAGACAGTGCCCAGTGGGGTACGGCAAACTTGAAGAGTTTTACATCAAGCAAACAATTTTCATGGGGATTTAAATCAAAGTTCTGGTCAGAAGGAGCAAAAATAAACTTACAGTTTGAACTTTTTGAAGCCATATACAGAAAGAATGGGTGGTAAATGGCATTTTGTAGAATATTATTTGGATGAAACTAAGTATTTAGATGAATCGGTTAATGAATCCCGTTCAATAGAAATACTCGCTAGTCATTCACCTAATAGAGAGAGTGTGGGAGGTAATGGCAGGGAAAAAGTGAAACAGTACAGAGCAATTCCTAGAATTTATAAATAAGGTAGATTATTTATTCAGTTCTGCAGAAAGAGTTAAAACCAAAAGGACGAATTCTGCAGATGTCCGTGGAGAAGGAAACTATAATCGCAATAGAAAACAGAGGTACTGAAATAATTTTAACAGAAGGAGTAACAATTAATATAAAAACAGGTAGAATTATGGTCATCAAAGCAATATAATGAATTTGACACCACAAATAGAAATTAAGGAACAGGGACGACATCAAAATCAGCTGCACCAACCAAGTACTTTGAATGGCACCCTGTCATTTATAACAGCTGATTTCAAGAGGGTCAGTTGTTCAAGATGAGTTATTGGAAGAGGTGGAGAGAGAAACCCCTATACTAAATAATTTATGTGTGACATGAAAAATCATGGGGAAAAAGAGTAGATATGGTAGTGTATACTGCAAGTGAAGTTAGTATAATACTCAAGGGATTTTGTGAGGAAAATCGGGGAAAATGGAAGCATGACCTTCACTCAAATAACTAAACTTCATTTCACAGGTGTCACAGCTTCCAAAAGAAAGAAGATTGAGGAGGATGTTTTATTAGCTTTTGACACTGAAGGAACGCATTTCCAGCAATCCAGGTTACTGGTAGCAGATTAGAATCTGAAAATTTTATTGGGCCTTGAGTGGTGGTATCCAATGCAGTAGTAATACTAATGGTAAAGTTAAAAGCATCACATTAGAGAATACTAAACATATAATTCAGAATGCTGAATCAATGGGGAACAGCTCATAGGCAGTAACTGATAACAGTAGGTACGAAGATAATAAGGAAACTAGCCAGTATGTTGACAGTATTTGTGGAAATAAAACAAAAAAAATTATTTCCACTGTTTATAGGGACTCATCTAATAGCTAAATTCCCTCTTCCTAAAGTGGTAATAAAGGTCACTCCAAACTCAGAAGAACAGAAGGCTTCTACTATATGCAGAATTTTAAGAAAGAACATAAAGGAACTATGTTGTTGTTGTTGTTGTTGCCTTCAGTCTTGAGACTAGTTTGATGCAGCTCTCCATGCTACTCTATCCTGTGCAAGCTTCTTCATCTCCCAGTACTTACTGCAACCTACATTCTTCTGAATCTGCTTAGTGTATTCATCTCTTGGTCTCCCTCTACGATTTTTACCCTCCACGCTGCCCTCCAATGCTAAATTTGTGATCCCTTGATGCCTCAGAACATGTCCTACCAACCGGTCCCTTCTTCTTGTCAAGTTGTGCCACAAACTCCTCTTCTCCCCAATTCTATTCAATACCTCCTCATTAGTTATGTGATCTACCCATCTAATCTTCAACATTCTTCTGTAGCACCACATTTCGAAAGCTTCTATTCTCTTCTTGTCCAAACTATTTATCGTGCATGTTTCACTTCCATACATGGCTACACTCCATACAAATACTTTCAGAAACAACTTCCTAAATCTATACTCGATGTTAACAAATTTCTCTTCTTCAGAAAAGCTTTCCTTGCCATTGCCAGTCTACATTTTATATCCTCTCTACTTCGACCATCATCCGTTATTTTGCTCCCCAAATAGCAAAACTCTTTTACTACTTTAAGTGTCTCATTTCCTAATCTAATTCCCTCAGCATCACCCGACTTCATTCGACTACATTCCATTATCCTCATTTTGCTTTTGTTGATGTTCATCTTATATCCTCCTTTCAAGACACTGTCCATTCCGTTCAACTGCTCTTCCAAGTCCTTTGCTGTCTCTGACAGAATTACAATGTCATCGGCGAACCTCAACATTTTTATTTCTTCTCCATGGACTTAAATACCTACTCCAAATTTTTCTTTTTTTCCTGTACTGCTTGCTCAATATACAGATTGAATAACATCGGGGACAGGCTACAACCCTGTCTCACTCCCTTCCCAACCGCTGCTTCCCTTTCATGCCCCTCGACTCTTATAACTGCCATCTGGTTTCTGTACAAATTGTAAATAGCCTTTCGCTCTCTGTATTTTACCCCTGCCACCTTTAGAATTTGAAAGAGAGTATTCCAGTCAACTATAGATAAACTATAGATAAAACAACTATAGATAAAACAATTTCACTTCCAATCAAAGAAACAGTTAGTGTTACGCCACATGTAGACTCTGATAATCAAGGTATGGATAAACCAATCACCACCACAAATAAGGAATTCCAGAGCTTGTAATGACGCAGGAATGAACAACAGACACAGCATCTCCAACAAGGTCTTATATGTCTATGTTGGACAAATTACTAGTAAAAAATGGGAAATTAACCACTGCGGGGAAAAAATGGATTATATGGTAAAATTAACTGTGCAAGCTGCTCCCAAACCTGAGTAATTTTGATCATTTAAATTTTAGAAAATGGTCCAATGAGGCCTCAACAGGGTGATCATAACTAAGGAAAGGTTTAGTGATAACCTGCAGGAATTATTTTCATTGAATTATGAGGAACCAGTTAGATTACCTCCACTGGTGAAGACTATAAAGGTGTACATACGAAGAAGTGTGAACTGTCAAGGAAGGTTGCTCAAAGAATAAAAGAAGATGACTGTTTTCGTGACAATAACAAATATTTTATAGTAACTACCAGATCACAATGGGATGGGATACACTACACTATTTTGGCTAGGAAACCGTGGTCAGAGAAATGCAGTACAAAAAAGGAGTGCAAATAGCACGGAAGCTTTGATCAACATGTTAGCTGTATCCCATCAGGCTATATGAACTATTTAGAGTGGTCACCTTATATTTTATTTTACATTACAAATTTTGTACATATTGCAAAGTGAATTTATGTTATGGCAGGTAATAAACAGATTGGACAGGAAAGGCAATTGCTAATGTATGTACCCAAACAGCAATTTTCCCCCCTTTTATTGCCCCCCTTTTTTGTGTATGTTTAACAGTGTGAGACCATATATGTAAACTAAATTAAGAATGAGTAGCAGGTTGGTGGAAGCAGTATAACAAGGAGAATGACTGATAATAAGCCAAAGAGGATAATACAGTGACTAGAGATGTGACTGTCTTATGGAATGAGTCAAATTAGTGAAGGTTGTGAGAATACATTAACACCAGCTGATTTTAAATATGGTTGTTGAGTGCATAGGGAAGCAATATAACTGGTGGAATGGTTTATGAATGGGCAGTGATGACACTTAAACATTAATGCTTATTAAGTGAATGGTGACATTGTTGTACTGTTGTTCTTTGGGGGAGAATAAAGTGATGTAGTAAATGTCCAGATTGTCAGTAAGGCAAATACTTCGGAAAAAGATATTTTGTCATGAATTAGGTGAATGATAATATATGATGGTAAAATAGTTAGGAAATAATGCCCAGTGGACTTCTGGGTACATATTTTTATTGTGTCATCAATCAGAGGATCTTATGATGGTAATTAGAATATGTAGGGCAGGCTTAGAGGAAGCTGACAGTAATTGGGGATACATTTTGCTGACGGTTCACAAGACAGAAAAAGAAAAATTGCCCTATAAAAACTTATAATTAGATTGCTGAGGAATGGAGTAAACTGGAGGAAATTTAATGGTTACCACCTAATGACTGAGGTATCTGATGCTTGCAGGCTCACTGATATGAGGAACTATCCACATAAGAGAAAGAGAGGGTGTACTACATGATACAGTCATGAAAGTAAAAAGCACTTCTCAGTCTTCTCTCACTTAGTGCCCATCATCAGACCTTTTAAAATGAAACAAAGCTTATGGTCACATATGAGGTTTTTTTGTGACAAAGCAAGTTTGTCTAGTCTTAAAAGAACTGACAATGGCCACCAATTAAACTTAGTCATTTGTCAAGTGTAAGAAATAACAATATTATCAATCTAGGTGGAATATTCAAATAATACTACAAATGCAAAACTTCCTTTCTCAGCTTCCACTTTATAAATACTTATACTCAATACTTCTTTCTGAAATTTTTACATCTCAGCTTCAAACTCTTTGCCTGATAAATCTCTATCATTTGCTGGGAAAGTAATGTCATTTTATTGAAAGTAATGTCATTTCATTGAGCTTCTATTTGTGTTAAAATTATAAAATGTAGTATCTTCTCTTCAACACTCCCATATACTATGAAGAAGTATAAGTACTGCATTAATATATTGTTAACACATTGCAGACAGACCCTGAGATTACTCATGTTTTGCAGTAACAATGAAGATGATTCTGTTCATGTGAAAGACTCATTTTCTCACAATGATTTATGAGAAAATGATTCGACCAATGATTTGAAGGTCATCCTAAGGTCATTACACTACCAATTGAATGTGACTCTGAAGCCTCTGTGGTTAGCTTGATGTTTGGTGAGAAGTTGTTTGGATTTTTTTGCATGGAGTTGAGCAGCCTACTACTACAAAACCTTAGTGAAACACAAAATGTTGCCTAAAGCACTCAAGAGGTCTCCTGTTACATGAAGAGACATGAAGAAATTCCTTGGCCTAATTCTTCAAGGCCCAGGGAGTAGACAACATTCCATTAGAGCTACAGATAGTCTTGGATGAGCCAGCCATGACAAAACTCTTCCTTCTGGTGAGCAAGACATTTGAGACAGGCGAAATACCCTCTGACTTCTAGGAGAATATAATAATTCCAGTCCCAAAGAAATCAGGTGCTAACAGGTGTGAAAATTACTGAACTATCAGTTTAATAAGTCATTGTTGCAAAATACTAAAACAAATTTTTTACAGACGTATGGAAAAATTGGTAGAAGCCGCCTTCGGGGAAGATCATTTTGGATTCCGTAGCAAGGTTGGAACACTCAAGGGAATACTGACCCTACGACTTCTCTTAGAAGATAGGTTAAAGAAAGGCAAAGCTTCGTTTCTAGCATTTGTAGACTTAGAGAAAGCTTTTGACAATACTGACTGGAATACTCTATTTCAAATTCTGAAGGTGGCAGGGATAAATATAGGGACCAAAAGGCTATTTACAGTTTGTACAGAAACTAAATGGCAGTTATGAGAGTCGAGGGGCACGAAAGGGAAGCAGTGATTGACAAGGGAGTGAGACAGGGTTGTAGCCTATCCCCGATGTTATTCAAACTGTATATTGAGCAAGCACTAAAGGAAACAAAAGAAAAATTTGGAGTAGGAATTACAATCCATGGAGAAGAAATAAAAACTTTGAGGTTTGCCGACAACATTTTAATTCTGTCAGAGGCAGAAAAGGACTTGGAAGAGCAGTTGAACTGAATGGACAGTGTCTTGAAAGAAGGATATAAGATGAACATCAACAAAACAAGGATAATGGAATGTAATCGAATTAAATCAAGTGATGCTGCAGGAATTAGATTAGGAAATGAGATGCTTAAAGTAGTAAATGAGTTTTACTATTTGGGAAGCAAAATAACTGATGTCTGTTGAAGTAGGGAGAATATAAAATGGAGACTGGCTATGGCAAGGAAAGCAATTCTGAAGAAGAGAAATTTGTTAACATTGAGTATAGATGTAACTGTGTGGATGCCCTTTCTTAAAGTATTTGTGTAGAGTGTAGCTATGTATGGAAGTGAAACATCAACAATAACTAGTTTGGACAAGAAGAGAATAGAAGCTATGAAAACATGGTGTACAGAAGAATGCTGAAGATCAGATGGGTAGATCACATAACTAATGAGGCGGTACTGAACAGAATTGGGGAGAAGTGGAATTTGTGGCACAACCCGACTAGAAGAAGGGATCGTTTTGTAGGACACATTCTGAGGCATCAAGGGATCACCAATTTAGTATTGCCAGCTTGTTAGGAAGAAAGAGAAAGCACACTTTCAGGTAGTTGCTTTCTGCTTCTTCCCAGATATTGAAGGGGCTTTTAGTAACACAGCCTGGAACCCATGGATAGAGCTGCAGAAGAGCATGGCATTAAGACCATTGCATGTGGGTGAATTAAGACCATGCTGAGTAGACAAAAGGTAGAAGCCACCGTGATGGATTTGAAGATGGTGATCACCACCACTACCAGAGTGTGTCCACAAGATGAGCTTTTGTCCCCATTACTGGAACTAAGTGGTGAATGAACTTATTAAGGAGTTAAATACTAGACATTATTTTTGCTATGGATTCAAAGACAGCTCAGTCATAGCAATACTTGGCAAATTTGTAAGTACCAATAAAACAATGGCACAATGCACTCTGAACATTGTGCAAAACTAGTGTAGGAAACAGGATCAAAATGTCAGTTCCAAAAAAATTGTTGTTGTACCATTCATCAGGAAGCATTTCCACGACACATACTGGAATCTTAAGCTGTTCAGTAAAATCCTACCATTAAAGAGAGTAGTGACGTACAATAGGGTAACCCTGAATGCGAAACTAACAAGGACCCCTCACATAAAGAATATCAGTTCCATGACAAAAAGTGCTTTCATGCACACTATATGGGCCAGTGATAAAAACTGAGGTCCAAATCCAAGGAGCACCTATGGGATACACATCTATACAGCAAGACTTATGATAATTTATGGGGGCTATACTAAAGTGCAATTAAGTAGAACGGTGGTTGCTAAGGATTATAAAATAGGTTGTTAAGGAGCTCAGGAAGGTTCAGAGACTGGCCTGTCCAGCCATAACAGCCAGAATTAGCAGTACACCCACTGCCGGGATGGAGGCCGTAATTGACATGCTGCCAGTATATCTTTTGAGTTACAAATGAGTCAGCGGCAAGTGCAAACAGCTAAAAAACTGAAAACCTTTAGGATATATAGGTCTTACACTAATATAATGAATGTGGTAAATAAAGGATTGGTCAGGGAAAAGACAGCTCACTATACAACAGCTTCAGCTGCTTCAAAAAACCATTCAATGTAACAATTGGAGGTAGGGAGTAGTGACGTACAATAGGGTACCATTCAGGAGACACAGTCTGGTTTATTGATGTGTCGAAAACAAACAAAGGTGGAGTGCACCCTACTCTAGAGAGTTTAATTTCTCTAAGGAAGATGGCTACAGTACTACAGCGGGAGGTACTCATACTCACAGTGTGCACAGAGCAGAATCTACATAGATGCCAGAAAGATCATAGCATCTATATTCATTCAGACAGCCAAGCAACTCTGAAATGTCTATCAGCACCTGCAATGGGATCAGGCCATGAACCTCTGGTAAGGCTATGAGAAAGCAACAGTGTAAACCTGCTGTGGGTCCCTAATCACCCAAGATTTGGTGGTAGTAAACAAGGATACAGGATGGTCAGGGCAGAGGTGACAACCCAATTTGTTGGACCAGAACCTGCTTCAGTCATCACTAAGTTGATGGTAAAAATCTAAAATACATAGCTGGATCAGGAGACAAACATACAGAATATTGGAATAACCTCAAAAACAGAATCATGGCAAGCTAATGATGCCAAAAATCAGGTTTTAAGAGAAGTTCTGCAATCTTGGGCTTGAATGGGAGGCAAATTAAACTCATGATAAATCTAGTAACTGGCCATGGGAGCTTCAGGAAATATCTGCACACAATGAGTGTGGAGAAAGAAGCTTCTGAGTGCAGACTGTGTGGTGTGTGGAATGAAACTGCACCACATTTATTTTTCCAAAGTGAAGCACTGAAGGCCAAAGGACACAAAATATTTAGTTTACTAACTAATTAAGAGATTGTATCTAACAAAAACCTAGTAAAGAGCCACCTATTACTCCACATGGGTACTGACTGGCTTTACTAGAATGGCAGGGATATATACCACACAATGAATTTATGAATGGTAGAGGCAACAGGGAGCTAAGACGACTGTCATTTTGTTTTCCTGATTAAATCAAAGAAAGCAAAAAAAAAACTCAAAACCACAGTGAAAACATTGCATCAGGCATAGAAACATGAATATGGAAGCTTGACCAATGAAGATGCAGCTCAATGGAAGCTGTCCACAGACCAAGAAAGAGCTTCCTGTGAAGGACAAAGATGCTAGTGTATGCTCACCAGTAGCACTAGTTGGAGCCATGGAGGGAAGAAATAGAAAGCCTGTACATCTACATGACATCTACATCTACATGATTACTCTGCAATTCACATTTAAGTGCTTGGCAGAGGATTCATCAAACCACAATCATACTATCTCCCTACCATTCCACTAACGAACAGCGCATGGAAGAAACAAACACCTTAACCTTTCTGTTCGAGCTCTGATTTCTATTTTATTTTGATGATCATTCCTACCTATGTAGGGTGGACTCAACAAAATATTTTCGCATTCGGAAGAGCAAGTTGGTGACTGAAATTTCATAAATAGATCTCGCTGCGACGAAAAACGTCTTTGCTTTAATGACTTCCATCCCAACTCGCGTATCATATCTGCTACACTCTCTCCCCTATTACGTGATAATACAAAACGAGCTGCCCTTCTTTGCACCTTTTCGATGTGCTCCGTTAATCCCACCTGGTAATGATCCCACACCACGCAGCAATATTATAACAGAGGACGAACGAGTGTAGTGTAAGCTGTCTCTTTAGTGGACTTGTTGCATCTTCTAAGTGTCCTGCCAATAAAACGCAACCTTTGGCTCGCCTTCCCCACAATATTATCTATGTGGTCTTTCCAACTGAAGTTGTTCGTAATTTTTACACCCAGGTACTTAAGATGAATTGACAGCCTTGAGAATTGTACTATTTATCGAGTAATCGAATTCCAACAGATTTCTTTTGGAACTCATGTGGATCACCTCACACTTTTCGTTATTTAGCGTCAACTGCCACCTGCCACACTATACAGCAATCTTTTCTAAATCGCTTTGCAACTGATACTGGTCTTCGGATGACCTTACTAGACGGTAAATTACAGCATCATCTGCGAACAACCTAAGAGAACTGCTCAGATTGTCACCCAGGTCATTTATATAGATCAGGAACAGCAGAGGCCCCAGGACGCTTCCCTGGGGAACACCTGATATCACTTCAGTTTTACTCGATGATTTGCTGTCTATTACTACGAACTGCGACCTTCCTGACAGAAAATCACGAATCCAGTCGCACAACTGAGACGATATCCCATAGGCCCGCAGCTTAATTAGAAGTCACTTGTGAGGAACAGTGTCAGAAGCTTTCCGGAAATCTAGAAATACGGAATCAACTTGAGATCCCCTGTCGATAGCAGCCGTTACTTCGTGCGAATAAAGAGCTAGCTGCGTTGCACAAGAACGATGTCTTCTGAAACCATGCTGATTACGTATCAACAGATTGTTCGCTTCGAGGTGATTCATAATGTTTGAATACAGTATACGCACCAAAACCCTACTGCAAACCGACGTCAATGATATAGGCCTGTAGTTCGATGGATTACTCCTACTACCCTTCTTAAACACTGGAGCGACCTGTGCAATTTTCCAATCTGTAGGTACACATCTATCGATGAGCAAGCGGTTGTATATGATTGCTAAGTAGGGAGCTATTGTATCAGCGTAATCTGAACGGAACCTAGGGAGCTAGTGTATCAGCGTAATCTGAAAGGAACCTAATCGATATACAATCTGGACCTGAAGACTTGCCCGTATCAAGCGATTTGAGTTGCTTCGCAACCCCTAAGGTATCTACTTCTAAGAAACTCATGCTAGCAGCTGATCGTGTTTCAAATTCTGGAATATTTCATTAGTCTTCCCTGGTGAAGGAATTTCGGAAAACTGCGTTCAATAACTCCGCTTTAGCGGCACAGTCGTCGGTAACAGTACCATCGGCACTGCGCAGCAAAGGTATTGACTGCGTCTTGCCACTTGTGTACTTTACATACGACCAGAATTTCTTCAGATTTTCTACCAAATTTCGAGACAATGTTTCATTGTGGAACGTATTAAAGGCATCTCGCATTGAAGTCCATGCCAAATTTCGCGCGTCTGTAAATTTTAGCCAATCTTCGGGATTTCCCATTCTTCTGAACTTCGCATGCTTTTTCCGTTGCCTCTGCAACATTGTTCGGACCTGTTTTGTGTACCATGGGGGATCAGTTCCATCTCTTACCAATTTATGAGGTATGAATCTCTCAATTGCTGTTGCTACTATATCTTTGAATATGAGCCACATCTCGTCTACATTTGCATAGTCAGTTTGGAAACAATGGAGATTATCTCTTAGGAAGGTTTCTAGTGACACTTTATCCACTTTTTAAATAAAATTATTTTGCGTTTGTTTCTGGTGGATTTGGAAGAAACGGTATTGAGCCTAGCTACAACGACCTTGTGATCACTAATCCCTGTATCAGTCATGATGCTCTCTATTAGCTCTGGATTGTTTGTGGCTAAGAGGTCAAGTGTGTTTTCGCAACCATTTACAATTCGCGTGGGTTCGTGGACTAACTGCTCAAAATAATTTTCGGAGAAAGCATTTAGGACAATCTCGGAAGATGTTTTCTGCCTACCATCGGTTTTGAACAAGTATTTTTGCCAACATATCGAGGGAAGGTTGAAGTCCCCACCAACTATAACCATATGAGTGGGGTATTTATTTGTTACGAGACTCAAATTTTCTCTGACCTGTTCAGCAACTATATCATCGGAGTCTGGGGGGCGGTAGAAGGAGCCAATTATTAACTTAGTTCGGCGGTTAAGTATAACCTCCACCCATACCAATCCGCACGGAGTATCTACTTCAACTTCACTACAAGATAAACCACTACTGACAGACACAAACACTCCACCAACAATTCTGCCTAATCTATCTTTCCTGAACACCGTCTGAGACTTTGTAAAAATTTCTGCAGAACTTATTTCAGGCTTTAGCCAGCTTTCTGTACCTATAACGATTTCAGCTTCTGTGCTTTCTATTAGCGCTTGAAGCTCAGTGACTTTCCCAGCACAACTACAACAATCTACAACCACAATTCCGACTGTTCCTTGATCCAAGAACATCCTGTATTTGCCATGCACCCTTTGAGATTGCAGCCCACTCCGTACTTTCCCGAGGCCTTCTAACCTAAAAAACCGCCCAGTCCACGCCACACAGCCTCCGCTACCCGTGTAGCCGCCAGCTGAGTATAGTGAACTCCTGACCTATTCAGCGGAACCCGAAACCCCACCACCCTATGGCGCAAGTCAAGGAATCTGCAGCCAACACGGTCGCAAAACCGTCTGAGCCTCTGATTCAGACCCTCCACCCAGCTCTGCACCAAAGGTCCGCAGTCGGTTCTGTCAACGATGCTGCAGATGGTGAGCTCTGCCTTCATCTCGTAAGCAAGACCGGCAGCCTTCACCAAATCATATAGCCGCTGGAATCCAGAGAGAATTTCCTCAGATCCAAAGCGATACACGTCATTAGTGCCGACATGTGCCACCACCTGCAGCTGGCTGCACCCTGTGCTCTTCATGGCATCCAGAAGGACCCTTTCCACATCAGGAATGACTGTACATCCTCCTAAAAGAAAAACATATCTCTGGTACTGACATCCCCTACCCTGTATGGCAGATACTGAACAAGACAAGAGTGGGAGCACAGAGCTGCAAGATCAACAAGCACAAGGGCCATTACATCCATGGTAACAGCAAAAACTGCAGCTCGTAGTAAACAGCAGGAATATCCCAAGTAAGGTCCCAGGATTAGTACCACTTATTAAAGTTAGAATGCCTAGATACTATTAGGATCAGAGCATCACTTTTTAATGTTAAACAACGGAAATTCCAGGTAGAAATATCAACAATGTAGGAAAAGATAGATAGATATTTACAGCAAGTAGAAACTTAGTAAAGTTAATAATGACTAGATAATATTAGGAACAGAGAATTGGTTGAAACCAGAAGTACAACAAAATTCTAAATTCAGATTGGAATATAGGCTACATGGCAATCACAGAATGGACATCAATGGTGGCAGTGGATTTCTTGCTGTGAGAAATTTGATAATGTCTACTGAGGTTATTACAGATTCTGAATGTGAAACAATCTTGGTAAAGTTAAGCATCACAAGTGGGTCAAACATGCTTTTACAAACTACATACATCATGAACTGTAGTGGCAGAGGACTTCAGAGAGAGCTTGCAGATTATTAGAAACAAGTTTACTGACCATACTATGATGATGACCATACTATGATGAAGACCAATTTGCAAGCTACAGAATAGGGTAGTCATACATCAAAACTAATGACAGACACAGGTGTTCATGTGACATTATTCTGAGTGTCTTGTCCAAAACTTACTTCGGGCACATAGAGGACCAACTCATGAGGGTAACATCTTAGACCTCCCAGCAACAAATAGATGCAAACTTTTGGAATCAGTTAAAGTAGGTGATGACATAAGTTATCATAAGGGTGTGATAGCAACAATGACTACAGGTGTTACAAGGGATGTTAAGAAAGATAGGAAAACATTTTTGCTTAGCAAGTGCAATAGGATACAAATTGTCGGGTACCTGTGCAGTCAACATCAAATTTTCAGTTCTGGGGATGAAGACATGGACCATAAATGGATAAAAATTTAAAGCACCATTTGTCATTCAATACGGTGTGGAAGAGACCCATTGCATTTTAATAGACATGTTAGAATGTTGCTATGAAAGCAATAAGAGCTTCATCAAAAATTAAGGAAGTCAAAATGTATGTGACAAACAAAAGTTGAATGAAGAGAACATGAGCATAAGGAGTGTAACGAGATAAGTGTCCAATGAATTTGAAAGTAAAATTTTGCCAACTGATCTGACAATACCCTGAGAAGTTTTGCTATTATGTAAGCAGATAAAAATCACTTATTAAATCACTCCATGACCATACTTGCACTGAAACACATGACAGAAAGAAGGCCAAAATACTGAATTCGGTCTTCCAAAACCGCTTGACTATGGATGATCATAACATGGTCCCACATCCCAATCACCGCACAAATACCAAAATCGCACATACTGAGATAAATGATTGTGAAATACAAAATCAACTATAATTGCTTTATAGTGGAAAGGCATCTAGTCCAGATGGGATATCCATAAAATTCTACAGAGATTATGTGAAAGAAATTGCTTCCTGTCTAGTAGTAGTTCCAACCTTCATTAAGAACTGGACCAAATGAAATACTGGTGGTGTAACTTTTCTGATAGATTACTGCAAAACACTGTGTTTAGAGTGGCACATGATGTAAGTGTGAACTGTGTTCTGTACCACACTTGATATTTGTTTTGAATACTTTTATAACAAAAATCAATTCATTGATAGTGTTTCTGAAAACTGTGCTTCAACAGTATTATAATTAATCTGATAAATTCTGACACTGGACTGTTGTTTTATGTGAGAGATAACCTGATTTATGAGCTATTTGTGTTGCAAAGTTAAGGAACCAATTGCTGTCACAACAATTTGACATCAAGTTTAATAAACATGTGAGAAAGTGACTCCAAAACTATAGAGTTGCATACATTATTAAATAAATATTATCCATTATTTGTTAAGATTTTCAGTTTCACAATGGACTGGTGTGCTACCAGAGAGGCTAAAAGAAGAGACAACAAAAATAAGGTCGGTTATCTTACAAAATGTAGTCAAACTTCAGGAAGACATTTGACACAGTTTCATTTTGTGAACTGTCTTTTAGTGAAAAAAATACAAGCCTACAGAGTATCAAAACAGACCTGTGGCTGGATTCAGAACTTCTTTGCTGATGAAATTCGACACATTGCTCTTAATGGAACAAAATAAACAGTTGTTAAGATAATTTCAGGAGCACCTCAACGAAGTGTGATACTACCATTACTACTTACAATTTATGTCAATGATCAAATGGATAATGTCAGAAATTCCATGAGGCTGTTTGCAAGTTGCCTATGAGAAGGTAGCAACACCAGAAGACTGCAGCACACTGCAGGAAGACGATCAGAGGATTAATGACAGATACAAGGACTGGCAGTTGACAATGAATGTTAATACATGTAACATATTGTGCATAAATAGACAAAGCAATCCATTTCTGTACAATTACATTACTGGTGAAAAACCACTGGAAACAGTAAATACAATAAAATACCTGGGAGTAACCATATGGAGCAATCTGAAGTAGAAATCCCACATTAAACAAATAGTAGGAAAAGCACATGCCAGCTTGAGATTCAAAAGAAGAATCTTTCATCCATGAAAGAAGTGCCCTAGAAAATGATTGTGCGGCCAATTCCTGAGTATCACTTATCAATGCGTGATCCATATCATTGTTGATTAATAGAAGAGATAGACAAGATCTAATGAAAAGTAGTGTTAGTGAAGCCTGACATTGTCAGGAAGGGGACAACAGTCTTAAAATAGTGTTTTGATGCAAAAACTTTTAATGCCTAGACCATAATTTTTTGTATAAGATTACAGCATGATGACTAGTTTTGGTTGTTTTCTGCAACCATCTTCAGATTATTCAAATTGTAAAAAAGTGGGGAAAGCGAATTGAAAAACACCATCATTATTTGCAGTCGTTCAATGATGTGCACTCATAGAAGGGCCAACAAGACAATGACAGTATGTAGCTAAAAATTTCATCATGAGCAAGCCAGGTTGTAAACTATAACCTCATAAGATGACAGTAATAAAGAAGGAAAATGAACAGTTACATCACATGTCCATGATTTGTAATTGCAAAGCAGGTATTATAGTAAAAATAGTATATGCAATGGTAACACAAACTGTCACTGTTCCATAGTCTGGCTAGCAAAGAAGTGATCCAACATGGCATATAAAATAGTCATCTTTATAAAATGTGCACAAGTTAAAGATTAAAAGTAAAAAGCCACAAGTCCAACCTGCCTGGCAAGACACATCAAAAGTAACTCGAAGTTCAGTCACAGGACTGTCAAGTAGGCATTACAAAGATGCCTAAGTGCAAGGAAGAATTGGACAACATTTCACTACGCCTCACTCCCCCCCACATAGGTAATACAAAATGACCACAATGAAAAAATCCAAAAAAACTGGAGTCAATACAAAGGTTTGCCAACAATCATCTTCCCACATGCCATTCATCAATTTCATGAATGAAACAGGGATGTGAGGAACAGATAATGGTATCAGAAGTACCCTCCGACACACGCCATGAAGTGGCTTGCAGAGTATAAATGTAGACGTAAATTTACATACGTGTTGTTATTGCTGCTGTTGTTGTTGTGGTCTTCAGTCCAAGGACTGGTTTGATGAAACTCTCCATGCTACTCTATCCTGTGCAAGCTTATTCATCTCTGAGTAACTGCTTACTGTATCCGTCTTTTCATTTCTATCTACAACTTTCGACATCCACACTTCCCTCCAATACTAAATTGGCGATCCCTTGACGTCTCAGAACGTGGCCTATCCACTGACCCCTTCTTCTAGTCTGAATGGGCCACAAATTTCTTTTCTACCCAATTCTACTCAGTAGCTCCTCATTAGTTACGTGATCTACCCACCTAATCTTCAGCATCCTTCTGTTGTACCCTGTACCACCACATTTCAAAACTTTGATTCTCTTGTCTAAACTGTTTATCATTCATGTTTCCCTTCCATACACGGCTACACTCCATATAAATACTTTCAGAAAAGGCTTCCTAACACTTAAACCTAGATTTGAATGTTAACATATTTCTTTTCTTCAGAAATGCTTTTCTTGTCACTGCCAGTTTATATTTTATATCCTCTATACTTCATACAGATATTCTGCTGCCCAAATAACTTAACTCACCTACGTCTTTGAATGTCTTGTTTTCTAATCTAATTCCCTCAGCATCACCCGATTTAATTTGACTATATTCTATTATCATTGTTTTGCTTTTGTTGATGTTCATCTTAAATCCTCCTTTCAAGATACTGTCCATTCCGTTCAACTGCTCTTTCCAGTACTTTGCTGTCTCTGACAGAACTACAATGTCAACAACAAACCTCAAAGATTTTATTTCTTGTCCCTGAACTTTAATTCTTACTCTAAAGTTTTCTTTTGTTTCCATTATCGCTTGCTCAGTGTACAGATTGAATAATATTGGTGATAGGCTACAACCCTGTCTCACTTCCTTCTCAACAACTGCTTCCCTTTCATGTTCCTTCATTCTTATAACTGCCATATGGTTACTGAACAAATTGTAAATAGTCTTCGCTCCTTGTACTTTACCCCTGCTACCTTCAGAATTTCAAAGAGAGTATTCCAGTCAATACTGTCAAAAGCCTTCTCTAAGTCTACAAATGGTATAGATAAAGGTCTGCCATCTTCCAAGACAAGTCATAGGGTCAGTACCGACTCGCATGTTCCTACATTTCCCCAAACTGATCTTCCCCAAGGCCAGCTTCTACCAGCTTTTCCATTGTTCTATAAAGAATCTGTGTTAGTATTTTGCAACCATGACTTATTAAACTGATAGTTCAATAATATTTACACCTGTCAGCACTTGATTTCTTTGGAATTGGATTTACTACATCCTTTTGAAGTCTGAGGATATTTCGTCTGTCTCGTATGTCTTGCCTACCAGATGGAAGATTTTTGTCATAGCTGGCTCCCCCAAGGCTGTCAGTAATCCTGACAAAACAACGTCTACTCCCAGAGCCTTGTTTCAACTTAGGTCTTGCAGTGCTCTGTCAAATTTTCTCGCAGTATCATATCTCCCATCTCATCATCGTCTATGTCCCGTTTCATTTCCATAAAATTCCTTTAAATTCATCTCCCTTGTACAGACCCTCTATATACTCCTTCCACCTTTCAACTTTACATTCTTTGCTTTCGACTGCTTTTCCATCTGAGCTCTCAATATTAATACATCTGCTTCTCTTTTCTCCAAAAGCCTCTTTAATTTTCCTGTAGGTGATATCTGTCTTTGCCCTACTGAAATATGCTTCTAAATCAGCCATTTTAAACTTGCTACTAATCTCATTTTTTGGACTTTTTACTCCCTTTCACTCTGCTTCATACACTGCATTTTTATATTTTCTCCTTTCATCAATTAAATTCAATATCTTTTGTGTTATCCAAGGATTTATATTAGGCCTTGTCTTTTTCCTATTTGATTCTCTGCTGCCTTCACTATTTCATCTCTCAAAGTTTTGCATGTAGACACATAGAAAGTGCAAGACCAGAGAGCCATATGCTATCATTCCACATGCTGGATAAAAGAAGATATGGATGGATGTGCAAAATAAGTAAAATAACCTGATAAATAAGTTTGATGACTAAAGCCAGCCTTACAAACAAATAAAAAAGCACTAGCTTTATTCCCACAAAACAAAAATTTGCCAACTAACAATAATATTCTTCGCACCATTGGTAAGACATCACATTTATTTTCTGATGACTTTTGTTCTCACAGATGACATTTATATCAGCACAGAAAACTAAGTAACATTAGTCTTCTTTGCACTAACATAAACAGCTTATTATCCCTATGGTGTTAAAAATATATATTCCCAATATTACAAGTTGTAATTTCCTATACAAATAAATAACTCAGACAGTTATACACATTACAAAGCAATATATACCTTGATCAACACATCTGGTTCACATTCCACAGCTTGCTGTGGTTGCATAGTGGACAGCCAATCATGCGCACCAGACACCACCTGCAAATCACAAAATATCAAATTTTTTAAGAAATATTTATGACAAAGCCATAATGAACAATGGAATGAAAGAAATATATAAAAAGAACTCTTCACAGAAGATGGATACAAAAATGAATATTACAGTAACACAACTGTTTGTTGATTTATTGATTAAATATCTGCTCATCTCATATAAAGCACAGGCCAAATTGTTATTTATACTGGTACTTCAAAACAACAAGAAATCCTATGGCTTTCACACAGTGATGCCTTCCAATATCAAAATCACAGAAGAAGTCAGCCTACTTTTGATTAAGAAATGTGATACACTCAACTCAGTGCCCAGTATAGTCTTATGATGAAGCTGTGGACCCTGTCTTTCTCAGAAATTGGGGAATTTCCATCTCACCACTTAAATGGAAAGTTCTAGAACTTTTAGGTAAACTGAGCAGTTAACAATTTATTGTTGGGAACAAACATTACCACAAACTGCATCAAATCAAGATATCAGCAATATTTTGTCATCGGACATTACTTCTTTTTTTTTTAAATAAACAGATCAAGTTGCCTAAATGACAGTATGCATAACAACTGTTCCTGCTGTTTGTAGTGTCACAAAGTCTCAGGCCATATTGTTATCTTATTACTGGATGACACTTTTGTCTTCTCCACCTGAACAACAACAGCTAAATATATAAGCCACATTGTTATCTTATTACTGGATGACACTTTTGTCTTCTCAACCTGAACAACAACAGCTAAATATATAACGTATGTTTAATACAAAGGAGTCTTCTATGGGTTTTAGAGTGGATCAAGACGATAAAGTTTTGAAAAGGAACCCCAGTCAATAAATGCCCAGTTTGGGTGAAAAATAAGACTGAAGATTGGATCACTTTCAAGTCTCCTACACAACAGTGGAGGTAATGAGCTCTGGCCTTTGTGCTCTGTGGAAGCCTCTGGCATGGGCAGTATTTCAAGTACTCATCATTGAGTTCTCTTCTATGTGACGAAGGATGTCCTCTTCGCTTCAAAGCCGAAATGCAGCACATCAGCCAGCACTCCTAGTTGCAAATGTACCTGTTTCTTACAGACGTTGATGTAGTCAGACAAAAATAGTATATGATATCATAATTTATTTTATATTCAAAAGTACAATTCCGAACATAGGTTCCTTTTGGAAACTTTATCTATTAAGTCCCCTGTACAACCACTAGTAGTCTGTAATAGGAAATCTGAAACACCCTGTATATCATGCAAATGGTTTTCTTCAAGCAATGGAAAATCCAAAATGGAGTCACCAACTCAGCATCTCTGCTATATGGTACTGGTCCCCCCCCCCCCCCCCCTCCTCCGATGTGAAGTTCTTGGTAACTACCCTTTCCATTTGAGGAAGATCTTTGTAGAGCCAAACAACACAATCTGTTAGCCAATGGCCAGTGACCACAAGAAGATGGCAGCTACACTGTCAATATATCCTATATTCTTTACCATAAAAATAATCATTATAGGCCAACTTTGTCATGTGATGTAAAGAAAAAGTTAGTACTTGTAACTCTGTTAAAAGATACTGATCATTTATTATATTGATGCTAGCAAGCTGATGACAGCAAGTTTCTGTAATGGATGTAAATAACCTGTGATTCAAGACAATTATATAAAAAAACTAAAAGTACAATACAGAACCTGGGCCTAATAATCCTACTGTAATTGAGAATTTTGCATGAGATCTCAAAATCGGTCTACACCATATGAAAATGGATAAATCTCAACAAGTTAGGATGGCAAATGAAAGCAGTAATATTCCAGAAAAAGAAGTCACTACTAAATACAGGATATTAGCCAAAGAGCAGAAGGTAACAAATAATATTAATCGTAAACTGAAAAACAATGAAGCCTCTATAACAAAGGGATTACTGTCCTTGTTGCACTAGAAAGACAATATGTAGCTACAAGTTTGAAATTTTTTGAGGAAAATGACGCCACCAAAGCAGATACAGACCTGACCACAGATCTGTAAAAAGAGATTGAAAACTGCTTAAGTAATACCAAGAAACTTATTAGAAATTTCAAAAGAAATAAATAGTGAACATGGATCCTAAGCCTTCTGTTTTGAGAAGTCAGTTTAAGATCCACAAGGACAGACATCCAACTCATCTGATTATGAACAGTAAATGTGATGCTCGTCACAAATTAGCTAGCCATTCACACACAAGTTAAAGAATCGTTTGTTTTTTAAAATAATTTTTCTGTTGCAAATAGTTTATATTTGATAAATAAACTGAAACTGCTACAATGCATGTCTCACACTGCCTTGCTTTCTTTTGATATTACAAGCCTTTATACAAATGCTCCCACTGGTTTGATACTCAAGATCATCAAAAATAACCTATTACATTGTAAAATATTGACATAATTACAAATCTCTGAACTTGTGAGTTTATTGAGCATGGTGCTAAAGTTCAACTATTTTATGTTTGTATGTTTGATGGTAAATTGTATGAATAATCAATTCCACCCCCCCCCCCCCCCCCCCCCCAAGAAGAAAGCTTAATCAAAATCCGAGCTAAGTAATAAGCTTCCGGTTATACTGATGATTTAATTTTTGCATTTGATGGCACTAACCAAAGTTTATAACAGTTGTTTGGCATTTTCAATAATTTTTGTAAGAAAATTTAGCATACAAAATAATTTCGAAACCAGAATGGTGAATTAAATTTACTAGATTTGATGTTATCATACAGCATAGTAAAATTAACTGCAATGTTCATCATAAAGCAACTTACTGAGACAACTTTATTCCAGCTGACTCTTTTCATCCACATGCCAATTAAGTAGCTTTCTTCCACTCAGCAACAAATCACGCTTTGATTAAGCCTGATCAAAATGACTGCAAGCAACAATGGCTATTAGCCAGGTGTAGTTGACCAGATCCTAAATAATAAAACAGCTACAAAATTTTCAATGCTTGGCAATAACAAAAGGACAGTTACAGGGGAAAACAAAAAGTTTATATCAGAACCTTTTTTGGGTAAAGTGTCATACAGGGTTAGCCATCTCTTAACTAAAATGTGTGGTTTTAAGGTTACATTTTTCACCAATAATAGTGTGAAGCAAAATCCAATATACACCCTTGGGGTAAATGAATATCCTTTTACCAACTTAGATGTTTACAAAATGTTACATATGTGATGACTGTCCGAGATATTATACAGGACAAACTGGAAGGGCATTCAAAGTTTAGTGTAAAGAGTAATCACTGAGTGAGGGAGGTAATAATGTATATAATTACACCTATGCAGAAGTTTTGCTGAATTCTGAACATATTCTGAGAAAACTAATAGAAACAGTAATTTTGCATAAGGAAGGAAAATGTTATGTTATATTTGTTGGAGGGACTTAAGATTTTTAAACATTTAGTTAACTGAGATGGTTTTATCTCGAATGAACAGCTGCAGCTTAGTAATAAGAATTTTCTCAACGGTGTTATGTCCTTACTCAAGGCCACTTAACGGCTGTTTACAGGCTGCATGCACTATAGTGACGATGTCATTTTCCTCAAACATACTTGCTCTTGTCAGTTGTTCAGCACTAGACAGTTCACATTACAGTTCCGTTGTCATACCGCCAGAAATGAATCCAAAATACACAACTATTTTAAGACGTTATGTTTTACTTTACATCATCAGTTTTAATTACATAGAAAGCTAAACAATTTTTTAGCTCTACATTTCATCTATTTGGAGCAACGGATTTGGAGCAACAGCCTATGTTGATACAGAAGGAAGACTTATCCAAAACGCCTGTAATTGTTTTAATGAAATTATGTTTTACAAATTTTTTCTGTTATAATGACTTTTAATTGCATTTTTTTAATATAGTGGATGTGCCATATCAGACTGCACTGTTAAAGGTAGACTTATAATATTCAATATTCACGCCTCTCCCCCCCCCCCCCCCCCCCCCCAATGATTAGACATAAGTTTCTCAAGATGATTATCAATGTGTAATCACACACAACTTTTATTTGTCTGGTGGTGTTGTGTAAGCAACTCAGCATGTTTATTTGTGCATTTCTTGCCCGTTACACACTTGGTACCCTCTACACGGAAGCTACCTTGAGTTAAGAGCCTATTACATTAGTTGATCAGTTTTATTCATGAAGTTCACACTGATGCTAACTGATGACCATGATTTATTTTATTATTTTTGAAGCAAATTTTTACTTGACAAGAGCGAAATATTCTTATTCTAATCTGTACCTTTACAACGCAAAATGTAACAAGTGTATACTCTTGGTCTGTAGTATTTTATCCGCATTTCATATTTCTGTTTCACTTGAACCTTTTGCAAAAAAATGTGCAATTTCTAGGCATCACAATCTCCTTCTTAAGATGATAATTTTATAATTATCAAAACCTTGGTCAAGGGTTCTAATAAAAATGTGCCATGCAACAGGTTGGCTGGCATTTTCATCATTTCCAAGACAAAAGAAAACAAATGGATCTTCGTGAACTTATTTATGAACACATTTGTTTTTGCAAAACTAAAAGTTTGCCCACAGAAGTTTGACATTCATGGAAAACGAAATTTGCATAAAATGTATCATTCTAATTTTAACATATAGAGAGTTTAATACTGGTACATGTGGTACATGCAATTTGTTACAGAAAAGGCTGACAACTTTTTTAGCTCTTACTGTTTACGGTGTATTTTTTATTGCAGAGTGTTAGTTTTTGTGGCAAACTGCTTTTTGTAAATATCAAATAACACAAAACAACATAAAAGAAAAGAAAAAGCACACAAAAATTGAAAACTTATTTAGAACAATTTATGTTGAAAAATTATCTCACTGTTGCAATTTCCTACGGGTCATACAACAGTCCGATTGAAAAGATTCTCCAGAATAACATGTTCCACTATTATACCTTAGGCCAACAAAAGATGTTCGTGAAAGTAGAAAATGTATTTTAGGTAGTCTACAGGTAACGGACATGCAACTGTGTGTGCTAAATGTTGATATGTGCAGAAAAGATGAACGAAGTGTGGATAGGACACTGGCAAAGTGCGACCGACAATTGAGCATCTCTGATGTTTTGGTGTCACTGCTTGGTGGTGCTTTGGATGGCAGAGACAACGGGGCGCTGTCTGCAATGTCAATGCCCAAGAAAACAATTGAAATGTTTATATACTCTTTGAGGTGATGTCATAAGATTCACTTCATCTATGTTGCTTGAGTTAATGTTCACCGAAGTGTGCAATGGTTTTATTTGAGCAACAAAATCAGAAGAGTTCTTTCAAAAGCAGTTATGTCATTTTGTAATAAGTTGATGTAGTTGTGAGCTCTCAGCTAGGGAAAAAATCCACACTAACTGTGGAACTGAGTAGCGGGTCCACAGCTTCAAGAAAATACAAAGCAACCACCAAGACTGAATAGGCTAACTATTATTACAAACAGCATTGGAGTTCAGATAAATTGAGAAGTGAAAACTTAGTTACAACCCATAACAAGTGAATTCCACATTGTATTACTTCATTTGGTGCCCTATGTGTTGGCTGCACATTAAAATACGAGAGCTTCAACAGAAAATAAGAAAACTTTTATGAAACAACACAAAAATATATGATGCTGCCGATCCCCCTAACCAGAAGGTTCCAGGTGCTGTCTTTCACTGAAACTAAAACTGTTTTGTGGAAACTTGCTGAGTCCCTTGTCAAGGGAAGGCAAACACAATGCAGTAGGGGCCAATTAATCATCAGTAGTTCGAATGAACGGCGAATAATGGTACCCCTTAGGGAAACGGCGCAAGGGACAGGAAAGAACACCAGTTGCACTCAAAGTACATACCTTGGGGGTCTCATTCGACATCTTCAACAGGCTATTCCAGCAGCCATTGAGAGAATGGGTGCAACCAACTGCAGATGGTGGCACACATTGGAACAAATGATGTGTGTTGTCTGCAGCAATTGCAGGCAACACGCAGTCTGCAATCTGTTATTCCAGCAATTGACAGAGAAGATTCAAAGTCATACTAGGATCATTCCAACAACTGGCAGAGAAAGTTGGAAATACCAGCCTTAAGCATGGAGTTCCAACAAATCTCACAACATGCAGCACTGCCCCCAGATATGATAGCGGCCTCCTGGTTCTGAGTCAAATGGAAGGACTGAACCAGAGCCTTCAGAGGTTCTCTGACAAGCCAGGCAGTGACTTTCTGGACTTGCGCCATAGGATTAAGAACTGTAGGGTCCCCCTAAATGGGTCAGGTGTGCGCTACAAGTCAGAGGCTGTTACCCAGGTAGTGTGTGTGGGGTGCACACAATGGTTTTTTAGATTAAGAAATTCTCCACCCAGTCCAGGTAACATCAGCTGTAGGAGACCCATACATATAAATGTAAGACCCAAAAGAATGATCTCCCCCCCCCCCCCCCAAAATTACAGTCATAGTAAATAAGTGCCAAAGCATTCACAATGAAGTGCCAGAGTTTAAAGAACATCTGAAAACCAGTGAAGCTCATGTAACACTAGGTACAGAAATCTGGTTGAAACCTGAAACTAACAGTAGTGTAATTTTTGGGGAAAATTTAAGTGTTACCAAAAGGCTACGCTAATGGTAAAAAGAGGTGGTCTATTTGTCACAGTACACTAGTAACTCATACCTACCAAGATAGAAATTGGAGCTGCATGAGAGATTGTTTGTGCAAGACTCAGTATCAGGGGTGGGCATAAAATGGTAACTGAATCCTTCTATAACTGCCCCGATTCACCTCCTGATGTTACCAAAAACTTTAGAGAAAACATCAGTCCGCTTACAGATAAGTTCCGCAATCATACTTTAATCATCAAAGCAGACTTTAATCCTGCAAAAATCGGTTGGAAAATTACAGGTTTGTTAGTGGTGGACGTGCGAAGACATCAGTGAAAGATTACTAAATGCCTTCTCTGGAAACTATCTATAACAGATAGTTCGGAACCCCACTCACCTCCATGATACACAGCCACTATAAAGAAACTTTTAAAGACACAGAGACTACTGCAGAGAAGGCATAGAATGTAGGACTAAATAGAGAGATGCTGCATGGAATGTGTTTAGCTGTCAAGACAGCAATGTGTGAAGCCTTCAATGATACCATAACAGATTATTGTCCAATGATCTTTCACAAAACCCATACAAATTCTGGGCATATGTAAAGGCTGCTAATTGCACCAAAGTTAGTGTACAGTCACTAGCAAATGAGGCAAGAACTAAAATTGAGAGTGGCAAAGCAAAAGCTGAAATCCTTAACTCTGTTTTCAAATATTCTGTTACAAAGGAAAAGAACTGCTCCGATTTAATACTCGTACCACTGAAACAATGAGTGAAATCAGTATTAGTGTCAGTGGTGTTGTGAAACAGAGAAACAGGTGTAATGGTTCAAACTATCTAAAGCCCGATGGAATCCGTATCAGTTTCGCCAATGAATTTGTGTGGTGTCACTGCCAGACACCACACTTGCTAGGTGGTAGCCTTTAAATCGGCCGCGGTCTGTTAGTATACGTCGGACCCGCGTGTCGCCACTATCAGTGATTGCAGACCGAGCGCCGCCGCACGGCAGGTCTAGAGACACTTCCTAGCACTCGCCCCAGTTGTACAGCCGACTTTGCTAGCGATGGTTCGCTGACAAAATATGCTCTCATATGCTGAGACAATAGTTAGCATAGCCTTCAGCTACGTCATTTGCTATGACCTAGCAAGGCACCATTACCAGTTACTATTGATGCTGTAAAACATGTACCATCAAGAGCGATGTTCACCATTTATGTGTATTCCACAGCTACGTCCTTTTTTCTAGTCTAATTTCCTTGTCCTGTTCCAGACCTCACGCCAGCCTGCGTGAGCTAAAACGCGTGCCTTTTGGCTTCCTCTCATACCGGTTTGGCTCTCTTGCCAATCCACCTGAGTTACCACCTCTTCTTAGTTACCCCCTCTTCTAAGTGTAATGTGTAGTGGATTGCTCAAACAAAAAACTGATCCCAGTAGTTGGAAAAACCATAGGCCACACCCGTTTACAATAAGGGTAGTAGAAGTGATCTACAAAACTACCATCCATTTGCTGTACAACCTTAGAACATATTCTTAGGTCAAACATAATGAGGTGTCTCTAACAGAATGACCTTCTTCATGCCAACCAGTGTGGATTCCGATTACGCGAAGCCCAACTCACACTTTTCTCACATGACATACTGAAAGCTTTGGATCCAGACACTCAGGTATACGTTGCATAGGATAAGGTGGCTCACGCGCAGTAACCAGTTTTCATCCAAAGTGCTGGGCAAGTTTATTCATTCGTTCAGAGGGGCCGGCTGACAAACGTTTGCTACCTTTCAGATAGTTGGCGATCACGGAACCGACATGCACGCCCTGTAATCTTTCTCAAACAGTTTTACAGAAATTATTCAGTAAGAAAATGTCATTTTTGTTTTACTTGTAGCTTTATACACCAGGTTTATTTTGATGTGCCCACCATTTTGTTAATGGTCATAGTTCTTGTGATATTTACGTGGAAGTAAGACACTCAGCGAAATTCAAAAATGTTTGCAATGAAAAGTGGGGGTACCTACAATTTTGTGTTTGGTGCATATTACATACACTCATTTGCAATCGCACCGCTCCTGTGATAAACCCAGATTGGAATACCCACTACATTCCTCACATCTTATAAATGATTTGAGATATCGAAATGAGATTTTGTAAAATGATACCACACAAAGGAAACAGAACTTTGCCATATGGTTATTACCCAAAACTTCATTATCTACCATGTTATTCCACTAACTGCAGACTTTTTTGAGGGCCATCGACAGCTGGGGAAACAAGAAATGCTATGGGCTTTGGAACAACATAAGTGAAGACATTACACATTTATTTTGTACCAAGGATGTGCTTTTTCATAAGATGCTTACCTTACTTTTTTGAGGGCCATCGACAGCTGGGGAAACAAGAAATGCTATGGGTTTTGGAACATCATAAGTGAAGACATTACACATTTATTTTGTACCAAGGATGTGCTTTTTCATGAGATGCTTACCTTACTTTTCCTCATTTCCCCACTTAATAAACTTCATAAACCACTGTTTCAGAATTCTCTCACTTTGCATCTGCACAACATGTAGGTGAGGTGAGACTGTGTAAACTCTGCTGAGTTTTGGCAAAAGAAGCAAATTTTAACATGGCAACAAGAGAAATGTGTACATTTTATTCAAAATTCCCCACTTATGGCACTTCTCTGAAAGTTCAAATCGTTAACAAACCAGGCGAAAACAAATCACTGCATTTTCCGCAGAATTCCTTTTAGATACTGACCAAAGAGGAGGTGACAGATCTTTTTGGATAGTCACAATGCAAGCGTGAGGGTGAAGGGGCCCCACTTAATATTTACAAAAAATTGTGAGTGTAGGCTTCAGCTGAACGGCACTTCCCCTTCAATACTCAGCATTTCCCCTACACCTGCCCATAGCCCCCACCACTACCGCTCCCCCAAGCGTGGCCTGACATCTGTGAATCTGCCAGTCACAGTATTCTGCATGCACTATAGATGCAGTATTCATTTGTTTCCAAAAAGCTTTTGACTCAGTACTAAATCTACACTTATTGTGAAAAGTATGATAATGTGGAGTATGAAGCATTACACCACTCTCCTGATCGTTATCAGTTTTCGTGACCAGTACTGCTACTTTTCAATCAAGTAGCTCTCCACCTGGCCTCTCAACAGCTGTGTGCATCCAGCTTGCCAACATCACTTGGCAGACCAGGACAATGACCCATCAAAGTGCTAGCCAAGCACAACAGTGCATAACCTCGGCAATCTGACGGGAAACAGTGTTACCACTGCGGCAAAGTACAAAGGACAACTAAAACAAGTAGAAAGGTTTATATGTTCAATCAAGTAGATCAAAAAGCAATAGAGTCATATCTCAATGAGGAACCAGAAACTTTTTAACACAGAGTATGTACAGGAACTGCGGTTCAAGTTTCAAAGAATAGTTGACCATGCACTGGATAGATATGTACCAAGTACAAAAGTACATAATGGAAGGGAACCTCCATGGTATAAAGTCACTGTAAAGAAACTTCTAAAGACACAGAGATTACTGCAGAGAAGGTGTAAAAAGAAGCATGGCATTATAGATAGAGAGATGCTGAATGGTATGTGTTTACCTGTCAAGAGGGCAATGTGTGAAGCCTTCAATGACTACCGTAATAGATTATTGACAAATGATCTTTCACAAAACCTACAGGAATACTGGATGTATGTAAAGGCTGCTAGTTGCACCAAAGTTAGTGTACAATCACTCTCAAATGAAGCAGGAACTGAAATTGAGAGTAGCAAAGTGAAAGCTGAAATGCTTAACTCTGTTTTCAAATATTCCGTTGCAAAGGAAAAGAGCTGCTCTGATTTAATATTCATATCACTGAAACAATGAGTGAAATCAGTATTAGTGTCAGTGGTGTTGAGAAACAGGTGTAATCGTTAAAACTGTATAAAGCTCCATGGTCCAATAGAATATCTTACCAGTTTCTATACTGAATTTGCACATGATTTAGTCCCACTTCTAAGTGTAATCTGTAGTGAACCCTGTGGTGGCTCGTAGGTATGCATTCTGCATGTTCACTAATTTTTAAATTCAGAAAATAATGAGAGTCCAAAATTAATAGCATCTGCTGTATAACAGTTATGCTTATCAACATATATATATATATATATATATATATATATATATATATATATATATATATATATATATATATATATATATATATATATATAAGACAAAGATGATGTGACTTACCAAATGAAAGTGCTGGCAGGTCGACAGACAAACAAATGAACACAAACATACACACAAAATTTAAGCTTTCGCAACAAACTGTTGCCTCATCAGGAAAGAGGGAAGGAGAGGGAAAGACGAAAGGATGTGGGTTTTAAGGGAGAGGGTAAGGAGTCATTCCAGTCCCGGGAGCGGAAAGACTTACCTTAGGGGGAAAAAAGGACGGGTACACACTCGCACACACACACATATCCATCCACACATACACAGACACAAGCAGACATTTGTAAAGGCAAAGACCAAACTCTTTGCCTTTACAAATGTCTGCTTGTGTCTGTGTATGTGTGGATGGATATGTGTGTGTGTGCGAGTGTAAACCTGTCCTTTTTCCCCCTAAGGTAAGTCTTTCCGCTCCCGGGATTGGAATGACTCCTTACCCTCTCCCTTAAAACCCAATCCTTTTGTCTTTCCTTCTCCTTCCCTCTTTCCTGACGAGGCAACCGTTGGTTGCGAAAGCTAGAGTTTTGTGTGTATGTTTGTGTTTATTTGTGTGTCTATCGACCTGCCAGCGCTTTTGTTGGGTAAGTCTCATCATCTTTCTTTTTAAATATATTTTTCCCACGTGGAATGTTTCCCTCTATTATATTCATATATATATATATATATATATATATATATATATATATATATATATAGAGTTATAATAGAAGGAAACATTCCACGAAGGAAAAATATACCTAAAAACAAAGATGATGTGACTTACCAAATGAAAGTGCTGGCAGGTCGACGGACACACAAACTAACACAAACATACACACAAAATTCAAGCTTTCGCAACAAACTGTTGCCTCATCAGGAAAGAGGGAAGGAGGGGGAAAGACGAAAGGATGGGTTTTAAGGGAGAGGGTAAGGAGTCATTCCAGTCCTGGGAGCGGAAAGACTTACCTTAGGGGGAAAAAAGGACGGGTATACACTCGCACACACACACATATCCATCCACACATATACAGACACAAGCAAGTCTGTATATGTGTGGATGGATATGTGTGTGTGTGCGAGTGTATACCCGTCCTTTTTTCCCCCTAAGGTAAGTCTTTCCGCTCCCGGGACTGGAATGACTCCTTACCCTCTCCCTTAAAACCCACACCCTTTCGTCTTTCCCCCTCCTTCCCTCTTTCCTGATGAGGCAACAGTTTGTTGCGAAAGCTTGAATTTTGTGTGTATGTTTGTGTTAGTTTGTGTGTCTGTCGACCTGCCAGCACTTTCATTTGGTAAGTCACATCATCTTTGTTTTTAGATATATATATATATAAAAGCGCTGGCAGGTCGATAGACACACAAACAAACACAAACACACACACAAAATTCTAGCTTTCACAACCAACGGTTGCCTCGTCAGGAAAGAGGGAAGGAGAGGGAAAGACGAAAGGATTTGGGTTTTAAGGGAGAGGGTAAGGAGTCATTCCAATCCCGGGAGCGGAAAGACTTACCTTAGGGGGAAAAAAGGACGGGTATACACTCGCACACACACACATATCCATCCCCACACATATAGACACAAGCAGACATATGATATGTCTGCTTACCCTCTCCCTTAAAACCCAAATCCTTTCGTCTTTCCCTCTCCTTCCCTCTTTCCTGACGAGGCAACCGTTGGTTGCGAAAGCTAGAATTTTGTGTGTATGTTTGTGTTTGTTTGTGTGTCTATCGACCTGCCAGCGCTTTTGTTTGGTAAGTCTCATCATCTTTGTTTTTATATATATACAACTTCAGCCACTGTCAAGAGTAGTAGTAGTAGTAGTAGTAACAGTTATAATAATAATTAGCATAACTTGTTTGAAAAATGAAGAACTGTTTTTGTGGAATTTTGTGATTTTGCACATAATGTAGTACACTTTATGGCAAGAATGAGATAATATTTAAGCTTTCACTTCTCTCCGTTTTGCATTTTTCTGTAAGTATAGTTTTCACGCTTTTTTATTTTTTCGACAAATGTACGAGATTGCTAATTCTTGTACTATTTAACAAATTAACTTCTGGGATGAAAATCAGGCATTCTTACATTGCACTCAAAAAACAACTAATGCTTATTATACACTTCTTTGTTAAATGTTCGCTTATAGTCACTCTTATTTGATTTCGTCACTTTCCCAGACAACAGATATGGTGTGGAATGCCCTAGTTTCATTGCGGCTAACTTTTTCTGGTAATTTTCTGTTCTGTTAATGCTTAATGCAGGTTCAACAGAGTTCATGTTGACACTCCACAGGAAAGCCAATTCCTGCACAGTAGACAAGTAACACCAAACACAAACTGCCATTTGTGGAAATGATTAAATTCAAGAAGTGCTACCTGACAACAAGGTCGCTTGACTAGAATACAAATGAGTAACTGAAAGCCATAATGACCAAAAGCACACTGTCTTCGACCCTCTATATTTAAGTGAATATCAGACAAACCAGTAAGACAGATTTTCATGAATGTTCAGATATACGTACAATGTGGGCCTATAGTACAGATAAACCTGACCCACTGTAAGACCAGCAGATATAAAAAGCACGAATAACTGCTGCAGTCTCACAACTGGTGATAACATGCTTTATGGTTCTCAGCACCTCAAATGGATTACTGTATGATAAAATCCAAAACTTAATGTACTATACCTCACTCAGAATCCCACGAAATATATTTTTCTATGAGTATAACTATAACATATACTGATAACCGGATTTTACTATATAGTGAGTGAATTTGCATATCTTTGGAATGTGCTATCGCCTAGCAGGATTTATGCCAAGGGTACGTAGGTAAAAGTCTGCTGCAGTGCGCTACCACCTGGTTCATTGACGTAAACTTGTAGTTAAGTTGTAACGGGTAGCAGTGGATACCACAAACCGTGCACATTGTTTATCACATCCATATGCATTTGGCCCATAAGGAAATTTCATCACACCAGTTGCGCATGCGCAGAAGCTCCTTAAAATGTGCACACGTGAAGATGTGTTCACGACCCTGATGCCAAGTTTCACTGAGCCTAGCGGAGCAATATGTAACACAGCATGGTAGATTTAGTGTCATGTATTTCAGATCACTGCATCTACATTATGTTTAACAGCATTCAAAGAAAAATAACCAATAAATCTGCAAGGTGTCGTAAGTTAGGGTGTTCACATGCTCTTGTGCACTTACACAGCAGCCGCCACTGAGTAGATCCCTTGGACACAATCCCATGCCCAGTAATTGGAAAAAAGCACAAGTGACACCCATTTACAGTAAGGGTAGTAGAAGTGATACTCAAAACTACCACCCATTAGTTGCAGTATCTTAGAACATACTCTTAGGTCAAACACACTGAGGTGTCTTTTAACAGAATGATCTCTTCTATGCCAACCAGCATGGATTCCGAAAACAATGATCACACGAAATACAAATCACACTTTTCTCACATGACATACTGAAAGCTCTGGTTCAAGACTGTCGGGTAGATGAAGTGTTTCTTTATTTCCAAAATTGGGGTATGAAGTGAAATTTGTGACTGGACTGAGGATTTTTTTGGTAGGGAGGATGCAGCATGTTATCGTAGATTGACAGTCAGCATCATATGTAAAAGTAAAAGACTTGTTGTTCATGCTGTGTATCAATGACTTTGCAGACAACGTTGGTAGCCTTAGACCTTTTGCAGATGATGCAGCTATCTGTAATGAAGTACTGTCTGAAAGATGCTGTGTAAATATTCAGTCAGATTTTGATATGATTTCAATGTGTTGAAAAGATTGACAACTTGCTTTAAATGTTCAGAAATGTAAAATTGTGCACTTCATAGAACGAAAATATTTAGTGTCCTGTAACTATAACATCAATGAGTCACAGTTGGAACCAGCCAACTCACATAAATAGCAGAGTGTAACGTTTTGTAGGGACATGAAATGGAATGATCACATGAGCTCACTTGCAGGTAAAGTATGTGGTAGTCTTCAGTTTATTGGCAAAATAATGGGGAATTGCAATCAATATACAAAAGATATTGCTTACAAATCACTTTGTGACCCATTTTACAATACTGCTCAAGTGTGTGAGATTCGTACCAAACAGGACTAACGGGGTACTGAATGTACATAGAGAAGTGCAGCATGAATGGTAACAGGCTTCTTTGACCCACAGGCTTGACTGACCCTTGGGAGAGTGTCACAGAGACGCTGACAAAAATGAATTGGCTGACTCTTGCAAGCAATATGTGCACTACCCCAAGAAAGCCTACTTACAAAGTTTTACGAACTAGCTTTAAATAATGACTCTAGGAATATACTACACCCCTTATGTATCGTTCACACAGGGCTTGTGAGGACAAGGTTAGATTAATACAGCACACACAGAGGCATTTAAATGATCATTCCTCCTGCACTCCAAATGTGAGTGGAATGGGAAGAAACCCTAATAACTAGTACAACAGGACATATCCTCTACCATGCAGCTTCACTGTGGTTTGCACAGTACAGATGTAGATGCAAATAACGCAAATTAATGCAATAACCCCCCCCTCCCCCCATGAGTGGCGACTGTCATTAGCATCAGGATTGCTAATGGTTCACTACTATACAACTAATTTATATTTCAAGATTAATACAATAATAATAATATACAAGAAGAATATGATGGAGTATTTAAGTGGAAATGATCGGCATGTTTATGTAATGCTGCTAATAGCTGGTACCCGACTGCAGCAAATGTAAAACATTAATACATTACGAGTTGTTGTTGTTGTTGTTGTTGTTGTGGTCTTCAGTCAAGAGACTGGTTTGATGCAGCTCTCCATTCTACTCTATCCTGTTGCAAGCCTCTTCATCTCTGAGTAACTACTGCAAGCTATATACCTCTGCTCTGAATCTGCTTAGTGTATTCATCTCTTGGTCTCCATCTACGATTTTTATCACCCACGCTTCCCTCCAATACTAAATTGGTGATCCCTTGATGCCTCAGAATGTGTCCTACAAACCAGTCCCTTCTTCTAGTCGAGTCGTACCACAAATTCCACCTCTCCCCAATTCTATTCAGTACTGCCTCATTAGTTATGTGATCTACCCATATAATCTTCAGCATTTTTCTGTACACCACATTTCAATAGCTTCTATTATCTTCTTGTCCAAACTAGTTATCGTCCATGTTTCACTTCCATACATAGCTATACTCTGTACAAATACTTTAAGAAAGGGCATCCACACACTTAAATCTATACTCAATGTTAACAAATTTCTCTTCTTCAGAAACACTTCCCTTACCATAGCCAGTCTACATTTTATATTCTGCCTACTTCAACAGACATCAGTTATTTTGCTTCACAAATAGCAAAACTCATTTACTACTTTAAGCATCTCATTTCCTAATATAATTCCTGCAGCATCACTCGATTTAATTCGACTACATTTCATTATCCTCATTTTGCTTTTGTGGATGTTCATCTTATATCTTTCTTTCAAGACGCTGTTCATTCTGTTCAGCTGCTCTGCAAGGTCCTTTGTTGTTTCTGACAGAATTACAATGCCATCAGCAAACCATTTTTTGTTTCTTCTCCATGGATTTTAATTCCTACACCAAATTTTTCTTTGGTTTCCTCTAGTGCTTGCTCAGTATACACATTAAATAATGTCAGTGATAAGATACAACCCTGTCTCAGTCCTTTCTCAACCACTGCTTCCCTTTCATGCCCCTACACTCTTATAACAGCCATCTGGTTTCTGTATAGATTGTAAACAGCCTTTCACTCCCAGTATTTTAATTCTGTCACCTTCAGAATTTGAAGGAGAGTGTTCCAGTCAACATTTTCAAAAGCTTTCTCTAAGTCTACAAAAGCTAGAAACATGGGTTTGCCTTTCCTTAACATGTCTTCTAAGATAAGTTGTAAGGTCAGTATTGCCTCGAGTGTTCCAACATTTCTACGGAATCCAAACCGATCTTCCCCGAGGTCGGCTTCTAGCAGTTTTTCCATTCGTCTGTAAAGAATTCACGTTAGTATTTTGCAGCTGTGACTTATTAAACTGATAGTTCGGTAATTTTCACATCTGTCAACACCTGCTTTCTTTGGGATTGGAATTATTATATTCTTCTTGAAGACAGGGTATTTCGCCTGTCTCATACATCTTGCTCACCAGATGGTAGAGTTTTGTCAGGACTGGCTCTCCTAAGGCCGTCAGTAGTTCTAATGGAATGTTGTCTACTCCCGGGGCCATGTTTCGAATCAGGTCTTTCAGTACTCTGTCAAACTCTTCATGCAGTATTGTATCTCCCATTTCATCTTCATCTACATACTCTTCCATTTCCATAATATTGTCCTCAAGTACATCGCCCTTGTATAGACCCTCTATATACTCCTTCCACCTTTCTGCTTTCCCTTCTTTGCTTAGAACTGGGTTTCCATCTGAGCTCTTGATACTCATACAAGTGGTTCTCTTTTATCCAAAGGTCTCTTTAATTTTCCTGTACGCAGTACCTATCTTATACAAAGTGATACATGCTTCTACATCCTCACATTTGTCCTCTAGCTGTTCCTGTTTAGGCATTTTGCACTTCCTGTCGATCTCACTTTTGAGATGTTCCATTTCACCTGGTCCATTTACTGCATTTTTATATTTTCTCCTTTCATCAATTAAATTCAATATCTTTTCAGTTACCCTTGGATTTCTACTAGCCCTTGTCTTTTTACCTACTTGATCCTCTGCTGCCTTTCATCTCTCAAAGCTACCCATTCTTCTTCTACTGTAGCTCTTTCCCCTGTTCTTGTCAGTCATTCCTTAATGCTCTCTCTGAAACTCTCTACAGCCTCTGGTTCTTTCAGTTTATCCAGATCCCCTCTCCTTAAATTCCTACATTTTTGCAGTTTCTTCAGTTTTAGTCTACAGTTCATAACCAATAAATTGTGGTCAGTGTCCACATCTGCCTCCTGGAAATGTCTTGCAGTTTAAAACCTGGGTCCTAAATCTCTGTCTTACAATTTTATGATCTATCTGAAACCTTCCAGTGTCTCCAGGCCTCATCCACATATACAACCTTCTTTCATGATTCTTAAACCAAGTGTTAGCTATGATTAAGTTTGCTCTGTGCAAAATTCTAACATGCGGCTTCCTCTTTCATTCCTTACCCCCTCCACGTCCATATCCACCTACTAATTGTCCTTCTCTTTCTTTTCCTACAGTCGAATTCCAGTCCCCCATATGACTATTAAATTTTTGTCTCCCTTAACTATCTGAACAATTGCTTTTATCATAAATGTCAAGAAAAATGTCATATACAAACTTCAAAGAAGAATTATACAATTTATTTGATATTCATAATTCACTTGGATGTTAAATCAAGAGGAAATTTTGTTTAGCAGCAAATAAACAAAATGATGCTAAGGGACTAAACACACAACTGTCACGAAATATTAACATTTCATGACGATTCATTGAAAGAAGTTGAACTTACAACAGAACTGGGACCATTGGATAGTAATTCAAGTGGCTCAAACAGAAATATACACATAAATAGCTAGTGCTACGTCATTAATAGTATGTACAAACATAACGTAAATTGACATGACTACGGCCAATACAACTTGCACTAGAGGCAACCAAGCACAAGTTAGCAATAGGGAACACAGTTGTGGTTCAATGAATTGCTATGAGGCAATGCATTCAGCATGCAGCAATGGCAGCTACAAGAACTACAGCAGTCACAACTCCGCAAGTTGCTGTCAGCAGCAGCTCAGACAGCATGCAGTGTCACCACCACTACCCAACAAACATTCTACAATAACAGTACTATTTGATGGGTGGAAACAAAATTTAATTTAAATAGTTATATGTCATGATTTTGTGGTAATAAGACTATAGACATTTGTGCATGAGATAGAAATATTCAATCAGTTATTACAATGAAGTCATCTGCAGTTAGTTAACATCAAGACATACGGAAATAGATGAACAGTTACAACATATATTTTACTTTAGTACATTTATTTCTTTAGCACTATTTTAAAGAAGAATTAAATAGACTATGAACATGGCTTTGACAGAAGACATTAGGAAATTGGAAGAATTTATGTAAACAGGATCAAGCAACTTTGTCTACACTGATAGCAGATTTGTTCAAATAAAACACCAACTTTGGTGTTACGAGTGACAAATTTTCACAAACTGAAACTACGTTAGATACAATGTAATCCAGAATATTTCAAGCAGGCACAACAACTCAGAACTTTCACCTCCCAACTAAATGGCAGGATGGCCAGATTAAAGAAACAATTAGATATGGGTTTCCAACATGAGGCAGAAATAGATGAACACCTTGAAACAGTAGAAGAAAAGCTAGATAGTAAAGCAGAACATGTACACGCAATTAAATCTAACAGGATAAATTAACAGCAAGATTCAAAGTTTTAGAGAAAGAGTTATGGGAAACTAAGAATATTTTACAAAAGTAGACAAATAAAAAGTAGATGTTATTTTCCTAATTATTAACAAAATTGAACCTAGATCAGAAAAACTAGAGTCTGAAAGACGACTTCAAAGTAATAAGTCAAAGAACTGAGGTCCTGACAACCATAATGGCCTGAGGCACACCTTCATTGATTTTAAGATTGTAGCATGTATGCATGCTCCTGACACGTGTTGATCTTACAGAGAACAAGCTTTATCTCTGCTCTACCCCTATACCGGTATATATGAATGTTCGTGAGAAGCTCACACATCGATTTCTCTGATATTCACTTCCATATGGACATAAATCACAAATTTTCATTGCTGTAGGAACACTCAATGGCTACAGCAATGCTCCTTTCTTCAATGAGCTGCAGGCTCTTGAAGGAATACCCCACTACCACCTCACTTTCCATGCCATGGTTTCAGCACTTATGTCTGTAAAATGGACACCGAGGATTTAAAAACCTTTAAGAGTGTTAACGACCTCACTACCAAATCAGAAGTTGATGTTCATGGTAACAACATACATTTCAGAAATTTTACAATGATGAAGCTTTCAACAAGTTGCCATGAACTTCAAATCACCTCAAGGGAGACCACAATTTATCATTTTCCCGAAGTCTGTACATGGCTTGCAGAATCTAGTGATAAAATACATTTGTGGAAGGCAAACATTAACCTTGACACATAATGGCTTTACTTAACTAATGATGGTGCTCTCACACCATTGTGATGGAAAGACGCCATTGCACCAGATCCAGTTGAAGATGACGAGGAGATGTCGCTTGTAGTCAGATGAGAGATGTTTAATCATCTGACTGTGGATCCAATCTGGCCCAGGAGCTGTGTCGGGGCAGTGTGCCAGGGCACTGAGGAGCTCCCACTCTGTAAATGGGGCATTCTAGGATTCACTTTGGCGTATAGTGAACGAAATCACTTCCCCTTCCAGCTGCCATTTGAGAGTGCAAACGGCTGGGGGTAATTCTTCGACGCAGAGGCTCGAGCACAGTGCTCAGCAATCGCCTTTTCATCGGTAGATAACACGCCATTTATGTTACCACCGGGAACACCTGTTGGGGTCTGGTACCCGAAAATACATTTGATCTTCGCCCAGACTTGGGAAGGTGACATCTGGCACCCAATGGTTGAGACGTATCTCTCCCAACACTCCTGCTTCCAAGGGCTGATGAGATGGTGAATGCGGGCACGGAGCAATTTAAATGCTATGAGGTGCTCCAGGGAAGAGTGCCACTTATGCCGCTGTAGAGCTCACCGACACATCCTTTTTTATCCTGATAGCCACAGCTTCAAGAGGGATTTGAAGGGGTACAGGTTCGCTGCATACTGAGTTCAAGACATAGACGCAAACTCTACCTAACACTCAATTATAGTCGCTACGGTTCCTATAATATCCTTTATAGACATGGAGGGCAGGGTCCCGCATTGCCGGGAACCAGGTTTCCTGGAGGACAATGCAGAAAGCACGTGTAAAGCTTAAGAGTTGCCATAGCTCAGCCAGGCGGTGGAAAAAACCACTGCAATTCCACTGGAGGATGACGTGATCGTGAGGCTGGGAAAGCATGGAAAATTCATTGAGGCAATTGACACCTCAGGGCCACCTGCAGCCATCGATTTATTTCCTGAGCAGTTTGTATCCATGGAGTCTGAGGGTCTGGCAAGAACTAGGTCCTCAGCAGATGCCAGAATCTCCACCACATCCTCAGAAGCAAAACTTGTAGGTAGCGGTGGTGTGGGTGCCACCATAAGTCCCTTGGTCTCGGGGGTCTTCTTTTTGGATTTCTCTCACTGCTCCTTGGGTTTCTCTGGCTGAGAGGGCTTGACTGATTCAGTCTCCAGGACTGAGGATGATCTTGAAGCAATATGACCAGTTACTTTTGGGCACTTCAGCCACTGGTGGGAGTCATCTTAGCCACTAGCAGAAGCATGGGAAGTGAGTGACCCAAGGAACCCCTTCCTAGCAAGATGTGCCAAAGAAGACTAACGCTTCTCTGGCTGAGAAGTGGGGACTGGTGTTCCCGATGGTTGAGGAGGCAGTGCTCACAAAGTAGGAGGTGTGGGAGCAATAGGGAAGGAAGTGCCCCCCACCCACCATCAAGGGGGCAGATGTAGTCTTCCAGCTTGGAGAGCCAACTGGAATTCGCAGAATGGATGGGGCTACAACTGTTCTCATAGCGGTGGCGTACGAGGAGTTCATAGCCACAGGATGTAGACACTCAAATTTCCTCTTAGCCTCAGTGTAGGTCAGTCGGTCCAGGGTCTTGTACTCAATGATTTTCCTTTTGTGCTGTAAAATCCTGCAGTCTGGCAAGCAAGTAGAATGGTGCTCTCCGCAGTTGACACTTATCGGAGGCGGGGCACATGGAGTATTGGGATGTGATGGGAGTCCGCTATCTTGACATGTGATGCTGGAAGTACAGCGGGAAGACATATGGCCGAAATTCCAACACTTAAAGCACCACATAGGGGGAGGGTGATATGGCTTTACATCACAGTGGTAGACCATCACCTTGACATTCTCGGGCAATGTGTCACCCTCAAAGGAAAAGATGAAGGCATTGGTGACAACCTAATTATCCCTCAGACCCTGACGGATGCACTGGACAAAATGAATGCCTCGTCGCTCTAAGGTGGCATGCAGTTCATCGTCAGACTGCAAAAGAAGGTCCCCAAGACCATATTTAAGCTCTTATGGGGTGTGACAGTAATGGAAACATCCCCCAGCTTATCACAAGTGATTAATGCCTGTGACTGGGCAGAGGATGCTGTTTTTATCAAGACTAACCCTGACCGCATTTTGGACGTGCCCTCCACCTCCCCAAACTTGTCCTCTAAATGGTCTACAAAAAAACTGTGGCTTCATCAAAACAAAGGAGTCCCCATCAGTTCTCGTAGACACGAGGTACCGGGGTGAATAAGATCACTGCCATTCTTAGCCTCGCGTTCCTCCTGTGGTGTGGCCAGGGAGGGGAATGATTCAGGGTTGTACGTCCTTGCACTGTACTGAGACTTAGAATGCTTAGAAACTGCTGGTGTTTGATCACCAGCAAGTGATGACATGGTATGCTTCATAGCGCATCATCCACCCTGATACCACCCACACCGACCAGGGGCTCTCTCCATGGGCTCCACCCAGCACTGCAAAGGCCACCTGTTTCTGATGTCACAACTACTGTACAAATGGTTTGTGGTGAATGAATAAATAAAATAAATAGCACCTTAGTATGGTCATAATCCAATCCATGTAATTCTGATGCTCAATGTTCTGTATATGCCAACTTGTTAGGTTGTTGCAAATTGGTATACCGTTGGTGTTCTCGGCAACGATTTTCAGCAGTATTCATCATCTGAACTATACATGATTTGCCAATCAGCAAGGTACCTGCTTTCTGTAGTTCGATGTGATCTATGACACTGCAGAGCAATGCCCACATTTTAGCTGGTGGGCAGAAAGTGGTCTTCACTTGGTGTTTCCAAAGAATTCATCCTATCTTTCCAGATAATGTGCCTCAAAAACTAATAGAGTACAAGCGCACTTTTACATTCCAGGAATTAATGTTTTCCCGTCATTTATGACATTTTTTATCAGTTCCGTCAAATTTCCTAAGGCCACAATGTTAATTTGCACCTGATTTTGCGTCAACATATTTATAATTTTTGCACAATTTACACAAAAAAAAGGCTCAAATGGCTCTGAGCACCATGGGACTTAACATCTGTGGTCATCAGTCCCCTAGAACTTAGAACTACTTAAACCTAACTAACCTAAGGACATCACACACATCCATGCCCGAGGCAGGATTCGAACTTGCGACCGTAGCGGTCACGCGTTTCCAGACTGAAGCGCCTAAATTTACACATTATGAAAAAATGTTTGTGGAGAAAAAATGACACTGGCATGATGTTGGCCATCTAGTAGTGTTCACAAATATTACGTGGTTAAGTTTCTTGACACCAGGGCACTCTACTCAGTGTATTTGAACCGGTAAACACGTAAAAGTTGGAACAATTCATGCCATATCTCCCGCCGCTGCCAAGCTCTACTTGGCGTGTTGGCTGATGTGAGTAACTACGTTCGTTTGAATGAAGATATCATGACCAATCACAACCATTTCCAAACTGTCTCAATTGCGAAAACACAGTTTCGAGATTGTTGTGATCATCATGGCACCTTTGTCAAACCATATTTAGCGTGTTTAGGCGTATGGCCACATGGCGTGCTAGTTGACACAGTCATTCACTTTGTGTTGCTCAAATGATTTTTAGCATAAACATAGTGCCGGTTACGTGTTTTATTCATGCTGAGCAAGACCTGTTTCAAGAATTTATTCTTGTTGTCAGGTGCAGTATTTACATACGTAATTTTTGTGATGTTACACAAAAAAACAATGTAAGTGACAGTTTGTGTGTGTGTGTGTGTGTGTGTGTGTGTGTGTGTGTGTGTGTGTGTAATTTTCTATATAACTGATGAATAACAGTAACCGATAACCTCAAAAAGACGACTAGAGTGCAAGAGAGACAGAATAACACATAGTAAAACACAATAAAAAATACCCATTACATATTTGCACTTGACAATGACAAAAAATTCTCGAAACGCGTCATGCTAAGCATAAAAAAATATGTAACTAGTGCAGTATTTCATTGTATAAATAATGAATGCTAACTGCAGGCTTTTAAACACATCAATTATGACATATGAAATTGAGTCAAACATTTCTACTTCCCAGACAGTTATCAGTTCCAGTTACATCATCAGTTTGTATTACATAATAAACCTTCATTAGATAATAAACAAGTCTCTGACAAGTCTTTTGATTCCTGTTATGTGCTTATATCATACATAAAGTGCAAGGGGGTATCCTATACGTAACTTTTACAGCTTAAACATTATTCACTACATTTTACATTTTCCCGCGTTTTACACCATTTTTTTGAAGTCCCTTGAAAAGTGTAAAAGTGTCATTTCACTGTAAATACAATGGCTGCATCTTCTTAAGTTCCTCCTATCTTTTGGCTGGTTGTATGGTGACAGTAGGTGTAAGACTTAGAGATCTTTAAATTTACCACTCCTCAGATGTTGAAGTTCTCGTTTGAGAGGGGTGTGAGCCCAGTGTATCAATGTCTTGAGCACGCAATTCCTCGGTGCCCAGTGGTGGCAGCGGTCCACAAGTAAGTGTAGGTTGGCACACATCTTCTTTCAATACGTGCTGTGTGCTGCACCTCCTCTTTTTACCAGGGCATCCAGAAAGAGAAGTATTCCATTCACTTAAGCTTCCACACTAAAATTGATGTCCTGGTATATAGAATCAAGTTGTATGAGGAAGTCATTCAGCTTGTCTCTTCAATGTGGCCATGTGATGAAGGTGTCAGCTGCATACCAGGAGAAACAAGTAGGTTTCTATGGAATGATTCCAGGGCTTCCTCCTCAAAATGTTCCACATACATGTTGGCGACAACTGGTGAAGTCAACTCCCTTGGTTACTCCTCCCATGTGTTTATAGTAGCCACCACCAAAAAAAGTATGCAGACATCAAGAATTGCCTAAAAAGATTTGTCATCTCTATGTCAATTTTCTGGGCAATAAATTCTAAGGATTCCTGTAAAGGCACTCGGATAAAAAGAGAGTCAGTGTCAAAGCTTGCAAGGATGACGGTATCTTAAGCTTAAAGTTGTTAAGATGTCACGCAAAATATGTGATGTGAGCGCTTCCCAAGGCAAGGGCCAAGCAAATCCTTCGCGTACTTTGAGGCTGAGTACATCAGGACACCACTGTTGCTAGCAATGAGGCATAAGGGCACCCCATAACTGTCAAATTTCAGCTGTCCATAAAGTCTCAGTAGAACTGATGCTCTCTGTCACAGCTTCTTCACAATCATGTCTAACACGCAGGATTCTTTGAGAAGCACCATGCCCTTCCTCTTCACACTCTTAGTAGGACTAACATCAATCTTCCAGTATGCACTGTCTTCTAACAGGCCACACATTTTCTCAGTGGTGAGATAGGACCACTGTTGTATTGCCTTTATTGACTGATTGGACCACAATATCTGGATATCCGATAACACTGCCCTCTCCCTGCTGGAGACATTTGGTTTAGATAGGTCTCATTTGCATGGGAGTACAACAGGTTTTGCTGTGTCCTTCTTCAGCTGCTTCCAGTGGTAGCTGTACACTACAATGATGATGTCTATGATACGTGCAGCTTTTGAAGTTGGTGCAAAATCGAGTCCGTTCTCAAGAAATGACCACTTCCGCGTATAGTTGCTTGGCAGTGAGACTGGTGATAGTGTTCCCGGGAACATCAGAATGTTGTCTCTTGGATACATGCTTGAATATTGATGTTTGACTTGTGGTAGCCTTCATTTGGGCAGACCCACTGTGGCCAATGTGACACTATCGATCCATTCCCATGTTCCAGAAGTTGAAGTGGTTGAACAGTCATAGATGTAAATTGAAAAGTTATTTGTTAGTTAAGTCCAGGCATCAGTGAGTAATGTGTACTCGCCCCCATACCACGTCTAGGCTTGCACCTTACTTAACTCTTCTAGCTGTCGCTGAGTCAATGAGATTTGTTGCCTTGGCGAAGTTCGGTACCACATGTTCTTCAGGGCATCTTGTGAGTAACATAAATGCACTCAGCAAAAGGCTCCTCCAGTGGCATAGCTTCCAAAGCTTTTCATGCTGCCGAACATCTCCACCCCACAGAGGCGTGTCACGTGATGCTCACCTTCTCCTGGCATACTTCATGACAATACAGTTCATACGTAAAACATCAGATGCCCTTTTCCAATAGGCACAATATTTTGGTAAGTGACCATGCTGGCATCATCAGGTACATAGATGCACGACTGCTCGGGGACCAGCATGGCACTTTTACCTCTTTCCCCTCCACCTTTCATCCAATCTGCCGTTCTATCCACCATCTGCACCCAGCATCTCCTCCCCCACTTCTCCCAATACACTGCTCTGTGCAGGTTCATACTCAGGTAAATGTGCTGACTCTCAAGTGAACAAGAGCTATGAAACCAAACTTCTCTAGAGGGAGAGGGCAGTCATACAGAAACTTAAAGAAGATCCATATGTCAAGGGCTTACCAGTCGATGCAGGAAATGAATGCAGCTGCAGTACTATTTCAACAGGATTACACTGGGAACATGTGGAGTCTGCTAGAAAACTGGAGATCAGGAGACCAACACTGACCCTGCCATGATGGTGGCGAGAAAGAACACAGCACTTCTCAAAGAATCCGGCTTGCCAGACAGGGTTGTTAAGAAGCTACAACAGTATCAGTTCTACCATTACTTTATGGACTGTGAATGTTAACAAAAATGAGGTGTCTTTCTGCCTCACTGTTAGGAACACTGGTGCCCTGACATAACCAATCACAAACTATCTGAAGAAATTTTTTGTTTATTTATAGATGCAATCACATTCTTATGACACAGTCATAGCCGGTTTTGGCCATACAATGACCATCTTCAGATTCTAAAGGCGGCATACAATGAACACAGGTTCATGCATTGTCAGCACGAATCTGTGTTCAGTGTATGCCGCCTTTAGAATCTGAAGATGGTCATTGTATGGCCGAAACCAGTTATGACTGCGTCATAAGAATGTGTTTGCGTCTATAAATAAACAAAAAAATTTTACAAAATAATCAATCACTCACTCCATTAACAAAATGTCATTTTTTCCTACCTGAAGTATCTGCTTGGCCTTTACATCGGGAACTGTTCACATCACATTCGCAACTTCATGGGTTTTCTGCGACACCTTAACAACTTTAAGATCAAGGAGTGCAACGTCCTTCCAAACTTCAACTGTGACTCTCTTTTTACCCGTACCTTTACAAGTATCCTTAGAACTTATTGCTCAGAAAATTGACATAGAGATGACAAATCTTTTTAGGCAATTCTTGATGTCTGCATACTTTTATCAGTGGTGGCTACTATGAACAGGCGGAAGGAGTAACCAAGGGAGTCGACTTTCACCAGTTGTCATCAACATGTATATGGAACATTTTGAGGAGAAAGCCCTGGAATCATTGCATGGAAACCTACTTGTTTCTCCTTGTATGAAACTGACACCTTCATCATACGGCCACATCAAAGAGAAAAGCTGAATGACTTCCTCATACAACTTGATTCCATATACCAGGACATCAGTTTTAACATGGAAGCTGAAATGAATGGAATACTTCTCTTTCTGGATGCCCTGGTAAAAAGAGGAGGTGCAGCACACAGCACGTATTGGAAGAAGATGTGCGCCAACCTACACTTACTTGTGGACCGCTGCCACCACTGGGCACAGAGGAATGGCATGCTCAAGACATTGATACACTGGGTTCACAACTCTCTGACAGTGGTAGGCTCAAACAAGAACTTAGCATCTGAGGAGTGGTAAATTTAAAGATCTCTCTGACTTACACCCACTGTCATTATACAACCAGCCAAAGGATGAGGGGAACTTAGGAGGGTGCAGTCATTGTATTTATTCATTTTAGAGGTACATCATCCGGAAAGATAGGATGAATTCTCCAGAAACTGAGTGAAGACAGCCTTCTGCCCACCACTTAAAACACAAGTGCTGTTTGGTAGTGTCAAAGATAACATGAGACTACTGAAATCCAGAGTCTATCAGATACCCTGTTAATGTGGCAAACATATGTAGTTCAGATGATGCATGCTGTCAAAGACTGTTGCCAAGACCACCAACGGCACACCATATTGCAGCAGCTTAACACATTGGCAGTCACACATTACCTATCAGAATCACACAAAATGGATTACGGTTGTACTAAGTTTCTGGGCCAGTTGTCTCACTTCTGCAACTGTGTCCTTCACAGAATCTATCAAGATTCAAGTAAGGAAACCACTGATCCATCCTGATAGCCTTGTCCATCTGACGTTCCATCTGCTTTGGAAGGCCACGGCAGACTGTTTCCTTCTCACATTTTCTCGCATGCATTGCAACACATCCCGATAGTATCATCGATTAACATTTTGTCCCTGTGGCACAAATTCATGATGAACCAATCCTTCAAACTCAAAGAAAACTATCAGCATGGCTTTGGCTTTCTTTGCTCACAATCCATTGTGAAGACTGAACCTCAGTCTCAACATCATAACTGTAGATCCACATCTCATCACTAATTATGATTCTCTTAAGGAGCATCTTGTTCTCATTTGTGCGATATAAAAGCTCTTCACAGATTGTGAGGCAAAGATATTTCTTGTCTCGACCCATGAGCCATAGGACGAACTTGGCGGCAACAAAATGCATTCCAAGATGCTTGTCAGGATTTCATTGCTTGATCCAACTGAAATGTTACACTCTTCTGCAATCTCTTGGACAGTCAATCTATGATTGGCATGCACAATTTTGTTGACATTCCTGACATGAGCATCACTGGCAGATGACGAAGGGCATCCTGAATGACGGTCATCTTTAACTTCCATCTGGCCATTTTTTAATCATGCGAACTATTTGTAACACCAAGCATGGCTCAAACACTCATCACCATAGGCTTTCTGTATCATTTGGTGCATCTCTGTAAAGGTTTTCTTGAGTTTCACACAAAATTGAATGCAGACACATTGCTCCTCTAATTCTGTCATCTCGAAATCACAAACTGTGCAACAAAACGTTCTACTCAATACAGCACTGAACAGTAACTAACAGACATACAACAGTGAAACCTCCAGCAGTTACACATTAAACACATGTGTGTGCAAGGACAATAACCGCATTTCTCTCCAAGACATACTGGGGCAAAATTATGAATGTTCCGCAATTTTTTGAACAGATCTAGTATATTGGAGTGCGAATTACATTCAGAGTATTTTGAGCAATTAACTGTAGGATGATTTTATAATAGAACAGTCAGAAAGTGATGGCACACACAAGTTAGCAGTAACAGACAAGACGTGCGCATCTTGCAGTTCCTTGGTTTAGGGCTGCTATGGAACCATGACCAGAAGGTTTCCAACTACGGATACTACATTCATGGATGATAATTTATAGGTACAGACTCCATGTAACAAGTTAGTTATGAATACAAATCGAGAGTACTTTAGTTATGCAGGTTACCACGCCAAAGTAACACTGACAGGTGCCAAGTTTTTGTTAATAACCTTCAGTTACATACAAACTTGGTCTTCTTATTGCAGTCTGGAGTAAACTGTGAGCATATGGGCTCTGATTTTAAGTCCTCTGAGGTCAAGTTTGCTACAAGAGCTACATCTAACATAGATATACTCATGTTAGAAGTCCATAGAATTAGGCAGGTACATAGGTCAGAGACATTTGTTTTGGATAAATGACAATTTAGTTACTGAACAAAGGTATGGAAAAAATGTACATGAGATCTGCAGTACAGTATTACACGTAAACATCTGATTCAGAAATAAGATTTCTGTTGAATTTTGGACAAATAGAATGGTCATACAATAAATGACATGAATAATTATATTTCAAAATTTCTAATAAGATAGCTACTGTTTACTCAGAGTCTACAGAATTCTGCAAGGTTGAAATGGCAGCTCATAGAACTTTAAGAAACTGAAGTAACTTTAAAAAAAAAATTCTAGTCACTACATAGAGGAAGCACTGAGTGGCACAGTGAAAGTAGATTGCTAGGTATTACAGCACTGAGTGGCACAGTGAAAGTAGATTGCTAGGTATTATACGTCTTTGAGATGTAGAAAACTACATATTCTATTTGGGTATGACCACTAACAATCCTTTGACCATATGAATGGCCCCCACCAAAATGTGGCCAAGAGACAGATGGACCATCCATTTGCCGAACAAGCTGCCCAACACAGTGTGCTTGACTTCAATGACTGCTTCACAGACTGTGCTGTGTGTATTGTTCCCAACCACAAAGCTTTCTTGAACTTTACAGGTGGGAACCCACCCTGTAACATACTCTTCATTCCTCTAAGCCCCCTGGCCTCAACCTTTGCTAATCTCTAGACCCACCTGCCTTCAGCCTCATCCTGCTTCCCCTCCTGCCTCACACACATCTGCTACCTTCCCCATCCCCTGAAGCACCTGAACAGTCCTTTCACTTTCTCTGCTTCTCTCCCCTCCCCTCCCCCCAAACACGGCCTACTGATGTCACACTTAGTAGTGCACCATGCTGTTCCCATCACATCCCAGCTCACTCCCACAAACAGAGCTACAGTAACTTTCCTAATACCACCTGGCTATCCCCCTCCCTGCACCATACCCCTCTCCAGCACCACCTCAATCCACCCCATATCACATTGCTGCTCACCACAGTCTGGCCTTGGTGTGTGGAGACAAAAGTGGCTGTGAAGTGTGTGTGTGTGTGTGTGTGTGTGTGTGTGTGTGTGTGTGTGTGAATCCAAAGGACTCTGTCTGATAGCTCACAATATGTACTCAGTTCCTTCTCTATGTGGTGAGTAGCAATTACGTATTTCAGATTTTCCACTGTCGAAATTTTCACTCTGCAGTGGACTGTGCACTGATATGAAACTTCCTGGAAGATTAAAACTATGTACCAAACCAAGACTCGAACTTGGGATCTTTTTACTCTTTGCAGGCATGTGTTCTACTGACTGAACTATCCAAGCATGACTCATGACTCATCCTCACAGCTTTACTTCCCTGCACTGTGCCTAAGCTACATCTCTGCAATTCCCTTAGGAGTGCTAGAACTGCAATTTTTGCAGAACTTCTGTGACGTTGGTAAGTGAGGAGATGAGGTACTGGTGAGAGTAAAGCTGTGATGACTGGGTTGGGAGTTGTGCCTGGGTGGCTCAGTCGGCAGAGAACTGGCCCGTGAAAGGCAAAGGTCCCGAGTTCAAGTCTCAGTCTGGCACACAGTATTGATCTGCCAGGACGTTTCATAACATTTTCTTCAATTGCCCGATGATGTATTTAGCAACTCTGTCAGATGTACAAAAGGAAAGTACGTGTAACATTGACCACAACTGGAAGCGCATGTGCAGAGGGGCCACTGTTGATATTGGAAAGTGGTTATCTGTACTTCCATATTGGGGAAATATACGGCCACCCATGACTGTACTCATTCTCAATTGGTAATGTCCAAATATGCCTCTACTAGTGAACTACGACAACTGTTGCTGTTTATCTGGGCTGATTTGGACTCATGTTACACAGCACACATGGTTTCTGCTTAATACCTTAACTAAAATACGCAACAACTGCATGTCAATTTTCATTTGGAATTTTGGCTATTACTAATTTCCTACAAGAACTATTAGTATTTGATTTTGTGCACTAGTAGTTCAATTTTAAGTTGTTTTTACAGAAGTTTACTCTGTGCAATAAATGTCATTAGCCTTAAAGTGAGGGTTACAACAAATGTCCACACTTACGTATCTAATGTTAGTGTATGAATGGTAATATGGCTAAATACAAAACAATGTCCACAACATGAGAAAAAGAAACCTTATGATAATATCCATACACATCATTAGTGATAAACTTCACATTTCATAAATAACTAGAGATAAAACAATGAGGTGGTAGGAAATGGAATGAACACATTAAACGTGCCACGGGAGAGTCTGGGGGGGTTTGGAAAATTTAAAATTTGTTTGGAGGATTCCAAAATCATGCAGTGTATCTATCAAGGGAACTGAATACCAAACCCTCAAGCAACCTACGCATGTACCTCACTGCAGTAATTACAGACACTGAAGAACTTCAAAGTTGTGCTGCTGAGACCATAACTGTGTGTGTGTGTGTGTGTGTGTGTGTGTGTGTGTGTGTGTGTGTGAGTGTGTCTTTCTCTCTGTCCCTCCCTCACCAGTTATATGATGTGGTGATTGGTTACCTTTACTCCTTCCATTATGTGTATTGCACCCACTGACAAAATTTTCTTGTAAATATATGCCTCTCTTGAAAACGGGGACAATAACAGGGGAAAGAAAACTGGCGTTCTACGGATCGGAGCGTGGAATGTCAGATCCCTTAATCGAGCAGGAAGGTTAGAAAATTTAAAAAGGGAAATGGATGGGTTAAAGTTAGATATAGTGGGAATTAGTGAAGTTTGGTGGCAGGAGGAACAAGACTTTTGGTCAGGTGAATACAGGGTTATAAATACAAAATCAAATAGGGGTAATGCTGGTGTAAGTTTAATAATGAATAAGAAAATAGGAGTACGGGTAAGCTACTACAAACAGCATAGTGAACGCATTATAGTGGCCAAGATAGACATGAAGCCCATGCCTACTACAGTAGTACAAGTTTATATGCCAACTAGCTCTGCAGATGACGAAGAAATTGAAGAAATGTATGATGAAATAAAACAAATTATTCAGATAGTGAAGGGAGATGAAAATTTAATAGTCATGGGTGACTGGAATTCAGTAGTAGGAAAAGGGAGAGAAGGAAACGTAGTAGGTGAATATGGATTGGGGCTAAGAAATGAAAGAGGAAGCTGCCTGATAGAATTTTGCACAGAGCACTACTTAATCATAGCTAACACTTGGTTCAAGAATCATAAAAGAAGGTTGTATACATGGAAGAAGCCTGGAGATACTGACAGGTTTCAGATAGATTACATAATGGTAAGACATAGATTTAGGAACCAGGTTTTAAATTGTAAGACATTTCCAGGGGCAGATGTGGACTCTGATCACAACCTATTGGTTATGAACTGTAGATTAAAACTGAAGAAACTGCAAAAATGTGGGAATTTAAGGAGATGGGACCTGGATAAACTGAAAGAGCCAGAGGTTGTACAGAGTTTCAGGGAGAGCATAAGGGAACAACTGACAGGAATGGGGGAAAGAAATACAGTAGAAGAAGAATGGGTGGCTTTGAGAGATGAAGTAGTGAAGGCAGCAGAGGACCTAGTAGGTAAAAAGACAAGGGCTAGTAGAAATCCTTGGGTAACAGAAGAAATACTGGGTTTAGTTGATGAAAGGAGAAAATATAAAAATGCAGTAAATGAAGCAGGCAAAAAGGAATACAAACGTCTCAAAAACGAGATCGACAGGAAACGCAAAATGGCTAAACAGGGATGGCTAGAGGACAAATGTAAGGATTTAGAGGGTTATCTCACTATGGGTAAGATAGATACTGCCTACAGGAAAATTAAAGAGACCTTTGGAGAAAAGAGAACTACTTGTAGGAATATCAAGAGCTCAGATGGAAACCCAGTTCTACGCAAAGAAGGGAAAGCAGAAAGGTGGAGGGAGTATATAGAGGGACTATACAAGGGCAATGTACTTGAGGACAATATTATGGAAATGGAAGAGGATGTAGATGAAGATGAAATGGGAGATATGATACTGCAGTTTGACAGAGCACGGAAAGACCTGAGTCGAAATAAGGCCCCGGGAGTAGATAACATTCCATTAGAACTACTGACGGCCTTGGGAGAGCCAGTCCTGATAAAACTCTACCATCTGGTGAGCAAGATGTATGAGACAGGCGAAATACCCTCAGACTTCAAGAAGAATATAACCATGGACCTTGCCGTTGGTGGGGAGGCTTGTGTGCCTCAGCGATACAGATAGCCGTACCGTAGGTACAACCACAACGGAGGGGTATCTGTTGAGAGGCCAGACAAACGTGTGGTTCCTGAAGAGGGGCAGCAGCCTTTTCAGTAGTTGCAAGGGCAACAGTCTGGATGATTGACTGATCTGGCCTTGTAACAATAACCAAAACGGCCTTGCTGTGCTGGTACTGCGAACGGCTGAAAGCAAGGGGAAACTACGGCCGTAATTTTTCCCGAGGGCAGCTTTATTGTATGATTAAATGATGATGGCGTCCTCTTGGGTAAAATATTCCGGAGGTAAAATAGTCCCCCATTCGGATCTCCGGGCGGGGACTACTCAAGAGGATGTCGTTATCAGGAGAAAGAAAACTGGCGTTCTACGGATCGGAGCGTGGAATGTCAGATCCCTTAATCGGGCAGGTAGGTTAGAAAATTTAAAAAGGGAAATGGATAGGTTAAAGTTAGATATAGTGGGAATTAGTGAAGTTCGGTGGCAGGAGGAACAAGACTTCTGGTCAGGTGACTACAGGGTTATAAACACAAAGTCAAATAGGGGTAATGCAGGAGTAGGTTTAATAATGAATAGGAAAATAGGAATGCGGGTAAGCTACTACAAACAGCATAGTGAACGCATTATTGTGGCCAAGATAGATACGAAGCCCACACCTACTACAGTAGTACAAGTTTATATGCCAACTAGCTCTGCAGATGACGAAGAAATTGAAGAAATGTATGATGAAATAAAAGAAATTATTCAGATAGTGAAGGGAGACGAAAATTTAATAGTCATGGGTGAATGGAATTCGAGTGTAGGAAAAGGGAGAGAAGGAAACGTAGTAGGTGAGTATGGATTGGGGCTAAGAAATGAAAGAGGAAGCCGCCTGGTAGAATTTTGCACAGAGCACAACTTAATCATAGCTAACACTTGGTTTAAGAATCATGATAGAAGGTTGTATACATGGAAGAACCCTGGAGATACTAAAAGGTATCAGATAGATTATATAATGGTAAGACAGAGATTTAGGAACCAGGTTTTAAATTGTAAGACATTTCCAGGGGCAGATGTGGACTCTGACCACAATTTATTGGTTATGACCAGTAGATTAAAACTGAAGAAACTGCAAAAAGGTGGGAATTTAAGGAGATGGGACCTGGATAAACTGAAAGAACCAGAGGTTGTAGAGAGTTTCAGGGAGAGCATAAGGGAACAATTGACAGGAATGGGGGAAAGAAATACAGTAGAAGAAGAATGGGTAGCTTTGAGGGATGAAGTAGTGAAGGCAGCAGAGGATCAAGTAGGTAAAAAGAAGAGGGCTAGTAGAAATCCTTGGGTAACAGAAGAAATATTGAATTTAATTGATGAAAGGAGGAAATATAAAAATGCAGTAAGTGAAGCAGGCAAAAAGGAATACAAACGTCTCAAAAATGAGATCGACAGGAAGTGCAAAATGGCTAAGCAGGCATGGCTAGAGGACAAATGTAAGGATGCGGAGGCTTATTTCACTAGGGGTAAGATAGATACTGCCTACAGGAAAATTAAAGAGACCTTTGGAGATAAGAGAACCACTTGTATGAACATCAAGAGCTCAGATGAAAACCCAGTTCTAAGCAAAGAAGGGAAAGCAGAAAGGTGGAAGGAGTATATAAAGGGTCTATACAAGGGCGATACACTTGAGGACTATATTATGGAAATGGAAGAGGGTGTAGATGAAGATGAAATGGGAGATACGATACTGCGTGAAGAGTTTGACAGAGCACTGAAAGACCTGAGTCGAAACAAGGCCCCCGGAGTAGACAACATTCCATTGGAACTACTGACGGCCTTGGGAGAGCCAGTCCTGACGAAACTCTACCATCTGGTGAGCAATATGTATGAAACAGGCGAAATACCCTCAGACTTCAAGAAGAATATAATAATTCCAATCCCAAAGAAAGCAGGTGTGGACAGATGTGAAAATTACCGAACAATCTTCTTTACAGACGAATGGAAAAACTAGTAGAAGCCGACCTCGGGGAAGATCAGTTTGGATTCCGAAGAAATACTGGAACACGTGAGGCAATACTGACCTTAAGACTTATCTTAGAAGAAAGATTAAGGAAAGGCAAACCTACTTTCCTAGCATTTGTAGACTTAGAGAAAGCTTTTGACAATGTTGACTGGAATACTCTCTTCCAAATTCTAAAGGTGGCAGGGGTAAAATACAGGGAGCGAAAGGCTATTTACAATTTGTATAGAAACCAGATGGCAGTTATAAGAGTCGAGGGGCATGAAAGAGAAGCAGTGGTTGGGAAGGGAGTAAGACAGGGTTGTAGCCTCTCCCCGATGCTATTCAATCTGTATATTGAGCAAGCAGTAAAGGAAACAAAAGAAAAATTCGGAGTAGGTATTAAAATCCATGGAGAAGAAATAAAAACGTTGAGGTTCACCGATGACATTGTAATACTGTCAGAGACAGCAAAGGACTTGGAAGAGCAGTTGAACGGAATGGATAGTGTCTTGAAGGGAGGATATAAGATGAACATCAATAAAAGCAAAATGAGGATAATGGAATGTAGTCGAATTAAGTCGGGTGATGTTGAGGATATTAGATTAGGAAATGAGACACTTAAAGTAGTAAAGGAGTTTTGCTATTTGGGGAGCAAAATAACTGATGATGGTCGAAGTAGAGAGGATTTAAAATGTAGACTGGCAATGGCAAGGAAAGCGTTTCTGAAGAAGAGAAATTTGTTAACATCGAGTATAGATTTAAGTGTCAGGAAGTCATTTCTGAAAGTATTTGTATGGAGTGTAGCCATGTATGGAAGCGAAACATGGACGGTAAATAGTTTGGACAAGAAGAGAATAGAAGCTTTCAAAATGTGGTGCTACAGAAGAATGCTGAAGATTAGATGGGTAGATCACATAACTAATGAGGAAGTATTGAATAGGATTGGAGAGAAGAGAAGTTTGTGGCACAACTTGACCAGAAGAAGGGATCGGTTGGTAGGACATGTTCTGAGGCATCAAGGGATCACCAATTTAGTATTGGAGGGCAGCGTGGAGGGTAAAAATCGTAGGGGGAGACCAAGAGATGAATACACTAAGCAGATTCAGAAAGATGTAGGTTGCAGTAGGTACTGGGAGATGAAGAAGCTTGCACAGGATAGAGTAGCATGGAGAGCTGCATCAAACCAGTCTCAGGACTGAAGACCACAACAACAACAACAACATAATAATTCCGATCCCAAAGAAAGCAGGTGCTGACACATGTGAAAATTACCGAACAATCAGTTTAATAAGTCACGGATGCAAAATACTAACGCGTATTCTCTACAGACGAATGGGATAACTGGTAAAAGCTGACCTCAGGGAAGATCAGTTTGGATTCCGTATAAATATTGGAACACGTGAGGCAATACTGACCCTACGACTTATCTTAGAAGCTAGATTAAGGAAGGGCAAACCTACATTTCTAGCATTTGTAGACTTAGAGAAAGCTTTTGACAATGTGACTGGAATACTCTCTTTCAAATTCTGAAGGTGGCAGGGGTAAAATACAGGGAGCGAAAGGCTATTTACAATTTGTACAGAAACCAGATGGCAGTTATAAGAGTCGAGGGGTATGAAAAGGAAGTAGTGGTTGGGAAGGGAGTGAGACAGGGTTGTAGTCTCTCCCCGATGTTATTCAATCTGTATATTGAGCAAGCAGTGAAGGAAACAAAAGAAAACTTTGGAGTAGGTATTAAAATCCATGGAGAAGAAATAAAAACTTTGAGGTTCGTCGATGGCATTGTAATTCTATCAGAGACAGCAAAGGACTTGGAAGAGCAGTTGAACAGAATGGATCGTGTCTTGAAAGGAGGATATAAGATGAACATCGACAAAAGCAAACAAGGATAATGGAATGTAGTCGAATAAAGTCAGGTGATGCTAAGGGAATTAGATTAGGAAATGAGACACTTAAAGTAGTAAAGGAGTTTTGCTATTTGGGGAGCAAAATAACTGATGATGGTCGAAGTAGAGAGGATATCAAATGTAGACTGGCAATGGCATGGAAAGCGTTTCTGAAGAAGAGAAATTTGTTAACATCGAGTATAGATTTAAGTGTCAGGAAGTCATTTTTGAAAGTATTTGTATGGAGTGCAGCCATGTATGGAAGTGAAACATGGACGATAAATAGTTTGGACAAGAAGAGAATAGAAGGTTTTGAAATGTGGTGCTACAGAAGAATGCTGAAGATTAGATGGGTAGATCACATAACTAATGAAGAAGTATTGAATAGGATTGGGGAGAAGAGAAGTTTGTGGCACAACTTGACTTGAAGAAGGGAACGGTTGGTAGGACATGTTCTGAGGCATCAGGGGATCACCAATTTAGTATTGGAGGGCAGCGTGGAGGGTAAAAATCGTAGAGGGAGACCAAGAGATGAATACACTAAACAGATTCAGAAGGATGTAGGTTGCAGTAGGTACTGGGAGATGAAGAAGCTTGCACAGGATAGAGTAGCATGGAGAGCTGCATCAAACCAGTCTCAGTACTGAAGACGACAACAACAACAACATACCAGGCACAAAGCTATGCCCTATGGTTTGAAATGACCTCTGTCAGCTAATATGTGAAATGCCACAAAGCATGAAGGATAACAGCTTGAAAGTAAAAGTCCAAAATACAGTATCTGTTAAGAAAGACTTACAGTTTTCTGTGTACATCATCAACTGAGAGGGAATTGTGCCAGATTCAGCAAAGTAATATGCCACAGAAAACTTGATGCCACCCAAGAGAAAGAAGTAATTAAATGCCATACTTGGCTTCTATGGGGTTTGTCCTTGATCAACAATTTAGCATTACTACTTTTAATAATAAACTAAGATGAATTTATATGAGGTCTAGGTTCAGTTGAAAAGTGACAGTGAAACCAATAAATGTGAATGTGAAAACTGGGTTCTGATAGTTATACAGGGTTTGGCAACACTTTACAAAGTAAAACTTAATTTTCCCACAACTGGAAGAATCATCTGATTATTATAACATATGGTACTGAAAATCAGTCACTAATTTGTCATCTTAAGAACAAAACGAAGGCCCATAATTTAAACTAACAAACAGTTACTTCCATAAGAAGGTTGAAGAGAATTCAGACTTACAAAAAAATCTATAAAAGTGAAATCTTCAGAAAAGCTAAAGAAACTGAAGAACATTTCCATCTGTGCCTTAAACACAAATCTGTAAATCTATGGCTATATTTCAAGTAATTAATTGCATTTCCTAATGTTTCTCAATTGTTTCCATCCTGGATTTTTTGTTAAATTTTTCTGATTCAAGAGAGTTTTGTTTTTATGTGTCACAACATTCTTTTCATACTTTTCTTATCTTTTATTCCCGAAACCAAAGTAACTTTTCTCTGAAACAGTCAAAACACTTGAGTATCCTCTAAGCAATAACACACTGACATAATGGGATTTAACATGATACACCACACAGAATCTGAAAAGATATATGTATCTGTCTCCCACATTCTCATTAAATCAAATAATGGAAAATCGATTATGGAATCATGACAATACTACGAAAAAGAAAAATTGCTACTCACCATATAGAGGAAATGTTGAGTCACAGAAACACACTACAAAATGGCTGTATACATATTGAGCTTTCAGCCAAAAGGCCTTTCTCTAAAGTAGACAATGCACACACATTCATACCAGCACAACTCACACATACATGACCACCGAATATGGCCACTGTGGTCGGACTGCTAATGACAGAGCCTGCTGGAAGAAGCAATCTGGGAGGTGGGGGAAAAGAGGAGGCTGGGGTGGGGAGGAGCAGGGATAGCAGAGTAGGGGGTGGGGGAAGGTAAAGTGCAGCTTTTGGGAGTATGCAAGGACATGGGGTGACAGGTGCAGTTGGGAGGTTTGAGGGGAGGAACAGATATTTTGTTGGTTGTCATGCCCTTGTACAACACAGCACAGAGGTTGCAGCTTAGTCGTGTAGATCACATGACTCCTTCACAGGCAGCCCTGCCTTTGATGGGATAGATGATCCTTGTGACCACACTGGAATAGGTAGAAGTGGGAGGATGCATGGATCAGGTCTTGCATCTAGGTCTACTGCAGGGATGTTAGCCATGAGGCAAGGGATTGGCAGAAGAAATGGAATGGGGATGGATGAGGATATTGTGTAGGTTTGTTGAGTAGTGGAATACCACTATGGGAGATATGGGGAGAATAGTGCATAGGATATTCCTCATTTCACAGCACAATAAGAAGTTGTTGAGATACTGACGGAGAACATGATTCAATTGTTCCAGTCCTAGGTGGTACTGAGTCACGAGGGGAGTGTTCCTTTGTGGCCAGACAGCGGTACTCTGGGAAGCAGGACCTCAATGTAGGGTGGTGGGGTTTCGGGTTCCGCTGGATAGGTCAGGAGTCCACTACACGCAACAAGCGGCTACACGGGTAGCAGGGGTTGTGTGGCGTGGGCTGGGCGGTTTTTTAGGTTAGATGGCCTCGGGCAAGTGCAGAAAGGGCAACAGCCTCAACGGGTGCGGGGCAAAGTCAGGACATGCGGGGACCAAGCAGCAATCGGTATTGTAATTGTAAACTGTCGAAGCTGCGTTGGTAAAGTACCGGAACTTCAAGCGCTGATAGAAAGCACCGAAGCTGAAATCGTTATAGGTACAGAAAGCTGGCTGAAGCCAGAGATAAATTCTGCCGAAATTTTTACAAAGGCACAGACGGTGTTTAGAAAGGATAGATTGCATGCAACCGGTGGTGGAGTGTTCGTCGCTGTTAGTAGTAGTTTATCCTGTAGTGAAGTAGAAGTGGATAGTTCCTGTGAATTATTATGGGTGGAGGTTACACTCAACAACCGAGCTAGGTTAATAATTGGCTCCTTTTACCGACCCCCCGACTCAGCAGCATTAGTGGCAGAACAACTGAGAGAAAATTTGGAATACATTTCACATAAATTTTCTCAGCATGTTATGGTCTTAGGTGGAGATTTCAATTTACCAGATATAGACTGGGACGCTCAGATGTTTAGGACGGGTGGTAGGGACAGAGCATCGAGTGACATTATACTGAGTGCACTATCCGAAAATTACCTCGAGCAATTAAACAGAGAACCGACTCGTGGAGATAACATCTTGGACCTACTGATAACAAACAGACCCGAACTTTTCGACTCTGTAAGAGCAGAACAGGGAATCAGTGATCATAAGGCCGTTGCAGCATCCCTGAATATGGAAGTTAATAGGAATATAAAAAAAGGGAGGAAGGTTTATCTGTTTAGCAAGAGTAATAGAAGGCAGATTTCAGACTACCTAACAGATCAAAACGAAAATTTCTGTTCAGACACTGACAATGTTGAGTGTTTATGGAAAAAGTTCAAGGCAATCGTAAAATGCGTTTTAGACAGGTACGTGCCGAGCAAAACTGTGAGGGACGGGAAAAACCCACCGTGGTACAACAACAAAGTTAGGAAACTACTGCGAAAGCAAAGAGAGCTTCACTCCAAGTTTAAACGCAGCCAAAACCTCTCAGACAAACAGAAGCTAAACGATGTCAAAGTTAGCGTAAGGAGGGCTATGCGTGAAGCGTTCAGTGAATTCGAAAGTAAAATACTAGGTACCGACTTGACAGAAAATCCTAGGAAGTTCTGGTCTTACGTTAAATCAGTAAGTGGCTCGAAACATCATGTCCAGACACTCCGGGATGATGATGGCATTGAAACAGAGGATGACAAGCGTAAAGCTGAAATACTAAACACCTTTTTCCAAAGCTGTTTCACAGAGGAAGACCGCACTGCAGTTCCTTCTCTAAATCCTCGCACCAACGAAAAAATGGCTGACATTGAAATAAGTGTCCAAGGAATAGAAAAGCAACTGGAATCACTCAACAGAGGAAAGTCCACTGGACCTGACGGGATACCAATTCGATTCTACACAGAGTACACGAAAGAACTTGCCCCCCTTCTAACAGCCGTGTACCGCAAGTCTCTAGAGGAACGGAAGGTTCCAAATGATTGGAAAAGAGCACAGGTAGTCCCAGTCTTCAAGAAGGGTCGTCGAGCAGATGCGCAAAACTATAGACCTATCTCTCTGACGTCGATCTGTTGTAGAATTTTAGAACATGTCTTTTGCTCGAGTATCATGTCGTTTTTGGAAACTCAGAATCTACTATGTAGGAATCAACATGGATTCCGGAAACAGCGATCGTGTGAAACCCAACTCGCTTTATTTGTTCATGAGACCCAGAAAATATTAGATACAGGCTCCCAGGTAGATGCCATTTTCCTTGACTTCCGGAAGGCGTTCGATACAGTTCCGCACTGTCGCCTGATAAACAAAGTAAGAGCCTACGGAATATCAGACCAGCTGTGTGGCTGGATTGAAGAGTTTTTAGCAAACAGAACACAGCATGTTGTTCTCAATGGAGAGACATCTACAGACGTTAAAGTAACCTCTGGCGTGCCACAGGGGGGTGTTATGGGACCATTGCTTTTCACAATATATATGAATGACGTAGTAGATAGTGTCGGAAGTTCCATGCGGCTTTTCGCGGATGATGCTGTAGTATACAGAGAAGTTGCAGCATTAGAAAATTGTAGCGAAATGCAGGAAGATCTGCAGCCGATAGGCACTTGGTGCAGGGAGTGGCAACTGACCCTTAACATAGACAAATGTAATGTATTGCGAATACATAGAAAGAAGGATCCTTTATTGTATGATTATATGATAGCGGAACAAACACTGGTAGCAGTTACTTCTGTAAAATATCTGGGAGTATGCGTGCGGAACGATTTGAAGTGGAATGATCATATAAAATTAATTGTTGGTAAGGCGGGTACCAGGTTGAGATTCATTGGGAGAGTCCTTAGAAAATGTAGTCCATCAACAAAGGAGGTGGCTTACAAAACACTCGTTCGACCTATACTTGAGTATTGCTCATCAGTGTGGGATCCGTACCAGATCGGGTTGACGGAGGAGATAGAGAAGATCCAAAGAAGAGCGGCGCGTTTCGTCACAGGGTTATTTGGTAACCGTGATAGCGTTACGGAGATGTTTAACAAACTCAAGTGGCAGACTCTGCAAGAGAGGCGCTCTGCATCGCGGTGTAGCTTGCTCGCCAGGTTTCGAGAGGGTGCGTTTCTGGATGAGGTATCGAATATATTGCTTCCCCCTACTTATACCTCCCGAGGAGATCACGAATGTAAAATTAGAGAGATTAGAGCGCGCACAGAGGCTTTCAGACAGTCGTTCTTCCCGCGAACCATACGCGACTGGAACAGGAAAGGGAGATAATGACAGTGGCACGTAAAGTGCCCTCCGCCACACACCGTTGGGTGGCTTGCGGAGTATAAATGTAGATGTAGATGTAGATGTAGAGATAATGCACAGGAGATCTGTTTCTGTACAGAGTTGGGAGGGTAATATCGGTCTGTGAAGGCCTTAGCGAGACCCTTGGTGTATCTGGAGAGGGAAAGCTTGTCACTACAGAGGCGGCGGCCATGGGTGGCTAAGCAGTACGAAAGGGATTTCTCGGTGCGGAATGGGTGGTAGTTGTTGAAGTGGAGGGATTGCTGGTGGTTGGCATGTTTGATATGGATGGGGGTACCTATATAGCAGAGGTCATCATCGAGGAAGGTGGTTTGTCGGGTTGAGGATGGCCAAAAGAAGCGAATGAGTAAGATGAGGTTCTAAAAGAGTATAGACAGGGGTTCTCACCCTTGGTCCAGATCATGATGTCATCAATAAATCTGTACCAGGTGAGGGGTTTGTGATTCGGGCTGGTTAGGAAGAATGCCTCTTGATGGTCCATGAATAGGTTGGCATAGGATGGTACCATGTGGGTGCTCATTGCTGTCCTGTGGATTTGTTTGTAAGCAATACCTTCTAAGGTGATGCAATTGTGGGTGATGATACAACTGGTCACAGTGACCAAGAAGATCTTTGTAGGTCAGGAATCAGGCGGGTGTTGGGAAAAGTAGTGTTCAATAGTGGCAAGGCCATGGGCATCAGGGATGCTAGTGTAGAGGAAGGTGGCATCAATAGTGATGAGCAGGGCACTGTGTGGTAAAGGAACAGGAACTGTGGAGATTTGTGGAGGAAATGGTTTGTGTTTTCTATACTGGAGGGTAGGTTATGGGTAATAGGCTGAAGGTGTTGGTCCACAAGAGGAAAGATTATCTCAGTTGGGACACACTAACTGGCCACAATGGGGCATTCTATGTGGTTTGGTTTATGGACTTTAGGAAGAATATAGGAGGTAGGAGTGTTGGGAGTGGTAGGGGAGAGGAAAGAGAGAGGCTCAGTGAAGAGGTTCTGGGATGGGCTTATGGGTTAGAGGAGAGACTGGAGACCCTGTTGGATTTCTGGAATAGGGTCACTGTGGTAGGGATTGTAGGTGGATGCATCTGATAACTGGTGGAGTCCTTCCACTGAGTAATCCCTGAGGTTCAAAACCACAGTGGAGGAGCCTTTGTCTGCAGGTAGGATTTTAACATTAGGATCTTTTTTAGGTGGTAGATTGTGGTTCTTTCTGTGGGCACAAGGGTATGTCCCATGTTGAGGGATTTGGTAAATGATAGTAAGGCAAGGTTTGAGATTAAGAAATTCTGGAATGATAACAGGGAGTGATTTAGGGGCAGTGGGGTGGCTCAGGGTTGGATGGAGAAGCGAACTGAGTCAGGCAGAGCTCAACATTGGCACTGGGTTGAGTCCAATTGGTAGGTTTGGTGGTGAAAAGGTATTACCACAGTAGGGACTGGGAGACAGAGAAAAGGTCTTTAACAAGTCTAGTATGACTGAATTTGGGAGTGGGGCAGGACTTGTTAAAGGCATTCTCTCTTTCTCCCAGTCCCTACAGTGAAAACACTTTGGCCACCAAACCTACCAATCAGACTCAAACCAAAGCCAATGTTGAACTCTGCCTGACTCAGTTCACTTCTCCATCCAACCCTGAGCCACCCCACTACCTGTTAACATTCCAGAATTTCTTGACCTCAAACCTTGTCTCACCATCATTCTTCAAATTGCTTAACACTGCTAACCTTACATCTGCAAGAATCACTATCCGTCATCTCAAAACAGTTCCCAACCTTAAAATCCTACCTACCAACAAAGACTCCACCAATGTGGTTCTGAACAGCAGAGATTAAGTGGTAGAAGGACTCCACCAGCTGTCATCAGATGCATCCACCTAAAAACCCAGCCACAATGACCTCATTTCAGAACCAGCCTCTCCTCAAATCCTTAGGCCCAAGACTATAGTACCTCTTAAGCTGCAATGCATTACATACAAGTGAGGCTTGTCTCTAATAATGCTTATCTTGCAATTGTCAATTTAGGTATGAAAACTCACAGACAAATTATGGTTCACAATATGATGCAGCGTATATCCATTCTGTAAATTATCAGAAACTTGCATTCTATAATTTTAAAAATCAATCATGTTATTATGTGCATTATATCTGGATAACTGTTACACCAGAACAGAATAGAAACTAAACATTAAGCACAAATAAAATAAAATAATTACAAAGAATAAAGCCTAAGGTACATTGTGGCAAAACTATGAAGAGAATTGCAGTTTTTAAACCAACCTGAGTACAGATACTTTGTTGCATTGACTGTGGTTGAGATGGAATTTGAAGCTGAGGATCTTGGGCTGGATGCTTCTGTTGCTGATGCAATAATATTTGTTGCTGGTCCTGTCGTTGCTGATTAAGAAGATGCTGACGCTGTTCCTGCAGCTGAGCAGGTTGGTGCAGTTGTGTTTGACAGTGAGTATTAAGGTGGTGATGGGACTGAATTTGCTGTGTCTGTTGCCGCAGCCTTGAGGGTAGTGATGGTGGTGGTGGTGGTGGTGGTGGTGGTGGTGGTTGTGACTGCTGCAGCTGATGGCGATGATGGTGGTGCTGCTGCTGTTGGTGGTGTTGGTTAGGAAATTGCTGCTGATAATGATGCTGCTGCTGCTGCTGTGGATTTGGCGGTGGAGACTCCTGCTGTAGCAAAGTGTGTGGGCCTATTTGTACCTGTGACCTCGTTTGTTGTAGTGATGTCACTGCTGTTACATGTGGTTCACGTGACTCCACAGCACAAGACGGTCGCAAGTGGTTTTGTACTGGTGTTACAGGCTGTACCTGCATTGGTAAAATATGTGCAGAACCTTCAGCTCCGGCTGCAGTTGATGTCACAGAAGCAGATGGCAGTGGCCTTGACACTGACAGAGGTGCCAACAGCAACACCGGTGTTGTCAGTGTGAGTGTGGCAGTAGCGACTGGCGTCACCTGGATGGGAGAGGCAGAGGATACCGTGGAAGAGGACGTCACCAACGTAGGACAGTCTGCAGTGGGTGGTGCTGTCAATGTTCCAGCAACCTTGGCCAGTACACTTTCCAGGTAGCGTTCTGTGCGTAAACTCCGCTCGCGGAACTCGAACAGTAGATCTAGCTTGTATACACATTCTTCACAGACCATCTTGGGTAATCGATCAGTACTGGCAACCTACAAAACACACATATATTACATTATAGGGATTATTTTAGAATCACTGTAGGCCACAGTCAGTTACAGCACACTCACATACAAAATGTGTAATATTTTCAAAAACAATATAGCCACACAGACTTACTTCATCCCTTCAGTAGTTAGCTTAAGACAATTTTTTTTCCTTGCTTGTAACAGGATTAACTACCTTTTTGGAACTGTATCACATCTCCGTATATATAGCTCAATTACGCACTTATTGCATGTATTATTCACTGACAATCAATTTCATTTTACAAAGAGATCAGTCTCAAGAACTTATACCAGTAGGTATCCATCTCAACCTGTATAGTCCTTCTTACAACAGTTCTCTATATCAAAGACTTTTCCATACCCATGAAAGAATAACATCAATGATTTGACAAACAAACAGTGACATGTACCTTGCTGGAGCATTGGGGCCACAGTGGTTACTGATAGTTTGAAGCAACTTCTAAGAAATGGTCAGAGAATTTAAGCAATGTGATGTGAGTTAGTTAGTTACTTACTTGTTCCATTCATTTTCACAGAGAACACTACACGGCAGACATAGTTCAAAGAGGGGCTTATGCAGGAAATAAATTTATTTTATTATAGATTGTCAATTGCTTAAGTCACACAATCACACATTCTGTCAAGGAACTTCAGATTCCGGAATAACAGGGTACTCTTTTGACCACTGGTACTGCACTGACAAGAGACCAGCAGTAGAATAAGAAAAACTTTGTCTCCTCATTTTCAATGGAAAGTATTATGTAAGATCTCATACATTTGCAAATTTAGTCAAATGTATAACACCCTATACTTCGCAGGCAAGAAAACAAATTTTGGGAGTGTATAAGAAATTCTGGTTCTGTTATTCCATCAATAGCAAAAATGGATCACTTGAGAGTTTGCAGATTTCTATAATCTTTATCACTTCATTTCAACAACACTTTATTCTCCTAACTTGGCACTGCACTCAGTACATCCATTATTATTCTCATTTCAATGCTATAGGCATACCTCATAATCTTAGCACAAGTGAAATTTGTGAATGTATTGAGGGACTCTTGGTAGTGAGAAAGCAGTTGGATGGAGAATCGTCAAGATATGTAAAAGTAACTTTGAATGTGCCCCAGAGGAGTGTGTTGGAACCCTTGCAGTTCATGTCATATAATATTAAGTAAGATCATGATAAAATTTCAGAATGGTACAAAGACTGACAACTTTCTTTAAATGTTCAGAAATTTAAAATTGTGCACTGCGCAAAAGACAATAATGTGATATCCTATGAATACAATACAAATTAGTCACAACTAATATCGGTCAACACATAAGAATACCTCGGTGGTATGGGGGGACACATAGATGCACTGTGTAAAAAGATAAACAAACAGATCTTCATCATGCATAAAACAGCTAAGACTGTGGATGATAAAGCCCTCAGATCAATGTATTATGGACTTGTCTTCCCACATTTGTCTTATTCAGCTCATATATGGGGAAGTGCACAAGCTGGCTACTTAAAAAGAACATTCACAATTCAGAAAAGGGCAGTGAGATGCATTGCAAAAATACCACCAAGACAGACCTGTAGGCAAGCTTTTGTACACTATAATATTATGACAGTATATTCACTGTACATATACCAAAGCATAATGGCAGTAAGGTCAAGCAATAAACACCTCCTAAATAAAGATGTACGCAAACACAGTACAAGAGGAAATCAAAATTACTGCATGATAAACAGAAATCTAAAATTGTCTATGACTGCCCCTGAAGAAGCAGGCAAAACGTTTCTATTAAACTCCCCAAAATCATTAAAAAAGAAACAGACCTAAAATTTTTTAAAAATCATCTGAAACTTTTTATTAAACTCCGCAAAATCATTAAAAAAGAAACAGACCTAAAATTTTTAAAAAAATCATCTGAAACTATATCTCACAGAGAAATGTATATACAGTTTGAATGAATACTAAGATGGTGTTTAAATATGTTATATCATTACTGAAATGTACCTTCAAAAATTATCATTTCTGTATGTTATTTGGATTTGTGTGTATATATAATGTGAAACATGTAATACCTTTATATGCTTATAGACTTTTTCTGTTTAATTATTTGTTTCATTTATATATAATGAAATCAAGTTTGATGTTGATAGCCTATTGTATGACACACCCAATACTCTCAGCTGGATTTTCAGCTGGAGTCCATGGGCAAAGAATAAATAAATAAATAAATAATGGGACAGTCACATGGGCTAAAATATAGGTAAAAAGTGTGGCAATCTCCAGTTCATTAGTATAACAGCAGGAAAACGCAATCAGTCTATGAAGGAGACTAGTTTATGAAAGACTAGTAGGGTATATCCTAGAATACTGTTCAAGTATGTGGAACCCATACCAAATAGAACTAATGGAGGATACTGAAAACATACAACAAGGGGCATCACAGATGGTTGCAGGTTTGTTTGACCAATGGGAGAGCATCAGGACATGCAGAAAAACTTGAACTGACAAATACTTGAATGTACAAGCAAACTATCCTGAGAAAACCTACTTAGTTTCAAGAACTAAGGTTAAATGGTGAATCTAGGAACTATAACAACTATTTACTACTCCCATAGGTATTGCAAAGACAATATTAGACTATTTAAAGGTATGCACAGAGACATTTACACTCCATACATAAATGGAACAGAAAAAAAGTGCTAATAACTGGTACAATGGTGAGTACCCTCTTCCAAACACTTCGCATATAGATGTAGATTCAGATATCTACAGATTTTACTGTAAGTTTTCAAACACAAACACCTTTCTCCTACACAATAACCTGATGTTCACAATTCCCATGACTGTGTTTTGTATATTTAGTAGGAATGCGCCACCATACAATGTGGTGAATGTCAACTAGAAAAAAATGTGCTTGGATGTAAATATTTATTACCAATAGAATAAAATATACATACTAAATGTACATATGGTATTATTCACCTTCTCTATTGGTGATCTTTCATGAGCTGAACTTATTAGTCCACTGACTAGTTCCCCCTTGATCTCTGCCTTAACATCATATAGTTCAAAGATGTGTTTCTTAATCTCATGCCTAGCTGCTAGCTACTCCCTTTATCAAAGAGGTTATCACAAATTTTTATTTCAGTCACTTCTTTGATGGTGCTATTCTGGAAACCATTTGTCTCTTTAACAACAGATGCTTCATTGAATGCAGTGTCTGTTTTCCAGAGCATGTTCTGCTACCACTGATTTCTCAGGACACCACAGGCAAAAAAAAAAAAGCCTCTCATGCTCTATATGCACTGTTCAATAATAAGTAAAGCCTGTCCAATGTAGCACTGTCCACATACGAACACTATTTTATATATCTTTGGTGTTCCAAGGCCTATATTATCTATCACAGACCTCATGAGTTGTCAAATCATTGATGGCAGCCTGAAGACGGAACTGAGTTTATGCTTCTTTAGGAATTAGATAATCTTTCACTTACTGAGCCACAGAACGGCAAAACAACAAGCTTCTTCATGTCCTCCTCAGGGGCCTTCCACACATGTGCCTTCTGTGAAATGGGTTGCAAATTTTTTTTGTTGTAGCTGTTTTCCTTAAAAACTTTTGATAAGAGGCTCAGTTGTTCCAGCAAGTTTTCAGCATCCGAAACAATTGCTGCTTGATGCATAATGGTCCTCAGAGCAGAACTTTTCTGTCTGGTTGTCTGCAGGTACCATTCCTTGTGGGGGGTGGGTTTCCAGTAAAAACTGTGGTTGAGGCACTCATTTCCTTAGATGAGGACATCAAGAGCCCACAAGGCACCATCCATCTTTATTTCTGTTGTGAACTTGATGTTATGATGAATGTTGCTGATGTGATAAAAGAGCACTCCCAGCTTTTCACATTCATGTGGCCAGGCAGTAAATGTGTCATCTACATAATAGTAAAAGCAACTAGGCTCTGCAGGAACTGTGTCCAAAGCAATGTCCTCAGAGTACTCTATAAACAAGTTGGCTATAACTGGAGGATGTGTTGTGTTGCACAATGAACATCATCTTGGTGGGCTTTAATGTGGGCAACAGCATTGGTGATGCAAGCGACAAGTTCTTCACATGTACTCATCTTTGTTGCATGCACATTCCCCTTTAATCAGCCCCATAAATAAAGGATAATAGTGTTAGGTCAGGTGACATGGTAGGCCAATTAATGGGTCTGCTACGGCCAATCCACCATTGTAGAGACATGTTATTCAGGTAGTGGGATACTTGTCTGGTAGAGTGAATTGGTGACCTAGCATGGTGCAGGTACATCTGCCTTTGCTGGTCTAATGTCAGGAGTTCCAAAAGTGCAGGTAGGTCTTCTATCAAGCAATGTGTGTATGCTTTGGCTGACATGTAACTTGGCAGGAACACAATCCTATCACTGGGTCATCATACCATGCTCAGTGTTCACAGGAAACCTAACTTGGAACCTAGTTTCCCTGGTGTCATGTGGGTTTTCCAACACCCATGTATGAGAACTGCGGGTGTTCATGATACTTTTGCATGTAAATGTAGCCTCATCTGTAAATGAAGTGTATTGCACAATGTTTCTGTGTACAGCCAACAATTCACAAAATTGTTGCCTGCCTACTGAGTCACCTGGAGTCAAATGGATGGGCTGCACAAGGAATGGGTATAAGCCCTCGGAATGTAACATATGCCACACTGATATTTGTGGAATATGGAGCTGACCGCTAATGCACCTTATACTGGGTACAGGTGGTGGGAATCCGCTGTACCGTTGCAATAATATCTTCCCATTCCTCAACTAATTGGACGGCCTCAATGTTCTCATGTTATGTGTACAGTGGGTACTATTCCAGATTCACAAAATGTTTGAAAAATCCTAGGAAATGCTCTGACACAGGGGATTCATGGAACAGGAAAATGTCTCTGGCATTCTCTCACAGCCACACAGGCACTGCCATTACAATACCTGACGTAAAATGGGTATGCTCGCAGCTGTTGCCTCGGTGTGACATAATGGTGCTGCCACATGTTGGAGAATCCCCACACTGCTTGTAGGATGAATCAGTCATCTGTTCCACCATTATTCTGTCCACCACAGCATCTACATAGCATTTCAGCAAGTAATATTCACATTTTTCTTTATAATCATTTATGTATGTGTGCAGTCTTCAACCAGCTCCAGTTCCGTAACAATAAAAAATCGGACACACGTTTATAGGACTTTTACAGTTTATTTTCACATGTAGAATCATCTCACAAATTATGAGACATTCCTTCTGAACACCCTGTATAGTACTGCAGTGAGCACTGGTGACACCATAGACAGCAGTAGAAATTACACAACAGCTGCCACTTGACAATGGCCAGAAGCACTAAGCAAAAAGCTCCAATTCACATGGTTGAAAGCTTGAAATAATTTTGTAAGTAGGCCTGTATATCTCCATGAAACCATGAGTTTGTACAGTGAAAAATTGTCTGTTACTGTATTGTTTCTTCCCTGCATACTTGTTAGGAAATTCAAAGTGGAGGAGGAGCAGGAACACAAGTGTATTATTACTATCTTCTCAGTAGTTGCCCATGTAAGCCCATATGTTAAGTCTCCACAAGACAGCTAACTAATATTTACCCTAAAAATTGCACTTAACACTTTTCCACATTTTAGACAGAGAATTATAACTACGAGATTTGCAAAGTGCAGTTCTGTTCCTGCGAGATAACGGGATGTTAAGTCCAACTTGCAAAATTTAAACTTTCTATCATATTCGTAATAGCCACACATGGCATCATTTTTGGCTGGAGGGTAGCAAGCCTGCTCAAACCCATGACCAATTTAGGAAGTTTTAAATGGATATGCACTCTGTTTAATACTGCCTAAATCATCCATGGGTTGATGCAATCTGCCACACTTATTAAAAAAAAACAGGCAGTGTGTGTGTGTGTGTGTGTGTGTGTGTGTGTGTGTGTGTGTCTCTCTTCAGCTGAACGTATTACTACAGCTATGTCAAGCATCCTGTGTCAGCGCACACACGCGCGCGCGCGCGCGCACACACACACACACACACACACACACACACACACACACACACACACACACACACACACACACACACGAGGCTCCATAACACGACATTGCACATAAAATTCAACAAAATCTGCAAAACGAATGACTAAATTCCACATTACATTAAAGTAAAAGGTTAAAAACAGTTTTGCAGTGGCACAAAAGTAAAAGTTATTTGCAGAACGGTATTGGTTACTAAACACAATTAAGATACTATATTAAAAAAAACAGTACCTAAACATGATACTGTAAGAAACTCATTTAGAATTAGCACACAACATAGAAAACCCCGTAGTTCCCATGGCACTGATAGAAAAATCTTAACACAACACATACACAGCAGTGAAATATTTACAAAATGAGAAGAAGCAGAAAATAATGAAACTAACAATAAAAAAGACACAAAAATACATTTACATTTGGCATGTGAAACCACAAGAACATTAACACATTTCCACTCATATTTAGTTAACCTGACAGACAGAACTACGAACAAGAAAAAATGCTCTTGGAAAAATGGTTGAAACACTGCACCAACAGCAAGGTTAACAACCAATACACAGAAAATTTCAGAGTAGAAACTGAACACATCCTCACATCTGAGGAACAACATAATAATTGTGAAATACACATAGGACTGATGAAAGAAGTGGTAAAAAAAAAAGAAAAGAAATAAAGAGCATAATTTAAAAAATTGGAAAACACATAATAAGAATAACTGAACAGAAGCAGCCACAATGAAAACGTTAAAACAAAAGTTTATAACAATAACACTGCAAAACAAGATCAGACACTGGAAATGTAACAGTACTTATGGGCAAAGAATAATACATCAGAAAAACCAAGGGATACACAAACTCCAACACAATACAAAAACTGAAATCAGATCCAAATACATGATTTCAGGCAAACCTGAAATGAACACTGAAAAACATCAAATTTGTGCTTACTGATAAACAGAAATACTACATAACACAGAAAAACCCACAAGCACCGACACTCCGCAGCCAACCATAAATACATAAGGACAGCATGCCAGTGATACCCGTTATTAACTTCAGGAAAGCCCCAACGTATTACATAGCCAAACATCTTCCAAAGTTAACCACAAAACACTACAAAACAGAAAGCAACAGAACAGTGATAAACAAAGACCTAATAGAACACATCCAAAACGTACAGGTACCACACACAGCATCAATGTTTCATATAACATAGAAAAAAATGTATAGCTCCACCCTTATCACCGAAACAATAGGCACTGTAGAACAAAATCTCACATTCCACAGCAACCTCACTACAGAAACAACAAATATGTTGAGACTGACAACCAAACAAAACTAATTCCGTTTGAAAATGAATATTATCTGCAAAATGATAGACTGCCCATGGGATCCCCAATAACAGGAATATTAGCAAGTATTTTTAGCAGTAATCTAAAAAAATCATATATTTGAAAATATAACCACTAATAAAAGATTTAAAATCACATATTGGTACAGATATGTGAACGACATTATTTGTCTGGTACATGAGCCAAACAAAAAAATTGATGAACTCTACTCTGAAATCAACAAAGCACATCCAAACTTAAAGCTCACAAATGTGAAAGAAAAAGAAAATCAAATAAATTTTCCTGACAGAACAATAATAAAAGAAAATGGCAAACATATATTTAACATCTTCAGAAAACCAACAGCCACAGACACAATTATCCATTCCACACCTAATCATCTCCACAACCAGAAGCTTGCAGCACTAAGACATATGTTGCATAGATTAAACAGCATCCCATCCAACAAAAGAAACTACGAAAAAGAAATGAGTCAGTCATAAAAAATGACTAGGAACAACGGGTATGACACATATGTAGTACACAGACTCAATCAAAAAATAAAAACACAAATACAAAGCAAACACATTTCCAGAATATCAAAAGATGCAAGCTCACAAACACACTCAACACACATACTACATAATGACATCATCACACAGAAAAGAAGCAGGTGGTACACTATGACTTACACACATAAATTAACACACAGAGTGGAAAACATACCTAAGCAACAGGGCTTCCAAATAGCATATAAAACTATCCAAACCCTACAGCCAAACTTTAGCCAACCAACAATCGAGAGGGATGAATTCCAGGGATCAGGAACGTACAAACCTAAATATCAAAGTTGTGATGAAATATACACAGGCATAACATGCAGGAATTTTAAAATGTGGTACAAAGAACAAATCAGGTGTTGGAAGTACGAAACAAGCCATTCCACATTTCCAGAGCATTTTAAACACTGTAACCACCCTCCTGCAAACATGGGACAAGATTTTAAAATAACCAGAATAAACAACAATGACAAATACCTTACACAAATGCAAGAAAACTTCCACATGCAGAAAGCAATTTCTGGAAATAAACACACATTTTCCGTAATATAGGAGATGCTATTAAACCACAGGAAAATAAATTTCAGTGCCAATGTGTGCAAGACATGGAGCATCCCAGTAGTTTAACTGCATTAAGTGAATGTCTCTTATCAGTTTCTAGAGTTAAGTGAATGGTAACCACTGACTTCGTGGTGTGCCAGATGTAAGTCTGAGGAGCTCAATGCATGTTTGCATAACCTATTGTCATTAGCACAATTCATCATGACATGTTACAACATTACACATTGAGGTGAAGCAGGTTGGCACTGCAGTACACCACTGTAATTCAACAAGACAAAGCACTGTTCCAGTTTGATGATGTTATCCATGACTATTTAAATGTTGTCTTCTGAAGGCAAGTGGGTTGGATGAATCTCCCAGGGTTCAATCAATATACTAAAGGTCCATGGAAGAAAATTAAATAAAATGAAGAAACTTTAATTGTGTGTTTGAAACTTCATTGAACTTGTTATCCCAGATGCAATGCAAAATCTTGTTCATGTAACACAGTAACAACGAAAACAAATATCTGAACTGTGTTTGGGCTACCCTAAAGCTTCTACCTAGTGTAGGGAGACCATAACTGCAACACAGCAGTGTCTGTTAAAACATACGAAGTGCTTAAATAATAAATGCACTATATAAGTAATCAACATGCAGTAAAACTAATCTTACGGAAAACAAGCAGCATGAACTCATCTTTTAATATGATTAACTGTTACATTAAAAATAAATTATATTTTGAGTGTCACGTTTTTATTTTAAACGAATAATTAACAGACACATTCCACACATACAGTTCCGTCAATGAACACGAAACAGAAGCCAAACTAAATGTCAAAATGTGTATTTTGGGAGGAAAAATAAACCAGATATCACGAACAGAAAACTCTCGCATTCAATGGGTTACCTGAAGGATTACAGTTCAAACAGAACCAGGTCTAACAATACAACAACATCATTAATGTAAACTTGTGGTTCAAGGTAAAAATTTTGTTTATACAGACACACGAAATCATGCAGGCTATTGGGTTGCATTCTAATACTCAAACGGTGTGTACTGTAGACACGCAGCTAGTCTTATGTGTAAACAATAAACGCCGTATTGTCGTGTGCACGTAAAACAGAGCTGTCGGCACATCACAAGGTATTTGATGGGCTAACGATGAGTACTTTACGTATTCCCAAACAAAACGAAAAATAGCTGTGAACACGTCTCACAACGAAGCATACCGATTCATGAGCTGTAGATTTTACACAACAATCCAAATCAGCAAAGTGCATATGAACGAGCGCGATTGTCTACATATTAAAGAAGCTAGTGCGATGCAATATGCTCAATATGGGCAGTAGGTTGGAAATTACTTTCATGCATTCTATTTTAAGGCAACTGATAGGTAAGGTTGCAGGCAGGAGGAATACAAATCTTCACTCTTCCGTTACTCTTGGGGCTTAAATTTTAGTTCAGGACGGGCACTTTTGAGGCAATACTGCTGCGAGTAGTGAAAAGTGTCAGCATACCTGCACCGGTAAACATGCTTTTATCTTTTTGAAAATCTGACGGGTATCTCCCTCATCTTCAAAAATTGGTAAGCCGACTAAGACATTTGTCTTCGCCGCGCAAAGTCTGCACAGCTCATTGAACTCCTCGGTGCTTAAAGGCACACTTTCAAGAACGGCTGTCATTTTTTTCTGTCGGGGTCCTTGCTATTGCTACAATTAGGAACATCGCGTCTTGTTCAACACGCGCGCCTCTTTCTCTAGGCGCCGGTCTTTTCTCATTATTCCTCCTACTCAATGCCCTCGATGACATTAAGTCGTCAATACAACAAACATGTCACTTGCGTTAAACCAAAGATGCTTCTTAAAGTAAATTAACCAACGATCTCCTTAAGAAAGAGACGCTGTAGCCTTGACTTGTGTCTAGCCCCAGAAGTGCAATTACGGCTCCACGGACCTGAACCCTCGGGGGAAGAGCCGAATGTTGAGAGTTAATTATTTTTCTATGCTTGTTGTTATATTTGGTTTTTATTTGTAGCAATTCTCTCTATTCTATAATAACTAGATCATACCGAACAAAAACTGAACACATATTTTCTCTTAAAAAACAACGTAAGAACCTTGGAAAACAGTTGATACAAAGAATAAATGCAAGCGCTGAGCTCATTGGCCACCTCACTACCATGTCTGGGCTACTGTCGACTCTCGACCATCCACATATCACTGTAAAAACCAATTCACGTTGTACGTCACGTCGCGTACCGTCAAAGCATTCCGCAGTGCATTTCAGGTGGCAGCATCCACATTGGCCGCCCCGTTCCTTCACGTCAAGTCACGGCATCTCATTTCATTTCACTTCATTTTTACTGGTCCTATTAATAATTTGTTGTACAAAGTATACAGAATTATTTAGGACAAGTCATTGTGATTTACAACACACGTGTTTAAATCGTGTAAGAATATTTACATTGATTTATGCTTGATATTATCACAACCGAAAATTCAGGTTACATACATGATATTTAACACAAGTAATTTAAACGATTTTTTACATTAAACTTTTGATTAATATTTCATTCTTCTTTTTTAATATTTGGCAATAATGTTTTTGTTTCAAGATATTCATCTATGCTATAACACCACTTTTGCAATGAATATTTATGTACAGCAGTTTTAACTTTTGAAGTGTCTTTTATTGTTTTAATTCTATTAGGTAGGTTATTGTATAGTCTGTTTCTTACTTGCAGTGGTCCATTATGTTTTAGTGTTGTGTATGCATGTTGAACATGTATATTCTGCTTTCTCCTTGTGTTATAAGGATGAATACTCTGTTTAGTTGATAAAAGATTGCTGCTATTTTCTAAGATTTCCCTAAAAATATTATTACTTGTAAAATATATAGACAAGATAGTTGAAGAAGGTGAAGTTTCTTAAGTAGGGGCTTGCATGAGTTTCTTGAGGCAGCAGTTTCTATGAGTCTTACAATTGTCTTTTGGCATATAAAACAACTTTTGTTAGCAGATGCGTTTACCCAAAAGATTATGTCATATCACAGGAAGGATTCTGCCTGGGCGAAGTATACACTTTTTATAGTCTCTTCCTATGTGCAACCAGAAAGAATTTTGATAGTATAACAAATCGTATTCAATTTATTTGTCATGTATTTTGCATGTCTGACCCATCTTAGATTATCTTGGATCCATATTCCAAGAAATTTTGTAGAGCTCACATTTTCTAAAGGTTCTGATAAACAACTCTATGTCTGGTGTTAAGAAACTTCACATTCTTCAACTACCTTGTCTATATATTTTACAAGTAATAATATTTTTAGGGAAATCTTAGAAAATAGCAGCAATCTTTTATCAACTAACCAGAGTATTCATCCTTATAACACAAGGAAGGAGCCTCCACGCGTGCACTATCTGAGATAACAGACCGAGAATCATCTGTCAGATAATGCCGGCGCCCCCAGAAATGTTGCAATAAAAGACAACGGCCAATCCTCCCAACACTGGAAAAGCAAAAAGAATGGGCTCTTCTCAGAGACAACTCTGACGATTGCAAGCCTAAACCTAGAGGGTATCACCAAAAACAAACAACAAATCATATCACAACTTTGCCGCACGCACAAATGGGACATACTGTGTATACAAGAAACACACAAGAAAGAAGGGGCAATAAGACCAGAAATAGAAGGAATGAAATTAGCCATAGAAAATCTACATCCTAAATATGGCAGCGCTGTCTTCACAAAACCTGAGATGGCCATAATATCAACTAACAGAACTACATACAATAACATAGAATTACTGACTGTCGAGTGTAGCACCTTCACTGTAACTTCAGTATACAAGCCGCCCGGAGAGAAGTTCAACATGACTTTGCCGCCAAACTTCAACAACCACAAAACACAGTTCATCTTAGGAGACTTCAACTGCCACAGCACATCATGGGGCTACAAACATACAGATGACAACAGACATAAATTAGAGCAGTGGGTGGAAATAAATAACTTATTCCTGATCCATGATCCCAAGCTACCATGCTCGTTCAGCAGCAAAATCTAGAAGTGCGAATACAACCCTGATATTTGTTTTGCAAGTGCAAATGTGGAAGACCGATGCTTAAAAACTGCATACGCACCTCTTCCTAAATCACAACACCGACCTATCTGAATCCAAATATACGCTGCTTTGAGAACAACGAAAATACCATTCCACAGACGCTTCAACCTTAAAAAAGCTAAATGGACAGAATATGCTGTGGAACTGGATGCAGAAATAAAAAATCTACACCCAATTCCAGAAAATTATCAAACTTTCGTAGAGACCCTCCAAAAGATTTCTCGAAGACACATAACCCGAGGCTGCAGACAGCATTTCATCCCAGGTCTCTCTGACAGATCAAAGAACATCCTGAGGGAGTACGAAATGCTTTACGAACAGGACCCCTTTAGTGAAGAAGTAGTCCAGTGTGGAGAAACACTAATGGAACTGATTAGTGAATCAAGACAAAGGAAATGGGTCGAAACTCTGGAAAGAATGGATATGACCCACAGCAGCAAAGTCGCTTGGAACTTAATAAGAAAACTTAATTGTGACTTTGGGACAGCTAAACAATGCTCTTCAGTAACACCCAATCAAATTGGCCATCAGCTCCTACTAAATGGAAAACCCAACAAGAAATGTTAGAAAATAAAAATCAGTAGAATTCAGAGTCTAGAGTCAAGCATGTTCGAAATACCATTTACCATGAAAGATCTTAATCATGGAATAAACTCAATGAAAAACGAGAAAGCAGCGGGATTCGACGATATATGTGTGGAACAGATCAAACAGCTCGGACCTAATGCCAAGCAATGGATCCTGCAGCTCTTTAATCATTGCTTAAAAACGTGTAAGATCCCAAAGATGTGGGGGAAATCAAAGGTAGTGGCGCTACTAAAACCTAAGAAAGACGCAGGTCAACCGAAGAACTACCGCCCAATAGCACTCCTGTGCCATCTGTACAAACTGTACGAATGAATAATCCTAAACCGCATAGCAAATATCGCAGACTAAAAGCTCATTCCCCAACAGGCACATAGAGGAAGAGTTTGAAAACAAACAAATAACAGGTGTAGCATTGGTGGACTGAGTTCTGCATACAACACAGTCAACCACAGAATGCTCATGGAAAAACTGTACTGGACATTTAAGGATCATCAGTTCACAAAATCATTGAATCTCTGCTGCAAAACAGACAGTACTATGTAATGAAACTTCCTGGCAGATTAAAACTGTGTGCCCGACCGAGACTCGAACAGGTCCCGAGTTCGAGTCTCGGTCGAGCACACAGTTTTAATCTGCCAGGAAGTTTCATATCAGCGCACACTCCGCTGCAGAGTGAAAATCTCATTCTAGTTCTATGTAATGCTGGACGGAAAAAAAGCCGATGGCATCGACAAAAGAACGGTCTAGCCCAGAGCAGTGTGCTGGCCCCCCTACCATTTAACCTATACACCAATGATCAACCAACACCGGAACCTACTACCCATTTCTTGTATGCCGATGATGTGGCCATCACAGCGCAAGGAAATAGCTTCGAGGAAGTAGAAGGGAAATTAGAAAGCTCGCTACACGTAATGTCTGAATACTATAAAGAGAACTCCCTCAAACCAAATCCATCTAAGACACAGGTTAGCGCTTTCCACCTCCGCACAAAACAGGCAAACAGGAAGCTGAACGTCACCTGGAATGGCAACAAACTGGACCATACGGACAAACCAACATACCTTGGTGTCGTGCTGGATAGATCACTGACGTACAGATATCACTGTGAAAAAACCTGCGAAAAAGTTGCTGCCAGGAACAATATTTTAAGAAAACTGACGAATAATAAATGGCGAGCTAGTCCGACTGTATTACGAACAACTGCTCAAGTACTTTGCTTCTCCACAGCAGAATATGCATGCCCTGTATGGTCCCGATCCACACATGCCAAAAAAGTCACTACAGTCCTTAATGAAACATGCAGGCTAACAACAGGATGCATGAAACCCACTCCACTTGGGAAAATATACAAAGCTGCTGGATTCTCATCTCCTGAATCCCGAAGAATTGCGCACGAACATACAGAAAAAGTTAAACAGATTTTCGACGAGCGCCACCCTAGCATGGTTCTTCATGTGGACGTAGCAGACTTAAATCCCGCAAGAGATTTCTCACTATTGAATTGAACGAGCCTCCAAAGGACTACCCTGCCTCACGAGAAATACCCAGCGGCAGTACATAAAGCTGGAAGATTTGGAGAACTCTGAACCGCATCAATACAGGCGTAGCACCAGTTAAAGCAAACCTGGTCAAATGGGGCTTCTAGGACGAAGGAGACAACAAATGCGACTGTGGTGAAGTTCAGGATATGGAACACCTTCTACAGTGTTCCATCTGCCCCACAAGGTGTACCCTTGACGAACTATGGCTTGAGAAGAGAGAAACATTGGACTTGGCCCGCCATTGGGCTGAAAGGCTTTGAAACAAATCTCCGGACACGAAAAAGTAAAGTAAGTAAGTGGACATTTATTTTACACAGTGTTCTTCTGTGTTTATTATTAAATTGTTTCCAGAAAACCAGTCTGTAATGTGTATGGTACAATTTTCAATCTCATGCAGTAATTTTTCTCTAGTTCTTCCTTTTACTATCACATTTGTGTCGTATGTGAATTTTAAGTACCTATGGTGTGGACTGGTCGGTTCCAAGTCATTTACAAAGAGTAGAAACAGAATTGGTCCAAGAATGGAGCCTTATGGTATACGGTACTTAATCCTTTCCTTTTCTGAGCACTAGGTTCCCTGCCTGGAAGGCACACTCAAATAATTGCTCTCTGTTTTGTGGCTATGACATTATCCATTCATAGGCTGGGACCCTAATACCTACAGATTCAACTTCCTTAACCAAGATGTTGTCACTAATGACATCGAATGCTTTAGAGAGGTCTACAAATATAGCTGAGATATACTCTTTGCTGTCTGTTGCATTTAAGGCATCATTTATGATTGCAAAAGTAGCAGTCTTAATAGATTTAGATTTTTGGAATCCACATTGTGTATCTGAGAACTAATTACTTTTCTATGAAATGATTAGTCTTTTAGAATTGATTTTTTCAATTATTTTGAAAAACGAGATAGCAGTGAAATAGGCCTATAGTTGGTATTTCTGTTTTTATCCCTTTCTTGAAAAGGGGTTTCCTTTTGCTATCTTCACACAACCCAAATGACAGAGAATATTTACAGATGTCGACAAGTGGCCTGGTTATGAGGAGAACACATTTTCTTTGGGACGTAGTCACAGATGTTGTCAGTAGCAACATAGATTTGGGCTTCAGTTCTTTGATTACAGCAGGTACTTCCTTTCCATTAGTGGGGCACAGAAAATTAAATTTATTATTTATAGTACATGTGGACTGATTTCTGGGAGTACAATGTAAATTTTGATTTATAAGATGTTCAACTATCTGTGTAAAGTAGGAACTGAATTTATTTGAAATTTTTGTAGATTCAGTTATCACAGATGACTTCTCCATTAAGCAGTTAATATTATGGAAATTTGCCTGCTCTGTCATAGTTTCCTTGCTTACAATATTCTGTATGCCTTTCATTTCATTGGTGGAATTTTTTATGTATGTGCCATTTGCCATTATGTTTGCTTGTTTGACAACGTTTTTGAAGATCTTCTTATAGGTTTTCTAATAAGTAACAAATTCTGATATGTGAGTTGTCTGGACTACCTGTGTAGTAATCATTTTTGTTTGAGCATATCAGAATCCCAGAAGTGATCAAGCGATCCATTTATTTTTTTCCTAGTGTATATTTTCCTCTGCATTGGAGGGGAGCACAATTCAAAATAGTAGGAAAAATTGCTAATAAAGTTACTAAATTTTCAATGTGTGTGTTTGCAGTTATAAATCTCATTCCAGTTTTCTTTGTTCAAGTAATGTAGAATGTGTAAAGTGGTTTTCCATCTGCCTTGGCAAATGCGGACTGCTTCCCCTTATTCCACCTCAGATACACTATGTCAGCGAATGCTGCTCAAACACTGTCTCCACGTACACATACACCATAATTACTGTACCACATAAACACTAGAGGCTAACTCATCTGGTATGAGATGTTCCCAGGGGAGTCCACTGGGAGGCAACGGGACAATAACCCTAGGTTCAGTGTGGGGCAGTGCTGGGGAGGGTAGACTGCTGTGGCCTGTTTGAGGTTGTGAACCACTGAGGGCTACAGTGGGACAAAGCCTCTCTGTCATTTCTATGTCCGTGGTTTTATACACAATACAGAATGGAGAAAGTGATTTATATTTTCCTTACTGTAGTTCTTACTACTGGTTGTTCAGCAGTGTTTAAATTGCAGCTCAGTTTCCATACCCAGAGAGAGTTTTTGAGCTGTGTGATCCCCAAAGGCCTTGTTTAATGTCTCTATTTTATAGTTAATTTCTTCGTTTAGAAATATCTGGTGATAGATGAGGTCCTTGTGATACAAGTTGCTGTTTCTATGGTAGATTTCATTTTAAAAGTTTGCAAGAGATTCAATAATTAATTCTTTTTTTTTCTTTGGTGTCCTTTGCAAAGTCAATGGTGCTTTTGCACCATATACAATAACTCTTTTGATTCTTTGTGTTAGTCCCTAAAGTTAATATTCCATACTTTTTAGTAAAGTATTTATGTCAGCCTACCCCCCATGAACCATGGACCTTGCCATTCGTGGGGATGCTTGCGTGTCTCAGTGATACAGATGGCCGTACCGTAGGTGCAACCACAATGGAGGGGTATCTGTTGAGAGGCCAGACAGACGTGTGGTTCCTGAAGAGGGGCAGCAGCCTTTTCAGTAGTTGCAGGGGCAACAGTCTGGATGATTGACTGATCTGGCCTTGTAACACTACCCAAAATGGCCTTGCTGTGCTGGTATTGCGAACGGCTGAAAGCAAGGGGAAACTACAGCCGTAATTTTTCCCGAGGGCATGCAGCTTTACTGAGCATGGAGAGCTGCATCAAACCAGTCTCAGGACTGAAGACAACGACAACAACAACAACATTTATGTCACTAGTTGGAGCTCTGTATAAATAAATAATGGCTAGTTTTGTGTCCACTATCTCAACTCCTGATAGCTCTTCATCTTTTTCCTTCATTACTTCAACAGGAAATTTTGTATCTACAATGTTTATATTATTTCTCACAAATAAACAACTGCCACCATGTTTAAGAATTTTTCTACAGAAATGACCACCTAGCACATAGTTAGGTAGGGGCACAATATGTAACTTATCCTCATCAAGCTAATGGTCCATGAGACATAATAATGAAGTACTTTTTACTTCGTTTCCTAAGAGGATTTATATTTCACTTATTTTACTGGTTAGTGAGTGCACATTTTGATGAAAAAGAACGAAGTTTATATTTTTGTATTTTACTAGTGAGTTTTTATTTTGTGTCTCCACAGAAACTCCTGTCTGTGAGGTGGAGGTCTGCATTCTCTTGATATTTTCCTCCTTATCTTGGTGTTGTCTGAAGTTGTGGCCTCCACTGTGATGGGTTGGTATCCTTTTGTGATCTTGCTATTTCTGCTGGTGCTGCTACTGTTGTTGATGCTGTTGATCCTGCTAATATTGGTGAAGGTACTGCTACTGTTATCACTTTCTCAGGTGCATTTTTGTTTCTCCTGCTGCTGCTGCTGCTGCTGCTATTGTAGCTGCTGTTCCAGTTGACCCTTCTGTTACTTTGGCTTTTACTGATTCTGCTGTTGCTTCTGGGTGAGGCATAACTGCATCTGTCTGTAATCCAGTGTCTGCTGCTGCAGGTTGTAAGGCTGATCCTTCTGGCAATAGAGTAGTGGGTCTCACAGTCCACTATTCGATGCAGTTTTCAGAAAATCCTTGATTTTTTGGCCTAAATATATTTTGCCATTTTTGTTTCTTTGCATTCCGCACTTTGTGAAACGAGCTCTTTCTAAGTGATCTGTGGCGAGAAATAAAGCAATTGTAATCGATTTGCAAATTTTTTGTATATCCTGTTTGCTTTCTGAATTTCTTTGTTTACACAGTATGGAAGGATTAGGCCGTGCCTGTGTGGAATGCCTATAACAACAACAGATTGATTCTGTATTTGATTTAGAATAAGATTGAGTTGCTTCTTTTAATTCATTTCTATAAACATTATTTGCACCACTGAGGATTACAATGCATTGATTCTGCGTCGTGTTATTTTCGTTTATAGGCGTACAATTTTTTACGATTTCTCAAATACGAGCGCCTGCTTTTATGAAACCTGTAGCTTTCAGTCCATACTGGTAGTACAAAGTTTCTATAATTCCTCTGCCATGATTGTCTGCATATAACACAGTCTCTATTTCTTTACGATTTATGACTGCATTCTTTGTTTTGTTTACGATATTATTTTCCCGCGCAGTTGTTTGAACGGAAATTTCGCTTGCATTCCTGTACCATTTTTCCCGCATGTAGTTCGAAATGGGATTACAGTTTATGGCTTGTAAGTGATCTGTTTTTACAGGTTGACAAGCACTGGTTCACTCAAAGATTAGGGCAAGAATGTTTTTCCGCCCTATGCACCAGTAACTGAAGCAAGTTCTAATACACACTGTGCCATGTGTTCCACCTTGCTGATACATCCCCTTACTGCTGCGATGTCCTGTTTCAGTACTTTCTTTTGGTCCTAAACAGCACATTTCCGTTGCCACTTCACAGTCGTTACAATAAGATTTACAATTGCACATGTTACTATTTAAGACGATCTGGGATAAACACTGTGATGACTGTACGTTTCTGAGCCTTATCTAAGACATTTTACCGCATTTTCAACATATGATATACCCTTGATTGACTCTAAATAGCGTTTGCCTAGGACTTCTACACGCACTGCCACGCCAGGGTTTCTCGGGAACAAAGTTTTGACAGCTGGAGTCATCCGTCCATTGTTGATCACATGACCACGAAGCTCGTTTCCTAGCAGTATATGGTCTACGGTCATACTCAGAACTCAACATTTCCTTTTGAAGTTGTTTTTGTGGTTGTTATCAAGTGCATATTGTTCGTTATTTGTTATAAATTGCTTCGTTTCGTTACTTCTTTTGTTAAAATTCATAATAAATTACGAAAGATTAATTGCAGCAGTGAGGCAGCAGTCTGAATTTTACACCATGACCGCACTACGTGTAATATTTTATAGTGCAATGGATAACAATATGGCTGCAAAATGAACTGAAAAAAGTACTGTGGATAGAATCTGATTAGTATGTGGAATTTATTTGTATATTGTCAGGCATTTGTAGTGCTTCATAAGGAAGTGGGCTTCAAGCTTCAGGCACTGCAGCAGAGGTAAAATGCTTTTTTTTGCTATGTATGCATCAACTAATGTAGTAGAGTTGTTTGTTTAAATATGTGTTAATGTGTTACCAAGATCAGGCATAATCTGCAGAGGGAGCGACTGTTAAAACTAAGTTTTCGTAAACAGCCACAAGTCGCACTTTGTATCTTTTATTATGACCATTTGGAATCAACTGGTCTGCAGCTTGCAGAGATAGCCTGTACATTAGAGAAGGAAGATGTAAGTGCAAAACAACGCAAAAAAGTGTGTGGATTCGAAAAATGTCATTATACGGTACAGAAGGGAAATTCCACACACTATAAAAGATCGAGGAAAAGGCTGTAGTACAGTGAAATTAATCTTTAGAGATGTCAACAAACTGTTAAGGCAATTTTTAATGCTGTCAGCCAACTTTAAACTGTATATTCTGATGATGCTTGTTCAGGATTGAATATGAAAGTTTTGCAAGCATAAGTGGGCAGTATTTATGTGGTTTCACTACCTAATCACAATACAAAATGGCACTTGAAGTATTAAAAACCAAATACAAGAGGGACCAAAAAACTATACATCTTGAAGGGAAAGGTATTGAGGGAGATATGACTAGTACACAAAAGTTTGCACTGAAATGGCAGCCAGCTCGTAATATTGTGTTCCTTTTATAAATTCTGGGAGCAATTCAACATAACAAATGAAAAAACTAGTGCTTCGAATTTCTAAAATGTAAAATGCAGATTCCTCTTCCTTGAGCTCCTCATATGGTATGTGAAATTCCCCTTCTGTACCACATAACGACATTTTTCGGATCCACACTCTTTTTTGCGTTGTTTTCCACTTATGTTTTCCTTCCCTAACGTACAAGCTATCTTTGCAAACTGGAAACCATTGATTGCAAAATGTCTTTTTCCTACAAATGCGGACTACAATATCCACATATATATGCTACCGCCTTTTTGTATGTATCCTTCACGCATAAAAATAGTTGAAAATCATTTTGCGAAGATCACAAGTCCGGTGAAAAACCAGTCGAGAACAGCCATGCGACTTGAGATCATCTGACTTGAATTGACTTAAAGTGCTATGACGTAATGGACAATGTGAACACACCTTGATGTGATGGTGCTATGACGTGATGATGCCCTGAATGACAGTGTGAATTGGCCTTAATGTGTCTCCAAAGTCTCCAAAAATTCCTAGATGGTGTAAAAACAATCTATTATCCTTGGAGGATTTACTGTGGGTTAGTTTTCATCAGAAGTCTAGACTCAACACCATATTGTCTCCAATGCCCGTGTGCGCTAGTAACAAGGATCCCATAGTAAACGTGCAAAGGAAATCAAATAATCTTTTGGCAGTGGTAGGGCTTGAGCATGGTGGTAATGTGCTGCCAAAACTAGTCGTGTGATAAAATAAAAGATATTCTCAAAGATACAGCTGTGGGGGTACTTTTTCTCATGTATATCATCAGATGAAGTCCCTCATCCATGCTATAAGCTGGAGTTCTATAAACTATACATAAATGTACAAGTTTGTTGATTGGGAAATTAAAGAGGTTTTTGATCTTGTGTCACAATGGTGGCAGTCCACATCTCTGTCGAGCTTGTTGATGCTTATGTTAGTGAAACATATCTAGTATGTACTGACATGAAAGGGGCAACATATTCAACTTGTTAAATAATGGTTTATATGTTTCTCTTTGCTGTTTGAATAAAGTTATACTGACCACTTTCTTTTGAAGTTTAAATAACTTAACTGACTCAGAACTTTGAACCCAAAAATTAATTCCACAATCAAATATAGAGTAGAAAAGAGTGTAATACATTGTTATCAGTTTACAAGTGTTTATAAAATTATAGAGTAGAAAAGAGTGTAATACATTGTTATCAGTTTACAAGTGTTTATAAAATTCCTATTTGTTCTGATCATAAAACATACTTTACTGGGGTTTGTGCTAGTTAAATCAGTGTGCTTTTTCCAAGTAAGGATGTCAATTATGGAAACCCTCAAGCATTTAGTCTCATAGCCAAATTCAACATTATTATTGTACACTCATATATTTGGTGCCAGTGGATTTCTATTTTGCGCAATGTGAAAAGTTAACCTGATAGTCTTTTTTACGTTAAGGAGCAGCCCATTATCTTAAAGCAATGAGTTTAATTGATATATCGTTCTATGTAGAGCAGACTAGAGACTTTGTTCTGTAGCAGACATGAGAACAGTAGACTCATCGGCAAACATGAGGGTTTTGGTGTCTGATAGCCTATGTGGAAGGTAATTTATATAAAGTACAGACAACAAGGTGCCTGACATTCTGCATTCGGGAATTCTTTGCTTTGTGTTTTTTTGGGGAAGAATGTGCAGCATTGGCTATTCCTGAGAGCTTGATTCATTTGATTCAATGTGCTATCTTTCAGGTAGCTTTTAAACCAGCTACAGGGGACTTCTCTTATTCCACAGGAATACATTTTTTGCAGCAGGATGATAAAAGCCAAGGTCTTTGTAAAGTCTAGAAAAATACCTGTCGCTGGCATTTTTTTGTTGAAAAGTTCCAGAGTAAGATGTAATATTTCATGTATTGCATCAGCAGTAGTTTTCTTTTCTTGTAAGCCAAACTGAGCAGATGACAAGATTTTTGTTTTGTTTAGAAATGAATTAAGTGTGATGGTCATTATGTATTCTGATACTTTACTAAATATTGAGAGGACCACAATAGGTCTGCAGTTGCTAGGATCTTCTTTACTTCCCTTTTAATGATCAGGTATGATTTTTGCAATTTTAAGCTTACTAGGAAATTTACCATTGAGGAATGAGGAGTTTGTTAGGTGAGCAAGTAATTTACTGATAAGGTTACTTTAATTATGGAGAATAAGTTATTTTTTGTATCTTCGTTTTTAATGTTGGCTTTAAGAATAGTGTGTCAGGACATAAAGAATAGTGTTAAAGCCTTCCCACCATGTTGACTGTCTGCAGTTGTTTGAGCTGTAGGTGGCACTGCATCCTTTTCTTGTGCCTGTTGCTCTATGATAAAATTATGAATCTTACATTCCAAGACTCTGTAAGGTCCCACATACTGGAGGGCACAATGGTGATTTGACAGAATATACTAGTGACCACACAGGTGAACACTCATGAAGATCATTATGAATAAATACACGTTTTGCACCATAACAAAGAGAGACCTGTGGATAAAGCTGTTGTGTTGAACATCGTATTTTTCGTGAGAAGTCTTGTAACACACAAAATGAAGGCATCATTAATTTCTGTCGCTCTGCTAAGTCGGCGGGAAAAAGTTCCTAACCACCATCTCAGCCAAGTTGTCTGTAATAGGTACAGCTTTGGGGCATTGTGAAGAACAATCGATGATTGTAAGTGCCATCATTATCCAAAAGCTGTAAAGATTCCATGATGTCTACTTATACTTGAGTTCATCTTATTGGTGACATATTGATGTCACCAAATGGTGCAAAACATGCCATCTGACTTTACATTGTTGACTGTGTAAACATTTTTTTGCCAGTTGTCGATAATTCTTGCCTGTATTTGTCCAAGTGAAGCACTGTGTAACCACAAGACCCGAAGCATGAATTCCCGGCTGTGGAAGGACGTGAAATATAGTCTTCCGATATTGTACAGGAATGTAGGGCCGAATTTGGCCACAAGGTTTGTCACACCACAGTGCAGTTTCCGCTGCTGGTACATAAATTTCTTTCAGTTCATCTTTGCAACTCCGTTTTTCGTACCAATTCTGACAGCGACAGATTGTCATGGGCTGCCAGTATTAGGCCGATATTTTTTAGAAGACTGTTGAGTCAAATAATACGTAATGTTTCACGCAAAAATAAGTTATGTCCTGTTAAGTCGTGGAAATATCACAGTAATTCTGATGGAGTACACTCTCCGATTGCTCCATCACACTAAACACGCTGCATACGTTACTCGTTAGGCACTGCCAAGCATTTAATGACTGTATATTTGAAAATTGAAAATACTGCTCAAGAACCGGCTTTGTGATGAGATCTTGCACTACCTTCACTAGCTCTTGGTCTATATTCGCGAAAATATAGCTAAACTTGTCACTGACCTCGGAAATGTGCCCTGCTCTTATAAACCATTCTTTTGGTAGTGTAGTGCAAAATTTTGGCAAATGTAATGTTGTAGTCATATCTTTTTTTTTTGACATAGTAAAATCGTTCATTTGGAAAGTAGATGACAGTATGCTCATATCTTCGTGTTTTTCCGAAATCATAGTGTTAAAATGATTTTGTTTGTGTGTTCATCTGCTTATTAGCTTGGGTTCATCAATGTAGCATTTATCTCTATTCTATAATAACTAGATTAGCCCAAACCACCAGTACGTGTGCTCACTGATACCTAAGAATTCTAAAAATGGCCCATATCTAAATCTCTAACAATTTTCTACCAGAAAATTCTACAGGATCACCCCTCCGCTGCTCCTGCAAATTTCTCATGTCTGCTTTCTCTTGTCGCTTGCAGGATTCTCAGGGCAGGCGAAATGATGAACAGATGGATGTGATTAATGCATGCATATATATATATATATATATATATATATATGAACAAACTTGTCTTCCTAATAACTTTTATAACATTTTTAATATACGGTTGGAATGCACAATTTTAAGGAATACTGGCACAGTGGAGTTAGTCATTTGTCTGTTCGTTACCACTTAAAGAAACAAGCAAGTGAAGATATAGAAATTAATCAATTGAAGAGTGTATCTCTTCTCTTTTTATATTGAAACGTTATCTCTGGCACAAAATAACTTTTTACTTTTCTATTGGTTTCATATATATATATATATATATATATATATATATATATATATATATATATATATAGCTTACATGTATAAAACGAAAATAATTAAGAAACAAACAATAATATGATCAATTACATTGATCTCTGTTAACAAAGTTACAGAATTCTTACTCAGCACTATATCTAACAAAATAGATTAGATGCATCTTCGGAAAACAGCAGTAAAGGAAATACAAGATAAGTAGCGGTCTGAAGAAACAGATCGCAGACGTCAGGCAGTTAGCTTGAAGCTCAGTCAACATAACCTCATTCAAACGTTAGTCGATTTGTGTCTGGATCATAAAGTTGTTCTTGATTAAAAATGTCAGTTTACGAGTCTAATTCTCTTCATTTGCGGGAGGTGCTGCTGTTTTGTTTCAATATGAAGAAAACAGCGGCAGAGTCTCATCGAATGCTCTCAGGTACGTATGGTAAGTACGCTATTAGTGAAAGAACGTGTCGTGAGTGGTTTCAACCTTTCAAGAACGGTGATTCTAACCTCGTAGACCGCCATAGTTGTGGAAGAGAGTATGTTTTCTAAGATGCCGAATTGGAGACATTGCTGAATGAGGACTCGTGTCAAACTTTAGAAAAATTGGTAAGATTAGTGGGAGTGACACAGCAAGCTATTTCAAAACGTCTCAAAGCTATGAGCATGATTCAGAAAGAAGTAACTTGGGTTCTGTGTGAGCTGAAACCAAGAGACATTGACCAGCGTTTGTGTGTTTGTGAACAGTTACTTCAGAGGCAAAAATGGGAGGGATTTCTGTATCGCATTGTGACCAGGGACGAAAAATGGGTTCATTAGGATAACCCTAAACGCAAAAAAATCATTGGGATATCCCGGCCAAGTTTCCACGTCGACGGCCAAACCGAATATTCACGGCTCTGTATTTGGTGGGACCAGTTCGGAGTCGTGTATTATGAGGTGATAAAACCAAGTGAAACAATCACGGGTGCTCGTTATCTAAAGCAACTAATGCGTTTGAGCAGAGCATTAAAAGACAAACGGCCGCAATACAGGCTCGATAAAGTCATTTTGCAGTACATCAACGTTCGACCGCACGTTGCAAAAGAGGTCAAAACGTACATGGAAACATCAAAATTGGAAGTCCTACCCCAACCGCCATATTCTCCAGACATTGCTCCCTCTGACTGTCACCTGTTTAGATCAATGGCGCATGGCTTTGCTGACCAACACTTCCGATCTCATGAAGAAGTCACAAATTGGGTCAATTCGTGGGTCATTTCAAAAGATGAACAATTTTTTCGACGCGGGATTTGTACACTGTCCAGAAGATATCAGAAAGTAGTGGCCAGCGATGGAAAATACTTTGAATGATACATGTGTAACCAGTTTGTTTCATTAAAGCCTCAAATGTTGGGGGAAAAATGGCGGAAGCAAAGTTGTACACCTTGTAGAAAAAATAATTCTGGCTTTAAAAAGTAAAAATTCTGCAGGAGATTGTAACACTTTCAGTAAATTATTGAAATAGGCTTTAGAGAAATAAGTAAAGTCCCTTTCCATATTTTTCATTCATCACATGTGTGAGGCAGACCCACCAGGGTAGCCGAGAGTACTAATGCACTGCTTCCTGGACTTGGGTAGGCTTGCTGGCCCTGGATCGAATGCGCCCGGCGGATTAACGACGAAGGCCATTATGCCGGCCAGCCTGGATGTGGCTTTTAGGCAGTTTTCCACATCCCGCTAGGTGAATACCGGGTTGGTCCCCACATTCCACCTCAGATACACGACTCGCAGACATTTGACAACATTTACACTATTTCATGGCTTACAATAAACACAAACAGCTGTGTTACACTAACTCGGAGTGGCAACAGGAAGGGCATCTGGCCATCCCCTGACATTAACACTGCCAAATCCATAGTAACAAGGCCAACGCCGCGTTGCAATGGGACAAAGGCCCCAAGGAAATGATGATGACTTTTGTGAGGCAGCGCTCTCACGCAGTTTTTGGCCACCAGAAGAACCCTGTCACCCTATATGTGATTTTCTTTGAATCAGGTGGCCATTGACTACTGTGCTCTGATAATCCAGCAGCAGAGGCTGAGACGAGAGGATGTGCCTTTATTGCTAGCAGCAATAGCAGTTGTGCGATAACACAGTATTTTAGTTTGGTTTCTGTTTTTTTATATGTTTCTGCAAAGACATAAAGAATACCTCTGCTTTTTACTGTGTAGAGTAGTGTTTAACAAATCACTCTTACTTTTTGTTTTTGTGCCAGCCTTTGAGCAAATGCTTGTGTGAGGTGGATTCCTGGTGAAATATTATCAGAGAATGCTCATCCTCGCAGATTAAATACAGAAAAGTTTAATATAATATTAGTAAACTGCAGGGGCATCCAGGGATATGTTCCAGAATTAGTATGGCTTATTGAAGGTTACAATGCCCACATAGCATTAGGAACAGAAAGTTGATCGAAACCAGAAGTGAATAGCAATGAAATCCTAAGTTTGGTATTGGAATATTTATTGTAAGGATTAGTTAGAGACTAATGGTGGTGGCATATTTATTGCAGTAAGGAGCCCGAAATATCCAGTGAAGTTTTTATGAATCTGAGATGTGAATTAAGCTGGGTGAAGTTAAGCATCAAAGGTCGTTCAAAAATGGTAATCAGATGCTTTAATAGACTGCCTCGGTCAGGAGCTGTAGTGCTTCAGAGAGAACTTACACAATATCATTAGTAACTTTCTTGATCCTGCTGTTGTAATAATGGGTCACTTTAACTTGCCAGATATTAATTGGGAGAGTTATGTTGCAAAACTGGTAGCAGAGACGGGGATTTGAGTGAAGTGCTCTGGATGTCTTGTCTGAGAACAGCTTTGAGCAGATACTTAGAGGACCAACTCGTGAAGGTTACGTCGTGAACCTCCTAGAAACAAACAGACATGGAATTACCAAACAAAAGGCAGAGGAAGATTTCAGTGATCGTAAGTCTGTGACAGTAACTAAGAGTCAGGATTTTATAAGAATTGTTAAGAAAGGGAGGAAAATAATTTTGTTTAGCAAGCGTGGCAGAATTCAAATTGCAGAGTATCTGAATAGATAGCATTAAATATTCAGTGATGAGGACAAAGATGTGGAGCACAAATAGAAAAAACTTAAAAGCATCATTCAATATGCCATAGACAAATATGTTCCCAGCAAGATTTTAAGGAATTCCTATCCTTTAAAGACTAACTGGGTTTAATAGCTGTTTCAGAAAATGGCCAATAAATAAAGAGAACTTCATCTCTTAAATACAATCAAGAAAAGTCAAAATGTAGCTGAGTATAAACCAAAGCTGAACGAAGTGAAAATGAGTGTAAGGAGAGCAATGAGAGAAGGGTTCAAAAAATTTGAAAGTAAAATTTTGTGATCTGAACTGATAATAACCCTAAGGGGTTTTGATCTTATGTAAAATCAGTAAGTAGTTCGAAATCCTCTATGCACCTATTCATTCACTAAGAAACTATTGACACCAAAACAGATGATAATAGAGCGGTCGAAATACTGTATTCTTACTGCCCAACCACCATGTCTTCGCAGCTAATAGGCATGCCTAGATGTGGAAACGAAGGGGCATGTAGTCAGCACATTGCTCTCTTGGCCATTGTCAGTTTTCATGACCAGAGCTGCTAATCTCAATCAAGTAGCTCCGCAATGGACCCCAAAATAACTGATTGTACCCCACCTGCCAACAGCACTCAGCAGACCCATGTGCACCCATCCAAGAGCTACCCAATCCCCACAACGCTTAACTATGACTAATTGATGGAAACCAGTGCTACAACTGTGGCAAGGCCATTGGCGAAATACTGAATTCGGTCTTCCAAAATTGTTTCACTATGGAAGATCATAACACAGTGCCTCCTTTCAGTCATCGTACAAACTTGAAAATGGGAGTACTGAGACAATTGATTGTGGAACAGAAATGCAACCACAAATGCTTGGCAGTGTAAAGCCATCAAGACACATGAGATAGCTATAAAATTCTACAAAGATTATACAAAAGAACTTGCTCTCCTGCTAGCAGCAGTTTATTGCAGATCGCTTGATTAATGAAGGGTACCTAGCAACCGGAAAAAAAGCTAAGATTATTCCCGTTTTCAAGAAGAACTGCAGGGCAGATGTACGCAGCCGTATACCTATTTCGTTAACGTTAATCTGTTGTAGAATTATGGGATATGTTTTATACTAAAGAATTATGGAGACCGAAAAACTCTATAGAAATCAATATAGATTCTGCAAACGAGATCTTGCGAAACTCACTCGCTGTGTTCCTTCATGAGATCCATAAGGCCAGTTGTACAATTGTACAATCTCCGGGTAAATCCAGAAATAGCTAAACAAGGAATATGCTAACCACAGGGTAACTTGGATTCTGCAAACGAGACCTTGCGAAACTTGCTCTCTGTGTTCCTTCATGAGATCCATAGGGCCGGTTGTCTAATCTCTGGATAAATGTGGAAATAGATAACTAAGGAACAGGCTAACCACGAGGTGACTTGGAGTGTGGTTTGTATGATGCTATTTTATTCTCCTGTTTGTTATTCCCAGAATAGCTTTCCCATCCAGTTAAGTTGGCGACAACTTAACAGCACTCTGGGCATTATTTCATTTCATATTTACTTGGTCATCATTGGCAGAAATAGCGTGTCAAACATGAGTGCTAAGCGTCCCAGATCGCAAAGCTATTTGGTGGAGGTTATTTTGAGACTGGTAGATGCTGTAAATGAGTTCAAGAGTTTAGCAGAAAACACGAAAACTGCTGCAATCTCATTCAATCAAGATATTAGTGCAAAGTATTTAACTAAACTGGCAGCATAATCATATATTTAACAATATAACGATTTATCTGGAGATTGGTTAAAGGACCAGGTATTTGTTGTTTGACCAGTAAGAGATCTTTCTGTATTTCCATACAAAGTAGGGAAAAAATATACACCAGTTCCCATTCACAGACAACTTCACATAGATCGACAGATAAGCAGCAATAGGCATACGATTTTTTAAGAAAGGAAAACGCAAACATAATGCCAGAAAAGGCAACAGAGGCTACAGATTGGTGACACCCCATATGAGGAGCATAAGTCCGAATGGTGTACAATGAAATGTACGATTTGATAAAGTTGTCAACAGAAGGACGCTTTAGTTGGTTCGATTCAGATGGAACGTCTCTACACACAATAGTATTCTATAAAATGTAGGTGTATGGGATATGGTGAGTTGTAAGAAGGCACATAATATAGAAGCAACTGTGAAATGCAGTCTGCTTTGTGAAATAGTTGGTCTTTTCAGTCTCTCCAACAAACTATGGCAATACAGACATCATGGAGATTTGTTTGACTAAAATTTCCGAGAGATACTACTGGCTAGAATAATTAGTGCAGGAATAGTTGTTGTACAGAAAATACCATTCCTAATTAACTGAACACTATTTGCTCATCCACTTTTGCAGTTCTTGGGCATACATAAATCCTGTTTCCATGATGAATATTAGTATGAGGGTATATATGAAGAATAAGATGCCAACATTTACAATAAGCAACCATTATCTTCTTTATGGCCCTGGGGTAGAAATGTACTAAGGCACATATCAAACTGGAGGCTGTTATTGTATCTCACCCTAAATGTTTGAGGAACAGTAACTATTTCATACATAACTTTGGCTTGTGCAATCACCTCTAGCAGCTGTAGGATAACTATCAGGAAAAGGGATTTGGAAATGATAAGGGAAATATAATTTCAAGGGTTAATGATTTTTTAAGATTATTCTGGAGTATGTTATCGGATAAAGAAAGGTTTTCGGCTGCCCAAACAGTCACCTCAGCTAAGGAAGAAAAAATTGAACGAAAAGATTTCGTTATGAACACATAGATACAAAAATTAAAAATATTCTTCTGTCCCTTTTTGGAATAATTTATTATACCTCTTCAACACTGTGGTGACATTTTAGCATTTCTCTCCATTATTACTGTTGCCCTTGCAGATCCTCGTGGTTGTTCAAACATTCGTTACAATGGACTAATAAATAAATATTCAAACAACTTTTTAACACTGCCCCAAATATATTTTTACACACTAGCTTTACATAATATATTCACAAGGTTAATAATACTTGGCATGCATATATTTTGTATATATGCATGTAGTCTCTTTCATATCTCAGCACAGACAGACAGAGGCAACTAATTAATTTGTGTGCACTGGATTGCTCATTCTGGCCCCTACAAACATACAAAGATATATAGCACACAGAACTTACATATAATTGTTTATTGCCTTTACATAAAGATTTTTGTTATCACAGAATATTTACATATACAAATAAGAAAGGGGAGTGATCATAAGTAAGGCCATATGGGCATAACCCTTATTTTTCGGCCTTTTGTTATCTCAATCTGCTCTCTGGGAACATATGGTGACATGTTTAACTAATTATGATAGGAACCTCTTTGACTATAACTTAACTCTAAAAGCTGCTTTTAATATTATGGCAAAAATAAACAAAAGAGAAACAGGTATTAATTTCATAAATTGGTTATGTAATTCTTGGGTAAATGTGATATTTCTTTACAGTTTTACACTCCACCTCATACAAAGATTAAAAAATATCCTAATATTACACTACCTAGACATAAGCATACATATAAAATTTTCACTTCCTCTTTCTAAGTGCAATACCTAAGAAAAAGGGATAAATATCATTTTTGTTTTCATTCTTTCTTTATAAAGGTTTGCAAACTGTGTGATTAATATTGTGGGACACAAGGTCCTTATTGACTGCAGGGGAAACGGAAAACTTGATTGTTTCTGTTGGAGCTGCAGTTGGATCTGACTGCCACTTGTAGTATCACTGGCCACGGTCAGCTATTTTCATTGTTTGAGTAGTAGTGGCATTGTGTTTACTCCTACACAGTACTGTACAAGCCGCATTCAAACTTTTCTTGTAACCGTGTGGAGTCTGAGACTGGTTCTTCTTAATTTCTTCTGTGTAATATACAGACTCCGACTACAGCACAGATGAGCATCGTCTTAAGATCTCGTCAGAACATCCACGCCCCACGAAATTATCCCAGTGCCTGAGGTGAGAGTACCACATGCAGTCAACAACAATGTGTCATTGTTCCACTCGTAAAGCTTGGTGTCATTATTAAATGGATTCCTTCTCCTGGTTAGAAGATAAAATTTGTACACTTGATGAGCGTACCTTTAGCAATGCATGTCACATTAACTTTTCACTGGGTGGGTGCCTCACTGATTTGAGGCAAGTAACATTTTAAATGTGTTGCACTTTACCACTTTACTGCATCATGTTTTTTCTGATTCACACGTTTTGATCAGACATGTCCACGCTTTTATGTAGTACATTTACATGCATATACAAACACATGAAACTTAAGGCTAATTACAAAATTGTTGGTAGCAAACTTTACATACAGACATTTTTATGAAGGATTCAAGTTTTTTAAATCTTACGTATCTCTCATGTTTAAATTACAAGTCCCATCTGGCTTCACCTTACTAGCTAGTTTTGAGGTAAGCTTCCTCCTTAAAAACCATTTCTTTTTTCCTTTTATTTATTATAGTTTGCTCTTTCAGACAAAGAGAAAACGTCATTACAAGCGAGGAAACATTCATGAGCTGAATCTGAAAATCAAGAATAATGCTGTCATACAGATAAGCACATTTCCATCACACATGAGGAGAGGATAGGAAAGGACTTAATTAAGCAAATTATTAGTTAATCCATTTGTTTAATTTTGACTATTAGTAGCCGCCTTCATCTTCAAAAGTTATTCAACTTTTGTTGTACTGAGCAAAAATTAGTGTTGATATGTATATTTTAACACGTTCCCAAGAACTTGTAATCTCATGTCTTGGAGTAATAGAATATTCAGTCATGTATTTGCACATTATGTATAATTTAATGTAACACATGAACAAGGAACTTTGATACTTCCTTTCAAGTGATTTACACAGCAGCCAAATCAGTATTGTGTTTGGTGCTTGAGGTTTATGTTAGTATTCCATCACACAGCTTGTCATTAGTGCAACTTTGATCTGCTCTTTCCCTTTGGAAGCAATGCAACACAGTTCAAGCTTACTGCTGCATTGCAAAAGGACAGGTGTACTTATCTTGAACAATTCTCATTACCACTCACACACAATCACAAAAACACATACTTATAAAAATGGAGTAGAAGGCCCTTCTTGGGCACCTGCTGCCTACACTTAATATTTACTTCAGTTGTGTTGTGCACTCGCAACATACCCTATGTAATATTAATTATTATATAAATTCATAAATCTATGTGTCATGTCCCATGGGCTAGACATACATACATATACATATAAATGTTGCTGCTGTATACTTCTCTGATTGCTAGACACCTCTGTTTATCTGCTTTCCTAAGAACAAATCGATCTAGTACCTTCCTGTATTAATATTTGACAGTGAATTCGCCTGAAGTGATGTGTTTTCAGGATCACGTTTTGTGTAGTGACACTTTAACTTACATCACAGCTTGCTCCCGACCACTGTGTTGCGTCGAATCCGTTCACGTGTATAGTTATCATTCCTTTTGGAGCTTAAGTACAGTTGTTATTCAATTAGATATAAGTTTTTCTATCTGTAGCTTCGCGTATTTTGTAGTTGAGTAGCTTAATCGGTTGTTCGTGTCAAACTTAACATGAGGCGTTCTTAGATTAAGTAGGTGTAGCTAGTAAAATGTAAAGTGTATTTGGTTTTAGCATAACTCGTTATTTCGTTCGCTTGATAATCACGTTATACACAGTTTTTCCTTTGACTCTGTGTTTCTATGTCTGTCTGTAAATAGTTTGCAAGCACTCACTCACACACACACGTGGTTGTATGTGTGTGTGTTTCTTATCCTCATATATATATATTTCCTTTTTCTAGCATTTAGTTTCCTTTTTGTAAATATTCTCATTCCCATTTTTCTATAATATTGCTTCTCACTATCTTAATCTATTTCCTGTTTTATCTACAAGTTCATGAACAGTACCAACACTGATGCAACATTTATTCATTCGAATACTCAGAATATTAGCTGGCTCCTGAAGCTGTCAAGTGTGCCATATTACTTACGATCAATATGTACAAAATTTGGTCCATACTATTTAATCTACTTACTGCTACTGGATACTACATGAAAATGGGGTAGTGTTAGCAAATAGAGTTCTATTTACAACATTTACTCTCAAATGAATTAAGAAATCTTTACTTATTGGTCAGATTAATTGCTCTTTTAGATGCGTGTAGTAGAGTTTGCTTCTTCGTAGGAAGCTGAACAGCATATCACTGGGGTGACTACAACCACATGTGGTTTTGCCTAAATGAATTCAGGAGGACATAACTATTTGGTAGTCGATCAGCATGAATTTTCAAAAAAAGTATGCTAATCCTAGAAATACCTTTAGTTGTGGTCTAGTAAAATTTTTCATTGTGTCTAGCTTGCTGGGATCGGGTCTAATGCCTACAAGTGACATGGTGTGGCCTAAAAATTTTCTCTCTTCCCGAGCAACCTCAGATTTTTTCAAGCGGTAATTTCATATTCAGAGAACCTTTCTAATACTTTTCCAAGTATTTGAACATGAACTTTCCACATGGATATCTTGATAAGAAGATCATTCACATGCACGATGATTTATCTCAAAAGGTTTGGCCCAAGCACTCTATCTAATGCTGCAATAAACACGTTGGCATTTACATTAAGTCCAAAAGGCAGAACGCAAAATTGGTAACCTCTACCATTGCACATGAAGACAGTATTCTGGCGACTTTCAGGGTGGAGTAAAATTTGCTAGTACAAGGCCCTAAGGTCAATGATGGTCAAATACTTAACTCCATGAAATTTTAACAATTGCTCTTCAACATTGTCTGGTCTGGTTCTTGCGGTTATGATGATTTTATTTATTTCATTGGCGTCCAGAACAAGACGAACAGTACCAACAGGCCTTTCTATAGCAAAAATTGAACTGCAGTACAGTGAGTACGATGGTTCAATCATGTTGCACCTAACCATGCGCTCGATCTCTTTCCTGACAGCCTCTTTTTTCGTCCATGGAATTGCGTATGACGTGCTACAGAAAGTTTTATGTTCATATTGTAAGTAGGCTGTTTATATTTTCTTATTGGCAACGTTATGTAGCGCTCTGTATGAAAATCACTGGCTGTGCTGTGTGCAGTCTGTGGCTAGTTTGCATTGTTGTCTGCCATTGTAGTGTTGGGCAGCTGGATGTGAACAGCGCGTAGCGTTGCGCAGTTGGAGGTGAGCCGCCAGCAGTGGTGGATGTGGGGAGAGAGATGGCGGAGTTTTGAAATTTGTAAAACTGGATGTCATGAACTACTATATATATTATGATGTTAAGGTAAATACATTGTTTGTTCTCTATTAACATCTTTCAATTGCTAACTATGCCTATCAGTAGTTAGTGCCTTCCGTAGTTTGAATCTTTTATTTAGCTGGCAGTAGTGGCGCTCGCTGTATTGCAGTAGTTCGAGTAACCAAGATTTTTGTGAGGTAAGCGATTTGTGAAACGCATAGGTTAATGTTAGTAAGGGCCATTCTTTTGTAGGGATTATTGAAAGTCAGATTGCGTTGCGCTAAAAAATATTGTGTGTCAGTTTAAGCACAGTCTTGTATAATTGTTCTAAGGGGACGTTTCATATGTCGACCCTTAGCCTAGGATACCTCACTGGAATCTTCTATGTTTTTCTTGTAGTTTGTGTAATTAGTGTAGCTTTAGTTTATTGCTAGCGCGTAATTGTAGAGAGAAATTCCTTTGTAGTTGTAGTTTTTCATTGTTGTACAGTAAAACAGTTGTGGCATGCACGTAGATTTGCACCAAGTATTTCGCAGCTGCGCTTGCAATTAACGAGATATTATTTTCAGTGCTATGTTAATGTGTTCTCGTATTGTTTGTCTTCAAATTGTGTTTTTCCGTGTTATCATGTGAAATATTGTGACAATAATGGCGTGTGAAAAACGTAATATTAGGCTCCAAAGTAAACTGAGAAATAACAGTGAAGACGAAAGCAGTGTGTTAACGCCACCATGTAATGAATTAACAAATATTCAAAGTAGAAATTTGGTAATTGTGCATAGGGAAATGGAGTGGACGTCAAATAATGGTGTAGACAGTGAAACAGGTAGTGAACAGGGAAGCATTATCGATCGATCGGTCGGCAACAGCTTGTCTCAGGAATCGGGAATGACAGATCACAATATTGCAAATAGTGTAGACTCAGGTTTTGGGTTCTCACCGTTTTCTCAAATGAGTCAAGACACATTTTCCGCTTGTCAAAATGTGAATGTTGCCGGTGCAAATTCACTGCCGAAAAGCACTGAGGAACATGTTTCAGACACCAGTGCACTGTTATTACAGTTAATGCAACAAATGGGACAAAGGCTACAAAAGTTAGACACAACGCTTGAACAAAATCAGAAACAAATGGGACAAAATCTTCAAAAGTTAGACACAATGGAACAAAATCTTCAAAGGTTAGACACCACACTTGAACAAACACGTGAAGATTTAACCACTGAGTTACATAACATCGAATCGAAATGTCAAAAGGTCTTTAATGACGTAAAAACACAAATTTGTGAGCATTTCCAACCTATTTTTTCGCGTCATGAAAATGCATTACAGAATCACGAAGCAGCCATAAAAGAACTGCAAACTATTGTTCATGAAAATCATGAGACCTTGCAAGCTAAAATTGACTCAGTTGCATCTACCGATTCGGTTACGCAACTTGCAAAAACTCAGGAAAACTTAAAGGACACACTAGATACCCTGAAAATTGGTTCAGAAAGACACATGGAGGAAATTAGTTCATTATCAGAGATAGTAGTTGAACTTTCGGATCAGCTAAATAATTTATCTACGAAAGTAGATGATAAGAAAAGATTGTAACTACTACAGAGGTATCTCTTTAATCAGCGTTGTGGGTAAAATCTTCTCAGGTATTGTTGAAAGGAAAGTGCGAGTATTAGTTGAGGACAAATTGGATGAAAATCAGTGTGGGTTTAGGCCTCTTAGAGGTTGTCAGGACCAGATCTTTAGCTTACGGCAAATAATGGAGAAGTGTTACGAGTGGAACAGGGAATTGTATCTATGCTTTATAGATCTAGAAAAGGCATATGACCAGGTTCCTAGGAGGAAGTTATTGTCTGTTCTACAAGATTATGGAATAGGAGGCAAACTTTTGCAAGCAATTAAAGGTCTTTACATGGATAGTCAGGCAGCAGTTAGAGTTGACGGTAAATTGAGTTCATGGTTCAGAGTAGTTTCAGGGGTAAGACAAGGCTGCAACCTGTCTCCACTGTTGTTCATAATATTTGTGGATCATATGTTGAAAACAATAGACTGGCGGGGTGAGATTAAGATATGTGAACACAAAATAAGCAGTCTTGCATATGCGGATGACTTAGTTGTGATGGCAGATTCGATTGAAAGCTTGCAAAGTAATATTTCAGAGCTAGATCAGAAATGTAAGGACTATGGTATGAAGATTAGCATCTCCAAAACGAAAGTAATGTCAGTGGGAAAGAAATATAAACGGATGGAGTGCCAAATAGGAGGAACAAAGTTAGAACAGGTGGACGGTTTCAAGTACTTAGGATGCATATTCTCACAGGATGGCAACATAGTGAAAGAACTGGAAGCAAGGTGTAGCAAAGCTAATGCAGTGAGCGCTCAGCTACGATCTACTCTCTTCTGCAAGAAGGAAGTCAGTACCAAGACTAAGTTATCTGTGCACCATTCAATCTTTCGACCAACTTTGTTGTATGGGAGCGAAAGCTGGGTGGATTCAGGCTACCTTATCAACAAGGTTGAAGTTACGGATATGAAAGTAGCTAGGATGATTGCAGGTACTAGTAGATGGGAACAATGGCAGGAAGGTGTCCACAATGAAGAAATCAAAGAAAAACTGGGAATGAACTCTATAGATGTAGCAGTCAGGGCGAACAGGCTTAGATGGTGGGGTCATGTTACACGCATGGGAGAAACAAGGTTACCCAAGAGACTCATGGATTCAGCAGTAGAGGGTAGGAGGAGTCGGGGGAGACCGAGGAGAAGGTACCTGGATTCAGTTAAGAATGATTTTGAAGTAATAGGTTTAACATCAGAAGAGGCACCAAAGTTAGCACTGAATAGGGGATCATGGACGAACTGTATAAGGGGGGCTATGCTCCAGACTGTACGCTGAAAGGCATAATCAGTCTTAAATGATGATGATGATGATGATGATGATGATGATGAGTAGATGATAATCTGAATGACACAAAACCGGTAGTTTTTAATGACACGAAAGAGTGCATACAAATCAGAATCAAATAAATACGCAACACCAAAGAGAAATCCGGGAAGTACAAGATCAGCTGACACAGGTAATACAAGAATTACGTATTTCAGAGGACACTCGCGCCCCAGTACGGGAAGAGGGACAATGAAATACGGAACAGCCACAAAATAATAACACAGCGCATTTCCGAAATTATGAAAGAAATTGGCAAGGTGCACCGAATTTTGAAATGGAACCGCCGAAACGACGTAACAATGACCGATATGCGACTCGCCGACATGATGATTTTGACTATAAGCTGTTCATTACTACACGTAAATTTAAAACATTTAAGAATTTTGGCAACGACATTCATCCACAACCGTGGCTCCATCAATCCTCCCATTGTTTTCCTCCCAACTGGTCATTAGAGCACAGATTAGAATTTATGTGTGGCTACTTGGAGAATGAACCAGCTGTAAGAATGCGATCGGTCATTCACGATTGTCACAGTGAAGGAGAATTTTACCATGCGTTCCTCTCAGCATATTGGTCTCAAGCTACACAAGACCGAGTAAAACATAGCATCATGATGATGAAACACTTTGAACAATCTGAATTTTCTAGTCTGGTCAAATATTTTGAAGACATGTTGCACAAGAATCAGTACCTGTCAAACCCATACAGCCCCTCAGAACTCATCCGCATTTGCTTAATCAAACTGCCTGAACGTTTACGACATATTATTTTAGCAGGCCGTTGCAAAGACGACATTGAAGCTTTTCAGGGACTCTTACAAGAATTAGAAATTGACACAGACAGTCGTGGGATGCAAAAACAGGAAAACAATCACTACAGGTCACATCCGTCACAATTTCGTGACGACAGAAACAATAACTGGACACGACAATTCTATTCTTACAACGTAAATCGTGACCAAAAGAGACACCACCCGTATGACAACCACTGGCAGAGTAATAGTTACAGAGAGAGATCGCATTTCCGTAGTAATGAATATGACAGAGACAATCATAGAAACAGACAATTTGGCAACCAGAACTATTATTATCACGGGAGACAGAATAACTTCAGACGCAACAGTCCACCATGCAGTGATAATTCAGGGAGAAATTATCCACCACTTAACCGACAAGAAAGAAAGTACAGGAACTACCGACATGACGACAGACGATATAATCATAACGACAGACCTGAATTTCATCAGAACTGGCGGGATTCAAACAGAGCAGGCCACTCTCGACAACGTGAATTTGTGGAAGTTAGGTCTCCTAATCCCAATAACGACGCGTGCCAACAAAGAGATAGCAGACAATGACTCGCACCGCAGGCAGCCACCTGCGCCAGCTGGCTCAGGGAAAAATAACATACACGCTAACCTTGAAAAAAATTTTAGCATTCCTTACCGACGTAAACAACATGATAATTGCTTTGAAGTCGAAACTCTGCGCGCTATAAAGGGTAAAAGATTACACCACATTTTACATGTAAAACCGTTTATTGAAAGATAATCTGCTTTTTAACTTTGTCTTTGCCATAAAACGTTTCACTTCACGTTACTAGTATGCTTTAGAAACTGTTACCATGCAACAATGTTTGAAGTTAAATATCCAGTCTAGAACCAAGAGAACTTATTTAAACAGAAATTACGAATGCATTGTTATTGCGAACAGACGACACAGTGTTATTGTGTGTGTACATTCTTGCTTGTTAGTTGCACGATTACGTAACGACTATAAGGCTCACATACTTAGAACATTTACCAGTACTGCTAATGAGATTTTAATGCAACATTTTGGTGTACTTGAAAATACATTCTGGATTTAAAGTACATTCTGTGAGACACCAGATGACACAGTGGTTAGTTTATGTGACAGCTACACGATTTTATCACGACACTACTAATGAGTGACAATTTACAATGTTGCTTTTGCGGTGTTTCTGTTTTATATCTGCACAGTTTTTCTGAATTATTCTGGAAAGTAAAACATGTTTTAGTAGTAACTTTTGTGGTATAGCTACAATGAGACAGCCTCTTTCGTAGCACAACAATACGTTACAGCACAGTACTTTCCTCATCACGGCAATAAGCGTAATAACTAAGATATCTATACGCAAAGCATTTCACTCTTGTGTATCATGAGGTAAGTACACTGACTACTGTAGAACTTAGCTTTCGGAGGACGATACCTACGACACTTCCACAGAGATTATCCTACAACAAGACGCACAGTTTAGCGCTACAGTACACGTATTTGAGTGATTAATTTTGTACTTAAATCATTTATTTTTAAAGATATTTGAAGTACAATGATACAAAGGTTTTCCGTAATACATTTCATTCCATTGTTGTAATCTGTAACACCTGAGGGTATAATCCTCAGGGGGTACACGCCTACTTTGTGTACCATGTGTTTGGCAAGCACAAGGACCCCTAGCTAATATGGTATTTGCTTATACAACTTTACACATCGGTACCATATTCCTCTAACACATAAATTACACAGCTATCTGATCATTTAACACAATTACACAGTTGGATAACTTCACACTTATGAAACTGTATTTTGTCTGTACTGTGTGAATTGTTCATATTTTTTCGGAACCATTGTGATACTATGAGAGCTTTGAATGATGTATTTGGTATGAGATCATGATTTTTAAAGTACGTTTGAGGTAGATGACACTACTGAAATGAGCAGAGAATTTTCTTTAGGTTTTGAAATTATTGCAGAAAGCTACGACGTTTTTGAGATTTGACTGAGGTGTTATGATGTTATTTTTACGACGACGATGTGTATTATGCTGTTGAAGTATGTTTATGATCAATAAGCCGATGTTATATGAGGAATTTGATTATGCTACATATTTATTAAGATGAAATACTGAAGAAGTGTCGACGAATATGTACAGGGCTATTACAAATGATTGAAGCGATTTCATAAATTCACTGTAGCTCCATTCATTGACATATGATCACAACACACTACAGATATGTAGAAAAACTCATAAAGTTTTGTTCGGCTGAAGCCGCACTTCAGGTTTCTGCCGCCAGAGCGCTCGAGAGCGCAGTGAGACAAAATGGTGACAGGAGCCGAGAAAGCGTATGTCGTGCTTGAAATGCACTCACATCAGTCAGCCATAACAGTGCAACGACACTTCAGGACGAAGTTCAACAAAGATACACCAACTGCTAACCCCATTCGGCGATGGTATGCGCAGTTTAAAGCTTCTGGATGCCTCTGTAAGGAGAAATCAACGGGTCGGCCTGCAGTGAGCGAAGAAACGGTTGAACGCGTGCGGGCAAGTTTCACGCGTATCCCGCGGAAGTCGACGAATAAAGCAAGCAGAGAGCTAAACGTACCACAGCCGATGGTCAACAGGATGGTGCTCCACCGCACTTTCATCATGATGTTCGGCATTTCTTAAACAGGAGATTGGAAAACCGATGGATCGGTTGTGGTGGAGATCATGATCAGCAATTCATGTCATGGCCTCCACGCTCTCCCGACTTCACCCCATGCAATTTCTTTCTGTGGGGTTATGTGAAAGATTCAGTGTTTAAACCTCCTCTACCAAGAAACGTGCCAGAACTGCGAGCTCGCATCAACGATGCTTTCGAACTCATTGATGGGGACATGCTGCGCCAAGTGTGGGAGGAACTTGATTATCGGCTTGATGTCTACCGAATCACTAAAGGGGCACATATCGAACATTTGTGAATGCCTAAAAAAACTTTTTGAGTTTTTGTATGTGTGTGCAAAGCATTGTGAAACTATCACAAATAATAAAGTTATTGTAGAGCTGTGAAATCGCTTCAATCATTTGTAATAACCCTGTATATGTGTAGTAAGGTAAGGAATAAGGAGTAGTGGTTAGGGACTCTGATTTATGAAAAGGATGTTGGAAACCAAGAATCGTACTTTAAGAGTTATGAAATGTATGTAAATGCGTGAATGTATTACAATGCCGGCGAAAATTTTTTGGACACTGTTATATTCATAAGATTTAGTTTCTACACATTTGCAACGCAAATTCTCGACCCATGAAATTTTGTATATGAGACTGTCACTGTAGCGGATACTGCTGTTGTAAATATTTCCGTAAGAAAGTTAAGTGACCACCTGCACGTAATGCGTCGTGGCCACCCAGCTGTGTCAGACGCCGGGAGAACAAGTCATTAGTGAGTGCCTTTCAGAGGCACAGGTAGAAAAAAAAGGGAGGCCATTATCCTTGCTATTGACATTCCTTTGTAGAAAGCATCGTAAATACGACACCCTCAAACGTGAAAACATGATAACACTGTGGAGATATTAATTTATGATATTTACTAAAATGCTTACTGAAACGATGAGAAACATTTCACAGCTATTGTCTTGTTAGTTGAGAAAAATGCCATATGGCTTGCTTTATGTGTTTATTTACTCGTTTTGTTTAATATCTAGTTTCTAGCTGCACTGCAGCATTGGTTAAAATAGAATTTTATAGATGTACTAATATAAATATTTTCTGTCTACAGATCCAGTATATACTAATTTTGTAATACATTTCCCAAAAATGAGGGAGCACAAAGACATTTCCCTTCACAGGAACTGCATACATAATTTTCTTTTCAACTACTTGGTAATTTTTTTGGTAGAGTAAGTTTTTGTGATGCATCACTCTAGTGTTAAGATTTGACATAGGTATTAAACATGGCCATTTTTACTGTAATATTTTTTCTGCTTGAGCTATGTCATGTTTCGGTATAAGTCATTTCATTTGCTGCTGGTGTTTGCCAGGCATAGTGCTACTAAATTTCACTTTGTATTACTCTGTTAAGCTAGTTTTACTACTGATTTATTTTTCTTGTTTGCTGCTCATTGCCTTATATTAGTTGTAATATTGTTGCTTACTTTGCCAATTTGAATTTTTTTTGTCATTGCTGTTCGTGTTAATTGTTTTGTGCTGCTGCATTGCCTCGTCCCTTAGTTTAGCATCTGAGCTCAGTAGACTTAAGTTAGCTTAAGAGGGGGTAGACTATATAAGAGAATGAGTTGCGATGAATTGGAAGAAATGCATTGAGAAGTTATACGAAAAAAGTACAGAAAGCAGGTATAGGTAGGATTTTCTTGGAAATAAATGATGAGGTAAGATAATGGAAAATAAATAATGACGTAAGAAAAATGTGAACATATAAATACAGAAAGCATGCTTGGATAGGATTTTTTTGGCTGGAGCAAATATCGAAATAAGACGAAAGATCTATGGAATGAAGTTTTGGGTTGGACTGCAGTACCAAATGTTACACTGAAAACGAACCCTGTCCTTTCCTTTTGTATTATCCCACTATGTGTTTGTGTACCCTTGTGTATTTGTTTTCTTCCTGTCTCTGTGTAGTTTCATAGAAGTTTTTCTTCTTCTAATATCAAATCTACATTCACTATAATGAGGAATACTGTTATCCTCAAATATAATTGGCATTAATAATATGTTATTTACCTTGTAAATATGCTTAGCATTATATATTCTGTTTTGTTTTAATGCTCATGTGTGAAGTTGATGTTTCAAAATTTATTCTGATCTTTTATGTACGTACTTATGTCATAATTCCTGTAACACTAATGTATATGTTATTTCGATTCTTCTGTAAAGCCTGCATTACCACAAATGTTATCTGTATTGTTATGTTCTTTAATGATGTATTTTGTACCTTTGTAATTGTATTCTCATGTTATAAAATTGTAATTGTCACCAGTTCATCATATTATTAACTTGTAAGTTACATTTCACTGCACACGTTTCTGTTGGTCATAGTATATGGACAATATGTGAGAAGTAGGGACTGTTAATGTGTGCACGTGTGTTAATAATTCAGCAGGGGCTTGGATAACAGCATTGCTGGTTCTAAGGACAATTCCAAAAACTTTGTGAGTGCACAAGTGGTGTTTATGGACTTGCTCTATTATCCGCAAGACTCTTCAATGGTGATTGTGCACCTGCACAGTCACAACAGATGGCTGCTGTCCATCTCTACAAGGACTACAGTGGGTCTACACCTTTGATGACTCACCAATACCATTATTTCTACAAGGACTGCAGTGGGTCTGCACCTCTGGTGGCCCACCAATACCGTAATCTCTACAAGGACTGCAGTGGGTCTGCACCTCTGGTGGCCCACCAATACCGTAATCTCTACCAGGACTACAGTGGGTCTACTCTGTGATGACCTACCTACCAATATTCTTCAAAACTTCGACTGAATCTGCTGTGGGTTTGCTCTGTTGTGGCCCATTACCTGTCTGCATGTCAAGAGTCAGCACTGTCTTTCCGTTGGAAGGACAACACTACTTCTTCAAGACTGCATGGAAATCCACTACTTCCGTGTGCAATTTCTTTTACTAATGAGATGTTGTGAAAAAAACTGTAATTACTATTATGATGAATGATCAGGACTATCTTTATGGACTGTGAGAAAATTTTAGCTTTTGACCAACATTGTATCAATAAGTGTGTGCATTTGATATCTTTGTTATTGTAATTATGAAAAATTTTATCAAATCATTATTGGCCACTGCCCAAAACAATTTGTAAAATTTTTTGTGGGGAGCATCAGGGCTATGTAAGTAGGCTGTTTATATTTTCTTATTGGCAACGTTACGTAGCGCTCTGTATGAAAATCACTGGCTGTGCTGTGTGCAGTCTGTGGCTAGTTTGCATTGTTGTCTGCCATTGTAGTGTTGGGCAGCTGGATGTGAACAGCGCGTAGCGTTGCGCAGTTGGAGGTGAGCCGCCAGCAGTGGTGGATGTGGGGAGAGAGATGGCAGAGTTTTGAAATTTGTAAAACTGGATGTCATGAACTACTGTATATATTATGATGTTAAGGTAAATACATTGTTTGTTCTCTATTAACATCTTTCAATTGCTAACTATGCCTATCAGTAGTTAGTGCCTTCTGTAGTTTGAATCTTTTATTTAGCTGGCAGTAGTGGCGCTCGCTGTATTGCAGTAGTTCGAGTAACCAAGATTTTTGTGAGGTAAGCGATTTGTGAAACGCATAGGTTAATGTTAGTAAGGGCCATTCTTTTGTAGGGATTATTGAAAGTCAGATTGCATTGCGCTAAAAAATATTGTGTGTCAGTTTAAGCACAGTCTTGTATAATTGTTCTAAGGGGACGTTTCAATATGTCTTAATTTGATACACCTACCCTTTATCACACCGGGTTTTTCTTCAAAAACTTGCGGGAATTGCTGCAATAGGACCTGTAAATCATGCTTATACTCTTTTGTAAGTGTGGTTGACTCCTCAACTTTTTTGGTGTACATTTTATGGAATGGTCAGCTTCTCCAAATGTACATTGTTAAAATGTTTCGACTACATATAAATTTTCAGGATACAGCAACTGAATATTAACCTTGTTTGTCAAGTGACTGTGGACATTTGCCTTTATTTTCAACAAATCAACTGGATAGGTTTTTCATTAAATACAAGTGGCTCATAGCTTGCCTAGATCAATCTTTACCTAATACTTCCTGAAAAATTCCGTGCCTAACAGACAGTTAACCATTAAATTTTGGACTACTAAAAACATGCATGTAAAGATCTTTTCATTTACGTTAATAGGTAAACAGGTTTGCAGCCTGACAACTTTTGATATACTTCCCAGTGAAGTTCCAATGTGACAATTTTTTAATGGTAAAGTAGACAAATTGAGTTTGTTCCGCAGCTCGTCAAACAAACTTTGTGAAATTAAATTCGCCACTGCGCCAGCTCCTAGCGCAACCTGTCCCCCTGTGTTGCCAATTTTGTCATTTATAATGTCTTATACTTTGTCCTCTAATCCTTTAATATTACTCATGTCTTCACCTGAACAAAGATCACCCCTCATGTCATTTTCCTGATCATATCTAACAAAATAGTTATTCAAAAGCCTTTATCCCCGATTCCATTCACTGTGGTTGGCAGGGGCCCTGACCTGACCAATCGCTGTTTCCCTGTGGCGTAGGTGGAGGGTTAATGCCTTCATTCATCACATCAGCTAAGTGTATCGTCAGTTCCGAACTGTTCCATGTACGGACTCCTATTTGACCAGGGGCAGCATGTCCCCTGTTCTGGATTTTTCCTGCTCCCGTAACCACTGTTGTTATTGTAGTTATTCAGTGGCTGATTATTAAGATTACCAAAATTTTGTTGTGCATTGCCATTTGGGCTTTACGCATTATCCCATAGAATCTGGTTGTTACAGTGTTGAGAACCACAATTTTGTTGATTGTATCCCATGCCGTTATGGACCTTGTTTCTTCAGTTATTCCTGAAATTACAGTACTCACTACAACCCTGGATGGGGAGGGGGGGTGCATATGGATGATACGCTTGTTGTGCATTACTATATTGGTTGCTGCCATTGTTGTTCTTGTAGCTGCCGCCACTGTCATTACTGCCATTATTGTTGTAGTTGTTAAAATTTCCACTTCCGGGCGCGCCTGGTTGATTACGAATGTAATCGTTTGTCTTAGGGCTGCTTTGATATGTATGAGATCGGTTGAATCGACTACAGATAAAAAATATTCTAACATTTGATATCAGGTTACTCCAATATCTTGTCTTGCTCAAATATTTATCGAAATATTTTCGAAGGAGACCATGCTTTGCATTTAAATGTAGTGGGTCAAAATCTCAATTTGAAGTCTCTCTTCTATTCCCTGTGACCAGTATTTCTCTAAAATAGATTGTCAGCTTCTTCTGCTGCCCATGAACGGGCGTCACCTTGAATCCATCCAACAACAAATTTGGATTTTTTGTTGTTCAGACCAATGTCGGGGTAATATGTGCTACAGGGTGATAATTATTGAACTATATGAAAAAAAACTTAAATTAGTTACAAACTATGTCGTGCACAAACTTTATTCAATATGTAAATGTCACTGCAGATATTTGGATTTAGGTAATAATATGTTTGCCATCATGGGGATGATGTGGAGCAGACGAATAGCGAAATTCTGCATGACCTGCTGAAGTGTCAGAATATGGATGCTGTCAATGACCTCCTGAATGGCTGTTTTCAGCTCAGCTATGGTTTTGGGGTTATTGATGTACACCTTGTCTTTAATATAGCCCTACAAAAAGGAGTCGCTTGCGTTCAAAGATGGAGAATATGGCTCCCAATCGAGGCCCATGCCAACGGCCTCTGGGTACCCTAAAGCCAGAATACGGATTCCAAAGTGCTCCTCCAAGACATCAAGCACTCTCCTGTTTGCATGGGGTCGAGCATCATCTTGCATTAACCACATATTGTCACAGTCAGGGTCACTTTCAATAATGGGGTTGAAATCACATTCTAAAACCTTCGGGTACGGTTCGATAGTCCCCATGCCCACACTGATTATTCCGTAACTGGACATTGCACACGCACATATACACACACACACACACACACACACACACACACACACCCAGTCACCTTTTGAGGATGAAAGACATTTCGACAGCGAAATGTGGATTCTCAGTCCCGCAAAAGCGCCCACTATGCTTACTGACGAACCCATTGAAATGAAAGTGGGCTTCGTCGCTAAACCAAACCATACTGTGCGTACCAATTCTCATGATGCCCCGCAACCAGACGTACAATTTGAACGTCCTAACGCAAACCGTTTAGGAGTTATGACGAATTTATTTCATATAATTCAATAATTGTCACCCTGTAAATGCCCGCATAAATGCGGTTGGATGTGCCTTTTTAGATTCCCGTGAAAAGATCGGAAAATGCCTGTGTTTGAGTAATCCTCATCAATAAGAACTGACAATATTCCTTGTTCTTATTTCATCTGACCTTGATGTCGTTCTCTGCCTCTTTGCTGACGGCATGCCAATGTCCGACAATGCTGGCACATTCGCATAATTGTTTGCAAATTGTTCCAGTTCACTTGTATCATACTCTGATAGCGGTGAAACCTCGTTCACGCGATTACTTTCTATAGTTGGCCGATTCTGGTTTGTAGCTATAGATGGACCCTTTGAACCATTCTTTTCGCTTTTTACCTCAGCACGAATTTTATCTTCGATCGTTTTCATGTCATTGTCAATTTTAGCAAGCATTTTTGTTTCACACTCACTAATTATTTCCTTTACGGCCTCGATGTAAGTCCTGTATTTGTGGATACATTTTTCTACGAGCGTTATGTCACTGTCGAACGTTCCCGCTTTCGCGTAATTTCTGTACATTCTTATTAAGCCCTTCACATTCGGGTGTTAGAAATGTATGACCTAGTTTTAAAAAACGGACATATTGTGAGATTGCACATGTCCTCTGGCAATTCTCCGCAAGTCGATACAAATTCGGCTACGTTTGTTTGTGCAGTCATGACAAATTCGATCAGATTTTTGTACTCATTTTACAAGGCTTCTTGCGCCTCTAGTACCCTTTGTAATATGTCTGCACCTTTTTTTCTGTTCCTTTTTTATGTCTGATAACATTTGGCTTGACTGCGTATTCATTCTAGAAAACTGCTGTCAATGTCGTTAGTGGTCCCTGTTAGATCTCTATTCAAAATTTCAAGATCACCAACTAACATATTGACTTTTTGTTCTATCACACTGACACAATTAGAAAGTTTTTGATCGAGACTACTGACTTATGTCGCAATAGCCTCGATTTTGGAGTTAATTTTGTATCGAGGCTTCTGATTTTGTTCGTAACTCTGCGATCCAGTACTTATTTTCGTGCATCTAACTAAACATATATTAGCGATTTCTGAATGTAAGTTGGTCATTTTTGTATTCATTCTGGACATTTCTCAACACATTTTTAAAACTGCCTGCAATATATGGTCACTCTCTGTCTCATTCCTACCATTACATATCGATCCATCCACATTACCCATTTTTGCGAGCTCACTTCATTTTCTCGAAACCGAAATTCGAAAATTTCCATTGTCTGTTTCAGTACTTATTTCACCATTACTATTAAAAATTTCACCCTCCAACATTGATTGAGGATTGGTTTCATCAAGCATGATCCACATATTATCTCCCAAATGCATATGTGATTCACTAATAATAGTAGAGTTTAATGAAACATTCTCAATATTTGATAAATTACCATCTTATTGTGATTCATTATTGTCATCTATTATTGGTAAATTTCTCGATATTTTGACATATTCATTTTCACTATTATTAATTGTTATTTGTTGCTTTTTGTTAGGTTTCACTTTTGACAAATACGAGTAATACTTTATTACATAAAAATGTTAAATTCTTATAGAAAACTTGTTTTTTGTGTCTTTAGAAATGACTATAATTTAATAAACACTACAAGAATACCCATTACAAGGGTGAACTTTGTTGCTTCTACAAAGGTTGGGAAATTGAACAAAGGGTGTGATCATGAGGGAATTGCTCTCATATGCAGAAAATTCAACAATACTGTAGATTTTACCTTGAACATTGTCTTTTTCACATTTCCTCATATTTTGGAATTTTGTAATTTCCAGTGTATTTCGATGGTTTACATGTTTCTTGTTCCCATTAATTTTTAACTAGCTTTTCCTTTTTTCTTACTTACATACCATAAATAACCAACAAAAATAATTGTTAGTTTAATGTTGATCTCCAATAACCCATTCAAATTTTTGCTGTACTGACACATAAACGTTTTGGAGATCACAGTCACTGATTAGTCGTCATTTGCAGGATAATTATTAGGAAAAGGGATTTGGAAATAACAAGTGAAATAGTATTTCAAGGGTTAAATAATTTTTTTAAAATATTCTGGAATATGTTATTGGATAAAGGAGGGGTTTCAGCTGCCCGAATAGTTGCCGTAGCTAATGAAGAAAAAATTGAAGGCTAAGATTTCGTTATGAATACATAGAATATCCCTTTTTCAAATAATCATTATACCTCTTCAATACTGTGATGAAATGCTAGTGTTTCCCTCCATTATTACTGTGTCTCATGATCGTCCATGCATTTGTTATGATGGACTTTCGTGGAGTAATAATTAAATATTCAAACTGTTTTTTAAAACAGTGCTAAATATATTTTCACACATTATCTGTATGTAATACATTCACAAGGTTAGTAATACTTTGTGTACATACATGTTTTGCATCTCCATCCAGAGAGATAGACAACTTATTAATCAGTGTGCAATGGATTGCTCATTAATAATCATCTCTTCCCCCACTAGATAGCTAGATAGTGATAACATCTGTGACAATGATAAGTCACTAATATTATTGCTATCTAGTAGTTAGAGAACTCATCTTTTAACCAACTTAAAAATTACCACCACACAGCTATAAGTAATCTGCGAGGAAAGTAGAAGTAACTGGAGGCATGACACATTAACTGTGTTCTTCTTCTTTTCTATAGTCATCTCAGCTTAGGACTTTTTGTTTCACTTTTCAGAATAAAAATGCCAGCTCTCAAATGTGAAAGAAAGTAGAGTTGCAGATGGCATAGTTTCAAAAATAGCTTGAGAAGAACCAGAGAAGGGAGGAAGAATTGTAATAGTTAAAAAATGATCATAAAGCTCAAAATTAGAATTAAAACAAATTATTTCAGAATAAAAATACATTAATCCATTTACAAATATTTTATTTTCATTTAATTAGATAAGAGAACAGAAATAAATTAAAAAACTCTCTCTAGGGAATGCTGTACACTGTTATACACATCCTTTTAACAATCCTGCTGACTGTCCCCTTGCCAGTACAAATGAAGTCTCCAATGAACAGAAGGAAATCATCCAAGGCAAAATATATGAATGTTCATATTTAGTTGCAGGTTCATTTGGTGGAACAGAGTCATTTTTGAAAGAAAGAAAAGATTGGCATGAGGCAATTCAAGAGAAATTAAAAACATGTCTTACCGACTATTCCTTCCACTGTTATTGTTATATAGATTCAATAACTCAAGATTCTTGTTAGCTGAATGACAAGCACCTATGTTCTTATAATGCAAAGATAACAATTACTTTATGATAAATGTATATGTTGTTCTACGGATAATACTAATAACTGAGAAACACAACAGCTGCCTGCTATAGCTGTCTGTAAAAAAGTGATTTTCCTGTTATTTTTACAGTGCTAAACTAAACTTGAGTAAGCACGAATAATTTACATGTTATTGGGAGCAGTGCTAAGTGGTGAACAATTCTGTTGTACGGAAGCATTCACCAAAGGATGGAAAGTTGTTATCCCATTGGGAGATAAGTGTGAACAATATGTTCTGCTGTAGATGTGACAGTGAGCCCAGGACATTACTGTACTATCAGACTTCTTGTTAATTTAACAAACATAATAAGCGAGAAAAATAGTATGTCACACAAGTACAATATAAAATATTTCAATTTAAGGTACTTTAAACTAGCTACAATTTGACATAAAGGGCACAGAAAATAACTCGATATTCAAGGAAAGTTAAATACATAGCATTCCACACACTTCTTCCACACAGTACAACTATGCAGTTTCAATAAATAGATTCCTGTTCTATTCTTATAACATACATTATAGCTATTATTTTGTGATAAATATGGGTAGGCTTATGTGGATAATACTAATAATTGAGAAACACAACAGCTATGTTCTACAGCTGAGGGATCATCACCTTTCAAAAAAAAAAAAAAAAAAAAAAAAATACGAACTCACCACTTCATCTTACTGTGTTAAACTTAACCTGTTTAAGCATAAATAGTTCAAGGGCTACAGTGAATAATGGTAGATCAGAGTAATGTAGTTACTCTGACGCTTTAATGGGACTATGGTCCTAATATTTTCACTAAAAGGCGGTATGCTTAAAGTTTGGCTTATTCATAACATGACATAAATATTCTTATTACAGGTTTGAGTTGCGGTCTGTCAAATAGAATTTCTACAGATGCTAGACAACTAAACATCAGACTTCGATATTTAAAAGATACTGGTTGCTGGCGTGAAAGCACACATATTATGAAATGAGACCACTAATAAAATGATATTTAATGACAATGATGCTTCATCAATTATCTTCATGCTGACTGCTGTGAAATATTCCTACACAAATACAAAATGTTAATGACAGGAGCAATTAGATTCGGTATACTGTCATTTTAAATAAAACTCTAATGCTTTTGATCACTTACTTTATCAACTAAATAACTGTACAGCATCTGGTCGATTACCTTAAGACGTTCCTTGGCAAACTCTAACAAACAGAACAGAAGAATAATAATAATCGAAAGTTTTTGTATTTCGTTTTACAAATAAAAACTATCTGACATAATGTCTCTGATGCCTATCATATGTAATATATTAATTCTTTGCTGCTACTAGGCATATTTAGCCCATACAGAATTTTTATTTTCCCTTTAAAGACCTATTATACTGCCCCCTAAAAAGTGAGGCTGAGTGTCGAACTGCACTTGAACGATTTTTCTTCTAAGGTTTGTTTACAATATTCTTCAAAAACATACATTTACCAGTCCTCTTTTACATTTATATAAATAATCAAATTTAAATTCTTGTACTGCGCTACTTGGTGCATTATTGTAGTCTGAGTGTGAGCATAACACGTTACAGCTGATGTCATGCAACGTTCATATTTCAAGTCTCTGTTATGCACGGTACTTGCTGTGTGCCAGTCTTTCCACAGGACAGTGTGCAACGGTTTAATACTTGTCACACGTGGTTAAATATTTGACTTCTTACATCAAGATCATCAATAGAAGAGGAAATAACAAGATAAATATATAATAGTTAATACAATAACTACAATTCTTTTTTAGACAAATTAAATGTTACTTATATTTATAGTGTATATACTGATGTTATCAGCTTAATGATTTTTAATGTCTTTACCAATTGTCCACCATATGCAGTGTCTGCTAAATGGCCAGACAAACATAAAATCGTTGTAAGGTTAGCGTTTCTGAAGTTAACTGTTCATTCGATGTCATCATTAAAAGAGTCCCATCTCATAATCCATGTTCATTCCATGCTTTAAATACAATTTTTGTTTTGTTTTCTTATGATGCTCCTTTTTTTTAGAATAACACACACACACAACGATATCTATCTGGTGGTCTTCATGGTGGCGATTCATTTGGAAACAAGTGCCATAACACAATCGTTCTTTACGAAACAGTGCGGAGGAGTGATAGAATTTCTGCATCTACTCTTGTTTTGGATGCAGTACTTGGCAGGTGGGTTGTTGTCACGTTTTGGAGAACATTTCACCCTCCAAATTCCACACTACTCCCCACACCTGTAGTAGACTTGCCATAGCCTGTTTCACTGTACACTATGCTGAACTTCAATGTTGAAATTTATCACAGTTTATGGTGCCTTAGAACATTCTTGTCATCATTTATACGATTTTTTTCATTCTTTTAAAAGTTTTCTCTGCAACAACTTTTGTCATTCTAAACATTCTACAACACATTTGTTTTAGCAGCAGTTCTATGTTTCTTTTATGTCATCATAGGATTTATTTAATTACTACTGAAACCTGAGAGAAAAGATTAAGTCCAACACACACCACACAACAACACATGAACGTAAGCTCATATCTATGAATTAAATACTACAATTGAAGGGCTTATTTCAATAGTGGTACAAGCCCGTTACCTCCTCTTTTTGGTCTATAATGCTTCTGAAATTAATGGTCGAAACAAACAGAAAGAAAGGTTCATCTCTAGCAAGAAGCCATATGCTTGAATATTTCTGGTATCTCAACTGCAGATTTTTCAGAGCTCATTTACCTTAAGGACTCTGTATCTCAAAATGAACAAAAATGGACTTGTACCACTATTGAAATAAGCCCTTCAGTTAAAATAGGAATTAAAATTGTCTTAAATCGAGCTACAACATACAGCACTTGTCTTTGTTGATCCTAATCTGTTCCCCAATGCTGTATAATGATTTCATTGCTCTACATTTGGGTGATTTTTTTGCCATTTTCCACTGTATTCTGGAAGTATGTGGTTTCATTCTGTATTTTGAAACATAGTCCATTTATAGGAATAATTTCGTTTTGTATTATGTACATACATGTTCAGTCTTCTGTCATTATTGTTACATAGAACATTCCTGAGTGATTGGCATATTCTTCATTATGCAGCACAATAAATTAAATAATCATGTATTAAGTAGAGGTCATTTAAATCATGAAAAAATTGTCTTCCGCGCCATCTCTTCTTCATTCTTAGATGCTGAACCTGAAATAAAATATCTTAGACACTTTTGTATATTTGTAAGCTGTAGACATAGCGTTGTGCTTTACATTTGTGGTTTCTGATTCACTTACCTGCATGTCTCTTAAAGACTTTATTTCTGCTTTTATATGAAACGTACCTAAATCTCTATGTTGGTATAATCTAACTATTTTGTTTGTTCTAGGATTTAGTAAAAAATACGACCCAGCAAGAGGCATGCAAGGAATGATGTATGGACCTTAATAGAGAAGCACTCACTAGGTGTTATGTCACTTCAACGCATAAGATTTTGGGTGAGTACACAAAGTACTTTCATGCCTATTGTAAATTCCTGAGTTTGTTTTACAGTTTTGTCAAATTCGTGTCTTCTGATTCTGGCGTTATTTGCTAGGGTAATTGACACATGTCATATCTTATTGTCATATGGTTGTCCAGAAATGATTGGAAGGTTTAACAGACCTCTTCCTAAGATTTCCACAGTCTATAAGTTGTCCTACTCCTTTGTCCACATGGTGACTTCAGGCACTACAGGAGATTCAAATTTATATTCCGAGGTCGTTAACAAGCACGAATAGTTTGGTACTTAACTCTTATCGATGGCTGTGTTGTTGTCTTCGTGAAGTCTAGAGGTGATTCCACTGCGAAGTTCCCGCGGTTTTCTTTGTGTTTGGATGAGACTAACTGGTTTGTAGGGCGACGTGGTATTTTGATTCTTAGAGAGCAAACGTTACAGTAGTTTTGCACATCACTATTTAATTCATGTATTCACATTTAACACTTCTACAATAATGTGAAATAAGACATTGTTTTGCACCACATCTGTATCACTGCCTCCAACCCACGCTCCCCAATCCAAAGACTGCCAACCACCTCTTCCAAAGATGCACCTCCTTCCCACATGGCCAAAGATAACCGTCTCTTAGTTGTTAAAATCACAGTCAAAGGCTATATTTACACAAAACATTACACGTAAAGAAATTACTGACATACATGATTTTACGTTCTGTTATAGTACCCCCCCCCCCCCCACATACACACAAGTCCATGCATGTATGGGATTGTGTCACTTAATACACACATCATAATAAAATTTCCAGTTCCGAAAGTTGCTAATAAAATTGGTTTCCCAAGTGATCTTAGTTATATATATACTTTCCATGATATACAATTTGCAGGTTACATTGGCTGTATTGAGTAATAAGTGTAATGAACTTATAGCTAACAATAAAATATGGCACCTTATACAGGGTGTTACAAAAAGGTGCAGCCAAACTTTCAGGAAACATTCCTCACACACACATAAAGAAAAGATGTTATGTGGACATGTGTCCGGAAACGCTTAATTTCCATGTTAGAGCTCATTTTAGTTTCGTCAGTATGTACTGTACTTCCTCGATTCACCGCCATGATTTCATATGGGATACTCTACCTGTGCTGCTAGAACATGTGCCTTTACAAGTATGACACAACATGTGATTCATGCACGATAGAGCTCCTGCACGTTTCAGTTGAAGTGTTCGTACGCTTCTCAACAACAGATTCGGTGACCAATGGATAGGTAGAGGCGGACCAATTCCATGGCCTCCACGATCTCCTGACCTCAACCTTCTTGACTTTCATTTATTGGGGCATTTTATAGCTCTTGTCTACACAACCCCGGTACCAAATGTAGAGACTCTTCGTGCTCGTATTGTGGACGGCTGTGATACGATACGCCATTCTCCAGGGATGCATCAGCGCATCAGGGATTACATGCGATGGAGGGTGGATGCATGTATCCTCGCTAACGGAGGACATTTTGAACATTTCCTGTAACAAAGTGTTTGAAGTCACGCTGGTACGTTCTGTTGCTGTGTGTTTCCATTCCATGATTAATGTGATTGGAAGAGAAGTAATAAAATGAGCTCTAACATGGAAAGTAAGTGTTTCCGGACACATGTCCACATAACATATTTTCTTTCTTTATGTGTGAGGAATGTTTCCTGAAAGTTTGGCCGTACCTTTTTGTAACACCCTGTATTTAATTGATCATGGTAGCTGCAGAGCCATGTTAAGATGGGTACATAATTATATAGTATATATATAAACTCAAGTTTACTTCAATACTGACTTAATGCATCTTAGTTAAACTCACTCTTCTGATAGCAGGAAACATTGTCAGTGGTTTCTTCAGAATATATTAAGTGAACTGTGGAATGAAGGCATCTCTCACGATCTTTTAATATAAGTGCTTCAATAAAATACCTTATGGCATGGCTTGTGCCCAAAACAACCATTAAATCTACAGAAATCATTATTCTAAAATAAACAGGTTCTTTTCACCACATATATAAAATAGACATAGTTCAAAATATTGTAATACTTATACACAATATTAAATGGTTGTCTCTTAGGGAGAATTCATTTATACATGATGAATGTAATCACATGGTGAATCCAGTGCAAATTCAGTTCTGTGTGATCAGCACTGTATTTGCAGAGTCAGATTGGTTTACATATTTATGATTTAATGTTTCCTTTATAATAAGGTAGCTGAGACGTTCCTTATATGATTATGACTATCATTGCAGTATCCTCACATTGTACATCTATGTCAGCTTTATAGGTCCAATTATGACAAACTCTACACTTAAATTGTGTAAGATTGTTAGTATTTATACCTTAACTTTACATCATTATTAAACAGTGTTTCATTTTGATTTACTCTCCTGTGCTCAAATCATACTGCCATGAATAGAATTTATTTCAAATTGTGTAACGGAGTATGGGATAAATTCGTAACAGGTCCTCATTCACTTTAACATTAAATTATCTAAACGATTACAAAATATTCTCCCACAATATAAACTTCAAAATTAGTATCACATAACCTTCAATCCATGACAAGAGTTTCAAATGTAACACATCAAGAAATGTCTCCATAATCGTCTAAACCTCAATATATTCTTAATTCGCATAGTTAAATTTCATGACTACTCACTATATTTCTAACACACTACAGCATACATGGTCTTTCAAAGCACACTCTCATAATCTGACAAGTACCTCCAGTTTGCTTTATCCATTAAATAATGTTCCATCTGACATAGCTTACAAATGACAAGGTTTTGTCTTCTTACACACAATCATTATTCATATCTTATTACTTTTAAAGTGTCCACATCATTAATTTTGGTTTCTGTTAAGAGACATTACTATTACACTGTAGAATGGTTCGTAGTCAGACACACTGATCTCATACCAAATTTAATGAATGGGTATATTAGAGAACAAAGAGAAATTAGTACAAACATAATTCACATTAACACAAAATCTTCTTCATACTTTTAGCTGACATAGTACCACACTTTGACGTGAAGTTTTCCTTGAATGATAAAACAATAAAGTGATATAGTTGGGCCAGTCAACTAGTTCTTTCTGAGCAGCATTTTACTTATTAATGACTATTTTATGGGTCATATTTGTAGAGTTTTAACTCTATAACATTGCACAGTCCAAATAACTTCTTGGATTGTGGGTAGATTAGCCTATAGGCATTAGGGTGCGGTTTTTGCTTGATTTCAAAGGGGCCTATATAGATGACAAAAAATTTCTTTATTTCTGAACTCATCAATTTAGATTTTTCCTGTGTTTTTACTATAACCAGATCTCCTGTCCTGAACTGTACTCCTTTACTTCTTGCATCATGTCTCCGTTTTCTTACCTCTCCTTTTCTTTTCATAGTGTTCCTAACAGCTGTCTCCCTTTCCTGCTGTGTCATAGTTTGACAAGGTGGGAAATCAACATTCTCAAAAATCAAATTTGCAGGTCGTCTATTAAACATTACTTCATAAGGTGAAAAACCAGTGGATGAATGCTGTAGGCCGTTCATTATATCCTCGAAGTCAGTAACATTTTCAATCCAATGGTTTTTACTACAATATGTTCTGCAGAGCCTTCCAATTTCCCTCGTGTACCTTTCTGCTGGGTTACTTGACAGGTGACAAACCTAAATCAAAATATGTTTTATTGCTATATCTTCAATAAAATTTTTCATAATTTAGATGTTAACTGTGACCCATTATCAGACATGATGGCCTGGGGTATACCAACGTTTGTGAAATAATGATTCGTCAGCTTGATGATAATTTGTTTACTGGTTGCTCTCTTTAATGGATACAATTTTATAAATTTAGAGAAAACATCAACTACAACGAAGATGTAACTGTACCCTCCTCTTGATTTTGGTAGTGGTCCATATAAATCGGTAGCTGTCAATTCAAGGTTTTTATTTGGTAAAATGTTTTGCATCAGTCCTTTAGATGTTTGGTTACTCACTTTTACACTCTGACAACGATCACAGGTTTCAAGTTTTTCTTCACTCTCCTACTGATATTATAGAAGTATACATTTTCCTGTATCTTCTGTATACATTTTGTTGCTCCGCAGTGTCCGAAGCTTTCATGTATGTAACTGATTAATGTGTCAATACATTGCTCAGGCCAGCATAGTTTCCAATTGTCTAAGTCAGGTCTAGGTCTCCTAAACAAAATCCCTTTTTGTACTTTGTAATACTGATCTACCTTTTCTCCTCCCTTTTTCCCTATATAACTTTTAACCAACTTCGAATTTTGATCATGATTTTAGTTTCTACAAATATCATTACAGATTTTTAGTACTTCAGCTTTATCTTTTACACCCTTTAAGTATATAAGTTTGAACTCTTTCTCCTCTTTTCCATAAGTATTTTCAACATCTGCACCTATTGGTAGTATGGAAATGGCATCTGCAATGACATCATGTTTACCCTGAATAAATTTGATCTCATAGTCAAACTGTTGAAGGAATAAAACCCACCTTGTTATACAGTCATGATAGAGTCTGCACTCCTGAATGTAAGATAGAGCTTTATGGTCAGAGAAGACAATTACCTTGTGCCCTAACAGATAACTTTTAAACTTATTGAATGCCCAGTGGATGGCAAATAGTTCCTTCTCTGTGACTGTATATGATTTTTCATACTTTTGTAAGACACGGCTAGCAAAAGCAATAGAATGGTGTTCTAATTTTCCTTCTACTTCTATGTTTTGAAACAAGTGTGCGCCTAGACTGGTCTCACTACTATCTGTCATTATACAGAATGATAACGACATAACAGGTCTATACAACATCTGACTTTGGGACAGTTGTTGTTTTATTTCCACAAATGCATCCTGACATTCTTGTGTCCAATCCCAAACAGTATTCTTTTTTAGTAGGTTACATAAGCAGTTTGCATTTAAAGCTTGGGTACTAAGAAATTTTCTATAGAATCCAGTGAGACCAAGAAAGGACTTGAGTTGTTTTTTGTTCTTGGGAGTAGAGAAGTTTACAATGGCTTCCAGTTTATCCTTACCAGGTAAGATTCCCTTTTCTGAAATATTATGCCCCAAAAATTTCAGTTCATTAACTCCAAAACAACATTTTTCCAATTTACCGTCATTCGCCCTTCCCTCAATTTTGAACAGACTTGTCTCAGAAGGTTTAGATCATCTTCGCAGGTTTTTCCAGTTACAAAAATGTCATCTACATATACTATTAATTTTGAAGACAGTTCATAACCTTATAAAAAATCCAATGCTCTGATAAATTCAGCCACAGATACATTCAATCGAAAAGGGACAACACAATATTGGTAACTTTTGCCACCATACAAGAAGGCCGTATACTTCCTAGAATCAAGTTTAAGTGGTATTTGCTGAAAACCAGATGTCAAGTCTAGGTTACTCATAAATTTTACATTATTAAATTTGTGCAGAAGTTCATCCATATTATCAGGATGGTCAATTTCTTAAATAAAAAACTTATTAAGGTGCCTAGAATCAAGTACAAGTCTATCCCCACCATTTCTCTTAGACACAACTACTTATGGGTTTTTGTAAGCACTTCTAGTTCTTTCTATAATCCCCCAAGTTTCCATTTTTTGGATTTCCCTTTCTACATCTTTTTTTCTGGAGAATGGAATGCCATATGATTTTTGTATCCTGAAATTCCCATAACACTTCTCTTAACTGATTTTTCTGACTTTCGCTTATATTTACAGCTTCCTTCAATTTGACTTCGACTAATTCTTCGAAATTTTCTTCATTTATAAGGTCAAAGGCTGTGTTATCACTTATGGTTGATTATCTACCTCGCTTACAACAGCTTTGATATGGTTACAAGAATTACTATAGTTACAGATGAACATTTCTGTTTTCAGAATACTATTTTTCTCAGGTTCAGTAATTATAACACTCTTATCTTCCCAAGAGAAGCTTACACCCACTTTTAAGACCCAATCCATGCCAAAAATTATATTTTCTTCTGACCTTGAGACCACAAGCCAACCCTCCTCAAATTCCACATGTTCAGTTTCAAACATTAACAATACTTGACTCTTAACTACCTTACTTTGCCTACCAGTGGCACCTCTGATTTTTACCCCTACAACCGGCATTTCTACAAAGTTCTTACCATCTCTAATTTTATCTCTAAATTTTTCTGATATTGCACATATATCAATAAGACAGTGTCCTTCCCACTGATTTACTCTTATTTTAATGTATGGACAGCTTAATTCCTTTTCATCTGCCTGCCCATCAAGGACTTCATATAATAAATCTTTTTTAATTTCTTTATAATTTTCATCATCTTCCTCCCTTTCAGTCTTCATCAAGTTTACCTGAGTTTCAGATTCTAAGTAACTAGTATCAAGTTTACACTTTGGCTGCAAACAAAATATCTCCCTACTGTTTATGTACCTTTCACTCAGACTCTTTCGTTTACTCTCCCACCAGTGTGGGCATAAAACTCTACTAATTATACTTAGATGATACGAAAACACTTTGCTACTACAACGCTCATTATACTGGTTCCACAGGATTTCTAAAAATTGGCTTCCTTTACTTTCAATAATATCACGCAAATCTAATTCTTTCACAATATTACCACTTTTGTTATCACCACTTTGATTAACGATGAAATGATCAGGACAGAGATGTAACATTTGATTTTCAGCTGTCACTTCACTATTCTTATCATATTCCTTTCCTTCGTCACCACAACTATCATCAAGTTTCAACACTTCGTTATTTATTTCAATAAAAACATTGTACTCACCTTCTGGTTTGCTTACCATACTTTTCACATCAATAATACTAACATCATCACTACTATGGTATACTTTACTGCCAGTTTCATTTATTTCTCTCTGTTTCTCACTTTTTATGGTTGATTCTTTTTCCTGTTGCTTAGGTTTATCATCAGCTGACTCACTATTACCTTCTTGTGTGGACAGCCCCCCCCCCCCAATTCTGAACTAAAACACTTATTACTCTCTTCATTATTGGCTTGCTCTCCCCCTTTTGCCCAGCTGTAAAAATCACTTAACATCTCCTCATCCAGAATTGAATCAGAACTTTGATCTCTCCTATGTTTATTTTGTGGTGGTCTACTGCGCCACATAGCATCCCAAATTTTTTTATCAAAACTTATATACATAATTCACTTGGTATTCCTAGTTTTTAACCTGTTTGTTAATGTTACAGTTATTTACACTATTTGGTTTTGTGTGAAAGTTAGTGGTCCTATTATGTTTAAATCTGTTCGCTCCGAAGCTGTGGACCCTCATTGAGGCGGTCCGGAGTTTTCCGGATGGCTACCGCTATTGTCACTCCTCGAATTTGTATTCATTCTGTTGTTACCTTCCCATCTGTTTTTCCTAGTTACACCATTGTTTTCCCAGTTTCTCCCTCTCCCATTAGCATTGTACTCTCTTGTTCTATCATATTGGTGTTCATTCCGAAAATCTCTATCGTCCCTTTTAGGGTTCTCCCCACAGTAATCAGAATTCCACCTCCCACTGTAATGGTTTCCATTACTAAACTGTTGCACATTTCTCTCCATTGCCCTGTCTAATTTGTCTATATATTTTAGACACTGATCTAAACAGTCGTCAGGTCCATGAACAAATCCCCACTTTATTCTTTTGGGTAACCTTCTTTTAAGGGCATCAATTTGCGTCATTTCGTCGAAGGGTTTATCTAGATGCACCAATTTCCTAAGTTGATCCCTGCAAAAGTCTTTCATTGAGTGGTTTCTGCCCCTGAAACTAGGCCCATTTAAAAATTCACTTTTTATTCTACCCTGTTCAGTCTCAGACCAAAACTTATTTAAGAAACTCTTCTAAAAATCATCAAACGTTTTCCACTAATCAAAAAGTTGGTTTGCCCAATACAAAGCTTCTCCCATAAGAAATTTTTTGACAAATTCAATCTTTAGATCATCAGACATACCAGATTGTCAGAGCAGTGTTGTAACAAGTCTACAGGGTGTAAATTATCACAAGGAAAACTTTTCACAGGTGAACTACTCCACACACTTCCACCATTCATACATAAATTTCTAGACACAAAATTGTCTTGCATTTCAGTAAATCTCTTGCCTATTACACTTAAATTACATGTTACAGACTCTTGTATCTTATTTAATTCAGCATATATGGAATTAACTTTTGATTCTGTATCTAGACTTAATTTGTCTACCCTCTCCTCCACAGTTCTTTGAGCTGCTGTTAACCTTTCAACCTCTTTCCCTTGTCTTGGGCTAACTGTGGTCAATTTATTTTCTAAGGTCACAAACTTATTTTCTATAGCCTCAATTTTGGAGTTCACGCCCTTCAAACTTTCTCCTAATTGAAGTTTTAAATTTGAGATATCTTCTTTCAGTACATCACCGTTGCTTTTCATTTTTGCTTCCAGCGATTCACTAGTTACGTTTAATTTCGCTTCTAGCGATTCACTGGATGCATTTATTTTCGATTCTAGGAATTAACTATTTGAATTCATTGCCATTGTTAATTCGGACTGCATTTCTCCCATTCTGGCAAAGAGTAACCTTACCCAGTCCTGTTGATCCAGTTTTCTTTCGGTTTGTCAGTCATCTGGATCGTCACTTACACCACACACGTTCGAGTCTAACATTTCTCCCACTTCCTTTTTAATTTCTTCTGATAGTGTCATTATGACAGCACGTGTTTGGACACAGATTTGACGGAAAGTTTAAAACAAAGAAGAATTGTACTTATCTTTTCACACCACGACGTCGATCACAGGTCCACCTCTCCGATAAGCCAGCACTTTGTTGGTCCTCACACTACTTTTTCTGGTCCAGGAAACGTATACAATGTTATTCATGTTTTACGAATTATAAAGTTTATACTCTTCTGAAAACAAAGCACAATTCGTCTCATCGCACTTAACTGTAATATCTCGGACGAGCCCCCAACTTTAACAGACGTCTTCCTAAGATTTCCACAGTCTATAAGTTGTCCTACTCCTTTGTCCACATGGTGACTTCAGGCACTACAGGTGATTCAAATTTATAGTCCGAGGTTGTTAACAAGCACGAACAGTTTGGTACTTTACTCATATCGATGGCTGCGTTGTTGTCTTCGTGAAGTCTAGAGGTGATTCCACTGCAAAGTTCCCACGGTTTTCTTTGTGTTAGGATGAGACTAACTGGTTTGTAGGGCGACGTGGTATTTTGATTTTTAGAGAGCAAACGTTAGAGTAGTTTTGCACATCACTATTTAATTCATTTATTCACATTTAACACTTCTACAATAATATGAAATAAGACATTGTTTTACACAACGAGTTAAAATTTCACAGAGTGGCTGAGATACTAGTTACAGCGCTCCTAGCGGCAACCAACGCTAACTCGGCCGCCATGTTCTCCTCAGTAAAAACATTAGGAAAGCGTTGCTGTTGTTTCTGTTGGAAGTGTGTCAGTTGTTGTGATATTACTGCAATATTTAACTTTTCTAGTTGACTTTTTTGTTACAAAATATAGAGTCAACATGCCTGCAGTGTGTTCAGCGTTCAACTGGACAAATCGCAGCGATAAAACAACAAATATTTCATATTATAAGTAAGTATATTAGTACCGAAATACGACACACGTTTTTTAATGTTTATTAAAGAGTCATTTGCATTGGAACTGTAATTATGCTTAAGACAAATGCAGGAAAGTAATTTATTTATCGTTGATTACAGATTTCCTTTAAAAGATAAGGAAATTACAAAAAGATGGGTTATAAATATGAAACGAGAAAACTGGTTTCCTACTACAGCCAGTTACCTCTGTTCAGCTCATATTGAAGAGAAATATATGTACCACACAAATGTCCAGAGGCGCCTTTTGTCAAAAGCAGTACCTACTATCTTTAACTTTCCACCACATTTAAATAAGCAAGATAAAGTAATACGACCACAACCCAGAAAGCGATGTTTCGACAATTTGCAAGATAGTGCTGTTACAGTGACATCATTAGCACAAAGTAAGTCAATAATTTAATTTTACTCCGTGTTCTTATTACTTTGGATTACATACTTTCTATTTTAAATCTTATGGTGTAACTCTGTTATAAACTTATGATGTAACTGCATTCTTTCAGTGCCTGTCGGACCCACATCTGTTTCTGCTGACCACAATTACTGTCGACCAAGCGCTAAGAAGTTGAAAACACAATATAACAGAGTACAAGCAGAGAATGTGCGACTAAAGAAGCGGATAAAGCAACTGAAGCAACTTAGTGTACGGCACAAAAGAAGAATAGTGCAGTTACAGACTTTAGTTGCTGGTTTGAGAAAAAGGCTATATAGTTCAGTTTCTGATATGTTAAACAGTGAACATGTAGTTGGTTTGTTGAAGGAGCTATTGGAACTTCAATGCAGTGCTAAAGTATGCCATTATTCTCAGCAAATAAGGAAATTTGCCCTGACCCTACACTTTTATTCTGCCAAGGCATACAGCTACTTACGAAAATTTGTGAAATTACCCCACCCAAGAACGCTTCGCCGTTGGGCAATGTCAGTGGGTGGCCATCCAGGTTTTACTGAGGAGGGTTTCACTAAAATTGCCTCTGAAGTTGAGAATAGCACAACCCAAATTTTTGCAACATTGATGTTTGATGAGATGGCTATTAAGAAGGACCTTGTTTGGGATGGGGAAAAAATAAGAGGCTACGTTGATTTTGGGGAGGGTGGCATAGAAAGTGATGATAGCGAGGCAGCAAAAGAGGCTCTTGTGTTTATGGTCACAGCGCTAAACAGAAATTGGAAAATTCCTGTGGGTTATTGTTTAGTTCACTCCCTATCTTCTACTGTAAAGCTAAATTTGGTACAACAGTATCTCCAAAAACTTGAAGACACTGGTGTTACTATAGTAGCTGTGGTTTGCGATGGTACTGCCACAAATAGATCTTTAATGGCAAATTTAGGGATCAGATGCGATGAACAGGGAGCACAGTGTTGGTTTCCCCATCCTTCAAATAATGATATGAGGGTATTTTGCATGTTTGACACAGCTCGCATGCTAAAGCTGGCACGTAATTTACTTGAAGAAAAGAATTTTTTGTTAGATGGTACCATTTCAGCCAGTGATAACATAATTAAATGAGAATATTTTAAAAAGTTAGTGGACTTGCATGAAAGGGAAGGTTTGCATGCTGCAAACAAACTTAGGAGGCAGCACATTCTGTACCATACTCTAAAAATGAAAGTGGCTTTGGCAGCACAAACCCTTAGCAATTCTGTTGCAAATGCCATGTTGTTCTGCAAAGATTTAGGCATTAAAGAATTTTATGGGTGTGAGGTAACAGTTGAATATATCAAAATGTTAGACAGTGCCTTTGATTTATTAAATTCTTGTCACACAATGGGCAAGGGCACTAAGGCACCAATTTTCAGAGGGAACATAGACACAGACTGTAAAAGGATCAATGAATACATTAAGTATTTCAAGTCTTTAATGCATTCTGATGGAAGTCCTATTATTCTGTCTAACAGAAAAATGCCGTTGTATGGACTTATGCTGAATTTAATGAGCATAAGGCAAATTGCAGAATTGTATGTTTGGAAAGAAAATGCAGAACTCAATTATATTTTGACCCTTAGAACAAGTCAAGATAACTTGGAATTATTTTTCTCCAGCATTCGTAGTAGAGGAGGAAACAGAAATAACCCAAATGCTGTGCAGTTTAGATCAGCAGACAGGAAATGCCTAATTGCACAGATAGAAGGTTCTCAAAATGGCAATTGCCAAGAATAAAATACTAGTATGCTACCTCCTGCTACCATTCCATCACTTCCTTTTGCTAAGGTAAGCCCTGCAGCTGTAGAAAATGATTATATGCCAGATTATGCCTCACAGAGTATGTACTCAGAATATGTCATTGAGTACATAGCTGGAAGTATAGTGAGACAGGTGACAAACACGATTAACTGTACTGACTGCTTAGAAGTTATTTTTGCTTGTATTGAGGCTAAAAGAACTGGATTGTTTGCAGTGAAAGATGTGAAAACCAGTTTAATCAATCCAGCTAATGATGTTGTTAAGCTTTGTAATGTTGCTGAGAAGGTTTTCAGAAATAATGAGGACATAATCCTGAAATGTCAGAAAAACGTTTTGTTGAGGATCCAGACAGAAGTGTTGCAATTGGTGAGAGGCTCCTTATTTATAAACAATGAACATCTTTTTACAGAAACTGAATTTGGTGAAGAAACCCATTATGTTAAACTGATAAAACTGTTGCTCAAACATTATTTTGTATGTCGAATAAATCACTTATGCAAATCAAAATCATCTGAGCAGAGAGGGAAAGTTGTGAGACAACTATACACGAAGCTTATTTTATTTAAAGGTCAGTGAAAAAATACGAATGTCAGTTAAAACATTGTAAAAATTAAATATAAATAAATTATTTTACTTTTCTTGTAGATTATTATTATTATTGAATTACTATGCTTGTGTTAACTACTAGTAACACATATTTCAAATAATATTCTCGTTCACCGTGTACTGGTTTTTGAGGCTTTGACTGTTTACTTTGAAATAGCGACAAAAATATCGCATTTCTGCGCCCATTACTGGTTCTAATAGTTAACCACAGCATGTTTAGAAGTTTCACTGTAATATTATGGTGGTACCTGCTCTAATTGTATTAATTTATGGGCAACAAGTAACGTTATAGTGGATGGACAGACTTATTTGAGTTGTCTTGTAGTGTTATCTACATCAAAAAGTTTAGCCATATTTCGACAAAAACATCCCTTTTTGCTGTCAGTGTACACTGAAACCACTGCTGTCTATTGCTTGTTTTAGAAAAAATAAAGCTAGTATGGGCTATTTCAAGCAAGTCAAACGCAGTTACAAGGGGGCGGGACACAGCAGACAAATGCCTTGACTAAAGAAAACATGGCGGACAGAACTTCAATTTGCTTCAAACATGGCGGACCTATAGCTACTCTATGAAATTTTAACTCGTTGGTTTTACACTTCGACCATAGATACTAGTAGACTGGCCTTGCTGTGCAGAAGCTATGGGGCTAGTGTGGCTCCAACATAAACCACGTGACTGTTGGCAAAACGTGGCGGGATTTCAAATCAGCGGTCTGCCATCCTATGTTTGTATCGGATTTTCCCCACATTTCTCAATTGACTGCCAAACGCTTCCAACAAAAACTACTTTCTTATTTGTGAAAAATTATGCCAGAACTATATTTGACCTGGATTTCTTCAAAGTACCATTTCTAAAATCTAACAAATACATCGAACGCCACTCTGGTGGGCAGCTGGACGAATTTACTATAAACTATCAATTATAGTAAAATGTCGTTAAAATTCTTTTAAACAGTAAGAGTGGGCTCGTGTCAAAACTTTAAACATTGTATTTGCCACGTTTCGAGCTTTAGTCACTTATAAAAGAAAATGGGCTATGGGAATTATATCAACTATAGGTGTCAAAATTGTTTACTTTAGGAGCAGGTCCATTTTAGAGTATCAATTTTAGGTGCACTTCAAAGGTTCAGTTCCCACTATTTTTACAAAAGTTTAAACTATCAGTTTAAAAAAAAATGATATTTTAGATGAAAGGTGATACTTTGCAGTTTCAGAAAATAATTTTGGAGCCTAGGTTTAAAAATGACAGACACTGTAAATACAAATTATAGATATACATTGTAAATAATAACTAACCTATCAAAACACTTCTCCTCGAAGTGCTTCGAGCAAAGGCGCGTATGTGCAAACGGCTTAAAGTTTTTCCGTTTCAAGGCCTGTATCCAAAGCTGCCTTCGGTTTTCATCCTTACAAAACCTATGAGTAGGAACGAGAAACGATTATACTTACTTCTGTAACCGAATTATCACAGATACTTTCCAAAATGTAATATGAGTCTGACTTTACAGGCATCACTTTCAACACTTTAATTTACGTGATACTCTATTTCAAGTGTAAAAAACATATAAAAGTCACTTCAGCAGATTTCAATAAACGCATCTACACTATCTTAGACACACTTACACGTGAAATGTAATGCCATTTCCCCGACAAAACGCTGAGTACAGCCATAAGCGCAACACGAAACAACCATGTTTTGCCAACATTCACGTGACTTCAGCCAAGAGATGTTGGAGCCACGAAAATGACGTCAGGGCCAGTCTATTATATTTATGGTCGAAGGTTTTACACCACATCTTTATCACCGCCTCCAACCCACGCTCCTCGATCCAAAGACCGCCCACCACCTCTTCCAAAGATCCACCTCCTTCCCGCATGACCAAAGATAACCGTCTCTTAGGTGTTAAACTCGCAGTCAGAGGCTATATTTACATAGAACATTACACGCAAAGAAATTACTGATATACATGATTTTACATTCTGTTATAACGGGCATCACACTATTCCTTACTTTCCTTTACAACTTAAGTTATTTCTGTAGGTGTACAATTAGCCTTTTAAGTGGGCATGACGGATATATCCATCCATGCTCTGCTATTGCACAGTGGTTTCGACGGATATATCCGTCCACAGCGTTCTGTGGCTAGTAGCTAGTAGGAATGATGAGTTATCGGCCTGCCATTGACAGTGTGGTATTAGTTGAACTTCGTCCACTAGATGGCAGCTATTGTCACGCAACACAGCGTGTACTAGGCTAGTTATAATATTGTCCACCCGAGCGCGCGACGAGAAAATGCGTCCTGTGAAGCAGCCGCAAAATTGCGCCTTTTTCGTCTGTGTTTACCGCAGCGTTAGTGAGTGATCTTTTGCAATGGTGAAAAGAAGTCGTTTATCAGATTCGGAGATTGAGAAGCTGCATTTAGAAAGTGGCGATAATTTCAGTGACAGTTCTGAAAGGTTTCAAGATACAGATGTTGAGGCTAGTGAAAGTGACTTCGATTCAGAAACATCTGACGACGAGACACTACTACAGCAGACGGTACCTAGTGAATTTGTGCATGATAGTTCAGTTCGTATTCAATATTTGTTCAGTGGTAATAGTGGTACAGTTGTGCCTCTAGAGCAAAACGATGTGATGAGTTGTTTTATGTGTTTTATGGATGATGGTTTGTGCACAATGATAGCTGAACAGACGAACTTATATGCAGAACAGTTCATAGCATCTCATCCCAATTTAGCAGCACGCTCCAGGGTTCACAGTTGGCAGAATACTACACGTGACGAGGTAAAAACACTTACTGGAATGCTTGTACTTCAAGGAATTCTTTACAAACCAGACCACAAAATGTACTTTTCAAAGAGGGAATCAGTTGATACACCTTTCTTCAGGAAAGTGATGAGTGAAAAGCGGTTTCATCTTCTATTGAAATTCCTCCACTTTGCTGACAGTACCTCATATGATCCACTAGGCACTATCAGCAGAAAACAATTCAAAATTCACCCCATTAGGGAGCATCTGCGGCGTAAATTCAGATCAGTCTACAAGCAAGAAAGGAACGTCACCGTTGACGAATCGTTGTTGCTCTGGGAAAGACAGCTTGGCAGATTTGGCATCAAATTGCACGAACTCTGTGAAAGCAGTACCGGGTATGTATGGGACTTTATTGTTTAGACTGGAAAGGACACTAATTATAGTAGCCACTACCCAGACGAAAAAATAACCTCTCGGATTGTTTTGGAGCTTGCACACGATCTACTCGGGAAAGGCCACTGTAATTATCTTGACGACTGGTACACCAGTACAGATTTGGTGGACAAACTAACCAGCAGTAACATTGATGTTATCAGCACAATGCGGCAAGACAGGAAGGGCTTCCTTGACTTCGTAAAAAAGGAAAAACTGAAGAAAGGGGAGTACATAACAGGGTACAAAGGCAAGCAGATGGTAATGAAATGGAAAGACAAAAGAGATGTTGTTATGGTCGGCACCTTCCATGACGATACATTTGTAAATGTAAATTCGAAGAAGGGAATCGTTCAAAAGCCACAAGTTGTCGTTGACTACAACAAGAATATGGAGGGCGTGGATAGGTGCGATTCTCAGTTACAACGCTACCAGATGGCCAGAAGCAGGCTGAAAAAATACTATCAGAAGCTTTTCCGCCACTTGTTGGACATTGCATGCTACAATGCATACATTCTGTACAAGATGCATGGTGGCGAACGAAGTAGAATGAGCTTCCTGATTAGTCTTGGTGAACAGTTGACCATATCTTCACCACATCAAGAGACATCAGTAGGAACGCCCACCTCGAACACCAAAAGCAACACGCCTTACAGCCAGGCATTTTACAGACCTTCTACTACCCACAACGAAGAAAAGACCAACAAGGAGGTGTGTGGTGTGTACGAGAAAAGACCTTCGCAAAGAGACTTCATACTGGTGCGTAGATTGCGAAGTTTCCTTGTGTGCAGCACTTTGTTTTAAATTGTTTCACACTGAAAATGATATGTAATATTGTGAAATTACAGTTTTGTTAACTTCTGCAATGTATTTTATTCATTTCCACCCAATATCAATTTAAATTCAACAATGAAAACGCGAAGGAAAACGTGAGAACAGTGCGCAGCACCACCGCGAATGGGCCCGCTGGCGTATATTACCCAGTGTGGAAGAGGCGCGTGCCTGCAAACTACCCACTTAACAGTCATATATTGGAAACATTATTGTAAACGACCTCGAAAAGTGACACATATTTCACCATTTGGAATGATTGCCTGACATGTATATTGTCATAAAAATGGTTTAGTTCCTTGAATATGGATTAGACTGAGGGCTAAGTTTTGAGATAAGGATAATTTTGACATCATTGTTGTTCAAAAACTTTCTCAATCTATAACCTGTGTAATAAGATGCTTTATCGGAAAAGATGGCGACAGGTTTCCCAACGTTAGGTGTATAATCTCTGCTTACCCATTTAATGGGTGTCTTGGCTGTCGCGCATTTTATGATATATAGTTTCACATATTTTGAAAAAGGTTATACAGAGCGAGTACGTATTTGGCACCGCCACTACTGCTAGGATATGGCCCACTAATGTCTGTTGGTACAATTTCTTTAGGTCTACTGGGAATAACCGGTTGCAATTCGTCTTTACAACCTAGATTCTCAGGTTTTGCCTTATAACAAACAGTACATGTTTTGATAAGTTGTGAATTTTCCTCTGCAGTAAGTGTAAGTGTTTAGTTTCTGCATACATTTATTTGCACTGTGGTGTCCTCAAGTAAAACATGTATGCCAGACTGGATTTGCTTCTGATTCTTGTAGAGTACAGCCACACCATTGATTGCCGTCTGAAAGTCAACGGTAAAATAAGACTTCTTGATACAGTTTACAATGCTTTCCAATAGGATGGTCTGGGTTGTTTGCTATTGTTGATCTTACTTTGCTCCACCTACTATCAGCCTTCTGCAGCGTTGACATATTCCTATACAAGTCTAGATAATATTGACAGTAGTGTTTGTCCTGCATCAACATGATAGAATAATCTTTCATACGCTCCAGATTATCTACTTCATGAGATAATCTCTGAGGTAGACGTGACAACTCACTTGCAGATATGTTGTCTTTATCTTTAAGGTATACTATTTAAAATGAGTAGTTCTGCAAGGTCATTGCCCATCGCGATAATCGTGGATATACAGGTCGACATGTCATTAAAAAGGTTAATGCCTGGTGGTCAGTGTATACTTTCACACGTCTTCCAAAAATATAACAGTTAAATTTCTTTTAAAAGTCCATATATTTCACAATCTTTCCAATTCTGTGGCTGAATAAGTACGTTTGCACTCACTTAGATTCGACTAGCTAAAGCAATAATTTTTATCTCTTGGTTATCCCCAGTGCATGTTGCATCACTTGCAATACAGAAATCTTTGTTAAAGTCGGGATGACTCAGAATATTTGGATTTACCTGTGTTTTACAAATGTTTCCTTTATTCTCTTAAAATCTTGTGTACATTGTTCCAGCCAAACCCAAGCATGATGCTTCTTTAAAAATGCCAGCAAGTTTTCGCTGTTGAGTGATTGATGTGGCACAAAGAGCCTAAAAAATGAGACTAACCCCACGAAACATTTTAATTGTTTTTCTAGTATGCAGGTAAGGAAAATTCTAATTGCAACCAGTTTACTAAGATCTGGTCTATTGCCTTCACAACTGATTGTGTGTCCCTAGTACTTAATCTCATTTCGTGCAAACTTTGATTTCTGTAGATTTTCTGTAATACCAGCTAGTTGGAATTTATGTAACATATTTTCTAAAAAGTATATGTTATATTCCCATGTCTGTGTGGCTATAAAGATGTCATCAACGTACAACGTTGCCTTTTCCAGCAATTCTGTGACTAGAACTGTGTCTGGAGCAGTAATGAAATCACCTGAACTTACACTGAGATCAAATGGTAGTACACAAAATTGGTAACTGCGGCCACCAAAAATAAACGAACTGTAATTCTTTGACTCGTTACTTAATGGTACTTGCAAAAACGAATTTCTCAAATCCACATTTGATAAATTTCTGCAATTGTTCTTCGAGATTTTCTGGTTTTGTGCGAACTGGCATGATGATTTTGTTGATCGCACTTTCATCCAGAACTAAGCGTATATTTTTCCTTGGGTCGAAAACAGTTAATAATGGACTGCAATAAGGAGATACTGATGGTTCTATGATATCCTGTTTAAGCATTTGCTTGATTCTTGACATATGGCAGAGTTCTTGGACAAATAAATCTTATATGTGTTTTAGGAAAAGATTTCGAGAGGTTTAACTTTCATGTTATTATACATACATAATGGTCACACTTAGCTTCCTTGTAAAAAGGTAGATGTAGTTTAGCAATGGAGTAGATGAAGTTAAGCAATGGTTTCTGTAGTGTTTCTCATTGTTACTTGTTAATAGCTGTACTTTAATTTACTTTATCATTAATTATGAATTGTAAGTCTTCCATATCATAATCAAATAGAGGTTCATTGCTAGTAGAGTCATCTTGTTCACCTATTCACTGGATCTTATACCCCAAACAACGTTTATTATTGTTCATTGTCAGTTTATCCAGACTACTGTCGATCTGAGTGCTGTTATGCTTCATGAAACAAGGTTAGCCATAGTTACAAATATATACTTAATTTCTCCATTTGAGTTGTATCCAACTGCAGTCAAGATTCGGCGTTTTAGAACCAGAAATTCAGGTATCGAGGAGAATTCAACCATTTTTTTTACAAAAATTGTGAGATACGGCGCTAATTGCCGCTCCTGTATCAATCATCATACTCGTCAGCATTCCACCTATAATATATTTAATCATTGCTAGAATGATCTCTTTATTGGTTATCAGCATTGAGTATGATCCTCAAGTAGCTCGTCTGTTAAACTTGTGTCATGATTGTACCTTAGTAACAGTATGTGTTGGTTGTTTACATCGCTAGTTATACTTGTGTTTGTGTACTGTTTTTCATTTGGTGCATCAAAAATGTCTGTTATTGTATCATCGTCCCCCACGCATGCCTCAGTCACCACCTGGGGTTGAGTTGTGATCTTGTTTAGTTTGTTGTGTGTGTGGTTGTTGGAGTGACTTCACTTGCCACCTCCACAATATTTAAAGTCAGATATTGTTTGCTCCAGTCACCGTTTTGTTGTCTTGGTGTGTGCCGTGTCGTGTTTTGATTTGCCATGTTATTGTTGCTTGGTTGACCATGATTGATTAAATTACTGTTTTGCTGTGCAACACGTTAGTGGTGGTTGCCAATGACTTTGCTGGTTGTTAAAGTATGAAAAACCATCATATCCATAATTTTTTCCATAATACTGTGGTTGCAGATTGTTTTGATACAGTGAGTTTTGTGTGTTACATTGACTATAATTGTGATTATTTCCATGTTGTTAGTTGTTGTTATTGTTATGGGATTTTCGTTTTTTGTTTGGATTGCCTTCATTTGAATGTGCCCATTGTTATTACTGTATGCATTCAGATATGGTTGCATGTTTTACTGTACCATGCAGTCGATATTACTCTGCACATGGGGATTAGGTCGACTAACCTGTGCTGTTTGCATTCTGTCTGATGTGTGCCGTAACTGTTGTTTCATGCACTCTGCATGTCTTTATTAATGATATCAAGTGAATCTAAGACTGAAAGAAACTTTTCTACATCATGATCTGGTACCTGTATTAACCTTTCCCTTATGTGGAATGGTAATCATGTTTTTAATAGGTGATTATATCTCGTGAAGACACGGGATCATCTCAGGAATGTGTCATGTTCAAATACTTTTGAAAGTAACGACGAAGATTATGTTGCTGTGAATTGAACGGTACTGCTTCGAATACCATTTTTTGAAGCCTCTCCTGAACCGAAACTGACGAGAATGTGTTCAAAAAAGCTCGGTCGAATTGTTCATAACATGTACAACGATCAGTAATGTTACATACATGCCCATATTTCTCCTTCACCTTGTATGAATCCGATTACATACCATATCTTGTACCTATCTGTCCATGTATAGGGAAAAGCGTTTCCTAAAGCTTTGAGAAAAACGATTGGATGGACTGCTCTCTTTTCGTGGATGAAGACTTGGAATTTCCTGTAGTTTAATAAACTTTCTTCCTGTAGGATTTCTGCTAATACATTTCCTGCCCACTGTGTTAAAATATCCCCATTTATCATATACATTGGAGGTGATAGGTTATTTGTATTACTGCTATATGATGGCAGTACATGTTCATACACTTGTTGCTAGATGGGCTCACAAGAATATCTACAATTACCATTAAAATCGTATCCATTCTGCTCATTTGCATATTAGTTGCTATTGTATATTTTGTGTGCTCATTAGGTATATAATCACTTGACTGTGAACTTGTCTTTCAGTTTATGGTGGAAAATATACAGTATCTGTCTCATTCTTCAAAATTTCCTTAACTGTGTCATTGACAATCGTAGGCGAATTCTGTTGTAAACAACTTTCAAAATGCTTATCCTTTTCCTCCAGCCAAGTGTGAAAATCTTTGTTAACTTGACTAAAGTGCTTATTGGTTTCTAATTGCAAACAGTCTTTCAAAGTATGGGCTAAGGCATCTACCTTGTTATTTAGCTCTGTGACATGTGTGTTTACAGAAGCGTGCACCTCAGCAACACTTACTACTTGTGTGCTTAATGTATCATGTTAAGAACACAACTTCTCAACATCAGATGCATGTAACTTTTCTGATCCTCATATTTCTTACTCTGACTAAACAAAGTCTCAATTGTAGCAGTTAACTGACCCTGTTGCCCACTAAGTATTTTAATCTGTGTGTCTAAACCTGTACCGTGACTAGTAAGTCCCATGTTTATTTCGTCAACTTTGGTGTTTAGTGCAGTGCTACTGCTTTGCAGGGTAACTAATTCTGCCTTTTATCTCATCATGTTTGGATTATGTCCAGTTTGGTTAATATGATTTGCAGTGGGTCAGTGGCGTCTGACGACAGCGCCGGCTGTATCATAGCCATCGCGTGTAACAATAATACGTTGGTCCCCATAAAAAATTATGATGTAGTTTTATTCATCCTGCCAAACATATTTCCTAACAAATTTTCATTATTAACTACGTTCTTTGCAGTTACCGTGTGTAACGCACACTGGTCATTTCTGTTATCTACAACACTGTTCGTATTAGAATCTGTATTTTCAATTTTATGCTCCTTTTTTGCTAATTGTCTACATATTTAAGCCATCCCTGTACATAAATTCTATAACTCAAGTTTCACTTTGATAGCAATTGTCTAATTTTTAAACATCCCCTGCTTCGAAAATTCATAAATTGAAATTTAAAAATTTTTCTGTGCCAATATCATTTTCTAATGGCATCTCGCCATTTTATGAATGATGTAGCCAAAAGAAGATATCTTGTTAGAGCAATGTTCTATGTTTTATTGTTATACTCTGTTGTAGTGTGAGTGTATGTTATATGAATTTTGAAATGAAAAGTGCTACATCAAATTCAAACTAAACATTTCACACAGTATAATCTATGACACATATGCGCTCTTGCTAATGTGCTGCTTATTACAGGTTTGAGTTGCGGTCTCTCAAATAGAATTTCTACAGACGCTGGACAAGGAAACATCAGACTTCGATATTTAAAAGATACGGATTGCTGGTCTGAAAGGACATATATTATGATACAAGACCACTAATAAAATGGTAGTTAATGGCCATTATGCTTTATCAATTATCTTTGGACTGATTGCTGTGAAATAGTACAACACAAATACAAATTGTTTAAGACAGAATCAATTAGATTTGGTATACTGACATTTTAAATTTTTAAATAAAACGCCTATACTTTTGATGACTTACTTAATCAGCTAAATAATTGTACAGCCATCTGGTAGATTACGCTATTTTGTTCCTCTGCAAACTCCAACAGAAAGAACAGAAGAATAATAATTTATTTTACAAATAAAAATTATCTGAGATATTATCTCTTACACCTATCAGAGGCATATAAATTAATTATTTGCCACTGCTCAGTATTTCATACAGAATTTTTCTTTTCTTCTAGAAGATCTATTACAATCTGTTCTGACACTGCTGTTGTGCTTACAAAAACGGGTATTCCCAACAGAAAACTGAGTGGGAGAATATTTTCTGCTATTGACGTAATGTAGTTGAGTCAAATTGGGACACTACTGTCTTATGAAAACGTTTTGCAACACGAAAAATCGATGTTTGTCTAAGACAGAAAAAGCTGTTCATACAAATAGTACACATAGCTGTCTGCTAAATAAAACGAAATAGTCTTTTCCACTACTGCAGCAATTGTAACAGACACCAGATAAACAAGACTGTTTTTACACTGTTCTACATTTTAATGTGCCTAATTTACATAACCCAACATGAACCATGGACCTTGCCGTTGGTGGGGAGGCTTGCGTGCCTCAGCGATACAGATAGCCGTACCGTAGGTACAACCACAACGGAGGGGTATCTGTTGAGAGGCCAGACAAACGTGTGGTTCCTGAAGAGGGGCAGCTGCCTTTTCAGTAGTTGCAAGGGCAACAGTCTGGATGATTGACTGACCTGGCCTTGTAACAATAACCAAAACGGCCTTGCTGTGCTGGTACTGCGAACGGCTGAAAGCAAGGGGAAACTACGGCCGTAATTTTTCCCGAGGGCATGCAGCTTTACTGTATGATTAAATGATGATGGCGCCCTCTTGGGTAAAATATTCTGGAGGTAAAATAGTCCCCCATTCGGATCTCCGGGCGGGGACTACTCAAGAGGATGTCGTTATCAGAAGAAAGAAAACTGGCGTCCTACGGATCGGAGCATGGAATGTCAGATCCCTTAATCGGGCAGGTAGGTTAGAAAATTTAAAAAGGGAAATGGATAGGTTAAAGTTAGATATAGTGGGAATTAGTGAAGTTCGGTGGCAGGAGGAACAAGACTTTTGGTCAGGCGAATACAGGGTTATAAATACAAAGTCAAATAGGGGTAATGCAGGAGTAGGTTTAATAATGAATAGGAAAATAGGAATGTGGGTAAGCTACTACAAACAGCATAGTGAACGCATTATTGTGGCCAAGGTAGGTACGAAGCCCACACCTACTACAGTAGTACAAGTTTATATGCCAACTAGCTCTGCAGATGACGAAGAAATTGAAGAAATGAATGATGAAATAAAAGAAATTATTCAGATAGTGAAGGGAGATGAAAATTTAATAGTCATGGGTGACTGGAATTCGAGTGTAGGAAAAGGGAGAGAAGGAAACGTAGTAGGTGAATATGGATTGGGGTTAAGAAATGAAAGAGGAAGCCGCCTGGTAGAATTTTGCACAGAGCACAACTTAATCATAGCTAACACTTGGTTTAAGAATCACGATAGAAGGTTGTATACATGGAAGAACCCTGGAGATACTAAAAGGTATCAGATAGATTATATAATGGTAAGACAGAGATTTAGGAACCAGGTTTTAAATTGTAAGACATTTCCAGGGGCAGATGTGGACTCTGACCACAATCTATTGGTTATGACCTGTAGATTAAAACTGAAGAAACTGCAAAAAGGTGGGAATTTAAAGAGATGGGACCTGGATAAACTGAAAGAACCAGAGGTTGTAGAGAGTTTCAGGGAGAGCATAAGGGAACAATTGACAGGAATGGGGGAAAGAAATACAGTAGAAGAAGAATGGGTAGCTTTGAGGGATGAAGTAGTGAAGGCAGCAGAGGATCAAGTAGGTGAAAAGACGAGGGCTAGTAGAAATCCTTGGGTAACAGAAGAAATATTAAATTTAATTGATGAAAGGAGAAAATATAAAAATGCAGTAAATGAAGCAGGCAAAAAGGAATACAAACGTCTCAAAAATGAGATCGACAGGAAGTGCAAAATGGTTAAGCAGGGATGGCAAGAGGACAAATGTAAAGATGTAGAGGCTTATCTCATTAGGGGTAAGATAGATACTGCCTACAGGAAAATTAAAGAGACCTTTGGAGATAAGAGAACCACTTGTATGAACATCAAGAGCTCAGATGGAAACCCAGTTCTAAGCAAAGAAGGGAAAGCAGAAAGGTGGAAGGAGTATATAGAGGGTCTATACAAGGGCGATGTACTTGAGGACAATATTATGGAAATGGAAGAGGATGTAGATGAAGATGAAATGGGAGATACGATACTGCGTGAAGAGTTTGACAGAGCACTGAAAGACTTGAGTCGAAACAAGGCCCCCGGAGTAGACAACATTCCATTGGAACTACTGACGGCCTTTGGAGAGCCAGTCCTGACAAAACTCTACCATCTGGTGAGCAAGATGTATGAAACAGGCGAAATACCCTCAGACTTCAAGAAGAATATAATAATTCCAATCCCAAAGAAAGCAGGTGTTGACAGATGTGAAAATTACCGAACAATCAGTTTAATAAGCCACAGCTGCAAAGTACTGACACGAATTCTTTACAGGCGAATGGAAAAACTAGTAGAAGCCGACCTCGGGGAAGATCAGTTTGGATTCCGTAGAAATACTGGAACACGTGAGGCAATACTGACCTTACGAATTATATTAGAAGAAAGATTAAGGAAAGGCAAACCTACGTTTCTAGCATTTGTAGACTTAGAGAAAGCTTTTGACAATGTTGACTGGAATACTCTCTTTCAAATTCTAAAGGTGGCAGGGGTAAAATACAGGGAGCGAAATGCTATTTACAATTTGTACAGAAACCAGATGGCAGTTATTATAAGATTCGAGGGGCATGAAAAGGAAGCAGTGGTTGGGAAGGGAGTGAGACAGGGTTGTAGCCTATCCCCGATGTTATTCAATCTGTATATTGAGCAAGCAGTGAAGGAAACAAAAGAAAAATTTGGAGTAGGAATTAAAATCCATGGACAAGAAATAAAAACTTTGAGGTTCGCCGATGACATTGTAATTCTGTCAGAGACAGCAAAGGACTTGGAAGAGCAGTTGAACGGAATGGATGGTGTCTTGAAGGGAGGATATAAGATGAACATCAACAGAAGCAAAACGAGGATAATGGAATGTAGTCGAATTAAGTCGGGTGATGTTGAGGGTATTAGATTAGGAAATGAGACAATTAAAGTAGTAAAGGAGTTTTGCTATTTGGGGAGCAAAATAACTGATGATGGTCGAAGTAGAGAGGATATAAAATGTAGACTGGCAATGGGAAGGAAAGCGTTTCTGAGGAAGAGAAATTTGTTAACATCGAGTATAGATTTAAGTGTCAGGAAGTCATTTCTGAAAGTATTTGTATGGAGTGTAGCCATGTATGGAAGTGAAACATGGACGGTAAATAGTTTGGACAAGAAGAGAATAGAAGCTTTTGAAATGTGGTGCTACAGAAGAATGCTGAAGATTAGATGGGTAGATCACGTAACTAATGAGGAGGTATTGAATAGGATTGGGGAGAAGAGAAGTTTGTGGCACAACTTGACCAGAAGAAGGGATCGGTTGGTAGGACATGTTCTGAGGCATTAAGGGATCACCAATTTAGTATTGGAGGGCAGCGTGGAGGGTAAAAATCGTAGGGGGAGACCAAGAGATGAATACACTAAGCAGATTCAGAAGGATGTAGGTTGCAGTAGGTACTGGGAGATGAAGAAGCTTGCACAGGATAGAGTAGCATGGAGAGCTGCATCAAACCAGTCTCTGGACTGAAGACCACAACAACAACAACAACAATTTACATAAATAACACGATGAAATTCACGAAGTGCTGAAATCAAAAGCATATTACTACGTATAAGTAATACTATTCAAGAAAACAGAAAAACAGTCTCACCTGTCCATCGTATGTTCTAGTTTCTCAGATACAAGAATGAAATTCGGAACTGGCGTCGTCTCACATTCTTCTCCTTCCTAGTTCTCATGAACAGTTCAGCCAAAATCACGTCATCGCTGTCTGCATTTATCACTATTCCTGCCATTTTGAAAATTTGTTCCTCAGTTAAGCTCATTAACTGGCCAGAAGCCGCTGTTTAAGATATCCCAAGTTTATTCTCTAGTTATGCGTTATTCCAGATTCGAACAGCACGTTTCTCGTGCTATTCGGAGAATAGTTGCCAACCAGGGACTGTACAAGCGCCCCATAGCGCTGTGGACAACAATGCTCAGGTTGATACCATGTTCCTTGACTCCAGGAAGGCATTTGACACCTTCTGTACTGCCCTTTAGTGAATAAAATTCGACTTTTCGAATATTGGACCAGAGTTTTGGCTGGTTTCAAGACTGTCTTGAAGACAGACTTCAACATGTCGGTCTTCACGGAACAGAACGACAGATGTAAAGGTAATTTCCAGAGTACTCCAAGCAAGTGTGATAGAACCATTACTGTTTACAGTGTATATAAATGATCTAGTAGAAAATGTCGAATGCTATTTAAATGTTCGCAGATGATGCAGTTGTCATTACAGAGTAGCAGTGCCAGAAGGCAGTATACGTTTGAAAAATGACCTGCAGAATATTGATAATGGTGCAGGCTTTGGCAGTGGGCGCTGAACGTAAATAAATGTGACTTATTGTGCATACGTAGGAAAAGAAATCCATAGCTGTAAAACTACGCTACTGACGAGAAATTGCTGAAAACGGTATCTACCGTAAAATATTCAGGAGTAGGTACCCAGACCCCCCATGAACGAGGGACCTTGCCGTTGGTGGGGAGACTTGCGTGCCTCAACGATACAGATAGCCGTACCGTAGGTACAACCACAACAGAGGGGTATCTGTTGAGAGGCCAGACAAACGTGTGGTTCCTGAAAAGGGGCAGCAGCCTTTTCAGTAGTTGCAGGGGCAACAGTCCAGATGATTGACGGACCTGGCCTTGTAACACTAGCCAAAATGGCCTTTCTGTGCTGGTACTGCGAACGGCTGAAAGCAAGGGGGAACTACAGCCGTAATTTTTCCTGAGGGCATGCAGCTTTACTGTATGATTAAATGATGATGGCGTCCTCTTGGAAAAAACATTCCAGAGGTAAAATAGTCCCCCATTCAGAACTCCCAGCTGGGACTACTCAAGAGGATGTCGTTATCAGGAGAAAGAAAACTGGCGTTCTACGGATGGGAGCGTGCAATGTCAGATCCCTTAATTGGGTATGTAGGTTAGAAAAATTAAAAAGGGAAATGGATAGGTTAAAGTTAGATATAGTGGGAATTAGTGAAGTTCGGTGGCAGGAGGAACAAGACTTTTGGTCAAGTGAATACAGTGTTATAAATACAAAATCAAATAGGGGTAATGCAGGAGTAGGTTTAATAAAGAATAAAAAAATACGAGTGCGGGTAAGCTACTACCAACAGCATAGTGAACGCATTATTGTGGCCAAGATAGACACGAAGCCCATGCCTACTACAGTAGTACAAGTTTATATGCTAACTAGCTCTGCAGATGATGAAGAAATTGATAAAATGTATGATGAGATAAAAGAAATTATTCAGGTAGTGAAGGGAGACGGAAATTTAATAGTCATGGGTGACTGGAATACGAGAGTAGGAAAAGGGAGAGAAGGAAACGTAGTAGGTGAATATGGATTGGGGCTAAGAAATGCAAGAGGAAGCCACCTCATAGAATTTTGCACAGAGCATAACTTAATCATAGCTAACACTTGGTTCAAGAATTATGAAAGAAGGTTGTATACATGGAAGAAGCCTGGAGGTACTAGAAGGTTTCAGATAAATTATGTAATGGTAAGAAAGAGATTTAGGAACCAGATTTTAAATTATAAGACATTTAAAGGGGCAGATGTGGACTCTGACGACAATCTATTGGTTATGAACTGTAGATTAAAACTAAAGAAACTGCAAAAAGGTGGGAATTTAAGGAGATGGTATCTAGATAAACTGAAAGAACCAGAGGTTGTAGAGAGTTTCAGGGAGAGCATAAGGGAACAATTGACAGGAATAGGGGAAAGAAATACAGTAGAAGAAGAATGGCTAGCTTTGAGGACTGAAATAGTGAAGGCAGCAGAGGATCAAGTAGGTAAAAAGACGAGGACTAGTAGAAATCCTTGGGTAACGGAAGAGATACTGAATTTAATTGATGAAAGGAGAAAATACAAAAATGCAGTAAGTGAAGCAGGCAAAAAGGAATACAAACATCTCAAAAATGATATCGACAGGAAGTGCAAAATAGCTAAGCAGGGATGGCTAGAGGACAAATGTAAGGATGTAGAGGCTTATCTCACGAGGTGCAAGATAGATACTGCCTACAGGAAAATTAAAGTGACCTTTGGAAAAAAGAGAACTACATGCATGAATATCAAAAGCTCAGATGGAAACCCAGTTCTAAGCAAAGAAGGGAAAGCAGAAAAGTGGACGGAGTATATAGAGGGTCTATACAATGGCGATGTTCTTTATGACAATGTTATGGAAATGGAATAGGATGTAGATGGAGATGAAATGGGAGATATGATACTGCGTGAAGAGTTTGACAGAGCACTGAAAGACCTAAGTTGAACCAAGGCCCCAGGAGTAGACAACATTCCATTAGAACTACTGAGAGCCTTGGGAGAGCCAGTCCTGACAAAACTCTACCATCTGGTGAGCAAGATGTATGAGACAGGCGAAATTCCCTCAGACTTCAAGAAGAATATAATAATTCCAATCCCACAGAAAGCAGGTGTTGACAGATGTGAAAATTGCCGAACTATCAGTTTCATAAGTCACAGCTGCAAAATACTAACACGAATTCTTTACAGACGAATGGAAAACCTCGTGGAAGCCGACCTCGGGGAAGATCAGTTTGGTTTCCGTAGAAATGGTGGAACACTGAGGCAATACTGACCCTATGACTAATCTTAGAAGAAAGATTAAGGAAAGGCAAACCTACGTTTCTAGTATTTGTAAACTTAGAGAAAGCTTTTGAAAATGTTGACTGGAATAATGTCTTTCAATTTCTGAAGGTGGCACTGGTAAAATACATGGAGTGAAAGGCTATTTACAATTTCCAGAATGAGATTTTCACTCTGCAGCAGAGCGTGCGCTTATATGAAACTTCCTGGCAGATTAAAACTGTGTGCCCGACCGAGACTCGAACTCGGGACCTTTGCCTTTCGCGGGCAAGTGCTCTACCAACTGAACTACCAACAGAAGTAAAGCTGTGAGTACCGGGCGTGAGTCGTGTTTCGGTAGCTCGGTTGGTAGAGCACTTGCTCGCGAAAGGCAAAGGTCCCGAGTTCGAGTCTCGGTCGGGCACACAGTTTTAATCTGCCAGGAAGTTTTATTTACAATTTGTACAGAAACCAGATGACAGTTATAAGAATCGAGGAACATGAAAGGGAAGCAGTGGTTGGGAAGGGAGTGAGACAGGGTTGTAGCCTCTCCACGGTGCTATTCAATCTGTATATTGAGCAAACAGTAAAGGAAAAAAAAGAAAAGTTCGAAGTAGGTATTAAAATTCATGGAGAAGAAATAAAAACTTTGAGGTTCGCCAATGACATTGTAATTCTGTCAGAGACAGCAAAAGAGCAGTTTAACGGAATGGACAGTGTCTTGAAAGGAGGGTATAAGATGAACAGCAACAAAAGCAAAACGACGATAATGGAATGTAGCCGAATTAAGTCAGGTGATGCTGAGGGAATTGGATTAGGAAATGAGACACTTAAAGTAGTAAAGGAGTTTTGTCACTTGGGGAGCAAAATAACTGATGATGGTCGAAGTAGAGAGGATATAAAATGTAGACTGGCAATGGTAAGGAAAGCGCTTCTGAAGAAGAGAAATTTGTTAACATCGAGTATAGATTTATGTGTCAGGAAGTCGTTTCTGAAAGTATTTGTATGGAGTGTTGCCATGTATGGAAGTGAAACATGGACGATAAATAGTTTAGACAAGAAGAGAATAGAAGCTTTCGAAATGTGGTGCTACAGAAGAATGCTGAATATTAGATTGGTAGATCACATAACTAATGAGGAGGTATTGAATAGAATTGGGGAGAAGAGGAGTTTGTGGCACAACTTGACCAGAAGAAGGGATCGGTTGGTGGGACGTGTTCTGAGGCATGAAGGGATCACCAATTTAGTACTGGAGGGCAGGATGGAGGGTAAAAATCGTAGAGGGAGACCAACAGATGAATACACTAAGCAGATTCAGAAGGATGTAGGCTGCAGTAGGTACTGGCAGATGAAGAAGCTTGCACAGGATAGAGTAGCATGGAGAGCTACATCAAACCAGTCTCAAGACTGAAGACCACAACAACAACAGGTACCCAGAGCGACCTTAAGTGGAATGACAGCATAAAACAAATAGTAGGAAAAGCACATTCGAGACTGAGATTCATATGAAGTACCTAAAAGAAAAGTAACTCATCCATGGAGGAAGGGGCTTATAAAGCACTTTTTCGATCAATTCTTGAGTGTTGTTCATCAATATCGAACCCTTACGAGGTAGGACTGATGGAAGAGACAGAGAAGTTCTAATGAAGTGTGGCGCGTTTCGTCATGGGGTTGTTTAGTTGGGGCGAGAACTTCACGACGATGCTCAACAAACTCCATTAGCAGAAATTACAAGACAGGCATTGCGCATCACAGAGTGGTCAGCTATTGAAATTTCGAAAGAGCACTTTCTGGAAAGAGCCACATAACATTTTACTTCCTACCACATACATCTCGCGTTATGAACATAGTGATAAAATTCGAGAGACACAATATAGATGCTTAAGCATTCTACCCACGCGCCATTGACGAGTAGAACAAGGTAAGGGGGATCAGTCACTACATTCACATGCACCACATGTTCCGAAAGACGAAAACTGTATTTGGGAAACCGTTTTTCGCTGTTGTAATAAATGTTAAGCTAGGTTCACACACACAAAAAAAAATGTCGTCACAGCTGGTAGCATACTGCAGTTGCAACGCAGGTGCATGTGTGAACTCCCAGTTTTTAGTGGTGCAACGTAAGTGGCGCAACTTTTAACATGCCACAGTAAGTTCAGCTTGGTTGCACTTTGTTAAGCCACTTTCCTTCCATCACTGCTCCCTGGTGAGAGTATTTCGAAACAAGAGCATTCTGCTTCAGTTATTGTGGAGTAATTGCTGCTGTACTCCATTCGATTTCAGTGTGTTAACGTTTTATTACTGAAAAAAGTGGGTGGTAGGTACAGTTTGCAGTTTCTGGAACCACAAGAACTGCAACCTATGTCTGATTTTCTGCAGCAGTGTATGTGGGGGTGGGGGTATTTGCAAACCAATGACATATTCCGCAATCTTAAATAATTTTAGATGACTAAATTAATAAACTTAATATATGTATGCAAAAAAGGAATTTTGAGACCAAGCATTCATAGATGTGGATTATATGCAGGAAATAGCTCGCAAGTGCGATGTGGCAGGTGTTAAACTACAAACTAGTTATTCCAAATGCTTGTCCAACAAATACAGTAAGGCCCTAAAATCTTGGAAGAGTGGCGTGTCTGCAGATGACATTTACATGCCAGGTGTTGGTTAGTTTACCACTGCAGACAGAATTTTCGTCTGTGAGTGTTATTGCTTTCATAAATGTGTTTGTGGTCCCTAATTTATCCTTGTGCGAAATCTATTTTCGGATTCAAATCTTGAGTTTCGTCTTTCTTGAATTTAACTGCTGTCGCAGCTCTAATGCCATAACCTGCACTGTAACATTTATACACATCCATATTAGTTCAATTGACGCCATACCGACAGCTGTGCAACTACGTAGAATTGGTGGTTTCCTGTGTGTACGGTTGTTCACGATGCCACAACAGAAATCCACAAGCTGTGGCGCCAAATTATAGCTCGCATCACGTTAGAAGGCGGTGCTTTTTCAGCCGTTCTGCCCATCCACCACCATTAACTGTTAGTAGCCAATAAGATTCATTCTCTTTCGGGTGGCTAGACGCGAGTTACAAACTGGACAGCGAGAATCTTTCTCCTACATGCTCCGCTATTGCCGTATTTTGCGACAATGCAGTTTCATTCACAGAGCGACCGAATTACTCACTCGGATGTCGATGTTACTTTCTTGTAGCAGTATAGTTGTGATTGTGTATTGTAAACGTTGTAGTGTGATTTCCAAATGAATATATCATGTGACAGCAATGAACGTGAAGTTCCTCACAAACAACATCAATTAAATTGTGTGTCCATGGAGTATCGTCTTAGTCTTGCGACTGGTTTCGTTATTTCCTGTCAGAAATATCGCTGTTGTAGTAATTGACGGAAAATCAGCGAGTAAAACAGAAGTGATAGAAGTGATATCTGGCGTTAGCAAGGAAGTGTTATAGGCGCTCCTCTGTTCCTGATCTAATAAATGTTTTAGGACACAATCTAAGCAGCCCTCTTAGACTGTTTACAGATGATGCTGTGGTTTACCGTCTTATAAAGTCATAAGAGATTAAAACAAATTAGAAAACGACTTAGACAAGATATCTGTATGGTGAGAAATGTGGCAGTTGACTGTAACTAGTGAAAAGTCTGAAGTCATCTACATGAGTACTAAAAGGAATCCGCTAAATTCGGTTTACAGGATAAAACACACTATTCTAAAGGCTATAAATTCAACTAAATACTTTGGGATTACTATTACGAATAACTTAAAATGAAGCTATCACATGAATAATGTTGTGTGGAAAGCAAACCGAAGTCTGCGATTTATTGGTAGAACATTTACCAAATGCAACAGGTCTACTAAAGAGGCTACTTACTCTATGCTTTTCCATCATCTTCTGGTGTACTGCTGTCAGGTGTGGGATCCACAGCAGATAGAATTAATCGAAAAAGTTCAAAGGAGGGCAGCTCGTTTTGTATTTTCGCGAAATAGAAGAGAAACTGTCATGGATATGATACGCGAATTGGAGTGGCAATCATCAAAACAAAGGCGTTTCTCGTTGTGGCAGGATTTTCTCATGAAATTGCAGTCGCCAGCTTTCTCCTCAGAGTGTGAAAATACTTTGTTGGCGTCCATCTACATCGGGGCGAATGTTCATCACAATACAATAAGAGAAATTAGAGTTGGCAAGGAAAGATAAAAGTATTCGTGTTTCCTGTGCGATGTTTCAGAGGAGAACGGTAGAGAAATAGCTTGAACGCTCTGCCAGGAACGTAATTGTGAATTACAGAGTAATCACTTAAATGTAAATGCTTCACATGCTGTCGAAGAGGTTATTCCTGCATTTATAACTTCTTCAAATGTGGTTCTGGAAGCGATACTTCTATTTTTGACATTTTGAAGACTCATGAACGAACTGCAGAAACACGTGTTGACAAGAGAACTGTACAGGGAATAGGTCTACTAAACAAAAGTGCTGGAGCTGTAGAAACTTCAGGAAAATTTGTTTCTTGTCGCTTGAAAATCGTCGGTATCTCAAGAAACCTGTAACACAAATAGAAGGTTTTGCAATGATGTTTTAAAGCGCTCTGTGTTTGAAATGTATGTAAGAAGGGAATACCCAACATCACAAAATCTTGTTACAATTATGACTGAGCAAATTGGCTTCAAAGGTAGCGCTTCATCAATGAAAATAATTTTAAAATACGTTGATTTTAAATATGTTAAGAAGAGAGTTTTTAGTGAAGGAAGTGACACAGAAGCAGCACAAAGAAAAATCATTATTCTGTACTGTATTGCCTTGATGAAACTTGAGTGAATCAGAATCATTCCATGAATACCTCCTGGAAAATGAGTGATGGTACTAGCAGCTTTAAAGTTCCTGTAGGAAAAGCGGTCTCAGATACTTATTCTGCATTCTGGCTCTTCTTCAGATTTGGTCCCAGAGAGTAAACTTGTATTTGGGTGTAAGAAAAACAGTAGTGACTACCATTCGGAAATGAACACTGTCTCTTTCAAGAAGTGATTCACTGAAGAATTCTTGCCATACCTATCTTCGAAGTCGGTCATAGTGATTACCACGCCAGTTATCATTAAGCTGTTACAAAGAAATGGCCAGGTACATGGACCAGGAAAGGGGGTATTGTGCTCTGGGTGAAAAATAAAAATATTCCGGGGAATATAAGCCAGACTTGTGCTGAACTCCTGCAGCTTGTTAATTTATAAAAGTCATGCAACAGAATGTACAAATTGACTTTCTTTCATGTGAATGTGGTCATACCATTTTGTGTTTACCCACATATTACTGCTGCTGAGGATAAACCAACGTTTCAGCTACGGTTGCAGGTGCCTTCTTGTGGGTCTATGATGTGATACTATACCCAGAAAACTTCCATGTTGTCTGACTGGCTGCAGACGCCTATGCAGTTATACATATTACCGTTAGTATAATACAATAGAATTAATTTGTGCACAGGTTACAAGCTATGTGGAAAAAATCGAGATAAGACACATAAAGGCTTGTGCATGAAGCAACAGCATCCCACTTCAGTGTGGGCATGCTGTGTGTGTCACATTGAAAAGTTTCAAAAATAGTACTTTCACAGTGACATGAAGATGGATAAAAGTCTTGGACATATCATCCCAAATTTACAATCAGATAGTTCAGATGTGGACTCAGATAGCAGATGTTGTATACTGTGAATCAAAGTAAAGTAATGATCTTTCTTGGTTTTAAAGACTCATGATTTAAAAACGTTTTTTTCAAGATATCAGTTGCATACATTATACATGATAGCTTCCAAGCTTGATTAGGAATATGTAGTCTGTGAAGTATTCAGACTATGTTCAACACATTGCCCAAGGCAACCTCAAGACTCACATGTAAGATTTCTCTCACATAGACGAATGATCGAAATCGATTTCAAAATGTACTATTCCCTAATAGATTAGAATGTATAATACGATGTACCGAAGGCAAATGAACATGCTGTTATCCGCAGCAATTCAGTTCGGCAATTCTGATTTCGTTTGCCCGCTCTCTGCCGCCATACATGTGCAAACATCACCCCCTCCACGCCTCCCTATCGCCATGCCTCTACGTGCAGAAGTGCCGTCCTGTGTGAAGCGGACTGTAGTTGCGTGTGTGAACCTGGCCTTAAGATCTGAAGCATACTTGTTAGTCCCACGAAATATGGTATCTGGAAAACAGCTGTCCCAGTTTCTGATTTAGTTAGTACGATCACTATTTCTCTTCATTTAAATATTACAGGTGGACAGTTTCATGCTCAGTCTAACATTTCTGCTTCTCCTTCCTCGCACGATACATCCATATTACTCGAATATTTCGAAAACAGGACGTAAGTGGAGAGTCCAAGCACGTTTCAAAAACGGTTGTGCGTTTATATGGGAGCGAAAATCGATTGTGAAAGTGGAAAACTGGCACCTATAAACAGACTTCCAAAGCCGATTTAGGAGTGTTTACATCATCACCCACAAACAGTATTGCTAAACAGATTTACGAAAACCAGTTTTGGGAGGGGCTTAGTGGTACCACAGATACCCTCCACCACACACCATTAGGTGGCTAGTGGAGAAGGTTGTAGATGCAGAGGAAGAACTAGTCCCTGACAGATTAAACAGATTATACAACCAATTTGTAAAAAGGGAGAAGAGACAGTTTCTACAAGCTATCGCCCTATTTCATTACGCTCAGTTTTTCCTAAGGTACTGGAGAAGCTGATGCATAACTGAATGGTTGAGCATCTTAGTAGACACAGCATCCTCAGCAATAGCCATTTTGGTTTCCGAAAGAGGTATCAATAGGGGATACAATACACACTTATATTGACAAAGTGTTGGAATCCACAATGACAATATGATCACTAAATATTTCTTGACCTGTTAAAAGCTTACTGAATAAATTTAAAACATTAAGAACGAGTGGAACAGCAAGCAAGTGACGTGAATCTTACTTCTGTAAGTAATCACGAAAGGAATGCATCTTCAGACTGGGGCTCTACTGCTATTGGAATGGTTCAAGTCTCAGTATTAGGAGAAGTGCTCATTCTGATATTTATAAATGATTTGCCACTATACACATAACACGGAAATCTGGCCATTTTTGCTGATGACACCAACATATCAGCTACTAATCTCACAGCAAAAATATTAAGTGAGGTAGTAAATAAGGCATTTGCAAATGTGGTAAACTGGTTTGAAACTAATGAGCCATCAGTCAATCTAAAAGAGATAAATCATGTTCATTTTTCCTCTAAAACTAATGTTGCAGATGAAATAAATCAAAAAATGGGTGAGTGCCAGATCTTAAGGGATTAAGTACTCCAAGATTTTTGGTCTGCATATAGACAGCAAACTGGAGTGACACTACGATATTCAAGACCTGTGCAAAAGATTAAGCACAGAAACATTTGCCTTAAGAATTGTGTTTGACAGTAGGGAGATGAGCACAATAAAGCAGCATATTTCAGTTATTTTCACTCACTTTTGGCCTAAAGTCTAATATTTTTCAGAAATCAACCATTATCAGAAAACAGAAGCGAGATATAGGAATCATGCATGAAGTCTATCCCAGGCACTCGTGCAGAAATCGTTTAGAAATCTTCAAATCCTTACAACTGTTTAATGTTTTTTCCTTGATGTCCTTTGCTTTAAAATACAGCAACTCACCCAAAACTGGTAGTTTGTACCATATTTATAGCCCTTGAGGGAAACCTGATATCCACTGTGATCTAAAAAAAAGAGACTGTGGTCCATAGGGGGGCTCTGTACAGAAACATCAAGATTTTTGGTGCCCTCCCATCATAACCAGCATAAATAAACTCAAATCTATATATGTCTGTATATTCCTAGTGAAGAATGTATGGTAGCTCATATGTTAAACTACTCATTTGGTTTTGTTACTCATATATTATTTACATCTTTCATGTCATAACTCCATGTAATTATGTACTAAATAATAATTTTTTTAAAGTAGACTTGATTTGCATTCTGTGAACTGCTCACATATATAATAAATAAATAAATAAAATAGTTATAGCCGCTTGGGATTAGCCGAGAGGTCTGAGGCGCTGCAGTCATGGACTGTGCGGCTGACCCCGACTGTCTGTTAGTTAAGTTCCTTTCAGTGTAAACTGATACAATAGCTCCACACTTAGGAATGATATACAACTGCTCACTCGTTGAAAGATCCGAACCTAAAGACCGGAAAGCTGCACAATTCACACCAATACTCAAGAGTATAAACAAGAGCAATCCACTGAATTTTAGACCCATATCACCAGAGTCGATTTGCTTTAGTATTCTGCAACATAAACTGTGTTCGAAAATCATGAATTACCTTGAAGGAAACGATTTATTGATAAAGAGCCTACATGCATTTAGTTCCTGTGAAACACAACTAGCTCTTTATTCCCACGAAGTAATGAATGCTATAGGAAGGGGATGTCAGATTTATTCCATATTCAGATTTCGAGAAGTCTTTTAACATTGTTCTTCACAAGCAGCTTCTAATCAAATTGCTCACGTATGGAATATCATCTCAGTTGTGTGATTGGATTTGAGATTTCCTCTCAGAATGGTAACAGCTCATAGTAATTATGGAAAGTCATCATATAAAATGGAAGTAATATCTGGCTTTCCTCAACATAGTGCTATGGGCCCTCTGCTGTTCCTGGTGTACATAAAGGATTTCGAAGACAGTCTGAGCAGCACTCTTAGATTGTCTGGAGATGGTGCCATCATTTACCACCTTGAATGCCATTAGATAATCAAATCAATTGCAAAATGATTTAGACCAGATATCTGTGTGGTGTAATTAGCGCCAATTGATTCTAATGAATGAAAAGTGTGAAGTCATTCACATGATTACTTATAGAAAACCACTAAATTTTGCTTACACAATAAATCACACAAATCTAAAGACTGCATATTCAGCTAAATATTTAGGGATTAAAATTATGACTAACTTGAACTGGACCAATCACACAGATAATGTTGTAGGGAAATCAAACAAAAAACTGTATTTAACTGGCAGAACACCCTTCTGAAGTGACTGCTTACACAACGCATTTCCGCCCTCCTCTGGAGTACTGCTGTGTGCAGTGGGATCTGCATCAGACAGAACAGACGGAGGACATTGAAAAACTACAAAGAAGGGCAGCTCGTTTTGTACTATCACAAAATAGTGGAGAGAGTGCTACAGATATGTTATGTGGCTTGGTGTGGTAATCATTAAAACAAAGGTGTTTTCGTTGCAGCACGATGTTCTCACGTAATTTCAATCTCGAACTTTGTCCTCAGAGTGTGAAAATATTTGCCTAGTGCCTACCTGCACAGGGAAAAGCTAACATTACAATAAAAGAAGAGAAGTCAGACACTGGACAGAAAGATTTAAGCTTTCGTTTTTCCTGCACACTGTTTGAAAGTGGAACAACAGAGAAAGAACTTGAAGTGCTTCGATGAATCTTCAGCCAGGCATTTAATTGTGAACTGCAGGGCAATCATATAACGGTAGACAGAGACTTACTGCTTCCTCAATCAGTTACTTCTTATCAAGCCTACTGTATCTGAAAAAGTTATACATACATACATACATACATACATTAATACTTGTTCCATAGACGATGAATACTACATTTCATAATGATGTGGACTGTGTTATTTTAACATATGTTCCGTTTACACAAAATAATTAATTTTTTTATTTTTTATTTTATTTTAATTTTTACAGTTGTACTGCTTCATATCTAAAAATTCATCTATTGAGTCTAATGAGTAGTCATTCAGAAATTCTTTTAATTTGTTTTTAAAAATTGGCTGGCCATCTGTCAGACTTTTAAAGCTATTTTGCAAATGACCAAAGATTTTTGTGGCAGCATAATTCTTCTCTTTCTGTGCCAAAGTGAGATTTAACCCAGAATGGTGAAGATCATCGTTTCTTCTAGTGTTGTAGCTATTCACTTCGCTGTTATTTTTGAATTGGGATGGGTTGTTAATAACAAATTTCAAAAGTGAATATATCTGTTGCGAATGTACTGTGAATATCTCAGATTCCTCAAATAAATGTCTGCAAGGTGATCTTGGGTGGTCTTTAGCCATTATTATTACATACTTTTGTGGAAAGAATTCTTTTCTCTTAATAATGAGTTATCCCAAAATATGAAGACATGTGAAAGCAGTGAATGAAAATAGGTACAGTAGGCTAATTTACTGATATGTTTATCACCAAAATTAGCAATAAACCTAATAGCATAACTAGCTGAACCTAATCGTTTCTGCAGATCATCAATATGTTTATTACAGTTCAATTTCACCTCAGTGCACACACTGAGAAATTTTGAAAATTATACCTAAGCAACAGACTTCTGTTCATAGTCTATATTTATCAGTGGTGTTATGCCATTTACTGTACAGAATTGTACATAACACGTTTTCTCAAAATTTAGTGAGAGCCCATTTGCAGGGAACCACTTCATAATTTTCTGAAAGACATTATTTACAGTTTCCTCAGCTGGTTCTTGTTTGTTAGGTGTGGTTACTATACTTGTATTATCAGCAAAAAGAACTAGTTTTGCATCTTCATGGATACAGAGTGGCAAGTCATAAATATATATTAAGAACAATAATGAACCCAAAGGGACACCATTCTTGATACCTCACCAGTTAGAGGACTGTGCTGATTTTTGCAGACTATCTGTACTGTTAATTTCAACTTTCTCCATTCTCCCTGTTAAATATGAATTAAACCATTTGTGCACTTTACCAATCATACCATAATATGTAAGTCTTATTTTGATGAATTTCATGATTCATACAGTGAAAATCCTTTGAGAGATCACAAAATATCCCAATGGATGATGTTTAATTATTCAGGGCATTTAATATTTGACCAGTCAAAGCACATATAGCATTTTCTGTTGAAAAGCTTTTCCAAAAACCAAACTGACATTTTGTTAGTATTTCATTTTTACAAATATTTGATGCTATTCTTGCATAAATTACTTTTTCAAGAAATTTGGATAAAGCTGTCAGAAGTGAGACTGGGTGGTAGTTATTAGCATCAGATCTATCCAATTTTTGCAACGGTTTAACATTAGTGTTTTACAATGGTTTAACAATAGTGTATTTCAGTCTGTGTGAAAAAATGCACTGTTTCAGTGAGATACTACATATGTGGCTGAGAATCCTACTTATCTGTTGGGAACAAGTTTTTAGTACTCTGTTGGAAATGTCATCATTCCATGTGAGATTTTACTTTTGAGTGGATTTATTATTTCCTAATTTTAGTAGCTGAGGTGGATTGAACTTTAGTTTTATCTGATTGCAGGTGTATTGCCTCTTCCATATACTGCCTTGCATTTCCTAATGAGTAGCTGTATTCTATTTTCTCTGCAACACTTAAAAATGATTAAAAATCCCAGACACAATGCATAAAATTCTGGACTTTTTAATAAGTTTTCTTAATACAGTGCAGTAGTTTTTATAATGTTTCACTGCTTCTGATCATAACTCCTTCTAGCTATAAGATACATTTTCCTTTTCTGTTTACAAGATATCTTTATTGTTTTAGTAAGTCCCTTTAAACATCTTCAAATAGCTACTTACTAGAATTTATAAAGAGGTTATGGGTCAGATATATGCAAGTAGAAAATTGGATATGAAACTATTCGTCAGTTTTTATTAAAAAAAAAAGCACGAAAAAGCAGGTCAGTGACGCATAGCATATCAGAAAATAATCCGAAGTACAGTCAGCTGGCAAGTTAGAATGAGAAAAAATATGTGAGTGTAACAGTGTAGCTCTCTCAAAAAAGCAAACGTTTAGCAGTGAATGTGCGAGGAATGATAAAAACGTGTTGTAAAAGGAAATCTGTGCCTAAGGTGTTGCTCCTGGCTTCACGGAAAGTCGGCATAAGTGAACCTAAAATTCATAAATGATGATTTCTTGTGGTGCTGCCAGGACTTTTTACGTAAGTGTTTATGTGACAAAAAGATCGATCGCCAATCTGAAGTGAATGCAAAAGTAAGTATTATTAAAATGCTGCAAAAAGAAATTGAATCCCTCAAAGAAGACCTGTTAACGTTCAAAACGAAAACACCGAGATTTTACGCCAAGAAACTGTGATAGGGAGAACTACATCTCTGAAAAGCTAGAAAATCTGTAGATGTGAAGCGAGACAAACTGCATTTCAAAATGCGATAATGTAACACTTGTGAAGCAGTACAATAGAAAGCAGAAACATTGCACTTAAAGATGAATATGTGGAACTTATTCATGAGAAAAAACTGTGAATCAAACAACTCCCAAACAGTGATCGATGCAAACAAGGTAATATGTAATACACAGAGGGATATCAATGCGAGCTCCCTGCAAAACGAGCGTTTCACGTCATGTGAATCAAAACAAGGAGTAGACTCAGTAGGCGTAAATAGCACGTATAAATGGATAAGTGAAAAGTTGTAGATAAAAAGAGGCAGACATCATAGTATCAAAAACGTAGTTGTAAATGAATTCCTTATAACTAGCGATTCCGTGTTGAAAAATGTCATAGTGCCAACCTGTGAAACTGATGTCCATCAGAGAATGAGGTATCATCAGCTCAATAGCAATTTTAAAAACATCAAAAATTACAAAGGCATTTTCTTCCTAGTTAGATCAAATTTTCTCTGATGATAGAGTGAAGAGGAAATTATAAATGAATCGAAAAATATAATCCGATCAGGTAGAAAAATCTACCCTGCTTCCAGGATTGTGATATCAGGAGGTAGGTGAGTGACAGCTGTATCGATCGAATCAACTGAAGATTTAATGAGATTTCTGATAGATTAGGTGCTATATTTGTAAAGTCAAATAAGTTTTTGTCTGAGGAATGTTTTGGCAAGGATGTTTTGTATTTAAATAGATTATGCTCGATGACCTTCAGGAAGAAGTTTATAGATGTTTGTATAATCATTAAAAATAAGGGGAGGGGATGTAAAAGAAAAAAACTGGTTAGCTAAAAATAAATCTGCCAAATATTGTATATGGAAATTAATGCTTAATACCATTAAAACCAGTGAAAATTCTTAACTGATGCACTGGACTATAAATGACTTGAATTCGAAATCTTCCTCCAACCTAACTACAAATTTGATGTTTTGCAATTTATTCTCTGAGAATGTAGAAACATAAAGATTACTAGCTTAAATGAACATTCCCTTAGCTGTAATGCAATAGATATTATAAATAAAATTGAAAATTACAGTGTTTCAAGCAGGTATTGCAAAGAGAAAAATCTCACAGAGGTTTCTGCATACTCCTGGATTCTTCTATAAGCCTTGAAGTGAAAACAGATTTTAATTCTTTAAATGACGACTGTATATTTGAAAGTGGTTGCATAGAGCTTAAAGTTCTTAACATGTTAGTCACTTACTTGACAGAATTTCAGAACAGCCATTAACTACACCATTCTTCTATAAATTCCATTCCATGATAGATAAACTAAAGAAAATCAGAAAAAATGTAATAGCTGCTTATTTTAATATCAACATTGAGCATGACAACAAGAATCAACAAAATTTATTGACTCAGTTAAAAAGTCTGGTTTTAAAATAAATTTTTCGATCTTCAACAGAGAAAATATTCAATCAGCAACATGCACTGATAACACTGTAACACATTACTCTTTTGATAATGTACATAAATTTAGTCTAGACTTAGGAATTTCTGATCTCCTTACTGGTATTTAAGCACTGGCACCATAAGAATGTGGGAACAGTGTCGATTAGTTTGAGGTGTGTGATTAGCAGATACTTTCACCAGCAGCAATTTACATATCTAAGATCACACCTGTCCCTCACTACAGTTATTCTGAAACATTCTAAATTGATGGCTATATTACCTCTCGTCTGAATAGAGTGATATTTACCTCTTCTTTCTTGAAGAAAGGAAAGCGCCATCCACCACCGTAATAAAGAATGCAATACAATAAATCATAAATAATTCACCCTTTTATCTGAAGATTGCAGGCTACATTGCATCCAGGTATCATTTTCAGAATGAGTAATTATAGAAATGACAGAAACTGCCTCCCTTTCCAGAAGCAATATTGTGAAAATTTTTTACACAATAACCATATCTGTCTGAGACATACACATCATTCCATCCTGAATCAAAGACAGGAAATGACCAATAGTTGAAGAGTGAAAAGTTTGATATCAGTAAAGGAAACATTACACTACAGATGTATGTTCATCTTGTTTTGTACATATCTCTTTTCGGTGTAGGCATCTTTATACTGCTTCTTTGCATTGCTCTGTGTACTGTCACTTACTGAATAACATATATTTTATTGCTGAATAAAAATAATATCTATCACAACTGCCCCCTCCTGTATACTAGCGTTGTCCTTAATCATTGGACTACAGCATAAAGTAGTAGTGCATTTTACAAACATACATAAAATAAATAATCAAACTTTAGATGTGATTACCACTTAAACTACTTTTATGACTGGTTGGGGGTCAAATCCCATTGTTTGTGATCCAGTTTATATTTTATTTATCCTCTACAAATGTCACCTTTACTTATATTACAAATAATTTACATGAAATTTACAAAACTTTAAGGTTTCACGTTCTGAAATATCGTGAACTGACAAAGGGCATGTTTGAATTACAGTCTTCTGCTCCGTTACTGAGGTGGAACTACCACCCAGAGTTCACACATCCACATCTCCACATTTTAAGCAGTGTTCATTGTGAGCATGCCTTTTGGCACCATCAGTGCAATCATAGAGAACAATTTAGCCTCTGGTCTATAACTTTGTAGATGATGACAAACTGCATGTCATTATAGTGTCCAGATAGTAGCTCCATAGGATAGTTGCATGTTGAAGTGTGTTTGATTAAAAGGTTTGATGCTGCAATGGAGAATCTGTAAAGTTCTGTCCATGGACCACCTCGTCCATCACATATCTCAGTGTCCAAAAGGTCCAGTGTCATTGGCATCACATCGAGAGATCACCATATTCCCGCTAAGTGCATGAATTGCTTGCTTTAATTCCTCATTCATAGTGAAGATCGGCTTCCAAAGCCACTATAAAGGGCACTTAGAACATCTCTGACCCTGTAGGCTCACGCAAGTTTGATCACTGCATCACACAAGTATGTATTCCTCATTCAACACACGCTAAAAATGTGCTATGTGGACATTTTTTCTTGAAGTATCTTTTCATTTCAAATATGTTATTAAACATCCTTTTCATGTACAGTTTTCCTTACATGTCTTCATATAAGTGCATAACATTTTACATGACTTACAATACACAAATAAATTAAAACATGACATTTATATACAAGTTATATATGAATCTGTCACATCATTTTCGATGTTTGCATAACAATACTTAAATACAAGTGAATAGCATTTAAGAAGTCGCTTCCACCTTTAAAATTTGTAATGCTGAAAGGAGTCTTCTGGGATACACTTATATGCGGCACCTGAATGTTGTAATGACACTAATGTAAACTAAAATGAAACTATTACATTGTAAATGATGTATGTGTCTGATAGGCTCTATAAAGTGGATCGCTGACTTAACACAACTGCAGAACCAAGGACACTGCTTCTGCTCTGAGAGGAATAAGAGAGCACTTGGTTCACAACAGTGAGTGTGTATCAGTCTGTGAGCGAAAGAGGATGCAGCAGACAGTTTTTATGGTGTGCTCTGTAAAGCCATCAAGTGTTAGATTATAATGTAGGAGTTTTTCATACCAATACTTTGTATTACACCACATATAAAATACGTAGTTCAAAAAAAGACTGATTTTATAATGGTATGTAAAGTGAAGTGATGAAATGTAAAATTATTTGTGACAAGAAACGATTACAGGATTGATATTACAAAAGAGCTTTATGAGTACATGTATTATTGGAAATATAAATGTGGAAGCAGAAGTCTTCTCGCAATTAAGGTAAGGATATTAATTTTTTATTACTTTCCTTTGGCAACGCGCTAGTGTAAATGAGTTGGCTGATAACTGGTAACAGTGAGCTCTGTGTTGAGTAACCCCAGAATGTATGTAAACAGATTGGATGAATAGGCTGATTAGATATTTCCCTCTCGTAACGTTTCTAAGACTTGTTAACACAGGTAAACGTAATTTGATGATTTGTCTTTATGCTTTTTAGTGACATTAGATAATACTTTCTGTACAAATCTCAATGTTTGTGACTATGTCACCAAGGAAAAGTTTTCATTTAGTTAAAAGAAGGTAATTATTCTGAGTAATAGTATATTTTATTCTTCTTGATAAATGTAAATGTCATGTGACTAGGCCCTCCCATCGGGTAGACCGTTTGCTGGGTGCAAGTCTTTCTATTTGATGCCACTTCAGCGACCTGCGTGACGATGGGGATGAAATGATGGTGATTAGGACAACAGGACACCCAGTCCCTGAGACATGAAAAATCTCCAACCTAATCGGGAATCGAACCCAGGCCCTCAGGATTGACATTCTGTTGCACTGACCACTCAGCTACCTGGGGCGGATATTCTTCTTGATGATAGAGCTGAATGTAACGTGATCCACCGTCGCTGCTTTAGAGGTAAGACACTTTTACTTTTTTGTCATGTGCACAGGGATCAAAGTTATCAGTTATTGAACAGGGCCAGAGAATTCAGTTCCTAAGGGGCTGAATGTATTTTACAGTGACTGTATTTCATTATTGGTATTGAGAGTTGCATTGCCGTATCGTAGGTGCAACCACAACGGAGGGTTTCCTGTTGAGAGGCCAGACAAATGTGTGGTTCCTGAAGAGGGGCAGCAGCCTTTTCAGTAGTTGCAGGGCAACAGTCTGGATGATTGACTGATCTGGTCTTGTAACACTAACCAAAATAGCCTTGCTGTGCTCGTACTGCGAACGGCTGAAAGCAAGGGGGAACTACAGCTGTAATTTTTCCCGAGGGCATGCAGCTTTACTGTATGGGTGAATGATGATGGCGTCCTCTTGTGTAAAATATTCCGGAGGTAAAATAGTCCCCCATTCAGATCTTTGGGCGGGGACTACTCAGTAGGACATTGTTATCAGGAGAAAGAAAACTGACGTTCTACGGATCAGAGTGTGGAATGTAAAATCCCTTAATCGGGCAGGTAGGTTATAAAATTTAAAAAGGGAAATGGATACGTTAAAGTTAGATATAGTGGGAATTAGTGAAGTTCGGTGACAGGAGGAACAAGACTCCTGGTCAGGTGAATACAGGGTTATAAATACAAAATCAAATAGGGGTAATGCAAGAGTAGATTTAATAATGAATAAAAAATACGAATGCGGGCAAGCTACTACAAACAGCATAGTGAACGCATTATTGTGGCCAAGATAGATACGAAGCCCACACCTACCACAGTAGTACAAGTTTATATGCCAACTAGCTCTGCAGAGACGAAGAGATTGATGAAATGTATGATGAGATAAAAGAAATTATTCAGGTAGTGAAGGGAGACGAAAAATTAATTGTCATGGGTGACTGGAATTGATAGTAGGAAAAGGAAGAGAAGGAAACGTAGTAGGTGAATGAAAGAGAAAGCCGCCTGGTAGAATTTTGCGCAGAGCACAACTTAATCATAGCTAACACTTGGTTCAAGAATCATAAAAGAAGGTTGTATACATGGAAGAAGCCTGGAGATACTGGAAGGTCTCAGATAGATTATATAATGGCAAGACAGAGATTCAAGAACCAGGTCATAAACTGCAAGACTTTTCCAGGAGCAGTGTGGTCACTGACCACAATCTATTGGTTATGAACTGTAGATTAAAACTGAAGAAACTGCAAAAGGTGGGAATTTGAGGAGATGGGACCTGGATAAACTGAAAGAACCAGAGGTTGTAGAGAGCTTCAGGGAGAGAATTAGGGAACGCTTGACAAGAATGGGGGAAAGAAATACAGTAGAAGAAGAATGGGTAGCTTTGAGAAATAGTGAAGGTAGCAGAGGATCAAGTAGGTAAAAAGACGAGGGCTAGTAGAAATCCTTGGGTAACAGAAGAGTTATTGAATTTAATTGATGAAAGGAGAAAATATAAAAACGCAGTAAATGAAGCTGGCAAGAAGGAATACAAACGTCTCAAAAATGAGATCGACAGGAAGTGCAAAATGGCTAAGGAGGGATGGCTAGACGACAAATGTAAGGATGTAGAGGCGCCTTTCACTAGGAGTAAGATGGATACTGCCTACAGCAAAATTAAAGAGACCTTTGGAGAAAAGAGAACCACTTGCATGAATATCAAGAGCTCAGATGGAAACCAAGTTATAAGCAAATAAAGGAAAGCAGAAAGGTGGAAGGAATATATAGAGGGTCTATATAAGGGCGATGTTCTTGAGGACAATATTATAGAAATGGAAGAGAATGTAGATGAAGATGAAATATGAGATACGATACTGCGTGAAGAGTTTGACAGAGCAGTAAAAGACCTAAGTCGAAACAAGGCCCTGGGAGTAGACATCATCCCATAAAAAAAAGTGTCGTGTCACGAGGGCTTCCTGTCGGGCAGACTGTTCGCCTGGTGCAACTCTTTCGATTTGACGCCACTTCGGCGACTAGCGTGTCGAACAACATACCATTAGAACTACTGACAGCCTTGGGAGAGCCAGGCCTAACAAAACTCTACCATCTAGTGAGCAAGATGTATAAGACAGGCGAAATACCCTCAGACTTCAAGAAGAATATAATAATTCCAATCCCAAAGAGAGCAGGTGTTGACAGATGTGAAAATTACCGAACTGTCAGTTTAATAAGCCACGGCTGCAAAATACTAACACGAATTCTTTACAGACAAATGGAAAAACTGGTAGAAGCCAAACTCGGGGAAGATCAGTTTAGATTCCGTAGAAATGTTGGAACACGTGAGACAATACTGACCCTACGACTTATCTTAGAAAATAGATTAAGGAAAGGCAAACCTATGTTTCTAGTATTTGTAGACATAGAGAAAGCTTTTGACAATGTTGACTGGAATACTCTCTTTCAAATTCTAAAGGTGGTAGGGGTAAAATACAGTGAGCGAAAGGCTATTTACAATTTGTACAGAAACCAGATGGCAGTTATAAGAGCCAAGAGACATGAAAGGGAAGCAGTGGTTGGGAAGGGTGAGAGTGGGTTGCAGCCTCTCCCTGATGTTATTCAATCTGTATATTGAGCAAGCAGGAAAGGAAACAAAAGAAAAATTCAGAGTAGGTATTAAAATCCATGGAGAAGAAATAAGAACTTTGAGGTTCACCGATGACATTGTAATGCTGTCAGAGACAGCAAAGGACCTGGAAGAGTAGCTGTACGGAATGGACAGTCTTTTAAAAGGAGGGTATAAGATGAACATTAACATAAGCAAAACGAGGATAATGGAATGTAGTCGAATTAAATCGGGTGATGCTGCGGGAATTAGATTAGGAAATGAGAGGCTTAAAGTAGTAAATGAGTTTTGATATTTGTGAAGCAAAATAAATGATGATGGTCGAAGTACAGAGGATAGAAAATGTAGACTGTCAATGGCAAGGAAACGGTTCTGAAGAAGAGAAATTTGTTATCATCGCGTACAGATTTAAGCCTGAAGAAGTCGTTCCTGATAATATTTGTATGGAGTGTAGCCACGTATGGAAGTGAAACGTGGACGATAAATAGTTTGGACGACGCACTCAGTGATGTAGTTGTTAGAGTAAAGGACAAGGACAGTGTTCTGCTCATGGGTAATTTTAACGCCAGGATTGGAAATCGAACAGAAGCGTATGAAAAGGTTGTTATGGGTAAATCTGGAGAGGATATGGAGGCCAACAGGAACAGGAAACAGCTCTTGGATTTCTGTGCCAGTATGGGCTTAGTAATCACAAACTCCTTTTTTAAACATAAGAACATTCACCAGTACACTTGGGAAGGCAGGGGAACCACATCTGTCATTGACTATATAATAACAGATCAGGAATTCAGGAAGGCTGTGAGGGACACACGTGCATTCAGGGGATTCTTTGATGACACTGATCACTATTTAATCTGCAGTGAAATTGGTATTGTGAGGCCGAAAGTGCAGGAGGTCAGGTCCATATGTAGGAGGATAAGGGTGGAGAAACTTCAGGATAAGGAAATCAGGCACAAGTACATAACAGTGCCCTCAGAAAGGTACCAGTTAGTTGAATGTAGTCAATTACAGTCATTGGAAAAGGAATGGACAAGGTACAGGGATACAGTACTAGAAGTGGCTGAAGAATGTCTTGGAACAGTAGTGTGTAAAGGTAGGATGAAGCAAACAGCTTGGTGGAATGACACAGTCAAAGCAGCCTGTAAAAGGAAAATGAAGGCGTAACAAAAATGGCTACATACTAGAACTCAGGTAGACAGAGAAAGTTATGTTGAAGAAAGAAACAAAGCCAAACAGATAACTGCAGCATCCAAGAAGAAATCTTGGGAAGACTTTGGAAACAGGTTGGAGACTTTGGGTCAAGCTGCTGGAAAACCATTCTGGAGTGTAATTAGCAGTCTTCAAAAGGGAGGTAAGAAGGAAATGACAAGTATTTTGGACAGGTCAGGAAAACTGCTGGTGAATCCTGTTGATGCCTTGGGCAGATGGAGGGAATATTTTGAAGAGTTGCTCAATGTAGGTGAAAATACGATCAGTAATGTTTCAGATTTCGATGTACAATGGGATAGGAATGATGATGGAAATAGGATCACATTTGAGGAAGTAGAGAAAATGGTCAATAGATTGCAGTGCAATAAAGCGGCTGGGGTGGATGAAATTAAGTCGGAACTCATCAAATACAGTGGAATCTCAGGTCTTAAATGGCTACACAGGATAATTGAAATGGCGTGGGAGTCGGGACAGGTTCCATCAGACTGGACGAAAGCAGTTATCGCACCAATCTTTAAACATGGAAACAGAAAAGATTGTAACAACTACAGAGGTATCTCTTTCATCGGCATTGTGGGTAAAATCTTCTCAGGTATTATTGAAAGGAAAGTGCGAGTATTAGTTGAGGACAAATTGGATGAAAATCAGTGTGGGTTTAGGCCTCTTAGAGGTTGTCAGGACCAAATCTTTAGCTTACGGCAAATAATGGAGAAGTGTTACGAGTGGAACAGGGAATTGTATCTATGCTTTATAGATCTAGAAAAGGCATATGACCGGGTTCCTAGGAGGAAGTTATTGTCTGTTCTACGAGATTATGGAATAGGAGGCAAACTTTTGCAAGCAATTACAGGTCTTTACATAGATACTCAGGCAGCAGTTAGAGTTGACAGTAAATTGAGTTCATGGTTCAGAGTAGTTTCAGAGGTAAGACAATGCTGCAACCTGTCTCCACTGTTGTTCATATTATTTATGGATCACATGTTGAAAACAATAGACTGGCTGGGTGAGATTAAGATATGTGAACACAAAATAAGCAGTCTCGCATATGCGGATGACTTAGTTGTGATGGCAGATTCGATTGAAAGTTTACAAAGTAATATTTCAGAGCTAGATCAGAAATGTAAGGACTATGGTATGAAGATTAGCATCTCCAAAACGAAAGTAATGTCAGTGGGAAAGAGATATAAACGGATTGAGTGCCAAATAGGAGGAACAAAGTTAGAACAGGTGGACGGTTTCAAGTACTTAGGATGCATATTCTCACAGGATGGCAACATAGTGAAAGAACTGGAAGCGAGGTGTAGCAAAGCTAATGCAGTGAGCGCTCAGCTACGATCTACTCTCTTCTGCAAGAAGGAAGTCAGTACCAAGACTAAGTTATCTGTGCACCATTCAATCTTTCGACCAACTTTGTTGTATGGGAGCGAAAGCTGGGTGGATTCAGGTTACCTTATCAATAAGGTTGAGGTTACAGATATGAAAGTAGCTAGGATGATTGCAGATAATAGTAGATGGGAACAATGGCAGGAGGGTGTCCACAATGAGGAAATCAAAGAAAAACTGGGAATGAACTCTATAGATGTAGCAGTCAGGGCGAACAGGCTTAGATGGTGGGGTCATGTTACACACATGGGAGAAGCAAGGTTACCCATGAGACTCATGGGTTCAGCATTAGAGGGTAGGAGGAGACGGGTTAGACCAAGGAGAAGGTACCTGGATTCGGTCAAGAATGATTTTGAAGTAATAGGCTTAACATCAGAAGATGCAGCAATGTTAGCACTGAATAGGGGATCATGGAGGAATTTTATAAGGGGGACTATGATCCAGACTGAACGCTGAAAAGCATAATCAGTCTTAAATGATGATGATGATGACGGGCCGGCCGGCCGGCCAAGCGGTTCTAGGCGCTTCAGTCTGGAACCGCGCGGCCGCTACGGTTGCAGGTTTCTAATCCTGCCTCGGGCATGGATGTGTGTGATGTCCTTAGGTTAGTTATGTTTAAGTAGTTCTAAGTTCTAGGGGACTGATGACCTTAGATGTTAAGTCCCATAGTGCTCAGAGCCATTTGAGCCATGATGATGATGAGGAAGATAATAGAAGCTTTCGAAATATGGTGTTACACAAGAATGCTGAAGATTAGATGGGTAGATGACATAACTAACGATGAGGTATTGAATAGAATTGGAGAGAAGAGAAATTTGTTGCACAACTTGACTAGATGAAAGGATCGGTTGGTGGGGCATATTCTGAGGTATCAAGGTATCACCAATTTAGTATTTGAGGGCACTGTGGAGGGTAAAAATCGTAGAGGGAGACCAAGATATGAATAGACTAAAGATATTCAGAAGGATGTAGGTTGCAGTAGGTACTGGGAGATGAAGGAGCTTGCACTGGATAGAGTAGCATGGAGAGCTGCGTCAAAACAGTCTCAGGATTGAAGACAATGACAACAACAACATCAGTTAGTAGTACCTTTGGTTTACCTACTCTTCTCAAATAGCCTCCCTCAATTCATTTTCTAATGTTTGTGCCTGTTGGATTTTAATGGCATACATTTTGACATGTTTCAAGAAAATTTTGTATAGTGCTACTATGTACACTCCTGGAAATTGAAATAAGAACACCGTGAATTCATTGTCCCAGGAAGGGGAAACTTTATTGACACATTCCTGGGGTCAGATACATCACATGATCACACTGACAGAACCACAGACACATAGACACAGGCAACAGAGCATGCACAATGTCGGCACTAGTACAGTGTATATCCACCTTTCGCAGCAATGCAGGCTGCTATTCTCCCATGGAGACGATCATAGAGATGCTGGATGTAGTCATGTGGAACGGCTTGCCATGCCATTTCCACCTGGCGCCTCAATTGGACCAGCGTTCGTGCTGGACGTGCAGACCGCGTGAGACGACGCTTCATCCAGTCCCAAACATGCTCAATGGGGGACAGATCCGGAGATCTTGCTGGCCAGGGTAGTTGACTTACACCTTCTAGAGCACGTTGGGTGGCACGGGATACATGCGGACGTGCATTGTCCTGTTGGAACAGCAAGTTCCCTTGCCGGTCTAGGAATGGTAGAACGATGGGTTCGATGACGGTTTGGATGTACCGTGCACTATTCAGTGTCCCCTGGACGATCACCAGTGGTGTACGGCCAGTGTAGGAGATCGCTCCCCACACCATGATGCCGGGTGTTGGCCCTGTGTGCCTCAGTCGTATGCAGTCCTGATTGTGGCGCTCACCTGCACGGCGCCAAACACGCATACGACCATCATTGGCACCAAGGCAGAAGCGACTCTCATCGCTGAAGACGACATGTCTCCATTCGTCCCTCCATTCACGCCTGTCGCGACACCACTGGAGGCGGGCTGCACGATGTTGGGGCGTGAGCGGAAGACGGCCTAACGGTGTGCGGGACCGTAGCCCAGCTTCATGGAGACGGTTGCGAATGGTCCTCGCCGATACCCCAGGAGCAACAGTGTCCCTAATTTGCTGGGAAGTGGCGGTGCGGTCCCCTACGGCACTGCGTAGGATCCTACGGTCTTGGCGTGCATCCGTGCGTCGCTGCGGTCCGGTCCCAGGTCGACGGGCATGTGCACCTTCCGCCGACCACTGGCGACAACATCGATGTACTGTGGAGACCTCACGCCCCACGTGTTGAGCAATTCGGCGGTACGTCCACCCGGCCTCCCGCATGCCCACTATACGCCCTCGCTCAAAGTCCGTCAACTGCACATACGGTTCACGTCCATGCTGTCGCGGCATGCTACCAGTGTTAAAGACTGCGATGGAGCCTCGTATGCCCTGGCAAACTGGCTGACACTGACGGCGGCGGTGCACAAATGCTGCGCAGCTAGCGCCATTCGACGGCCAACACCGCGGTTCCTGGTGTGTCCGCTGTGCCGTGCGTGTGATCATTGCTTGTACAGCCCTCTCGCAGTGTCCGGAGCAAGTATGGTGGGTCTGACACACCGGTGTCAATGTGTTCTTTTTTCCATTTCCAGGAGTGTATATTACTCCTCCTTTACTTCTCGGATAGGGACCAGTTATGTCCAGGGATACGATATCTAGCCTTTTTTTTAGTATTGGGTGCAGCTCAGTATATTTTGACACATTGGACTGTTTTGATTTTTGACATATTGCACACTTTCTTAATACCTGTAGGACTCATCTTCTCAAATTTGGAAAATAACAAAGTGTTGCAATTTTTGCAGTACATTTGCTCACTCCATAATGTCGCCATACTTCATGTGTGTGTCTTACACATTCGTCGCTATAATCTTCTGGGATACACATACACACCATTGATCAGATCTTTCATGTTTCCTATGAAACAAAACGTCTTGTCCTCCTGATACCATTTACTTACCTTTCCACCTTCATCTTGCTTAGGGTTTTGCATGACTTAACTCCATCTGCGATCTTGCTGTTGCATAATTTTCATCTGCTTACAAAGTTTATAATAATCAGACTGCTGAGTTGTACCTTGTATTAATAATGTTTTGATTTCTGCATCTTGCTCTGTTAATTCACTAAATTCCTCTAAACCTAGTGATAGAGTGTTAGCCTATACAAGGCGACTGCAATAACGTTCTGACTTCCCTCAACGTAAATAATCTCGAAATTGAATTTTTGTAAATATAGACACCACCTAGCTTATCTACAGTGCAGCAAAAGGTTTAAAAGAAATGACAGTGACTGGTGGTCACAATAAACTTTCGTATTCTTGCTTCACAAAAAATATTCAAACTTTTTAAATGCCCAAATTACCGCTATACTCTCCAATTCTGACACAACTAAGATCTTTCTGCTTCTGATAACGTGCGACTAGTAAAACTGATGACCTTGGGTACTTCCTTACCTTCTTCATCTCACATCTGGAATAAGCATCCCCCAGGCGTTGAGATGAGGCATCTGTGCATAGACAAAAATCCTTGGACACGTCTGGGTGGCTAAGAAGGTCTGCATTTATTAATGGCTGCTTAATGGTATTAAAGTCGTCTTTTGACACTTATCATCCCAAAACTAAAGCCTATTTTTTCGTAACAAGTTGAACAATACATCACTGTTCATCAATTGTTGTGGTACCAATTTACGAAAAAACGAAGTTAGTCCTAAAAAGGCTTTTAGTTGTTTTTTATTCCTTGGAGCTGGACAATTGCCTATGGCGTCAAGTTTTTTCAGATCAGGTAATATACCTTGACTGACACAACATGCCCTAAAAATTTGACTTGCTCCTTACCAAAACTAGACTTTTTCAAATTGGCTGTTACTCCGTAATCTGCAAATCGTTGAAGCATCTGTTTAATGAGCCTGATGTGTTCTAACCAAGTAGGTGTGGCTATCAGCAGGTTGTGTACATAGACAGTAACTTTGCTAAGCAATTTTGGTCCTAAAACCTTGTCCAATGCAGATATAAACACTCCAGCACTAATGTTCAGTCCAAAAGGTAGAACACAGAATTCGTAACTGCTGCCACCACAAAAAAATGCAGGATATTTTCGACTTTCTTCGTGGAGCTATATTTGCCAGCAAGAAACTTTAGATCGAGTATACTGAAATATTTCGTACTGTAAAACTTTAGAGGCCGTTCGTTCAAGTTGTCTGGTCTTATGTGTACTGGTATTATAATCTCATTGATACCTCTAGCATCGAGAACTAATCTTACAGAACCATCTGGTTTGCTTACTGGTAATATTGGAGTATAAAAGCGTGAAAATGAAGATTTACAAACTGTTTCATGTGGATAGACTTCAAATTTATATTCATAGTCTTTGATTACTCCTGGCTCCTTACTGAAAACATTGGCATACTTAAATAAAATGTTAGAAGTTCTTGTCGCTGCATCTCGTTTAGTACCTGTGATTCACTTAGTTTCTGCTTTACCATTTCGTAACAAACCTCAGTGTTCGCTTCTTGTTCAGTATCAGATTTGTTTGTGAAATATTAAGTTAGAAAGGAATATTGTAACACTACATTTGACTTTGGTTTATTTTTGTTACTTTCATCAGTTATTCTGACTAAATCAATAGAAAAAATCCAAACCTTTACATAAAAGTGGCACTTACCATTATCAGTATCAGTCTGTGTTTTGTATCTTCTAAATGTGTCCATGCCAACAAGACAATTAACTATAAGTTTCTGAGTTATAAGAAAGTTGCACTTCACCATGAAATGTTCAGTTTGCAATGGGATAAGTGCCTGATGCTTAACGAATTTAGTCTTACTGCCTATAGCAGTTTGCACAATGCAATTTTGCACAGGAAATGTTTGGAAGTTGCCCCTCTTCTTCAATTCACAAAAAAATGCATTTGACATTAGGTTGCTAGTTGAACCTGTATCTAAAATTAACTGCGTGTCAATGTTAAATACTTTCGCCTTAATGATTGCTTGTACTTGTTCTTCCTTGACTTTATCTACTGGATCCAACTCATGCTGATACAAATCATCCTTGATGTTACCTCGTTTGTCATATCTTATGAAACATGTTTGAGTTCTGCCTTGCCCTCACTCCCTGAGCGGTCAATAGCCTGGGGCTTAACTACGACCAGTTGGTGTTTTCCGACAGCATAGTGTGACTTAGTTCATTACCTGGAGAAATTTCAGTTAGTTGCACTGTGTGTGTACTTCGCCAATTTGTGTCGTTAGCTGCAGTGCAGTTATTTTGCTGCTCAAAGGTTGGCTACAGTACAGCGTAAGGCATGGCATTGTTGCCCGCGCGTCGGCCACTGCTGCGGCTGACACTTTCTATTTATATTCGGCGTAGGGCCTTGTGATGGTGAATTGTAAATACGCTCTTGCGTTGAAATTATCCCAATTGTTTTGGAAATTTATTTTAAATTGTTTGTTTTTTTTCCGTTCCCATTAGCGTACTCATTACCTCTGGGTATTTAACTTTGTTGTTGTGTGTACCAACCTTGATGTGTGTTTAAATCACGTTTTACTGACTGATTTACGTGATTATGTTGTTGTTGTGCCTGATTTTCTGTTGCTCTGTGGGGTACAGGTTTTTCATCATAGATTAAGTCGATAGAATCTAGCACTGGCAGAAAATATTCAGTGTTGTGCTCAGGTGTTGTGACTAATTTTTCTCTAATGTGCGATGGTAAACGACTTTTCAAAATTTTTCTAATGTCCACCTGTGATATTGGGTTTGTCCAGTAGAGTGTCTTGTTCTGGTATTTCTCAAAGTATCCAAGTAGACTATTTGCTATTGAATGGTGCAGGGTAGGAAAACCTCGTGTCTGAGTCTTTTTTGCACTGCCTCAGTATTTGTCAAGGGTATCTTGTTCAAACTGGGTATAAGTGCTCCAACCCTCTAGTTACTCATTGTTTCAATTTTTTATTTTTAATAAATCTTAATTTTGCGGCATCCTGGGGGCCTGTCATCATATACAGGGGTGTTTTATTTTTATTAAAAGCTTTTGTACTGTTTTAGACAAAAGATCGATTTTTCGTGTTGCAAAACGTTCTGATAAAACAGTAGTGGCCAAATTTCACTCCGTCACATTGCGTAAATATCAGAAATATTGTACTACTTTGTTTTCTATTGGGAATGCCCCTTTTTTTTAAACACCATAGAAGTGTCAGAACAAATTTCCGTCTTGTAGTGAAAATATTAGGATCGCAGGGCCATTAATGCTTCAGAGCAACAATATTGTCTCCGACCTACCATTGCTCACTGAAGCCTGTGAACTATTTATGCTTACTTGGGCTAAGTTTATCACAGTAAGATTAAGAGGAAAGTTAGCAAATAAGGTAATGCTTCCTCAGCTGTAGTACATAGCTCTTGTGCTCTTCAGTTATTAGTGTTATCCACATAAGCCCACCCACATTTATCATACAATAAGAGCTATATATCTGTGTTATAAGAGCAGAATAGGAATCTAGATACGGAATATGCACAGTTGTAGCATGTGGTAGGAGTGCCTGGACTTCTATATTTTTTAACTTGGATGAATTCTAGTGTCTGATTACACTAGTCAGCTTTGAGCAATGACATCATACTTGAGGCAAAGACGCCACATAGAGGCATTGTATGAAAGGAATGCACCATATTCGTAATCAAACAAATACAGCGTGTGACAAAATTAAACTCACATTTAATGTGAATATTTATTTACGCAAGGCATTATCTGATTAGAATTATTATCGTAGTTTACACGAGTATAGGAGCACTAAGAACCATTAAACTGCATTATAGAATAGTGTTCAAATGGTTCAAATGGCTCTGAGCACTATGGGACTCAACTGCTGTGGTCATAAGTCCCCTAGAACCAAGACCACCTACAATACATCAGACCACAACACAGAAACCAAGATGGCGGCCGTCTGAGGCCAAGTATTTCAGCGCTACCCTAATACGAATAATTTACAAACTTCATAAATGGAAAGTAGATTCTAAATTGCATAAGAAATGTATTGTTATGTATTTTTCTATCGTCAAACTTAAATAAAAAGTTGTCACTAAAGCCACAAATTACGTAATAAGAACTATGATGAAGTAAAATTATGAGATGCAGCTCAAAATCAAATCCAAAAAACTACTTCAAAACACATGTAAATGGCATATTTGGACGCATATTTGCACAATAGAAGCTACATAGCAATAATAAATGAAGCGTGTAACTAAAGCACAAAATTGTATTAAACAATATGCAGTTAATTCTAGTCACTGTCATTACATAATATGTTAGAAGTGTTTGATTTTGAGTACCTGTTGGATTTATTTGCTGCTCAGCTTGGCCACTTTGCGTTTTGTTATTTTAGGCTGCAATGTCTTCATGAGTTCCTCTTTTTTGTTTGACTAGTGTTCGAGCAATTTCCTTTGAAACACACTTTTCATTCAACAGTTTTGTGTAATTATTAATAAAAATATTTGAAAGCACTTTAATACTTTTCTTGATTATTGTCTTTAAATGAATGCCACATTTGCACACATCACTGAGGTTACTAACGGCATTCTCACACAATGCAGTTCCTAAGGCAAGTACTGCATCTCTCTGATTTTCAAGTTTTAGGAATTCTGGTTCATATGTGCTGCTAATCAGAACTTGAAAAAGTTTATATATATTACAACACAAGGAAATCATTATAGAAGAAGGACACTTCAATCCCCCATGGTTCAGTTGGTTGAAATAGGAAAGGAGTTCTTTGGTTTCACACTGCAAAAAAATTTCATCCTGTGTCTACAACATTTCTTCACAGCCTGAACATTTTCCACCTTTTTGCAGCTTCTCAAGTACTGTTTTGCTGGTGTAGCTAACAATACAAACCAAGACTTTCAAGTCTTCATCCATCATGGGAATGTTTGCTAGTTCCTCTAGACCAGGTTCTAATTTATCTAAATTTTCATACTTTTGTTATAATTTACTTTTGCTGCAAAATCATTTAATGTAAATTCACCATGTTTAGTAGATCTGAGCTTTAGTAGACTTATTACTTTCAGTTTCCTCTCAGATTCCAAGATTTGCTCAACTGAAACATTACATGTGCAGTCACTTAGCCTTCTATAAGCTTGCTTCCAAAGCATCAGTTCGTAATTTTGCTGTAAGAATATAGGACCAGTTCTAAGTGTTAAAAATGTATCTGCATAAATGAACTGTTGTTGCAAGTGTATGAGAGAAAGCAGTGTATGTTTCATTGGTTAATTTTCCATGAGTAGGCAATGCATGCCAGATACTAAGAAATTTTTTCAAATTTTCAAGACACACAAGTTTGGAGTCAGTAGGTCCAGTGATTGGGCTAGAATTATCATCTGATGTGTATTTGCCTTTCATGGGATGCTGTACATTAGAAACTGTCCACCATTTAATGATTAATTTCAAAAAATTGAATAGTACCATCAGAAATCACAATCCCCTGACTTTTCAAAATTTCTAGTGGTGCCACATTTTTAAAATCAAAAACACTGCGAGCAAGGGTAACATTCTGTCTCTCAACAGAAGTTGGATATACTGCCTTTCTCACTAGTTTTGGGGCAAGTTTCAACAGTTTATTTTTCTCAGAATGAAACAGGTTCCTCAAATCTGAAAACTTTGCTTCACTGACGGTATATTAACATGCAGCATTCCCTTCATCACTGTGTAGAAAGGTGTTGATGAAAGCAAATGTATCCTCAATATTTGGCATTATGAATTATTCATTTTTTGCATTCAACCAGTTATTTCTGATGCTCATCGCCAAACAGAAGACAGAGAAATTTGGATGGAGCGACTGGATTTGTAATACACGGCTGTAAAGTGCCACCATACATAAGCTGATACATTTTTCTATTAGTGCTACGGTTATCTGTTACCAGGCATATAACATCATACTGAAGTTCATGCATTAACTTTAATACATCAATTGTCATTTTCAGTAGAGTATCAGGAAAGATAGCTTCTTTATAATCAGAATGTAAAGATGATGCCATGAAAACCTGCATTGTACCTGCTGTTGTAGTATCTGAAGTATTCTCAGCAACACTAAGTACCTTTCCTGCCTTATAAGAGAATTTTGAATTAACATAAACTTCATCTAGCATCACTGAAATTACCTTGTCACTTCCCTGAAGAAATTTATTTTTTCCCTCAAAAAAGCTACCTGTGATGGACCAATACAAGGTTTATTTGGACCCATTTTCCATAGAAACTGCCTTAAATGGACAGGATGAGGTAATGTTAATTCATTTGTTTTTCTCAAGTGACGGTAGGCATCAGGAAATGAAAAGCAAATGGTTGCTGCCCATATCAAAAGCTCAGGAGAATATCTATTTTGCTTTCTTATTGCGAGTTGTAATTGCTCCAAAACAAATTCTATTTTAGGTGCTATTTCAGCGTCAAAATCACTACCAGCTTTTAGTGCTTGTTTGAGAACATTGACTAAAATTATAATCTTGTCAATGGTGCCAGTAGAGTTATCTGTGAAACCATTTAGGTGACTCACCAGATTATCAAACTTCGTCCACTTGTCACATTTCAAGTTTTCTTCCTCCCCAGACTGTAGTATCCATTTCAAGGTTTCCGTAGGCAAACACACATTTTTGTGAAACACTTTTACTTCCAAGGAACTTGATATCTTGAAGCACACTGAAACTAATGGCACATCACTGACTGAATCATCCTTTAATTTAATGAAAGATACGTAGTCATCCTTTACTAAAATTGTAAATGGACAAACATTCCTTTTCTGCACTTCGCTTTTAAAGCGCTGAAAGCCAGGTATATTGTCATTTTCGCACCACTTACTGAAACTACATTCATCACGTTCCTGTAGCTGTTGAACACGATCTTCAGGATTCTTCCTTTGCTTAGGAACTGGTACAGTGTGATAAGAAGGTTGATTAGGAAAGATGGTTAGAATTGCAACATTTGTTAGTTTTGGTATTTTTCGTGGCAAACGTGTTGGGTCACTATTTTCCACAGGAAAAATGTCTTCCCTAACCACAAACTTAGGTTTAAAATGCTTAATGCACACCACAGCTTTATCGTTCGCTTCAAAATTATCTCTATGAATTAGTTTAATCCATTTGCTCCTCAATGCTGTTTCCTTGGGAAACTTAAATGTTGAGGTATCGTATGTTTTGCCGTAATTGGATTTACATCCTGGTACACAACTACTACGACCCATCGCAAGAACAGTTTACACTTTAAATTATGCCGAACTTACTACAGAATATAGAAAATAAATACTAGCGTAGCACTTTTGACGACATTCACAGCATATAGCATAAATAACAGCTAGTAATAAATGCTTTCGCTTCTCTTGAACGTCGTGTATACAATGTTACACACACGCGTTATGGAAACACAAGCACGCTGGTTTGTTTCCCCCACGATTGCCACCATATTGTCAACTATCGATATCTGCCTTAAGGTCTGATTTATTGTAGGTGGTCTTGCTAGAACTTAGAACTACTTAAACCTAACTAACCTAAGGACAGCACACACATCCATGCCCGAGGCAGGATTCGAACCTGCGACCGTAGCGGTCGTGCGGTTCCATACTGTAGCTCGGCCTATAGAATAGTGTACGGTGAAGTCGTACTATTATAAAAAAGTGTTAATTTTAAATACTAATTATTCACTCAAATGGGTGAAGCTCAGAAATGTTGGGGTTTTGAGCGGGGAGAAACTAAATTACAACAGAACAGCGGAAAAATAAAGTGAATGATAACAAATACACCTGTTTCTATATTCCGCAAACCACCGTGAGGTGCATGGTAGATGGGGTTTATTACTGTTCCATTCACGTATGGAGCAGGGGAGGATTGATTGTTTGAATGTCACTGTGCACGCAGTAATTATTCTAATCTTATACTCATGATCACAGTGTGAGCAATATGTAGGTGGTTGTAGTATACCCCTAGAGCAATCATTTAAAGCCAGTTCTTCAACTTCATTAATAGATTTTCTCAGGATAGTCTGCGTCTGTCTTAAAGAATCTGCCAGTTCAGTTCCTTCTGTTTCTCTGTGACACTCTCCCAGGGATTTAACAAATCTTCACCATTTGTGCTGCCTTTCTCTGTATATGTTCAATATCCCATATTAGTCATATCTGGTATGGTTCCCATACACTTGAGCAATATTCTACGATGGGTCTCATGAGTGATTTGTAAGCAAGATTGAGTGTATTTCCCCAGTATTCTTCCAATAAATGAAACACTACTACCTGCTTTAGCCACGACTGAAAGTATGTGATCATTCCATTCTATATCCCTACAAAGTGTTACACTCAAGTATTTGAATGAGTTCACCGATTCCAACAGTGACTCATTGATATTATAGTCATAGGATACTACGTTTTATCGATTTTAGAACTGCGCAGTTTTACATTTCTGAACATTTAGAGCAAGTTACTATTCTCCGCACAATGTTGAAATGTTATCAAGATCTGATTGAATATTTATGCAGCTTCTCTCAAATGGTACTTCATTATAGATAACTGCATTATCTGCAAAAAGTCTGATGCTACTATTAATATTGTCTGCAAGGTCACTAACATACAACATGAACTGCAAGGGTTCCAGCACACTTCCCTGCAGCACACCCAATGTTACTTATACATCTGACAATGACTGTCCATTCAAGATAACAAGCTGTATCCTCTCACCAAAAAGTCCTCAATCCAATCACAAATATCACTTGACACCCCACATCATTGTACTTTTGACAATAAGTGTAGATATGGTATCAAGTCAAAAGCTTTTTGGAAATCAAGGGACACAGTATCTGTCTGGTTGCCTTGATCGAAATCTTTCAATATTTCATGTAAGAAAAGTGTGAGTTGGGTTTCACATGATCGAGGTTTTCGAATTCCTTGCTAGTTGGCACTAAGGAGGTCATTCTGTTCAAAAAACCTTATTATGTTTGAGCTCAGAATATGTTCTAAGATTCTACAACAAATCGATGTTTAGGATATTGCACGGTAGTTTTGTGGATCACTTATACTACCCTTCTTGTAGACAGATGTGACCTGCGCCTTTTTCCTAAAACTAGGCACGGTTTTTTGTTTGAGGGTTCTTCAATAGATTATAGTGAGAAGAGGGGCTAACTCAGCTGCAAATTCAGTTTAGAATCTGACAGGGATTCCGTTAGGGTGTGGACTTTAGGCCGGATTCACACACGCAACAAAAGTGTCGCAACAGCTAGTGGCATACTGCAGATGCATTGCAGTTCCATGTGTGAACTTCAGTTTTAAGTGGCGCAACTTAAGATACGCAACATTTGTCACACCACAAAAAGTTGAGTTTGGTTGTACTTTTTTTGCGACACTTCCCTATCACCCACACTCCATGGCCGCAGTATTGCGAAATACAAGCATCCTGTCGCAGTTATCGTGCAGTAATTTGTTTTTACTTTATTTCTGAAAAAGTGAAAACAGTAGTCGGAAGGTACACTTTCGCAGGTTCTAGAACAACAAGAGTAGCAAGTGTGTGTGTGTGTAAACCAATGACATATCCCACAAAGTAATAAATAAAGAAACTTAATATATGTAACCAAAAAAAGCGAGTCAGATAAACTTCGTAATTTGTTAGTCAAAACATTGTGTAAATTGTGGATTATATCCAGGAAATAGCCCCAAAGTGTGACGTGACAGCTGTTGGACTAAAACTTAGGTTAGTCAAATTGCCTAAGTCAACAATACAATCAGATTCTGAAATCCCGGAAGAGTGGCTCGATGGTATTTACATGCCAACTGTTGGGTAGTTTTTCATTGCAGACAGCATTTTCGTCTCTGAGTGTCATTTATTTTATAAATATATTTGTTTCCCTTGATTTATGCCTGTGCGAAATCTGTTTTCGGATCTAGCCTTTGGGTTTCATCCTCCTTGTACTTAACTCTTGTCACATTTATTTATTTATTTTATTTATTTATTTATCTCTTGTTCCGGTGATCCATGTTGTGACAGTATCACAGGATATGGAACTCACAACTTTAAGGCCGTAACCTGCATTATAACGTTCTTACCCACCCATATGATTTCAACTGACACCAATTGAAAACTGTGCTTCTACGTAGAATTTGTGGCGTCTTGCGTGAAAGGTAGCTCACGAAGCCACTACTGCAAGCCACAATCTGTGGCGCCACATTAGAAGCGTGTGTGAACCCACCTTAATAAATTGTTCGCTAGTGTTTATTTTATGTTCCTTGTATCATTATTAGTATGCGTACTCTAACTATGTCAATACAGTATATTTGTACAATATATGTAAACTCCCTAGGACGACATTGGTTGCATAAAAATGCTCAAAGACGGATCAAAATAAATAAATAATTACAGTACGTAATTTCAGTGCGCCATGCGAATGGCGGCTAAGACACATGTACTATATCAAAATATATTTCAACGTGATTATCTGAAGCTCAGGTGGTATGGAAAGGAGGTGGGTAAATTCCGGGTCAAACATACCACACTGACTGCAGAGTACAGACATAAATACACGACTCATCGTTACCAGTGGTCTAGTTTGGACCTTACCGAATCTCAAATTTCATCTTAAGCCCGACTGTAGTTCCTTGATTTTTCTCATAAAAGTTAATGCCGTTTTAAAAATTCCGTTTTACATAAAATTACGAAACCAAGAATATTAGATACGAAACGAAAGTTCATTGTGGTGTAATTCTACATAAATCGTTGCTGAAGCAGCAGACAAAATGCTGAGGTCTTCTTGCTGTTTGTTGATGAAAAGTGTTGCATTATTGTGGTTGTTGTTGTTGTGGCCAGAAGTGCTAAACTTGATTTGATGCAGCTGTCACACTAGTCTCTCCTGTTCAAGCCTATTTATCTTTGAGTATCTACTGCATCTGCCATTCATTTGAACCATCTCACTCTATTCATGCTTAGGTCTTCTTCTACAGTTTTACACATACATCTTCCTCCATTACAAGCTTGGTCATTCAGAGATGCTTCAGGATGTGTCTTATCAACCAATCCATTGTTTTTGTCAATTTGTACCATAAATTTCTTTTTCCCCCCAAATTCTATTCAGTATCCCCTCATTAGTTATTCAGCCTGCTGCTTCATCTTTTGCATTCTTCTCCAGCACCACATTTCAGACTTTCTATTCTTCTCTCGTCTGAACCGCTTATATATATATATATTTGATTTTTGTACAAGGCTACACTCCACGAACGCCTTCATAAAAGACTGCCTAATTTTTAATTAATATTGGGTGTCATCAAATTTATCTGTTTCAGGAGTGCTTTTCTTACTGCAAGCAGTTTGCATTTCATATTGTCTCTAAGTCTTTGTTGCCCAAATAGTTAACTTTTAGTGTCTCCTTTCCTAAAATAATTCCCTCAGCATTGCCTAATTTTATTCGATTACGTACAATTAACGTCGTTTTACTTTTGTTGAAGTTCATTTTATAACCTCTTTTTAAAATGCTATCTGTGCCATTCAACTGCTCTTCTGAACCTTCGCCATCTTTAGCAGAATTTCAGTGTCATCAGCACTCCTACAAAACTTTTAATTCTTCTCGCTGAACTTTAATTCCTTCTCCAAATTTCTCCTTGTTTTCCTTTACTGGTTGCTCATCATACAGATTGAGTAACATAGGTGAACAAATTTCCACTGCTTCTCCATAAAGAATGCAATACAACACCTCACAAATGTATGTTAAAAGAGCTAAACGAGAAAAGTTATCCTGTTGGTATATTCTGTGTACTTGTCAAAGCTTCAGGTTCTGTGGAACAGAAATTTCTACTTCACAAGGTAAAGTGTTATGTCATTAATGGCATCCCTCTTGGATGGATTGGATATAACCTCCTTAACAAAAAGGAAAGTGTCTCATTACAAGACTGTATCTTGGGCATGTAAATAACTTCAGAATTTGGTGCACAACATGGGGAGTGCCACAGGGACCAGCACTGGCCTCACACTTGGTACTGACTTGCATAAATGATTTTCCAACGACTTAAAAGGGCTGTTCGAAACATGTAATGTTTGCTGAAGCAAAAGCAAACCAATCAAAGGTCCAAGCTCAATACTGAGACACAGTGCTCAAATAATAAGTGAAAAGGCCCACAAATGGTTCATAGCTAACAGTTTAAGTATTAATCTCACAAAGAATCTTGCAGTTTCAAACAATCAGTAATGACTTTTAGCATAAGAGGTAGACACTGACAGCCACATGCTGTATGAAATACAGTATATAAATTCATGGGATCCAGTTGGATAACAAGTTAAAATTGTGTCAACACAAAGATAAACTAATCAAGAAGCTTAGTTCATCATGTTATGCCCTTAGAATCATCATCCACTGGGCTGACTGAAAGACAATAATGTAGACTTATCTTCCATATTTTCACTCCCTACTGTCTTATGGAATTATCTTCTAGGGTAGTGCACCTATTGTAAGTAGCTTACTTTGTTCACACACCAGAAGCAAGCAGTAAGAATGTTGTGTGAATTAGATACCCAGATATCTTGCAGAAGCTTTGTTAAAGATTTTAGCCACGACGTCAATGAATTAGGTCGTGCGACTCAGCCATGCCTGTTACAGAAATGATGGGCACCCTAGAATATGCTTAGTTTAGTAAATAATGGAACTTTATTTTTGCGTGCGTCGCTAAAATACAGTGCTCACGATTCTGATAAGGTGCTATGGTCTAGTCGAGATCAGTTAGCTCCTTGTTGCTAGCCTTACTAAACACACATGAAAGGAACACATACTAGAGATAAAAAAAACTGAATAGTTAACATACAAAAGGTAACAAAGACATGGAGTAAATGATGCGCGCTTCTTGCGAACAAACACTGCGCCTCTAGCAGCGCGCACGGAACCACAGACGCACTCAAAAAAATTTGACACTTGCACACACACACACACACACACATACACGTGTTGCAGGAGCTGCTGGCGTAGTCGGTGCGTAAAGCCTCAGTCCACCCAGTCGCATGGCACATCAGGGCTACTTTTAGGGTATGATGCCATCATTCACCATTTCATTGCTTTCCAGGTGGTAGCTGGTTGTCCGAAGATGATTCATACAGCAAGGTACTGACAGTTTTGTGAACAATTCAGACTCGAATTGTCTGCCTCTATTGGTGGTGATGTGGAGCAATATCCAATGTGACACAAAGGCATGCGTCAAGGTTTTGGCCAAGATATTATCTATTGGTACTGCTTAGGGCCAACGAGTGAATCTGTTGAGTATGGTGAGCAGCTAGCGTTGGTTGTTTGAAAGCTGCAGCTGTCCAATGATGTCAGCATGCACATATGCGAATCATACTGTGACATCGGGAAAATTACCTACTGGTGCATGTATATGTCCACCAACTTTACTGTGTTGGCACTGGAGACAACACTTTGTCCACACTCTACAATCCTTCTTTGCTCCCGGCCACACAAAGCGATCTAGAACCAGACAGAGCGTAGATCTCGTACCCGGTGGCTCAGGCTATGTAGGGATTCGAATGCTTGCCATTAGAAGTTCAGAGGCAGGTACGGACGTGGCTTGGCCGTGGTCACATGGCAATGTTGTTGTATACAGGTCTTGCAGCTCTCGGTCTGACCTCTGTGCTTCTGCAAGTGCCACGCAGTCCAGTGTAGAGATGCTGCTGATGCGAGAGAGGGTCCGCCATGATATTGTCGACACTGGAAATGTGTTGAACATCTGTGGTGAGTTGGGCAGTGTATAGCAGTTGACTGTGTTACCTTGGCGAGCAGTTCAGATTATTTTGCCAGAAGGTGAATGTCAGCAAGTTGTAGTCTGTAAATATTATGAAGCCGCGAGCCTCGACATGAGGACGAAAGTATTTGAAAGCCGTGTACATCGCCAGCAGTTCGCAGTCATACACACTCCATCTCTTTTGCGAGGTGGTCAGTTTTTTAGAAAAGAAAGTTAGCAGCTGCCAGGCCTCATCAACGCATTGTTGAAGCACGCCGCCTATCGCTGTCTGGCTCACATCTACAACCACAGCCAACAGTGCATTCGGCTCAGGATGTATCTACAACCCACGTCTGCTATTGCTTGTTTTGTTTTCTCAAATGCCGCAATCATGTCATCCATCCAGGTAATTGTCGAACTGCCTTTACCCTTTGGGTCCGCCAGCATGGCTGTCGGCAGCTCTTGAACTACTGCTGTAAGCAGCAGATTCCGCCGATAAAAGTTCGGCATGCCTAGGTAGCTCCACCATGAGTCCATATGGCAAAGATGTCATCAGTGTATCTAAACGAAACCAGGAGCCGAAGACATGGATCCCAGGAAAGCCTCCCCCAAATGACCCATGAAAAGGTTGGCATAGAAAGGAGCCAACCTGGTTCCCATTGTTGTGCCCCTGATCTGTCCGTATGTCTGCTTCTCAAAAGTAAAATAGTTGTTCACAAATATGAAGTTGCTTAATATGAGCACAAAGGATGTCATTGGTTTGGAATCAGGTGGGGAATGGTTGAGATAATGTTCAGTGGCAGACAGACCATGTACCTGGGGAACGTTAGTATAGCGTGATGTGGCATCAGTGGTGACAAGCAAGACGTGGTAGGAATGGGATGAGCACAGATTTCAGACAGTATATGAATTGGTTAATGTCTTTAATATAAGAGGGAAGTCTTTGCACTATAGGGTGCAGTTGTTGATTAACTAAGCCAGATATATGATCAGTGGGTGCTTTGAAGCCAGCAGCTATGGGATGGCCAGGGTGACTGGATTTATGGTCCCTTGGAACAATGTAAAAGGTGAGGGTTTGTGTGGGATAAGAAGGATTGAGGTCTTAGTCCTGGTGTATCACAGCAATGGGGTCTTAATGGCAGATGCTGTAGGTAGAAGTGTCAAAAAGCTTGCATGTTGTTGTTGTCGTCTTCAGAAACATTTTCCTTGCCATTGCCAGTCTAGATTTTATATCCTCTCTACTTCGACCATTGTCAGTTATTTTGCTCCCCAAATAGCAAAACTCCTTTATTACTTTAAGTGTCTCATTTCCTAATCTAATTCCAACAGCATCACGTGATTTAATTAGACTACATTCCATTATCCTCGTTTTGCTTTTGTTGACGTTCATCTTATATCCTCCTTTCAAGACACTGTCCATTCCGTTCAACTGCTCTTCCAAGTCCCTTGCTGTCTCTGACAGAATTACAATGTCATCGGCGAACCTCAAAGGTTTTATTTCTTCTCCATGGATTTTAATACCTAGTCCGAATTTTTCTTTTGTTTCCTTCACTGCTTGCTCAATATACAGATTGAATAACATCGGGGAGAGGCTACAACCCTGTCTCACTCCCTTCCCAACCACTGCTTCCATTTCTTGGAATGTATGTAAGGGGTGATTTTGAGATAGTGCTGGTTGATCAAGTTGGGATTGTGACTGATACAGGTTAAGACAGGGTTCAATGTCAGGCTTGATCTTGGAAAGGTTTTTAGACTAGGTTGCAAAGTAAAATAGGTCCTTAACTAAACCAGCAGAATGAAATGCAGGTTTAGGGCGGAAAATGAGATCCTTGGAAAATACAGATGATTCAGGAGGGGAGAGGACCTTAGATTAGAGGTTAACAGTGTAGTGTTAGGGCTTGTTCTTGTGATGATGGGTTACTGTAGCTTTGGGAGGCACTTGTGAGGGCTGGGAGATGTTAAGAAGCCTGGCCAAACCTAAGTTGTATGAGAGGAGTAGCAGTTGGGACAGAAATGGAAACACAGCTGTTTAAGTAGTTTAGGAGATGGGATAGTTTTTTTAGGTGAAGTCTGGCCTGTTGTTGCACTTTGATGTTGGCTTGGCAGATGATACCAACTAAGGAAGTGTGAGGGGCAGATAACAGTATGATTTTGTAGGAGACCTATGGTGGAGTGGAAATTGGCAGATGAGGTATATTACATCCAGAAAGAAGGACTTTCAGTGTCAGGCCTTTGCAGGTAACTCTCAGGATCAAGCAGCTTTCGAGAAACGGAATGTGTATGAAACAATATACGAGTCTAAGTACTATAAATCACTGTTCTTGTACCCCTGCCCACAAAATTCTCTGCTGCTTTTTATCACTATGAACTTACTGACATTGCAGGCAAAAAACACATCAAATGTTGGTTAACTTATGCAGTACATACTACATTTCTTATTACCAAGTACTGCACCAAACACAAATTCTCCTGGCAATCAATGTGAACATGGTTCCATGCATCAGGTAAAATATATTTGATAGATAATCATCTGAAAATATTACAGTTGGTATTAGCGCATACACAGACCGCTGTCAGTAGTTTGTGGATTTTCCTGGTGACATGTTGGTCACTTGCAAAGTGGAACGTTGGTAAGTGTGGAAACATAGTACTATGAAAATTTCTCACACAAAATCTGCCCAGGGGCACTCCACGGAACTCACAGACTTTGAACGTGGTCAGGTGATAGGGTGTCACTTGTGTCATACGTCTGTATGCGATATTTCCACACTACTAAACATCGCTATGTCCACTGTTTCCAATGCGATAGTGAAGTGGAAACGTGAAGGGACACATACAGCACAAAAGCTTACAGGCCGACTTGTCTGTTGATTGACAGAGACTGGACAGTTAAGGAGGGTCGTCAACTGCATCACGATCCACTGCAAGTACTACGAGAGTTAGGTGGGAGGTTAGAAAACTTAAATTTCATGGTCAAGCGGCTGCTCAGAAGCCACACATCACACCAGTAAATGAAAACAACGCCTCACTTGGTGTAAGGAGCATAAACATTGGACAATTGACCAGTGGAAAAACATTGTGTGGAGTGGCGAGTCATGGTACACAACGTGGCGATCCGATGGCAGAGTGTGGGTATAGCGAATGCCCAGTGAACATCATCTGCCAGTGTGTGTATTGCCAACAGTAAAATTTGGAGGCAGTGGTGTTATGGTGTGGTCATGTTTTTCATGGAGGGGGCTTGCACCCCTTGTTGTTTTGCATGACACTATCACAGCGCAGGCCTTCCTTCATTGATGTTTTAAGCATCTTCTTGCTTGCCAGTCTTGAAGAGCATTTCGGGGATGGGGATTGCATCTTTCAACACAATCGAGCACCTGTTCATAATGCAAGGCCTGTAGCTGAGTGGTTACACGACAATAACATCCCAATTTTACGACAAAGGAATTTCCAAGCTCGTCCATCGCTACGATAAGAGCCTTAATTTAAATGGCAACTATGTCGAAAAGTAGTATTTAAGTGTGGCTTTCATCTGTATATAATAAAAAAAATTTCCAATACTTTATTTTTAATTCCAAAACGTAATGTACTTTGTGGATAGCCCTCGTACTATTCACATTTATGTTTCAAGTCTGTAGTAATTTCAACTGAAATCATTAACAGGTGTCATTTTATTCTTTCTACTGGTTCTGCATTGAATTTTACTGCACTCTTCATATTTTGAGCTGCGGTAGTTCAACATTTCCCAGTAGCAAGGCCAGTTGTATATTTGCTGTGGAGGATGTGCTGTTATCTATTAAACATATAAATTAATTTACATGTGTGTGTGTAACAAACTGACAAAACAGGCAACTTATTATAAGAGTAAAAAACTGAACTTGCTAGACAATGTTAGTGAGTTTCAACATTTTGTTTGAATGATATTAGGTTGCTGCTAAGTGGAACACAATATAGTGTTTTATAACAAATTTATCCAGTTAGTCTCTTGGTAAATAGGTAAAGTGGGACTATGGTTGAGATGATGCCAGACCCATATTCAGGAACAGTGTCCAGTCATCCTGATTTTGATGTCCATACATTCCATCAACTTAAGGGTTTGTTTCCAGAGTGAAATTTTCACTCTGCAGCAGAGTGTGCAATTATATAAAAAATGTTTCATATCAGCACACACTCCACTGCAGAGTGAAAATTTCATTCTGGAAACAATCCCCAGGCTGTGACTAAGCCACGTTTCCACAATATCTTTTCTTCCAGGAGTGCTAGTTCTGAAATGTTCACAGGAGAGCTGAAATGTTCACAGGAGAGCTTCTGTTAAGTTTGGAAGGTAGGAGACCTGGTACTGGCAGAATTAAAGCTGTGAGGATGGGTCGCGAGTTGTGCTTGTGTAGTTCAGCCGGTAGAGCACTTGCCCGAGAAAGGCAAAGGTCCCGAGTTCAAGTCTCGGTCCAGCACACAGTTTTAAGCTGCCAGTAAGTTTAATAACTTGGAAGTTACACTTTCTGCCATAAATGTGAAGTACCCAGAAGGGGAGGAGCAAACATAATAAAACTTCATGGGTTGAAAGGGTATGTGAACTTATTTCAGTAATTACATAGGGCAGTATGAACCCAGTTATCAGGCTGAAAGTACTCTGTCCTGGATGCATGAATGAATCAGTATGATGTCATAAAGCTGTTGTATACTCTAGTGAGGCACACTGACCCATAGTAGTTGTAATTTGTCCTTAACTGGATATTGGCAATGGGATGGTGGTGTCCGACCGAGTTGGTCACACACGTCCTTTCGGGGGCAGATCTGGGAATCTCGCTGGCCACAGAAGTACTTCAACATCACATATACAGTTTATAGACAAACGTGCTTCATGTGGACAGGCATTGTCCTGTTGCAAAATGGGGACTTGATAATGTCACTTGAGAGGAAAAATATAAGGCCACAGGATGTCCATGATGTACCATTTTGCTGTCAGAGTTCCCTCAGTCACTATCAGCTCCAAACTTAAGTAATACCTGATGACTTTCCGTACAATGACACTAAAAGTAACACCATTGTGCCTCTCCAGAACATTGGAAGAATGGGATTTCTCCCCAAGTTGCCACCATACTCATTGATGGTTGTCATCCAGGTTAGTGCAAAGCCAGAACTCATCGCTGAACACAATGTAATACCATTAATCAGCAGTCCATGCTTCCCAGTCATGGCACCAACTTAAATGAAGCTTTTTGTGAAGTGGTATTAATGGCAACATATGCACACGATGGTAACATCATAGTCCAGCTGCTGCCAGTAATGCTGGACAATACAGAATGTTGCAGGCCATCCATTACTCATTTTTGGTTGGTGGGCGTAGATGTGAAGGGAATGCAGTATGCTTGGTGCACAGTATGGAAATCCTCCTGTGTAGTTGTCAGATGTGGTCGACCAGAACCTTGATGGTATACTGCCCTCACCTTCCCATGCATTCCAACACTGGGCTACTGTTACATCTTCATGCCCCAGAAGTCTGGGTATTGTATGATTTAATCAGTTGACCAAATGGAGACCAAAAACGCCCCTTTCAACTCTGTCTCTTGCTGATAACACTGTCTTACACGAGAATGCAGCATCTCCATGTCTTTCACAGTGATCACTCAACATCTCAGTACCATGGCATTAAAACATTTATCCAGAATATTTGGAAATGTATTAGCTTATTCTGTTTAACATAAATTAAGCAAAATTAACAAACTTTCTCTACAGAAGCATTTGACAGTGAGGTAATTCTTGTGTACATAGAGGTATTCATGGATTCAAATGTACTTTGCTTAAATGATTACATTGATGCTTGTGCATCGTACTGGATTTCACACAGCCAAATTACTAAACTTTTTCTTCTTCCTTGGAAGACAAAAGTTCAAGAATATGAAGTTTTGTTTAATCAACTGCCTGAGATGCAAGTTTACATCATACAGGATACACTGGCTATAGTGCTGATGTCACTACCACACTACAAACTCAACTTCTGTCTGATTAGACTTGTAAACCTAAAATATTTATTACATGTTCTGTATCATTCACTAATAAAGCTATGCAAGATAATACTTTTTATTTAATTGAGCTCCACTGAACTCCTCTCAAACCACATGAGAAATGCACCTGTTATACCGATAGAAACTGCTGTTTTGTAACACTATTGTTATTATTATTTATTTGGAATTATATGTAATTGTTGAACCGTCTAATGAAACTTCTTTGCTATTAAGATTCACAAACAAGAAATACACTTTTTTGTGTTAATATAAGTAACATGAAATTTTCTTAGTTTGAACACACTATACCTTAAGGTAAAAAAAAAAAAAAAAAAAAAAAAACTATGCATGAATTATTGTTAAGAAAATTTGACTCTCCTGAGAAGACTGGTAGGCCATTAATACATAAATAATAATGATGTGATGCTGATGAATGCTTATGAAGTACGAGTTATATTGGCAGAAACAGTGTAATTGTTAAGCACAGTTTATCTTAAACAAACTAGGTACACTGTCTTCAGGGAGTGTAATAACTGCCTCATAATTATTATTCTCGAATCAGAAACATACAAATTTACAGTAGCCATACACATCAATAAATATGTACATATATATACACAAATTGTATTTATGTTACATGTGCCCAGAACTTCGCAACCTCCAAGGCGCTTGGAGTGGCTTGCAGGAGATCAACCTTCGTGCAGGATGTAGGGCACAAAAGGCACTGGAGCATGTGGCTTGTTCTTGTCCACAATCACAGGACGTATCTTCTGTTATGAAGCCCCATCTCTTCAGGTTGTCTCTGGATCATCCAACTCCTGATCGTAATCTGTGTAAGGATTTCCACACCAGCCAGCTCTCGTTGTGTCCCGGTGGTAGTTCTTCACCTTCTGGCGTCTGCAAGTGAGGCGTCGACTTCTTCCATAACTCCAGCCTTGCCTTCTCTGGTGAATTCGTAATCAAAAACTTTTTACTGTATTTTTCTGCCTCAGGTATCACGAATGATATAATAATTTCTCTGCTCAGCACTTCAATACAGCAGATATCACAGTAATACTGAACCATTAATTTCCTATTTATTTCACACTGTGCACAGATATAATTACGTTATTCCACTCCTTGTCAATTATCATTCTCAGGACTGAGCGTACCATTGCATATAAATGTTACCACTCAACATCTCAACATTTATGTTGCAGTAATTATGTACTGTGAACTGAGACCTGCTAGAAGACTTAAAGAATTATTATTAGATTTTTTTGTTTTTGTATTACAGCCTGTATCACATCTGCGAACTTTTGTAAATAGAGAGCAATTAGTAACTGCTTTCCTTTAATTTAGTGTTAGAGATGTGTTTAACAAATTTAATGTGAGCCAGTCAATATTTTATGTTCTCTGTAGACACTGTTAATACCACTCAAGCATTAAAAATTATATGTGAACCTTCTGTATTTTCAGAACTGACCAACCCAAGAAAGCAGCGAAATGTGATTGTTAATCCAAAGGATTGATAATATAGTTTCTTAAATTCATTCATCAAAATCACAGCTTAACAAACCAAAGCAATCTATATACACAGTCAGTCCACAAGCCAGAATGCAGTGCATGCTGGAGAGCAGCTTGTACCACTGCTAGTCATTCTGTTTCCTGTTCTACTTGGAAATTCAGTGAAGGAGAAACAACTGTCTATATACTTCCATATGGGCCCTGATTTCCCTTATCTTGCTCTCATGGTCCATATGCAAGATGTACGTTGATATCAGTATGTATGCAAAATGTCTATTGGTCTTGGTACAATCGCACTGCAATCTGTGTCAGATACAAGTTGTCTAAATGTTTTCAACGGCATTTTGCAAGAAGAATGTCTTCTTCCCTCCAGCAATTCCCATTTAAGCTCACGGAGCATTTACATAACATTCCCGAGTTGACCGTACCTGTTGTTGTCGTCGTCGTCATTGTGGTGGTGGCGGTGGCAGTGGAGGAGGTAGTCTTCAGTCCAAAGGCTGGTTTGATGCAACTACCCGTGATAGTCTGTCCTGTGCAAGCTTCATCATCTCTGCACAACTACCACAATCTACATAGTTTGAACATGATTGCTGTATTCAAGCCTTGGTCTCCAATTACAATTTTCATCTCCCCCCACCCCACCATTTCCTTCCATTACCAAATTGATGATTCCTCAATGCCTCAGGATGTGTTATCAAAGGATCCCTATTGGTAACAAATCTGTCTCACAGCGTGCCTTTGAATTATTCATAAATTAGCCACACTACATACAACTGAACAAAGCCACAACTTACAGAGTGCAGTAACCACTGTAACTAAAGCAGTGAGAATCTGCAAAGGTACCTGCACAACTAATTTAGAGCACTCCATTTTCATATTATGAACAATTCTGCCCAACCCTTACCCTGCTATCCCTCTCACTCCCACCACCCAGACTGCTCCTCCCATCAGGCACAGCTGCTGTATGCAGACCAGCCTCAGTGGCCAGAGACTGTTGTTGTTGTTGTTGTTGTTCAAAAATAATGCATGCTAAAGAAAATCCAGAAAGTAGAATGTACGATATGTTGAGCCAAAGGAAACAAGATGAAATATTTAGACTAGCCTATTTACTTATCCACATTTTATTCACTGCATTTGATGCAATACATCATCAAAATAATTTACTCATTAAAAAAAAAACAATAAAATTTATGCTTTTGAACAAACCAATGTGTGTGTCAGTCAGAGGATAGTTTAAGTGAAATGACTTGTTCTTAAAGCTTGCTGGTGCTGAAACAAATCCAGCTATTAAGTACTAAAAGATCTAATTTATTGTGACTGTATGTTTTCACCAAATTAAAATTACAGCAATCATACGAAATAACATTCAACGAAGCATGGAAAAAAAGAAGATAGGTAACTGTGAAAATCAACTTTTATGTTATCTAACTCTTCTGAAGGTGGTAAGATAGTGAGCAAAAGAGGCATTCACACTCTCTTTGCAATTAGAAAAATCTTAGACAAGAATGATCTGATGGCTTTAGAACGCATTATTTTTCCTCAAAACAACTACCAGTTGTATTTGGTGGTATCTATCTGTCCTACAGGAGCATGGCAGATGAATTTTAAGTGAAAAGGATGTTGCTTCTCAGCTGCACACACAAATACAAAAACTGTAAGTATTAAACAAAAAGTAATACACAACAATACTGATGCACAAACTGCAGTGCTGTTTTGGCACTTACTGACAATGGAATGTAAAACAACTCAGGCCAGCTGAATACAACTAAACAGTCTTGTTTATCGAATGTGACATAGCCCATATCATTTGAGACTGTTCTCATAATGTTGATATATAGGGAAGGCACATTATGACTTAGTTATGCAATACAAAGTTCTCCAATTTCCTCGTGAGGATTTAGCACTTCGTAGATTTCTCGTACTGTCACTCATGCAACCTTGCGCAATTCCTCTGTGTAAAATAGTTTCTAAAATCTTGGGCAGCTATTTTTCTACAAAAATATATACAAAAAGTCTATATACACTATTTACAGCAGTTTTGCTTATCTAGTACTTGCAGAACATTTAAATAAGGAAGTCGTAATAACAGTTTTTCAGACCACACACTACTACAGTACTAGGTAACATCCCACGACTCCACACTGGAACTATTAGAAAATGATTTAGTTTTCATCCGAGAAGGTAAACTGAAATGTAAGGCATCATCTCCACTAGTTGGCCATCTGCCTTCTGAAAACTTGACAAGCGGTGGCCGAGCCCTTATTCCAAACGTTGTTGGTCGCTCTTCAGGTATGTGGGACAACATAAGTCGTAACAGCGTGTACTGAAACAATAAAGAGCAGTGTCTTTTACTACTTCATTTAAAAACTATTCTCTGTCAAATGTAACACTGACTTAAGTGGGAGTTTTTTTGGAGTCTTTCAACTAAGAAATTTCTGAATTTGCCAATTAATGAGATTGTCACTAAGCAAAGTCCCAAAAAGATTGTAATAAGAGTTCATTAGACATGCCTTCACATGAAATGAAAATGAATTCCACAAATATTACTTAACTGATATCACTATTAATTACAGTCAAATGAAGATGAGAAATATATGTCTACATGAAAGGAGGCACTATTAAAAGGTGAAAGATAAACCTTTTGCCACCTTTCAGATCCTGGGCCTCATTTGTTATGTAGGGGTGAGAGGGAGGGAGAGGGAGAGGGAGAGAGAGGGAGAGGGAGAGAGAGAGAGGGGGAGGGAGAGAGAGAGAGAGGGAGAGAGAGAGAGGGGGAGGGAGAGAGAGAGAGAGAGAGAGAGAGAGAGAGAGAGAGAGAGGGAGGGGGAGAGGGGGGCGAGAGGGAGGGGGAGAGGGGGGCGAGAGGGAGAGGGAGAGGGGGGCGAGAGGGAGGGGGAGAGGGGGGCGAGAGGGAGGGGGAGAGGGGGGCGAGAGGGAGGGGGAGAGGGAGGCGAGAGGGAGGGGGAGAGGGGGCGAGAGGGAGGGGGAGAGGGGGGCGAGAGGGAGGGGGAGAGGGGGGCGAGAGGGAGGGGGAGAGGGGGCGAGAGGGAGAGGGGAGGGGAGAGGGGAGGGAAGAGGGAGAGGGGAGGGAAGAGAGAGAGGGGGTAGGGGGAAGAGAGAGGGGGAGGGGCAGAGGGAAGAGAGAGAGGGGGTAGGGGGAAGAGAGAGGGGGAGGGGCAGAGGGAAGAGAGAGGGGGGGTAGGGGGAAGAGAGAGGGGGAGGGGCAGAGGGAAGAGAGAGGGGGGGTAGGGGGAAGAGAGAGGGGGAGGGGCACGGGGAAGAGAGAGGGGGGGAGGGGGCAGAGAGAGGGGGGAGGAGGAAGAGAGAGGGGGGAGGGGGCAGAGAGAGGGGGAGGGGGAAGAGAGAGGGGGGAGGGGGAAGAGAGAGGGGGGAGGGGGGAGAGAGAGGGGGGAGGGGGAAGAGAGAGGGGGGAGGGGGAAGAGAGATGGGGGAGGGGGAAGAGAGATGGGGGAGGGGGAAGAGAGAGGGGGAGGGGGAAGAGAGAGGGGGGAGGGGGAAGAGAGATGGGGGAGGGGGAAGAGAGATGGGGGAGGGGGAAGAGAGATGGGGGAGGGGGAAGAGAGATGGGGGAGGGGGAAGAGAGAGGGGGGAGGGGGAAGAGAGAGGGGGGAGGGGGAAGAGAGAGGGGGGAGGGGGAAGAGAGAGGGGGGAGGGGGAAGAGAGATGGGGGAGGGGGAAGAGAGATGGGGGAGGGGGAAGAGAGATGGGGGAGGGGGAAGAGAGATGGGGGAGGGGGAAGAGAGATGGGGGAGGGGGAAGAGAGATGGGGGAGGGGGAAGAGAGATGGGGGAGGGGGAAGAGAGAGGGGGAGGGGGAAGAGAGAGGGGGGAGGGGGAAGAGAGAGGGGGGAGGGGGAAGAGAGAGGGGGGAGGGGGAAGAGGGGGGAGGGAGGGGGAAGAAGGGAGGAGGGGGAGAGGGGAATGAAGAGAGAGGGGGGAGGGAGGGGGAGAGGGGAGGGAAGAGAGAGAGGGGGAGGGAGTGAGAGAGGGGAGGGGAGAGAGGGGGGGAAGAGGGGGGCGAGAGGGAGGGGGAGAGGGGGGCGAGAGGGAGGGGGAGAGGGGGGCGAGAGGGAGGGGGAGAGGGGGGCGAGAGGGAGGGGGCGATAGGGAGAGGGGAGGGGACAGGGGAGGGAAGAGGGAGAGGGGAGGGAAGAGAGAGAGGGGGTAGGGGGAAGAGAGAGAGGGGGTAGGGGGAAGAGAGAGGGGGAGGGGCAGAGGGAAGAGAGAGAGGGGGTAGGGGGAAGAGAGAGGGGGAGGGGCAGAGGGAAGAGAGAGAGGGGGAGGGGGCAGAGAGAGGGGGGAGGAGGAAGAGAGAGGGGGGAGGGGGCAGAGAGAGGGGGGAGGAGGAAGAGAGAGGGGGGAGGAGGAAGAGAGAGGGGGAGGGGGAAGAGATAGGGGGGAGGGGGAAGAGAGAGGGGGGAGGGGGAAGAGAGAGGGGGGAGGGGGAAGAGAGAGGGGGGAGGGGGAAGAGAGATGGGGGAGGGGGAAGAGAGATGGGGGAGGGGGAAGAGAGATGGGGGAGGGGGAAGAGAGAGGGGGGAGGGGGAAGAGAGAGGGGGGAGGGGGAAGAGGGGGGAGGGAGGGGGAAGAAGGGAGTAGGGGGAGAGGGAAGAGAGAGAGGGGGAGGGGGAAGAGAGAGGGGGGAGGGGGAAGAGAGAGGGGGGAGGGGGAAGAGAGAGGGGGGAGGGGGAAGAGAGATGGGGGAGGGGGAAGAGAGATGGGGGAGGGGGAAGAGAGATGGGGGAGGGGGAAGAGAGATGGGGGAGGGGGAAGAGAGATGGGGGAGGGGGAAGAGAGAGGGGGAGGGGGAAGAGAGAGGGGGGAGGGGGAAGAGAGAGGGGGGAGGGGGAAGAGAGAGGGGGGAGGGGGAAGAGGGGGGAGGGAGGGGGAAGAAGGGAGGAGGGGGAGAGGGGAATGAAGAGAGAGGGGGGAGGGAGGGGGAGAGGGGAGGGAAGAGAGAGAGGGGGAGGGAGTGAGAGAGGGGAGGGGAGAGAGAGGGGGGGAAGAGGGGGGCGAGAGGGAGGGGGAGAGGGGGGCGAGAGGGAGGGGGCGATAGGGAGAGGGGAGGGGACAGGGGAGGGAAGAGGGAGAGGGGAGGGAAGAGAGAGAGGGGGTAGGGGGAAGAGAGAGAGGGGGTAGGGGGAAGAGAGAGGGGGAGGGGCAGAGGGAAGAGAGAGAGGGGGTAGGGGGAAGAGAGAGGGGGAGGGGCAGAGGGAAGAGAGAGAGGGGGAGGGGGCAGAGAGAGGGGGGAGGAGGAAGAGAGAGGGGGGAGGGGGCAGAGAGAGGGGGGAGGAGGAAGAGAGAGGGGGGAGGAGGAAGAGAGAGGGGGAGGGGGAAGAGATAGGGGGGAGGGGGAAGAGAGAGGGGGGAGGGGGAAGAGAGAGGGGGGAGGGGGAAGAGAGAGGGGGGAGGGGGAAGAGAGATGGGGGAGGGGGAAGAGAGATGGGGGAGGGGGAAGAGAGATGGGGGAGGGGGAAGAGAGAGGGGGGAGGGGGAAGAGAGAGGGGGGAGGGGGAAGAGGGGGGAGGGAGGGGGAAGAAGGGAGTAGGGGGAGAGGGGAATGAAGAGAGAGGGGGGAGGGAGGGGGAGAGGGGAGGGAAGAGAGAGAGGGGGAGGGAGTGAGAGAGGGGGAGGGAGAGAGAGGGGGGGGAAGATGGGAGGGAAGAGAGAGAGAGAGTGGGGGAGAAAGGGGAAGAGGGGAGGGAAGAGAGAGAGAGAGAGAGAGAGAGAGAGAGAGAGAGGGGGGGGGAAGACTTACCTTGGGGGGAAAAAAGGACGGGTATACACTCGCCAACACACACTTATCCATCCACACATATACAGACTTAAATATGTCTGCTTGTGTCTGTATATGTGTGGATGGATATGTGTGTGTGTGTGTGTGTGTGTGTGTGTGTGTGTGTGTGTGTGTGCGCGCGCGAGTGTATACCCGTCCCTTTTTCCCCCCTAAGGTAAGTCTTTCCACTCCCGGGACTGGAATGACTCCTTACCCTCTCCCTTAAAACCCATAAATTTCAAGCTTTCGCAACCCACGGTTGCTTCATCAGGAAAGAGGGAAGGATGTGGGTTTTAAGGGAGAGGTTAAGGAGTCATTCCAATCCTGGGAGCGGAAAGACCTACCTTGCGGGGAAAAAGGGACACACACACACACACACACACACACACACACGCACATAACAGACACAAGCAGACATATATTGCCCATAAAAATAAATTAAAATTCCTGTTCACCCATTTACTGAACATTCACTAAAATTGGTAAATCCATTTTATTTGCTATTTTACTGTGTAACTTCCGGCTCTTGTTGATCGCTCACATGCCATTGTTCTTTTGTAGTTACTTGTGATACCAACTTGTACTAGTAAATCTGTGTACTGGATGCTTTTCCCTATCCAGATTTATAAACGATATATATATATATATATATCGTTTATAAATCTGGATAGGGAAAAGCATCCAGTACACAGATTTACTAGTACAAGTTGGTATCACAAGTAACTACAAAAGAACAATGGCATGTGAGCGATCAACAAGAGCCGGAAGTTACACAGTAAAATAGCAAATAAAATGGATTTACCAATTTTAGTGAAAGAGGAAGCCGCCTTGTAGAATTTTGCACAGAGCATAACTTAATCATAGCCAACACTTGGTTCAAGAATCATAAAAGAAGGTTGTATACCTGGAAGAATCCTGGAGATACTAGTAGGTATCAGATAGATTATATAATGGTAAGACAGAGATTTAGGAACCAGGTTTTAAATTGTAAGACATTTCCGGGGGCAGATGTGGATTCTGACCACAATCTATTGGTTATGAACTGCAGATTGAAACTGAAGAAACTGCAAAAAGGTGGGAATTTAAGGAGATGGGACCTGGATAAACTGAAAGAACCAGAGGTTGTAGAGAGTTTCAGGGAGAGCATAAGGGAACAATTGACAGGAATGGGGGAAAGAAATACAGTAGAAGAAGAATGGGTAGCTCTGAGGGATGAAGTAGTGAAGGCAGCAGAGGATCAAGTAGGTAAAAAGACGAGGGCTAATAGAAATCCTTGGGTAACAGAAGAAATATTGAATTTAATTGATGAAAGGAGAAAATACAAAAATGCAGTAAATGAAGCAGGCAAAAAGGAATACAGACGTCTCAAAAATGAGATCGACAGGAAGTGCAAAATGGCTAAGCAGGGATGGCTAGAGGACAAATGTAAGGATGTAGAGGCTTGTCTCACTAGAGGTAAGATAGATACTGCCTACAGGAAAATTAAAGAGACCTTTGGAGAGAAGAGAACCACTTGTATGAATATCAAGAGCTCAGATGGCAACCCAGTTCTAAGCAAAGAAGGGAAGGCAGAAAGGTGGAAGGAGTATATAGAGGGTCTATACAAGGGCGATGAACTTGAGGACAATATTATGGAAATGGAAGAGGATGTAGATGAAGACGAAATGGGAGATAAGATACTGCGTGAAGAGTTTGACAGAGCACTGAAAGACCTGAGTCGAAACAAGGCCCCGGGAGTAGACAACATTCCATTGGAACTACTGATGGCCTCGGGAGAGCCAGTCATGACAAAACTCTACCATCTGGTGAGCACGATGTATGAGACAGGCGAAATACCCTCAGACTTCAAGAAGAATATAATAATTCCAATCCCAAAGAAAGCAGGTGTTGACAGATGTGAAAATTACCGAACTATCAGTTTAATAAGTCACAGCTGCAAAATACTAACGCGAATTCTTTACAGACGAATGGAAAAACTGGTAGAAGCCGACCTCGGGGAAGATCAGTTTGGATTCCGTAGAAATGTTGGAACACGTGAGGCAATACTGACCTTACGACTTATCTTGGAAGAAAGATTAAGAAAAGGCAAACCTACGTTTCTAGCATTTGTAGACTTAGAGAAAGCTTTTGACAATGTTAACTGGAATACTCTCTTTCAAATTCTGAAGGTGGCAGGGGTAAAATACAGGGAGCGAAAGGCTATTTACAGTTTGTACAGAAACCAGATGGCAGTTATAAGAGTCGAGGGGCATGAAAGGGAAGCAGTGGTTGGGAAAGGAGTAAGACAGGGTTGTAGCCTCTCCCCGATGTTATTCAATCTGTATATTGAGCAAGCAGTAAAGGAAACAAAAGAAAAATTCGGAGTAGGTATTAAAATTCATGGAGAAGAAGTAAAAACTTTGAGGTTCGCCGATGACATTGTAATTCTGTCAGAGACAGCAAAGGACTTGGAAGAGCAGTTGAACGGAATGGACAGTGTCTTGAAAGGAGGATATAAGATGAACATCAACAAAAGCAAAACGAGGATAATGGAATGTAGTCAAATTAAGTCGGGTGATGCTGAGGGAATTAGATTAGGAAATGAGACACTTAAAGTAGTAAATGAGTTTTGCTATTTAGGGAGTAAAATAACCGATGATGGTCGAAGTAGAGAGGATATAAAATGTAGACTGGCAATGGCAAGGAAAGCGTTTCTCAAGAAAAGGAATTTGTTAACATCGAGTATAGATTTAAGTGTCAGGAAGTCGTTTCTGAAAGTATTTGTATGGAGTGTAGCCATGTATGGAAGTGAAACATGGACGATAACTAGTTTGGACAAGAAGAGAATAGAAGCTTTCGAAATGTGGTGCTACAGAAGAATGCTGAAGATTAGATGGGTTGATCACGTAACTAATGAGGAGGTATTGAATAGGATTGGGGAGAAGAGAAGTTTGTGGCACAACTTGACTAGAAGAAGGGATCGGTTGGTAGGACATGTTCTGAGGCATCGAGGGATCACAAATTTAGCATTGGAGGGCAGTGTGGAGGGTAAAAATCGTAGAGGGAGACCAAGAGATGAATACACTAAGCAGATTCAGAAGGATGTAGGTTGCAGTAGATACTGGGAGATGAAGAAGCTTGCACAGGATTGAGTAGCATGGAGAGCTGCATCAAACCAGTCTCAGGACTGAAGACCACAACAACAACACAATTTTAGTGAATGTTCAGTAAGTGGGTGAACAGGAATTTTAATTTATTTTTATGGGCAATATATGTCTGCTTGTGTCTGTTATGTGCGTGTGTGTGTGTGTGTGTGTGTGTGTGTGTGTGTGTGTGTGTGTGTGTGTGTGTGTGTCCCTTTTTCCCCGCAAGGTAGGTCTTTCCGCTCCCAGGATTGGAATGACTCCTTAACCTCTCCCTTAAAACCCACATCCTTCCCTCTTTCCTGATGAAGCAACCGTGGGTTGCGAAAGCTTGAAATTTATGTGTGGTTTGTTATTGTTTCTATCAACGTACCAACGCTTTCATTTGGTAAGTTACAGAATCTTTGTTTTTAGATACATTTTTCCCCACGTGGGAAAAATATATTTAAAAAGAAAGATGATGAGACTTACCAAACAAAAGCGCTGGCAGGTCGATAGACACACAAACAAACACAAACATACACACAAAAATCTAGCTTTCGCAACCAACGGTTGCCTCGTCAGGAAAGAGGGAAGGAGAAGGAAAGACAAAAGGATATGGGTTTTAAGGGAGAGGGTAAGGAGTCATTCCAATCCCGGGAGCGGAAAGACTTACCTTAGGGGGAAAAAAAGGACAGGTATACAGTCGCACACACACACACATCCATCCGCATATACACAGACACAGACACAAGCAGACATTTGTAAAGGCAAAGAGTTTAGGGAAACATTCCACGTGGGAAATATATATATATATATATATATATATATATATATATATATATATATATATAAAGAAAGATGATGAGACTTACCAAACAAAAGCACTGGCAGGTCGATAGACACACAAACAAATACAAACATACACACAAAATTCAAGCTTTCGCAACCAACGGTTGCCTCATCAGGAAAGACGGAAGGAGAGAGAAAGACGAAAGGATTTGGGTTTTTAAGGGAGAGGGTAAGGAGTCATTCCAATCCCGGGAGTGGAAAGACTTACCTTAGGGGGAAAAAAGGACAGGTATACACTCGCGCGCATGTGTCTGTATATGTGCGGATGGATATATATCTGTGTGTGTGTGTGTGTGTGTGTGTGTGTGTGTGTGTGTGGGCGCGCGCGCACACATACAGACACATGCACGCGAGTGTATACCTGTCCTTTTTTCCCCCTAAGGTAAGTCTTTCTGCTCCCGGGATTGGAATGACTCCTTACCCTCTCCCTTAACACCCACATCCTTTCGTCTTTCCCTCTCCTTCCCTCTTTCCTGGTGAAGCAACCTTTGGGTTGCAAAAGCTTGAATTTTGAGTGTGTGTGTTTGTGTGTCTATCAACATACCAACGCTTTCGTTTGGTAAGTTACATCATCTTTGTTATATATTCTAACTCCCCTTAACTGATGAAAGTAAGAATCACCAAATGCTTATATTGAGGATCAGCCTTTGATAGTTTTCTGCCAAACACTGACTGAAATTATTTTCAGTTTACCTGCATACATATGTAATTTAAACATAATTCATGAAGGAGAGGTGTAGTGAGATAGCAAAAGGAAGTGAGATGTAGCTGAATGTGCTTCGCAGCAAATACAGGTACTGTCACACTAATTTCCTATTACTGTGAGAGTAAATGAGGATGCAGAACCTATCAGTATGTGAAGGAAATGTATAAAATCTCTATCCAGCTCCCAGTCTAGGAACAGCACTGTTGATTAGCAGTTATACTACAAACACTCATTTTACAGATTGTTACACAATTGTCTTTCGACACTAAATCATGAGCAATTTGGTATTCACATGATCAGATTGTGAAGAAGGAAGTGTTTTCTTAGGTTAAAGTCATATCTATGCCATATGATAAAGGTGTGTGTGTGTGTGTGTGTGTGTGTGTGTGTGTGTGTGTGTGTGTGTGTGTTTAGGTACACTTGTGAATGTCCTATGATACAAGACAGAATAAAAACAACCATGTGTACTTTCACATTTGCTCCTCATCTATAATACTTCAAATTATTTTTCTAAAAGGTGCATTCTATATTTTTTCAGTGTTTGTTAACATATAATTTCTATTTGAGCCATAACTGGTGTCTGCATCTTATTAATGTTATCAAACCCCACTATTTCAACACATGTAATGCTACACACAGACTGTTATTGCCACATGTACTTGTATTCCTAAAGTAGTTCTAAGTTCAGCTAACAATAACTTTTTCTTGCATTCTGACTGAATTCCATGCACAGATTCAAATTTCCAAAAAGAATAATGTTTAGGCAGCCACTTAATGACATTTATTTCTGTAACAGCTAATATTATCAATGGGGACATTAGAAAGGTGAACTCTGTCAGCAGTATCCGATTGGAATGAACACATCTATCGTACACACTTTACACAAAATCTAAAGCAATATATTCCACAGAATACAGAAAGAGCTCCATAGTTACAAATTAGTAATGCAAAAAGACATTTTAACAATTGAGGCAAGGATTCCAAATTCTCAAGTACTCTCTGATGGTTATGTTGTTGTTGTTGTTGTTGTTGTTGTTGTCTTCAGAGACTGGTTTGATGCAGCTCTCCATGCTACTCTATCCTGTGCAAGCTTCTTCATCTCCCAGTACTTACTGCGACCTACATCCTTCTGAATCTGCTTAGTGTATTCATCTCTTGGTCTCCCTCTACAATTTTTACCCTCCACTGCTAAATTTGTGATACCTTGATGCCTCAGAACATGTCCTACTAACTGGTCCCTTCTTCTTGTCAAGTTGTGCCACAAACTCCTCTTCTCCCAAATTTTATTCAATACCTCCTCATTAGTTCTGTGATCTACTCATCTAATCTTCAGCATTCTTCTGTAGCACCACATTTTGAAATCTTCTATTCTCTACTTGTCCAAACTATTTATCGTCCATGTTTCACTTCCATACATGGCTACACTCCATACAAATACTTTCAGAAACGACTTCCTGACACTTAAATCTATACTCTATGTTAACAAATTTCTCTTCTTCACAAACGCTTTCCTCGCCATTGCCAATCTACATTTTATATCCTCTCTCCTTCGACCATCATCAGTTATTTTGCTCCCCAAATAGCAAAACTATTTTACTACTTTAAGTGTCTCATTTCCTAATCTAATTCCCTCAGTACCACCCGACTTAATTCGACTACATTTCATTATCCTCGTTTTGCTTTTGTTGATGTTCATCTTATATCCTCCTTTCAAGACACTGTCCATTCCGTTCAACTGCTCTTCCAAGTCCTTTGCTGTCTCTGACAGAATTACAATGTCATCGGTGAACCTCAAAGTTTTTATTTCTTCTCCATGGATTTTAATACCTACTCCAAATTTTTCTTTTGTTTCCTTTACTGCTTGCTCAACATACAGATTGAATAACATTGGGGGGAGGCTACAACCCTGTCTCACTCCCTTCCCAACCACTGCTTCCCTTTCCTGTCCCTCAACTCTTATAACTGCCATCTGGTTTCTGTACAAATTGTAAATGGCCTTTTGCTCCCTGTACTTTACCCCAGCCACCTTCAGATATTGAAAGAGATTATTCCAGTCAACATTGTCAAAAGCTTTCTCCAAGTCTACAAATGCTAGAAACATAGGTTTGCCTTTCCTTAATCTTTCTTCTAAGATAAGACGTAAGGTTAGTATTGCCTCATGTGTTCCAATATTTCTACGGAATCCAAACTGATCTTCCCCGAGTTTGGCTTCTACCAGTTTTTCCATTCTTCTGTAAAGAATTCACGTTAGTATTTTGCAGCTGTGACTTATTAAACTGATAGTTCGGTAATTTTCGCATCTGTCAACACCTGCTTTCTTTGGAATTGGAATTATTATTATATTCTTCTTGTAGTCTGAGGGTATTTCGCCTGTCTCATACATCTTGCTCACCAGATGGTAGAGTTTTGTCATGACTGGCTCTCCCAAGGCCGACAGTAGTTCTAATGGAATGTTGTCTACTCCCAGGGCCTTGTTTCGACTCAGGTCTTTCAGTGGTCTGTCAAACTCTTCACGCAGTATCGTATCTCCCATTTCATCTTCATCGAGATCCTCTTCCATTTTTATAATATTGTCCTCAAGTACATCGCCCTTGTATAGACCCTATATATACTCCTTCCACCTTTCTGCTTTCCCTTCTTTGCTTAAAACTGGGTTTCCATCTGAGGTCTTGATATTCATACAAGTGGTTCTCTTTTCTCCAAAGGTCTCTTTAATTTTCCTGTACGCAGTATCTATCTTGCCCTAGTGAGATAAGCCTCTACATCCTTACATTTGTCCTCTAGCCATCCCTGCTTAGCCATGCTGCACTTCCTGTCGATCTCATTTTTGAGACGTATGTATTCCCTTTTGCCTGCTTCATTTACTGCGTTTTTATATTTTCTCCTTTCATCAATTAAATTCAATATTTCTTCTGTTACCCAAGGATTTCTACTAGCCCTCGTCTTTTTACCTACTTGATCCTCTGCTGCCTTCACTACTTCATCCCTCAGAGCTACCCATTATTCTTCTTCTGTATTTCCTTCCCCCATTCCTGTCAATTGTTCCCTTATGGTCTCCCTGAAACTCAGTACAACCTCTGGTTGGTCGGTTGATTTGGAAGGAGGAGACCAAACTGCGAGATCATTGGTCTCATTGGATTAGGGAAGGTTGGCGAAGGAATTCGGCCGTGCCCTTTCAAAGGAACCATCCCGGCATTTGCCTTAAGTGATTTAGGGAAATCACGGAAAACCTAATTCAGGATGAGCGGACACGGGATTGAACCGTCGTCCTCCCGAATGCGAGTCCACTGTTCTAACCACTGCGCTACCTCGCTCAGTGTACAACCTCTGCTTTAGTCAGTTTATCCAGGTCCCATCTCCTTAAATTCCCACCTTTTTGCAGTTTCTTCAGTTTTAATCTGCAGTTCATAACCAACAGATTATGGTCAGAGTCCACATCTGCCCCTGGAAATGTCTTACAATTTTAAACCTGGTTCCTAAATCTCTCTCTTACCATTATATAATCTATCTGATACCTTCTAGTATCTCCAGGATTCTTCCTTGTATACAACCTTCTTTTATGATTCTTTAACCAAGTGTTAGCTGTGATTAAGTTATGCTCTGTGCAAAATTCTACCAGACGGCTTCCTCTTTCATTTCTCTCCCCCAATCCATATTCACCCACTATGTTTCCTTCTCTCCCTTTTCCTACTCTTAAATTCCAGTCACCCATGACTATTAAATTTTCATCTCCCTTCACTACCTAAATAATTTCTTTTATCTCATCATACATTTCATCAATTTCTTCGTCATCTGCAGAGCTAGTTGGCATATAAACTTTTACTACTGTAGTAGCATGGGCTTTGTGTCTATCTTGGCCATAATAATGCATTCACTATGCTGTTGGTAGTAGCTTACCCACACTCCTATTTTTTTTTTATTCCTTATTAAACCTACTCCTGCATTACCCCTATTTGATTTTGTATTTATAACCCTGTAGTCACCTGATCAAAAGTCTTGTTCTTCCTGCCACCGAACTTCAGTAATTCCCACTATATCTAACTTCAACCTATCCATTTTCCTTTTTAAATTTTCTAACCTACCTGCCCGATTAAGGGATCTGACATTCCATGTTCCGATCTGTAGAATGCCAGTTTTATTTCTCCTGATAATGACGCCCTCTTGAGTAGTCTCCGCCCGGAGATCCGAATGTGGGACTATTTTACCTCCGGAATATTTTACCCAAGAGGACGCCGTCATCATTTAACCATACAGTAAAGCTGCATGCCCTCGGGAAAAATTACGGCTGTAATTTCCCCTTGCTTTCAGCTGTTATGTTATTACATGATCTAATACAAACAGTCGCTACATTTGCTCTTTGATATCAATTTTTATGGCATTATTAATTATGTGATGATTATTCTGTCCCATGCTTGTCATCATGAAACATCTCTTCAGCATATTTATAATTAAGTTGCCATTTCCACAGAAATGTGATGGTTTTTTGAAGTTTATCACATGCTGAAATTTTTTTTGTTTGCTATAAAACGCTATGCAGATCCAATAGAAGTATACAAGTAGCTCCCAAGAATGCATCACCACACAGTGTTCAACCTTGATTAGGGATTTTCCTTTCTACAACATCTATTTCTTGATTACATGGAAAATACAGATACTCTTTCTTCCACCCTTGTTGACCGTTGTCTGTAACTGAGATATTTTTCTCTTTCTGAGGTAACGGAGGCTCGCATATGGATATGCTGGCGAAAAGGCTTTGAGAATCACTCAAGAGTATAGGATTTCTTAAAATGCTATTGTTTACTAGATTCTGGGTAGTGTGCTGTTGTTGGCTATGATATTGTTTCATGGTGTGTTTGTTGCCTGAACCAATGCATTTGTGTTGTTCTGTACGGATGTGATTCCAATGATAGTAATATTGTCTTCTATAAACTCAGCCTTGTTCCAATTCTACTTATGAAAGCATCGAAGGTTATCTTTATGCAAGTCTAACCCCTGGTTTTATGAGTGAAAGTTGTGAGTCACACTGAATACTGACATAATTTGCATTTTTCGATCTCAAGCCTGTTTCTCAATAATCTTTTGAGAAGAAACCACTATGTACAGCCACCTGTACAATAGGGGTGACAGTAAATCTGCATTCTTTGTGTAGTAAATCTGCATTCTTTGTGTAATTCAGTATATCATGCTGTGTTTCCAATTGTGAAATGTACAATGTGGCTTGTGTACACTGTCCAATTTGTCAGATACACCTTGAAGCTAAGATTGTATGTGGATGGCCACCTTACGGCTAGAAGATTTCTCAGCACAGGAAGTTGATCACTGAATTTGTATACCACCACAACATCATCATTTAAATTTTGAGCCGTGAGTATAGCACAACATACTGAAGATCTGCAACCTACAACTTTGGCTCATAAGTAACACGAGGACTGTGGGACAGTTCTGTAATCTGCCTTTTTGGAGAGGTCTGACAATCCAAACAGTACACAATCACCTCCTCATCAATAAACAACTGGGTGTTCCCAATATACCGTATTTACTCAAATCTAAGCCGCACTCGAATCTAAGCCACACCTGCAAAATGAGACTCGAAATCAAGGAAAAAAAAATTTTCCCGAATCTAAGCCGCACCTGAAATTTGAGACTCTAAATTCAAGGGGAGAGAAAAGTTTTAGGCCCCACCTCTAAATCGAAACAAAGTTGGTCCATTGTAATATGAGACACAATTTAGGTCGAATGAATGACGATACAATTATAGTGGTTTGGTTCGAGTCGTAAGTTTAGCAGTTAAGCTTTACCAGGTAGCCATTGCTATGCGTCAGGCACTCCGTCTGTATTTGTGCAGGTACCCTTCCTTTTTCACGTGCTTCATCTGGTTTGAATTGACTGTATTTTTCTTTGATCTAATAAGTGCCGTTCTCTTTGTTATACATGTTTAAGTCACTCTAAGCTGAAAATGCATTACTGTACTGTGTCATGCACTGTTTGTCACATTCTGATAATGAGTGTTTACAGCCTGTCGCCGCTCGCGGTATGGCGTGCTTTTGTGCATGCTACCTCTGCTTACAATTAAAAAAAAAAGAGAGAGAGAGAGAGAGAGAGAGAGAGAGAGAGAGAGAGAAGAATCGTCTCATTAGCGAAACAATGGCAAGAGACTGCTATTTGTTGTTACTTACACCGCTGCTTTCTTTGATAATGATCAACAAGAACCAAATAATAGACTGCGTATGATGGATGATGTTCTGAACGAGAGTTTTCGAAAATTTTTCTCCATTTGAAAATCTTTCCCGACGCCTCTTTAGTACATTACATTCTGCACAGAAATTAGAGTCATCTTAGATTCAAAAATCTAGTCAATTGCCGTGCTTCATTTCTGACTGTATCACTATTAGGCATAAGAATAATACGAAATAAACATGACATGATATGTATATTCTTCTAAGTTCGCTGTTGTGTCATTCTAGTTTCGTAGTTTATTAGGCAGACAGGATTTAAATGAGACAGCAGCAAACACGAAAGAATACATGGCAAAATGTTTATATATGTTTATATTTGTATTATTCTTATGGTGAAGAGAATACTGCATGTGATTCACGATTCATAAAAAGTTCCTATTAGCAACCATCTCTTCTCACAGGTAGGAAAAAATTCAGAATGTAGAGTTGGCCATACTGACAAACATCCCAAACCGTCTTGCCAGTCGGATTTTCATAGTACACTGAAATGCTGCTACATTCGAAGACGAACAATACGGACTTTGTATTTACTTCATTGGATAAAGTATGAAAATGCAGTGGTCGAAACTTGGGGCGGAGAAAAAAACTTGTCTTCCACCTTTCCTTTTAATTTATTTACTGACACAGAGGTTTTGGTGCCAGTATTTATCTTTGTGCCTGCAAAGCATGCCTGTGTAGCGCTACATATATTCGACGGCAGAAGTTAGTTGTGGCGGCACCTACCAACATTTTTCAGAAATTCCACTTATTTTGCACTCGATTCTAAGCCGCAGGCAGTTTTTTGGATTACAAAAAACGGAAAAAAGTGTGGCTTAGATTCGAGTAAATATGGTAGACAGTTTTTGTATGTCCTTTCGTGTGCTCAGCCAGTTTAGTGGCGGTTATTATTTTACAAAATGCTGTGCACTGAACACACGTTAGCTGGTAAACAACAAGCATTCTTTTCCTTGTTTCTCTGCCTTCAATGTTTTTAATAGTTTTATTAAAGTAAGAACAATTACAGGGATTGGAGGCTGAGAGTAGGGATATGATCTGCAAATGTCATATAATTTTAAACCGCCCCTAGACATCACTAATATTGCACAATATTTCCAGATGCACAATAACACTGAGAACATCAAAACTTTGGGAATATGTTGCACTGCCTGGAAAATTGTGCCATCTGTGGACACAGTCTACTGCTTTGTACACAGACCATAGAGTTTAGTTAGGTTAGGTTATTTGTTGTTGTTGTATGGAAAATGAGTTCAAAACAAGATGAAAGAGCATTAGTATTAGAACTCACTGAAATGTATAACTATTGGCATCTTGGGATGTTATGGCATATCAACATGAAAACAGAAGTGGTTTAGAATGATGAATCAGATCATCTGTTGGTCACAAAGTATACGAAATGGACACAAAGAAACATGGTTTTAAGAAATTTAATTAATGCGAAGTTATAAATAAGAGTATATATAGATATTTATTTCTGTGTACACGTTAATACCCGAATATAATACTTTAGTACATTAATTAATGCATGAAACATTTCCACAACTGTCTCAAATTTTGTAAGGTGAAACTGCACTTGTAAATTTCAAGCCTTAGAAAGAACTGCTAGTTGCAAGGTATTGCAAAAGATGAGAGCTGACTTGGTGGGACTGCATCTCTCTGTTGATTTTTAATGATGGAGATATCGGTGTTGGCAGAAATTTATCCAGGGTGGTGGTGTTGGGGGGCCACAAGTGCCTATGTATGGGGAGAACCATTTCCAGTGATGTATCATATGTTGGATCATCCACACAAAAAAGTTATGATTGGAATGAGTGATAGGGCCACCAGATCAGCCAATGTGAATCCCATCAAACATTTATGGGACATAAGCGAGATATCAGCTTGTGACAAAATCCTGCACCAGCAACACTTTCACGATTACAGGTTACTATAGAGCACCACGGCTCAATATTTCTGCAGGGAACTTCCAATGACTTGTTGAGTCCCTGCGACGTTGAGTTACTGCACTATGCTCGGCACAACAAGGAGGTCTGACATGATATTAGGAGATATCTCATGACTTTTGTCACCTCAATGGAGGTAGCAGTAGGAAAACTGATAAGAGCCTACTGCAAATTTTGCCCTGACACAAGGAAGTGGGTTTAGGAGGAAATTAAATAAATTTTATGAGGAGTGGTAATCAGTTCTTTCTCTTACTCCCCCCCACGGCCCCCTATATTTCTGGTTTCTTGACTGCCCCCTAAAACATCTCTAACAGTTTTGACATACAGTGCCCTGTTGGTATTTCCCTGTAAATTTCCATCTTGACCTGAATTGCTGTGTTTCACTTACATTGAAATCCTGACTGGCTTTACAGTCTTATCCTTCAACAAATGCAATAGCTTCGACCCACGTATGAAAGATAGTAAATTTCCCGTCTTTTACACCATCTGTTAGACTGCTAGAAAGTACTTTTCAGCATCACTTGGTTGTAGTTTCATCGTGAACTTTTTCTTACATACGTGACTAGTACACAATGAAATTCCATGACACACGTTTTTTTGTCATCTGTAAAGTAAAATTGATTCAGTTGTAGCAGCTTTTAATTTTTTTTTCTGTGTTTACTTGATAAGTACTAAATCTGAAATACAATGTCAAAACAACAATATGAAAAATAATTCAATATAAAAATTTTATTTCAGTTATAGAAAGACATTTCTTTTCTTTTTTCACTTTTTCGGGTGGGCGGGTGGGGGGTGGGGGTGGGGGGAGAGGTGGGAGGGGGAAACTACAAAAATGCACCAGAATGGGTGCTAACAGCATTCTCTTGTACAGAGTCCAATAGCTCTGTGTCAAACTGAACTATATAGGTGAAAACATTAATGCTGACATTCTGAATTATAATGACCTGGAGGAGAAACATTTTGTAAGAATAAAGGGAACATTACTATGAATGGAGACGGATAAGAAATACACTGAAATAAAGATGTTACAGTAGTTACTGTTATGGCAACACAGTTACACTAGACTTTTGCTGGAGAAGAAGACCTACTCTGAAATTGCCACAGCCAGAATTTATAAGATAATATAATAATTCACATGAGGAACAGCTGAAATATACTGCAAAAATATGTAAAACTTCTCAAATACCTTCAAGCGTATTGGGAACAAATGGAGGAGACAATGAAGTTTGTGTGTGTGTGTGTGTGTGTGTGTGTGTGTGTGTGTGGGAGAGAGAGAGAGAGAGAGAGAGAGAGAGAGAGAGAGAGAGAGAGGAGAGAGGGGGGCGGCACAGTAAGCAGCAGCATTTCTGTGAAGTGTCAGAATCAACAAAGCTCAAGCAGCATAGACATGGAAGGAGAATGAAATATGTTGGAACACCAGGGAAGATGCATGAATAGAGGCTTTGAGGCAGAAGACAAAGTGACAATTGGCTAAAATGTGTGGAGGAGAGTATTTGGAGAAAATGAGAATATTAGAACAGGTTAGTGGCAGACTGGTGGTGGGAGTATAGAGGAAACTGGAGAGATTTCTGTTCAAACCAGTCCCACACAGGGAATTGTTCTTGGTGATGCTGATGATACAAGAATTATTGAAAATTTTGAATGGTGTTCCGACAGTTACTATGAACCAAACCTAACCTGTGCCAAGAGAAGTTTTAATGTCAGCAGTGTTGATTCACTTCCCACATTGACAGAAAATCGCTGTGTGTAATGTGTTTCTACTGTGCTCAAGAGCTGCTTGAAATTATAAAATAAATACTTCCTTCAAACCTAATGGCAGGAGATAAGAAATGGATTTATGGCAGCAATGTGGAAGATGCAGTTTTGAAACTCCCTGGCAGATTAGAACTGTTGGGACATCATTTTGGAAATGTGCCTTTAATGATCATGCTTTTCCCAACTGAGCCAGCCAGGCCCTCTTGGATCAGTTCTGCCAGTGCTCTCTCAAAATTCTACCATTACTCTCAAACTTCTCAACCATTCAAGGCACGGTTCCAAGTTCCAGTATTTATTTTAGAAAATTAGCATTGAAGTTTTGTGACTAATTTTTTTCTTTGTGGCAGATACACTACATGGTAGGATTTGTCAAAATTTACATTGATACTCTGCAAACCACTGTGAAATGGCAGAAGGTAATTTCCATTGTACCACTTATTACGGCTTCTTCCCATTCCAGCCATGTATAGAGTAAGGCAAGAATGACTATGTAAATGTGTCTCTACATGATGTAACTAATTTTGTTCTACAATCTATACCAGAGTGATATGTAGGGCACTGTAGTATGTTTCTTACTTAAAACCTATTTTTGAAGCTTCATTTCGTATCTCTTACAAAATGTTACACCCACACAATGGAAAGTCCAGAATTGAATAACAACAATATGAACAGAATAGACTGCTAGTTACTGTGCAGAGGAGCTGTCGAGTTGCAGACTGCCACAAACAAGAAAACCATTAAATATTTAAGCTTTCATACAAAAGTACTCCTTCAAAAAAATGGACTGCACATTCACAGATGCACAACTCACAATTACATGGCCATTATCTCCAGGTGTTGGGGCCAAACTGCAGACTGTGACTGTGTCCGACATAAGCAGTAATCTGCTGGGTTGGGTGGTGTGGGTAATGGAAAGGCTTGGGGTGGGGAGGGGGAGGGATGGTAGGGTAGGGGTGTGGGAAGATGCTGTGCTGCCTGTGGGAGCACACAGGGCTTTGGTGGGGACACGATAGGGCTGCTAGGTGAAGTCAGGAGGCTGAACTGGGAGGAGGGGAGGGGTGGTGAAGAGTACATACAGAGGCAGAGTAGGGAAACAGACTAGCAGGAGTGTTGGTGGGATAGAAGGCATTTTTAATGCTGGAGTGGGGTCACAGAATGGGATAACTAGATGGAGGACAGAGACTAGTGAAAGCTGAGGGCAGGGGGTTACAGGAATGAACAGAATGTTTTGGAGGAGTTACCACCTGTGTAATTCAGAAAAGCTGGTGTTGGTAGGAAGAATCCACATGGACCAAGCTGTGAAGCAGTCATTTATGTGGTGACAATTATTGGGAAAAGAAGTAAATTACTTACAAACTACGGCTTGCACACATTTTTATTCAACGTGTAAATGTCACTACAGACATTCAGATTTAGGTTATGACACATTCAGTATGCCCGCCATCACTGCCGGTGATGTGGCGCAGATGAATAGTGAAATTCCGTATGACCCGCTGAAGTGTTGGAACCTTGATGCTGTCGATAACCTCCTGAATGGCTGTTTTCAGTTCAGCAATGGTTTTGGGGTTGTTGCTGTACATTTTATCTTTAATATAGACCCACAAAAAGGAGTCGCACTTATTCGGATCTGGAGAAAATGGTGGCCAATCGAGGCCCATGCCAGTGGCCTCTGGGTACCCCAGAGCCACAATGCGCTCCTCAAAGTGCTCCCCCAGGACATCAAACACTCTCCTGCTTCAGTGAGGTCTAACTCCATCTTGCACAAACAATATCTTGTCAAAATCAGGGTCACTGTGGATAACGGGGATAAAATCACCTTCCAAAACCTTCACTTACTGTTCGGTAGTCACCGTGTCATCAAAGTATATTCCACCGATTATTCTGTGACTGGACACTGCACACCACAAAGTCACCCCTTGAGGGTGAAGAAACTTCTCGATCACGAAATGCAGATTCTCAGTCACCCAAATGCACCAATTTTGCTTACTGACGAACCCATCCAAATGATTCGTCACTAAGCCGAACCATACTAATTCCCATCAAGCCCCGCGCCCAACTGTAACCGTTCAGAAGTTATGACGATTTTATTTCCTGTAAGTAAAGTACATTGTGTTGGGCACGATGTTCAGCAACTAGGTGGCCCATCTGTCTCTTGGCTACAGTGCTGGAGGAATATCCTCCCACAGTGGTATTTCACTGCCACACAGATCCAAGCAGTATCACTGTCCATCCCTTCTCTGTCTCTGTCCATGCAAAATCTGTCTCTCACATCCTTTCACTACCACAAATACTCCAGTCCAGTCACAGGTACCTCCTATCCCATCAAAGACAGGGCAACCTGTAAAGCACCCATGTGATCTACAAACGAAGCTGCAACCACTGTGCCACTTTCTACATGGACACGGCGACTAACAAGCATGAATGGCCACTTCCAAACTGTGGCCAAGAGACAGCTGGACCACCCACCTGTTGATCATGCTGCCCAACACAAATATTTCGCTTCGACTCCTGCTTCAGAGTCTGTGCCACCTGGATTCTTCCTATCACCACCAGCTTTTATGAACTGTGCAGCTGGGACCTATCCCTATAATGCATCCTTCATTCTCAAGTACCCTGCCCTCAACCTGCACTTGTCCCTGCCCTCCACCATCCTATCCCATTCCCTGCTCATACTCCAGCACTACATGTGTCTTCGATCCCAACAAAGCAACTACTAGTACTTTTCCCTTCTCTACTTCTCTCCCCAGACAACCCTTCTCCCTCCCCCCTAGTTCAGCCTCAATATTCTGCACCTACAGTCCCACCATGCCCCCATGAGCAACACATCTTCCCCCATCCCTACCCTGCTCTCTCCCCCCCCCCCCCCCCACACACACACCCCATGCTTCCTCCTTATCCCGACCAGCCACTCCGGCAGACCGCTACTCAAACAGACACAGTCACAGAATACAGTTGGGCCCCAGTGCCTGGAGGTGTGTGTGTGTGTGTGTGTGTGTGTGTGTGTGTGTGTGTGTGTGTGTCAGAAGAAGGGCTTTTCTGTCCAAAAGCTTAAATATTTGGTATTTGGCAGTCTTTTTCATTGTCTGTGACTCAATGCCTCCTGTATATGGTGAGTAGCAATCTATACTTTTCAAATAAATATTAGGCCTACATACTTGTAATAGTTGTATGAGTCCAACTGTGACTCACTGATACTGTAGACATAGGTACTACATTTTTTTTTATTTTGTGCAGTGCAAAATTTTACGTTTTTTAACATTTCAAGCAAGCTGCCAATCTTTGCACCACTCTGAAATCTTGTACAGATCTGACTGAATATTTGTATAGGTTTCTCAGACAATGCTCCATTATAAATAACTGCATCATCTGCAAAAAGTCTGTGGTTACTATTAATATTTCAACATGAACAGTAACTGTTGCATGACATACCCTGAAGCACACCAGAAATTTCTTCTACAGCTATGAATGACTCCATTGAAGATAACATGTTGTCCCTCCCTATCACAAAATTCTCAATCCAGTCACAAATTTCTCTTCATATCCCATACAAATGTATTTTGCACAATAAGCACAGACATGGTACTGAGTGACATGCTTCGCGGAAACTGAGAAGTACTGCATCTAAGTGACTGCCTTGATCAAAGGCTTTCTGGGGAGTCGTGTGAGAAAAACCTGACTTCGGTTTCATATGATCGAGTTTTCAGAAACCATGTTGGTTGGCATGGAGGAGGCCATTCTGTTGAAGATACCTCATTACATTTGAACTCAGCATATGTTCTAAGATTATACAACAAATGAATGTCAAGGGCATTAGACGATAGTTTTGTGGATCACTTCTGCTATCCTTCTTGCAGACAAGTGTGACCTGCATTTTCTTCCAACTACTGGGCGTGTTTTTTTGTTCAAGGGGTTTACACTAGATTATAATTAAAAGAGGGGCTAACTCAGATGCAAATTAGGTCTAGAATCTGGTAAGGATTCCATCATATTCTGGAGCTTCTTTTAATTTTAAGGTCTTCGCCCAATGCCACTGACACTAATATTGATATCCCACACCTTTGCAGTGGCAGATTTTCATTTCTACAGGCACATTTGAAAACTGAGTTAGGCATTTCTGCTTTTGCTTTGCTAGCCTCAATTACAGTACCGGTCTCGTCCATGTGTGTTTGGACACTAACTTTAGGACCATTAACAGCCTTTACATATGACCAGAATTTATTTGGGTTTTGTGATAGATCCTTCGATAAATTCTGCTACAGTAATCACTGAAGGCTGCATGAAGTGCCCTCTTGACAGCTAAATGTGTTTCTTTCAGCTTCTCCCTATCTATAGCCATAGGCTTTGTTTTACGGCTACTGTGCAGTAGTCTCTGTTTCTTTACAGTTACTGTATACCATGGAGGTTCCCTCCCATTATTCTGTTAGGTACATGTCTATCATCCATCATGGTTAACTATTCTCTTAAACTTGATCCATAGTTTCTCTATATGCTTCAGTACTGAGCTAATAGTTTGAAGGTCCTCACTGAGATATGACACTATTGCTTCTTTGTCTGGTTTCCTGAACATATAGATCTTTCTACTTGTTTTAGTTGTCCTTTGTAGTTTTGTAATCATTGCCACTGTAACTGCCTCCTGGACCCTGAGTCCACTTTCTATGTGGACACTCTCAAGGAGGTCAGGTCTATTTGCTCCTATAAAGTGCAATATATTTCCATTATTAATGAGCTGTCAAACAATCAATTCTACTTGTTATCTGAGAATGTATTTAGTAATGCTTCACAGGATATCTTGTCAGACACATAGCTTACAAAACTGCAATCCTCCTAACTGATTGTTGGACGATTATAGTATCATCCAATGATTACAGTATGATTGGGGAGCTTATGTACTAGTGAACTTATGTTACATCTGGAGGCGGATCTGGTGGTTGAAATTAGGATCCATTTATGCCTATCCTTGCCCACACAATCTCGTATGCAACTTCAATTTCTATCTTGGTGGATTTGAGTTTCTTGTCTACTGAAAAAAAAAAAAACACACCACCTCCACTACCCGCCTCCGTGACAGATTAGTAACACGTGCTTGTGCAGTGGTGCTCAACTCTGAGGTAAGCTGGTTCAAATCGTGGTGGTGGATGAAGTGTCCACTGCCAGTATTCGGGTGGAAAGGAGAGAAGTGTTGGCTTGAAGTTCTTGACCACCAGTCTCTGCACCGCTGTCCTGGATTAAAATCAAAACTTCTCTGCAGTGTTTCATGAAGTTAGGGCATGTGACACTACTGATGGTGATTCACGCATTGGATGGGGACGTTAAGCTTGGTAGCCCCCTTGGTGCTCTTCGAGAGCAGTAGACTATGTGCTGGTACTGTGTTTCATCCTCTCCCTTCTCTTAACATCTTAATGCCAACATGACACTACATTACACATGCATCCATTACAGTCACCTACACTTAACATTTACAATAACATAGCCAGTTCACAGTTCATGATGAAAAGATGCCTGTAGGCATTAAGGATAAGGAAAATCTTTCCAGTTTGGTGACTTAAGATTGCCTTTCATGATCTCCCACCCATTCATGATATAAGACTTAAGTTTTATCATGTCTATTTGCATTTTGCCTATCCTTTCGATAGATGCTTAAATTTTGCCCAGCTATCTAACTGCTATCAATTTTGATTTTTAACCAACTTTCTGTATCTAGTGTAATGTGAACTCCACAGCTTTTTAGGAGTACTTCAAACTCTGGCATTTAGTTGCAAATGCTTCAACAAATCATTACTAGGATGTTAATACTCTCCCCTGTAGAGGGTATTTTTTTCGATCTTATGTCAACACTTCCATGTCATCACAGCAGCTATCTCAACTGGACGGAGAGTCACCTAACCTAAAAAGAAACCTTGTGTGAACCTCACAGCCAGTGGGTAGCGTCCACTGATGTATAGTGCATCCCTGTCCAATTTGGGGGACTCAACAGTTCTCAACACAATGCTGCAGGTCCAGGAACTTGCAGCCAAGCTTGTTACAGAATCTTCAATGTCTCTAGTTCAGTCTTTCCGCTTGACTCAGAACCAGGGGGCTGGGAGCATTTCTGGGGATGATGCTGCAAACTGACAACTTCGCTGAAACTCCATACACAAGGCTGCTTATGATGAACAAGATTATCATTTACTGTCCCTGGCTGCTATGTTTACATGAGTTGTCAAATAGTTCATGCTCTGGTTGCCAGAGGCTCTGGGTTTTGGGGTTTGTTATTTGTGTGCAGTGTAACATTCCATCTAACAGAGGATATAATTTCTTAGTAATGACAGTCTATTTTTGTCAAACTCTTTCCTAGCACTAACTAGTTTCAAGTCCTATAAAGTACCTGTTTCTGTGTTTATTGGTTAATAAATATTTATTTGTTTTGGTACACCAGAGCTCATATTTCGTACAAGTGACTGAGTATCATGAACACACAATTATTGTTGTTTGGATGGCTAATGTCTACTCATGCTGACATGGTCTTCTGAAACGTTTCTGCCAGTTGCTTGAATGAGTCAAGTATGACCTTTGTGTCCCTACAAAGGGTACTGTTTGTTCCAATGTGGGCCACAATCTGCAGCTGGTTGCACTCTGTTCCCTTAATGGCTGCTGGAATAGCCTCTTCAACATGTTGAATGAGAAGGCACACACAGAGTGCATCTGGTGTTCCTTTCTGTACCTTGTTGCCATTTCCCTACATGGTACCATTATTCATCATTAACTTGAACTGCTGACAATAAATAGAACTCTATGGTTTCGTGTTTGTCACCTCTTGTCACAGGCGACAGCAGGTTTCCCAACAGGTGAAGTGAGTCTCCCTGGTTCAGTTTCAGTTTCTTTGGTCAAAACAGATTGGCATAGTCCCCTAAGTTTTGCCTGGTCCCCGCCTTCCCCACAGAAGGCACCTAGCCATACGTCACTCACCATCAAGTGGATGGGTAATGATAAATCCTGCACTTCTTATAGAGGAGACAGAATCCACAGGAGAAGATAGCACTTGAGGTACCTTTGGCACATCTGGAACATCACTCTCAGGAGTTCTGCCAAAACAATCATTTGTACCATGTTCCAATCATGTGGCAGTAGTCAGAATGATTTCCAGCTGCTTTCAAACATCAACTAACTAATCCTATGTCCACAAACAGCATTCACAGTGGAGCTGCACTGAGCCTGCTGCAATGTTTTGCGGTACAGTAATCAAATAACTTTAAAATAAGCCTACTGATACTCTTTTAATCAGTTAAGATAAAAATAACCCTAATACTCTCTAAGAACTGAAACAGTTAATATACAAAATGAGATTTTTAATAAGGTAACAGTAGGTTAGTAGTTTCCTAAAACTTTTTTGAGGTTATAGTCACTAACAAACACAAAAATAGTGTCATTTCACGATAAATGCTGATGATATGTCCTCCTGTTGAAAGGGGAAATTAGAGGTAACATGGTACTTTAACAGCATGAGTTTTTCACAGCACTCTCAAATGATCACAATTTCATGATATATCACAATACACACGAGTGTTGACACAAGCAATGAAAGATGATGTGGAAATAGTAAACACAGTGAAATATTAGTGTCTATAATTTCAAACTGGCAAACAAATGTGGCAAAAGTTGTCTCACTCAAAAGAAAATTTGGAAATTGGCTTATGTATGTAAATAAAGTTGCTAACTGCACAGATTTTTTACTTCACTGAGCATGTGACACTTTCTATACTGACATGCTAAACACTTTCTACACCGGCATGCTAAAGATAAACACTGCAGCGCTAGATTATAACAATGAAAACTGTGAAAATGTGTGTTGTTGCAGAGCTTAATTGAAATAAAAGACACTTCATACTACCACAACAACTTGAAGGGATTTGCATTTTTTAGAACGCTTACAGGTTCTTTTAGTATACAACTACAATTATACTCCATCTGAGTGACTGCAAAGAGTTACAGCCGGTAGGACTTCATCCACCAAGCCACTGAATAAATGGACACTGTAGGATTGTGAGTGTAATACATTTGTAACAACATAGTAGGCAACATCAATCACATCCCCCGCCCCCCTTTCATTACACACACACACACACACACACACACACACACACACACACACACACACCTGGAAAGATATGGTTGGTAATGTAGTAAAATATGAAATACCTGAAAGTAAGACATCCAAATATAATCATAATAATAGGAAACTCAGGATGGAACAACAGCATTAACAACATCATGAAAGGGACAGATTGCTGCTCACCACACAGAAGAGGCACTGAGTTATGACTGCTAGATATTATTTAGCTATTGGTCTAAGTCCTTCATCAGATGTAAACAAATAGTGGCTGTGTGTGTGTGTGTGTGTGTGTGTGTGTGTGTGTGTGTGTGTGTGCGCGTGAACGCTTCCATTTTATGCATGTGTGAATACGAGTTTTGTCTCGTCTATGTCTGATAAAGGACTTAGTCCGAAAGCTAAATAGTATCTAGCAGTCTTTTTTCAATGTGCCCATCTTCCACTTATGTGATGAGAAGCAAAAATTTTCTTTTTCACATTGTTGCTCCACAATTGTAACAACAAAGACTTAATTAGTAAAGCAGATCATATATGTAAGCAGATTACCTCATCTTGAAATTTCTTCTGGAAGTCAGTTGGAAATTTCTGTTCACGCAAATTCATCAATGTCCTGTGCCTTTCCATCTGTGTTGCAAATGGCACCAGAAGTTCAAAAAATATCAGACCCAAGGAGTATATATCTACCTTGTAATCATATGGGAGGCCTTTCAGCTATGGTAAAAGGAATCAATTATTAAAACATTTTTCAAATGTTTAATAACAAATTAATCTCTCTTATGTTAGGAGATAGAAAGTAACTTTTAATAGGGGAATTTTCTTGTAGTTAATAATTACAGTAGAGAAATGTGCTTAGATCTTGCTACAAAAATTTAAATTTAGCTCTCTGTAAGCCTCACTAAAAATTCATTAGTAAGACTGCTTACTTATTTTGAAATGTGACTGGGTGGTTGATTCACTGTTAATACACATTCTTTGGTGCCCTGTATAAAATAGTCAGAAATATGTATGGTGAAATAATCTCCATAGGAACTTTAAATTAAAATCTACTCTCACACCAGAAGTATAAAATACTTGAAATAGTTATAGAATAAATTACATTCCCAAATAAGAAAGCAATCAGGTACACAAAAGCCTAAAAACAGAAGAGATATATATGAAAACCAGCTCATATTGCGAAAGGATGAACCAAACAATTTACAATAAACACCTTCTCCCTGTTAATCCAGGAATCATTGTTTAACAATTCACAAAACTTTAATTTTGTATTACACTAGCTTTTCTCACAACCTGTTGTTGTTGTGGTCTTCAGTCCAGAGACTGGTTTGATGCAGCTTTCCATGCTACTCTATCCTGTGCAAGACTCTTCATCTCCGAATAACTACTGCAACCTACATCCTTCTGAATCTGCTCGGTGTATTCATTGCTTGGTCTCCCTCTATGATTTTTATCCTCCATGCTTCCTTCCAGTACTAAATTGGTGGTCCCTTGATGTCTCAGAACGTGTCCTACCAACTGATCCCTTCTTCTAGCCAAGTTGTGCCACAAATTCCTCTTCTCCCCAATTATATTCAGTACCTCATTATTAGTTACGTGATCTACACATCTAATCTTTAGAATTCTTCTGGAGCACTAAATTTAAAAGCTCCTGTTCTCTTCTTGTCTACATTGTTATCATCCATGTTTCGCTTCCATACATGGCTACCCTCCATACAAATACTTTCAGAGAAGACTTCCTGATAAATCTGTACTCGATGTTCCCAAATTTATCTTATTCAGTAACATTTTCCTTGCCACAGCCAGTCTACACTTTATATCCTCTCTACTTCAACCATTATCAGTTATTTTGTTCCCCAAATAGCAAAACTCATTTACTACCTCAAGTGTCTCATTTCCCACTCTAATTCCCTCAGCATCTCCTGATTTAATTCAACTACATTCCATTATCCTTGTATTACTCTACATCAACAAGATGTTACACAATTATGGTGGCCCAACGCATTCTACATTACAGCACTTCATGCTGCACGACAGAATTTGGTGAGCTGTGTTTGTGCCAAAACTTTTGTATGTTAATTGAAGACTGAGCTGGGTTTTCATAGTCTCTTCTAAGAAAATGTCAGGAACTGGGGAACTGTTGTTCCGATATTATTATTTTGACTAAATATCTATATTAACTAGAAATATGAAGAAGCATTTTAAGGACTTTTTTGAAAAACTTTAGCTGATAATCTAAGGCAGATCTGACAGCTTAAAAGGGGCAGTAGTACTGATCCAAAAGCACAAGTAGAACAAACTAGTGTTAACGAGGCCAAATTAGACACAACAAATGTTAAAATATACCAACAACTAAATTAGTTAGAATAACATACTATTGAAAAATGTAAGCCAAAGATTCAAATAAATTAAAGAATGTCAGATTTAAAAACCATCATACTACATTGACAGGGCAAATTATATTCTGAGATAATTAAACATCGTAATTTAGTGGCGAATGAAGTTAATAAACAATTCAGAGATGCTAATACTGTTATAAACAAATTAAGAAATTTACTGAGGTACATTAAGTTCAGAAATGATTGCAAGACTTAGGGCCAATTGTACAAAAGCATTTAACCTCAGATTAAGACAGAAAATGATCTCAGATCAAGCTTAACCTGGAAATCTGCATTGTATACATGTTAAACATAGATCATATTTGATTGGCGAAAATTTGTGGTTCAAAGTCAGGTTCAGCTCTAACTGTCAGTTTATAGTGTAGTGGCACTACGATTCATCACTTTTGTGTTTAGCAGATACCAATTAAAAACGTTGTTATTAACACAAAAAAATGGCCAATAAATATAGGACTATGCCATTTCCAAGCCGCTGGTGCTCAAAGTACTTTTTTTTCTTTTTCTTCAATCTGCAGGCTAGGTTAAGGAACTTACCGGCTACCATGTTAGTTAATGATCAATCTTGTAACGCCTCTTGGGAGATGACTCTTAATTTATGTGATTAGTTCACAGGCATTTCAAAGATAATTAGCAGCAAGTGAGAAAGGGAAATTTACTCGGGCAGCAGTAAATATGCAATTCGTTTTAAATCTTTAACTACTGAACACGTCCTTAAACTGCTACACAATTCCATGTGCATTGATGAATACAATATAAGCAAGTATTTTGAAATAAACTAACCACATAACCTTGTTCCATTCATTTCAGTTGGTCAGAAGTTGCATTGGGGACTGCAGTGCAGAAGACCACATGCTTGAACCCATGTCAATTCTTGTAATTTTTTTCTATTTGTTACTAGTTTCTGTACTTTATTGGTCGTAAAAACAATTATAACAACATTACCATGCTATTCCATGCCTCTACAACTATACCATACTCTCTGTTTTTTGAGCATTCTAGACTACTGCTGGGCAAATTTCTGTGTGCAACAACCCTATGCAATGTGAATTACATTATTTCCTTTTGTTCACTTAACAAATATCTGAGCATTCAGATGTATCCACAGAGGGCAACGATGACGAGACCCAACGAGCTCCCCACATGTTCTGTGAGAGTGAACCCACTCTCTAACTTAAATAACAAGTCACTTAAGCTGAGGTGTCATTTTGAGGAAAGTACTGTAGAGCAGTTGCGATTGAGACTTAGAGACTATCTGATGAAACCAACCAAAAGAAACCAACCACTGACTGAAATGAGCATGTTGCTGTTACAGGGTGTATACACAGGTAAGGAAAAAAAATTCCTGGACTTCTCCTGGATTTCCCAGTTAAAAATACACTTTCTCCCGAAGGAAAATACATTTTTTCTGTGTTAAGCAACAGTACACTTTTTCTCAAAACTGTAAAACTTGTCAATCCTTTGAATGATTATGGTTTTATAGACCGGCATAAAATTTTTCGGCATTTTAGAAAACGAAACTCAGGGGAAAAAAAAACACGTTTTGGAAAGTCATCAGATAAGCAGCAACATACACACTGCATATTTTTGTATTATGAAAGTATAAATTCGAATTCCACCAAACACCGCATGTTACTTTCCGAAGCACTGAAATTGAGATTGCGATGCACTTTTGTAAGCCGGTCATAGCTCATGTCACGTGATCTCACCAGACCATGACAGCGGACATTCAGAGCATAGGACATGCGATGTAGTCGGCCAATAGCAACATCACTGTTAAGTAGCGCCAACACACAAACAGAAAAAGTTATTGGTTTAAATTAATATACATAATGTTGCTACAAGAAAAGAGAAGCTTTGACATATAATATTGGTCTCGAAGATTAATAAGTTGCAAGAGAATCTAAGCTTTCACATATAATGTTGATCTTCTTTGTGCTTGTTACATATTAAGGTACATTGCACAAATATACCAGTAAAATTTTTAACAATGACATAAATGACTTATCAGGGCTCGAAATTATTCTAAATGGGCATCCTCAAAGAGTTGATTTTTAAATGAGAGTAAAACGATCTGTGATTTAAGAAATCCATCGTACATTCTAGCACATAGTTCATCTAGCATAAAAGGAAATTTACTTTGACAGCAACATTTTTAAAACAATCATTCGCAATATTTTCCTGCAACCTGTTAGAAATAGGTTCATTTCAGCAGTTGTCAGAGAGTGCCAGATAACAGGCGTCACTGCGCTAGTGCAGCTACGATGATGCAGAAAGTCTGTATGTTTGTACGTGTAAAACATTAAAAGATCTCTTATGTCATAAAAGAAACAAGACATCAGAGGATATTTCAAGAGCATTGGAATTTTGTGAACCATACTAAAACACATAATTTGGCTTAAAGTGCACATTTGTATGTTCAGATTCGGATGTAAATTTTCTTGGAGTACCAGTACTGTATTATCTCATGTTTGGTTCATTATTATGGCAATACCATGCCTGCCCGAAGACAAAAACATGCACTTGAAATGCAGCAAACAATTGAAACTAGCCAATAGTGTAGACTTAAACATTTAATTTCAAATAAGTTGACTGCCTCAGCGGAAAACATTAATAAAAGCCCAATTTCTTTAGGCGATTAATGCTTGACTGTCAGAAAGCTGCAAATAAAATAAAATCTGAAACTAATAATATATTTTAGCCTTCCGTATCACTTAACAGCTTCCGGCCACATAAATCCGTTTTGTTTTCATTTGACGTGAGAGTAATAAACAAAGAGGAAACAGCAAAATCAATAAACGTTAACACGGGTTATGTGGAGACTACCCACCTCTCCATTACAATTCAGACTGCTCTGTGCATCAGCCCCAGGTCTACGATATTTCCGAACTGGAGCAATACTAGATACCTTCCTTGAGCATTTGAGGTAGGACACCAAAAATTTAAAAAAAAAAATCGAGTTTTCAAAAATATATTCATTTTGTAGCACACATCTTTCTGAAGAGTCTTATACATAAAACATACGTGTTCGAGAAAATGTAAGACATGTTATTTGATAACAAAGTGCAGTGCCACACCTCTTCACACAGATTGTTCTATTGCACATCACTGTATTTCGCTCTGCGGAATTCAAACGTGTAATATTTTGTAATGGATGCCCTCAAACTATATTCACGACAGTGGAAATTAAAATGTCCTATGGTGGCTCTCCTGCTGCCCGCTCCCCGTCAGCCGGTTTGACACCCTGGACCCCCCCCCCCCCCAGCCCCCTCTTTTTAAGAAAAAAGAAAACCTCAATTAATACTGTATGGGATTATTTGTAAAAGGGAGAACAAGAACTTTTCAGAACATTTGCTCTCTTTACTGCCTATTAGCTAATAATTTGCTGTTTTGTTTCACATAAAATTAAATATAGGACACACAAAAATATTGAAGACAAGAGACAAGCAAGATAGTACACATTTCTTCACTCCTTAAGTCATTGCATTTTTTTCTCTCTATCTTGCTTCAGCGTTACATGGTGTGCTTTCCTTTCTGGGAAAGAACCTATTACCTCATCAAAGTTCGTCAAACTTTTACTCCATGACAAAAATGAAATGTCGTTGTCTAATACTGAAAAACTTTTAATACAAATAGTACCCGAGACCGATGTGGTTTCTCTATCTGATTACATGTATTTTGTCACTGTCCGCAAAATAAAATGAAACAGGCCTGCCTAATATTGCAGGAATTTTAACAGATACCAAATAAACTTGGAACAAATGGTCACTTTTATAACACGACAGAATATAATTCACGAAGTACCAGTATCAAATGCCTATTAGCCTACTACTTGCAAAAAGTTTTATGTTAGGAAATAGTTGCACATTTCATTCATACGCTCTAGCTTCTGAAGCACGTGACTGAAAAGTAGTACTACAAAATTTTTGTATAAATTTGTAATCATCATATTCTTTTGCAATTTGTGTGATGTCCCCATATCTTCTCCTTCCTCATTCTGACAAACAATCTTGTCATCACTAATTTGTAACTATTCCTGCCAATGTCAAAACTTATTCTCCGGTTAACTTCACTAACCATACCACAATCACCAGTTTCGTTATCCTGCATTTATTCTCCATTTAGGTGTTATTATGTGTTCATACATACTAATAATTTCGCATTACTCCCAGTAATAATTTCGCATTACTCCCAGAACAGAACTTTAGTGGCTGCTAGTCGGAGATTGTACAACTCGCCCTTATTAGTGTAGCGGTCTGGCCAAAAATTTTCTGTCAAAACTTCATTTTCTTGGATACACCGAGAAGATAATATGTAATCTTTCTTTTGTTATTCCTGTTAGTTGTTTATTTCCACTCTGGTAAACTGAATTTATGGATTTCGCTAGTAGTTATAACAACACTGATCATTCGCAAGCCCAGTCAACCATATAAACAGCGACTGTCATTCACCCGTCTGGCCTTATTCCGCTCAGCTCGTATAGCCCCGTCCCCTTTTGTCTGCACGAAAGTGTATTTCTAGGTGCGCCGGGATTCCCCTGGCAGAGACTTCATGTACAGTATGCATGCATTCAAAATTCAACTTATTCATTCAGAAATCAACTTAGAAGTTGTTCAAAAACCAACAGTGGTGAATTTCAAAATCATATGAATAATCGATAGACCAAGGTGTGTTGGATGCTAGGCGCTTTGTGAAACAAGGTCTTTTCCCTCAAGAATATAAATTTGGTGCCACCCCCCTCCCCCACCTGAAATTGACACTCGGGGCACATATCCTGGTTTGCCCCATGGCCCCTAGATCCAGGCCTGTTGTGCAAGTGTGAATCTGGCAGCTTAGGCGCGCCAGTAAAATTTTTCCAGGTAGCATCTGGCTGCTTGCTACTACTGCTAATACAGCTAACTGCCGCACTTCCGCAGCCAGAAGCAGGAGAAGGCACTACTCGTACACGACTCAACTACGCATGTGCACGAGATCGTTCGCAACTGCTCGAATGAATCTAATCTAAGCAGTTGTAACGCTCATCAGAGGCAATTTTTTGTTATGAAGCATTACATAGTCTTCCTAAAGCCTTGTTTGCAGATGCTTGTATGAACACTGTGTTTTGATATTGTATATGGAGCTTTTCCTTTGCAATTTAAGTTTTATTTTCATTTTTTTCTCTTGTTCATGCTTTATTACTGCAGTACTATTCTGCAGTAGCGAGATACAGTAAAAACCTTTGTTAGAGTATTGGTTCTTAGCAGTGAAAGTTACAAAAATTTAACTGAAAACTAAAACTATGAAAAATTCCCAGAATTCTAAAAAAATTCCCAGGTTTTTCCCGGTTTTCTCCTAGATGAAGAAGTTCCCAGATCTCCCGGTTGTCCCTGATTGTACAGACCCTGTGTTAACCGTAAGATTTTATGTCAAAGGAACCTTTCAAATAGTGCAACAGCTTGCCGAGCTGTCCATAAGAGAATTACGAGAGAATTAAAGTCTACAGTAACTTTTCTCCATGCCTTTACCTTATTGGCCACAATGACTTTACACTTGGCCAACAGAATTCCCTGCAGTAAGTCTTTCTCGTACTGACAGAAGATTCTTTTTCTGTTTACTTGCTCCAACAGTAATAGTACAACACCTTCAATAATAAATACTGCGTACCTACAATGTACGATAAATATCTGCAGTTAAAGGATGATAATCATGCCAATAGCTGATTTTACCCGTGTTGCCAACATGGTATGTGCTGGCATAAGCTGGTGCCAGCACACCATGCAGCAAAGAAGTTGCGAGAAGATTGACAGAGGCCAATGACAGACTCACAGGAAACGTGCCGTCAACACCCTCTCAGGCACCAGTATTTAGATAGCCGCTGCGGACTGGAGGACAAGTCTGTCACACCCAGTGAGTTCCAGTCTGTTATACAGTGAGTCACTTAGTCGAAGTTGCAGCCACAGCCTCTAGCTAAGAATCTGGCAGCACACAGTGACCGGAATAGTGCACACAGCGTACTTGTACTTCACCAGCAGTATGGTTAATGTGGACTTCTATTACAGACAGCTTGTACCACAAAGACTATCTTAAGTTAAGCAATTTTCTATTTTATGAATGAAGAACCCAGTTAATATAAGCATGCAGTTTGTGTTATAGAAAGAGGATACCGGCCACCAAACAGTAACTCCTCCTTGCTTCCCATGGTACAGCTCTACAGAGACAATGTGATGACATAAAATGTTACTTGCTACCTAAGATCAAATCCAAACCTGCTTTGGTGGATCCAAGTGTAGTATTATACAATAGAGTGGGGTCCTGAACAAAGTTCAATTTCTGATCTAATGACAAATTTGATCTCCAGTCAGCGATGTTGATAAAATTTGGTCTTACTGTTTTCGAACAAGGTTTTCAAATTTTGTGTGGAACAGTCACCAACAATCAGTCTTTCCATCTCATGACGTCCTATAAGTGTCTCCTGTGCCGATGTGATGGGCAACTTTTCCGAACTTTATCCCTTTTCCTAAATCTCCCCAGTCCTCCTCTTTCAACACTCTCCATTTTCCTTCGCCCTTCTGCCAGTAGAAGGAGCCACTGACTATGAAAGCTTACGAACTTCTCCTGCCGCCGCTTGGTGAGTAGATTTTTCATATAGCCTAATACATTAAATTTTCAAAAACTGACCACTGTAGCTAGTGATAGTTTTGAAACAAAAGTTGATATTCATTTAGATTCCAGTAGCAAATCATCTATCATCACAGGAATTACTAGCAGAAATGAGAAAAAAGTTTGTGTCCTATACTACCAGTAAAAGGAATAAATCTTGTTGAAATTACAAGCAATAAAGGAAAACATATTAAAGTAGGGCCATGACTACCTGTTACAATTAACACAGCCTCTCTCCAGTAGACATTAAATGTTGCCCCTCATTTAAAGCTAAGACTTATTATTGGGCTTCAATTGGTTTACAGATAACAAGGTATTATTGGGCATGTATGGGAAGCGAATGGTGGAGGGGCTAGTATGATTTTCCTAAATAATTTATTACAGTTTAAGGAAGAAAAAAATAATGAATCATATTCATCTAGTAGCCGCCGCTGATACTGTGGTGGTAGAAGAACAAGAGCAAACTAGACAAAAATCATCAGAAAATATTAAATTAAAATCTGAAGTTTCGGATATACTGATGGAAAAACAGAAGAGTTAATTAGAAAATACGTAAAATAGAGGAAAGGCAGCCACTCACTAACAGCTGACTAATATGTGGTACATAGAAACAGGCAACAGAAAAATGTATTCACACTAGCTCATGAGCTCTTGCTCTTTCTCTAATAAAAGCATATTCATTTATGTACACAACAACCAGGGGCAAGGGGGATGCACAAGGCAAAGAGGGTGGTAGTGCATAGTGTGAGCCATATCTTTTGACAGGTGACTGATGTGTCTGCACAATGTGATGAAAGAAGTTCAGAGGGGAAGAGTGTACAGAGAGGGTGACGGAGCTGGGGGAAAGGGAGGCGAGCAAAGAGGAGGAAGATAGAAATGAAGAGGGAGACGGGGAGGGAACAGAGAAAGGGAGAGAATGGAAAAGGGAGAGAGGGATGGGGGGGGGGGGGGTGTCCAAAGGCGGGAGGGTGGGGTAGTGATAGGAGAAGACTGTGGGAGGGGAAGAAGTGCTGTGGACAGAAGAGAGTAGGGAAAAGATAAGGTACGGCGAGGCAGTGGGAAAGAGGTTAGAGGAGGTTTAGACCAGGAGGACTGTGAGAGCACAGGACATTCCCACCTGTGTTGTTCAGAGAAACTAATGCTGGAAGGGAGTATCCAAAGAGCTCACATAGGAAGCAGCTTGAACTCTAGATGGTCGAGATTGTGGTTTGCCACAGTTCAGTAGTGGCTATTTATGCAAGTAGACAGTTGCTTACTTTTCCTGCCATACAGAATACTGCACAGTAACTGCCGCATGGCTGGTGTATAAAACGACTGCTTTCAAATGCAACCCTGCCTTTTATTATGGGATACTAAATGCCTGTGACTGGACTGCAGTAGGAGTGAGTGAGTAGGTATACAAGATATGTCTTGAACCTAGGTCAAGCACAGGGAATGACCCATGTGATGCAGGATTGGGAGTAGGATTGGTATGGGTATAGACAAGGATATTCTGTAGGATGGGTGGGTAGCAGACTACTACTTTGGATGATATTGATTGGATATCGCTCATCTCAGGGCATGTAAGAGATAATCAGTCTCTTGTGAAGGATGTGGTTGAGCTTTTCAAGGTCAGAGTGATGCTGGTGATGAAAGGAGTGCTCGTTGGTGGCTGATTAACAGGTTTACTGCTGTCATCAGAGAAGATGGAATAGGAATTCTGTTTAGGCATGAGCTGGGTAGGATACTGTCTTTCAATGAAGGCTCTGTTAAGGTCAACAGTATATTTGGACAACTCTTGCTTTCTCGTGCAGAAGTGGTGTCCAAAGGTGGCAAGCTGTAAGGAAGACACTTTGACATGGAATGGTTTATTGTTGTTGTTGTTGTTATTGTTATTGTTGTTGTCATTATCTTCAGCCCAAAGATGGTCTGACACTGCTCTCCACACTACTCTATCCTGTGCAAGCCGCTTCATCTACAAATAATTACTGCAATCTACATCCTTCTGAAACTGCTTACTGTATTCATCTCTTGGTCTCCCTCTACAATTTTTATTCCTCACACTTCTCTCCAATGTTAAGCTGGTGATCCCTTGATGTCTCAGAATGTGTCTAGCGGATCCCTTCTTTTGGTCAAGTTGTGCTACACATTTCTTGTCTCCCCATTTCTACTCAGTACCTCCTCATCGGTTACAAGAATTACCCAATTCTATTCAGTACCTCCTCATTACTTACGTGATCTACCCAGCTAATCTTCAACACTCCTTGTAGCATCACATTTTGAAAATTTCTATTCTCTTTACTGTTTATCATCCATGTTTCAATTCCATACATGGCTACACACCACATAAATACTTTCAGAAAAGACTTCCTAAGTCTTAAATCTATGCATGTTAACAAATTTCTCTTCTTTAGAGTTGCTTTTCTTGCAGTTGCCAGTATACATTTTATATCCTCTCTACTTCAGCAATCATCAGTTATTTTGCTACCCAAATAGAAAAACTCATGTACTTCTTTAGATATCTCATTTCTTAATCTCAGTCTCTTAGCATTAGCTGCTTTAATTCTGACTGCATTTCATTATCCTTGTATTGCTTTTGTTGATGTTTATCTTACATCCTCCTTTCAAGACTATGTCCATTCCATTCAAAAGCTCTCCCAAGTCCTTTGCTCTGTCTGAAATTATAATTGGCAAATATTTTCCCCAAACTTTAATTCCTATTCCAATTTTTTTGTGGTTTCCTTTACTGCTTGTTCAATGTACAGACTGAATAACATCGGGGATAAGCTACAACCCTGTGTCACTCCCTTTTCAACCACTGCCTCCCTTTCATGCCCCTCGACAGTTATATCTGGTTTCTGTACAAGTTGTAAATAGTCATTCACTCCCTGTATTTTACCCCGCTACCTTCTGAATTTCAGAGTGCTCCAGTCAACAATGTCAACAGCTTCCTCTAAGCCTACAAATGCTGTAAAATGTAGTATCATCGTTTTCCTGTCACTTTTTCCCTTTGAGCCCAAAATTTTATACGTAATTGCACAAGTGGTCCACATGGATCAAAGACTTATTTATGACAGAGAGAGAGAGAGAGAGAGAGAGAGAGAGAGAGAGAGAGAGAGAGAGAGAGAGAGGGGGGGGGGGGGGGGGATTTTTTCTGACCTGTGATGTAAAAACTCTGAGGATAGAATGTGGAACATTATGCATTCTATGAACTAACTTACTTCTGATTTAGCAATTGTGGAGAGTATGACCTCATTGGGACTATAATTAGCGGCATTATTGGAAGCTGCCATTTTGAATATGGATGTAATTTGTTTGGTTATGATAACATATCATCTCATACAAGAGGCTGATGTATTCTGTGATGTAGGGTGAGGACCATTTATGGAAAAATATAATTTCACGAATGGAAAAGGTACGTTTAATTCTTTGGTTATTTTAACTTCTTCCTTGTCTGTGGCTCACAACATTATTTCATGTGTCGTAATTCTAGAGAACTTCGTATCCTGGGAAATCAGTAAAGCCTGCACCACAGTCGTTTATGCTCTATTTTGAGAAATTAATTTCTAACTTGTATCAAAATTATTACCCAACTTGGACACTGATTTCCATACTGCAGAGTGAGTACATCATAGCACCCATGATGGATTCTCCACAGTGTAAGATTGTGCCTCTGATTATTTTAAGAATTTTCACAGTCGATGATTGCCAGAATTCTGCAGAGCCACAGAAATTTTATTCCAGGTGCTGACTTTGAAGTCAAGACGCAGAGTATGATTAAAAACTGTAACTGCCTAATCGGTTTGTTTTATAGACTAGAGAATTCGAACAGGAAATAAATTTATACCTGGGAGTATGGGAGATATTAGTGTTAAAATATTGGGGAAGTGGCTTCTCTCACCTTAAACTTTACATTCAAATAACTAGATATTAACTGAATCTTCTGTCTGTTCTTGGTAGAACAACATTATAATAAATGAAAAGTGTTAGTATGAATGTCTGAAGATGGCCTTGTAAGTCAAAAACCAGTTAACACAATAAAAGTAATTCTGTGGAACAAAAGCAACTAGCGCTTTGTATTTATTAACTAGATATTATTCATTCATAATAAGTTAACTTCCATTTAATGAGGAGAGAAGTTAAATTGGTAATTGTTTAGGCCAGGACTCTGTGTATAATATTTGCATCTGTTTCATGCTACAATGGAATGAGTACTGCTGCTATGACACTGTGTGCACACTACATAGGTCCCTCACATATGAATTTCAGTCCAAATACTTGACAGAAGACAAGATATAAAGGCACGACCTCTACCCAACTATCTTTCTGTATCTTTTATGCCACCACTTTGGTTCTTGTAGTGAGTAGAAGTGGCAAGGACTCTGTTGCTGTTCTATGTTAAGGATAGTTTTCCATTTTTGCTATCATTCTGTAGAAAAACTTCCGCAGCGGTAGTCTGTGAAGTCCTACAAGATTTGCGTGTGAAATAGTGATTCAATTTATTGTGTGTGTTTTCAGAAAACTAGAGTTTGCGGAACTGTTGGCATCATCTCATTTCATTGTTTTAACTCATGCACAGTTTAAAATGCAAGTGGAACAAGAAAGCAAAATGCAACCAGGGATGCAACTGCCGACCCCACAGCTGCTGTGCAGGATCTAGCTAGATCCTCAGCCCCCATGATTTATCCCCTCACTGTAATTACGCAAAACCTTATTTTGCTATCCAAGTCGATCAGATGGCATAAGTGCAGTCAGAAATCCAGACACAGCTGAACTTAATTCTACTGATTGTGTAAAATCAAAACAAAATGCAAGAGACGATACCTGATCTTATCTGAAACCATGAGGCCACGTCGAGTGAATTCAAGAATTGCGACACGCTCAAGACAAATTTCTGACAGAGATTGAAAAGATAGGTGATACTGTCAAAGAAATATGAATCAACAAAATCAGGTGGAAGAAATGGTTGCTAGCCTCAGTAAAACAATGCAAGATATTTCGTCAGGACAGTAAGCTAAAAATCAAAGAAAATTTTGAAGTACACAAGCGTTACTTTCTGGAGGCCAGTAGCAAGTCGTATTCTTAGCTCACTTATTTGTCTCATAGTTTAATTCTTAATTTCTTTGCATGTTTTTGGGTACTTGCATAGTTTAATTCACAAATTTCGAGTGTATTATAGTATTTAAGAGTTGCATCATCGTGTTTTTGTACCCGAATAGCGTAAATTCGCGTAGTCGACAGTTTTTTTTTTTTTAACGGCTTGTGAGATAAAAAAAGTTGTTAGGGATGGACAGGGACTGCACCTGTTACGTACGGATTCAGGGGGAATTGGCCACCATCCGTAAACAGCTGGAATCTGTGTTGGTCGTGGTCAACAGGCTCCAGGTTGTTGCCCTGGGCCGCGGTGACATTGAGACACTCGAGGAGAGCACTTTGGTGCCTCTGAAACCTGTAGCATCGCCTGGGATCTCTGATGCCACTGCGCCCTCGGATTCAATGTCCCTGCTGGTCGACACTTGCCTGATGGCGATTGGTGAACCGTGGCAGGATCGCGAACCCCTGTGCAGAAGGCGAGAGTTGGTGCTGGCCGCAAGGCTGTACCCTTACATCTCCGAAACAGGTTTGAGGTACTGCCCACTGCTGAAAGTACTTCTGAGCCAGCAAGGGCAGCCTCGCCTGTTGCGGCAGTGGCCGGTCTTCCTGAGAGGTTCGGACAAGCACAGAGGGTGGGATTGCTTCTCATTGGGAGCTTCAATGTTAGGCGGGTGATAGAGCCCCTTAAGGCTATGGCAGCTAAGGACAGGAAGAAAGCCAATGTGCACTCCGTGTGCATACCGGTGGGAGTCATCCAAGACGTGGAAAGGGTCCTTCTGGATGCCATGAGGGTACAGGGTGCAGCCAACTGCAGGCGGTGGTTCATGTTGGCACTAAAGACGTGTGTCGCTATGGATTGGAAGAGATTCTCTCTGGTTTCCGGTGGCTATCTGAGTTGGTGAAGACTGCTAGTCTTGCTAGCGAGATGAAGGCAGAGCTCACCATCTGCAGCATCATCGACAGGACCGATTGCGGACCTTTGGTACAGAGCCAAGTGGAGGGTCTGAATCAGAGGCTCAAACGGTTCTGCGACTGTGTAGGCTGCAGATTCCTCGACTTGCGCAATAGGGTGGTGGGGTTCGGGTTCCACTAAATAGGTCAGGTGTCCACTACACACAGGAGGTGGCTACATGGGGAGCAGGGGCCGTGTGGCATGGACTGGGCAGCTTTTTAGGTTAGACAGTCTCAGGAAAGATCAAAAAGGGCTCCAGTCTCAAAGGGTACAGGGCAAAGAAACAACAAGAGTTGACTAAGCAATAGTACGTATTGTTGTAAATTGTCGTAGCTGTGTTGGAAAAGTAGCACAGCTTCAAGCGCCGATAGAAAGCACTGAAGCTGAAATCGTTATAGGAACAGACAGCTAGCTAAAGCCGGAGATAAATTCTGCCAAAATTTTTACAGAGGCGCAAACCGTGTTCAGAAGGGATAGATTAAATAAAGTAGGTAGTGGTGTGTTTGTGTCTGTTGGTAGTAGTTTATCTTGTAGTGAAGTTGAAATAGATAGTTCCTGCAAATTACTATGGGTAGAGGTTATACTCAACAGCCATACCAAAATAATAACTGGCTACTTCAACCTACCCCCCCCCCCCCCCTGACTCAGATGATATAATAGCTAAACGGTTCAAAGACAACTTGAATTTCATTACAAATAAGTACCCCACTCATACAGTTATAATTGGTGGAGACTTCAATCTACCCTCGATTTGTTGGCGAAAATACATGTTCAATGCCGGTGGTAGACAGGAAACATCTTCAGATATTGTGCTAAATGCTTTCTCTGACAATTACTTAGAACAATTAGTTCATGAGTCCACACAAATTGTAAGTGGTTGCAAAAACACACTTGACCTCTTAGCCACCACAAATAATCCTGATATAATAGAGAGCGTTATGACGGATACAGGGATTAGTGAACACAAGGTCATTGTTGTGAGGCTCAAAACCATATCAACAAAAACCACTAAAAATAAACACAAAATATATCCATTTAAAACAGCAGATAAAAATTCACATGACACCTTCCTAAGAGAGAGTCTCCATTCCTCCCAAGCTAATTATGTAAGTGTAGACCAGATATGGCTCAAATTCAAAGATACAGTATCGACAGAAATAGATAGATTCATACTGCATAAGTTAATGAGAGGCAGGACTGATCCACCATAGTACACAAAGCACATCAAAACACTGTTGCAGGAGCAACAAAAAAGCATGCTAAATTCAGAAGAATCAAAATTCCCAAAACTGGCTAAGTTTCACGGAAGCTCGAAATTTAGTGTGGACTTCAATGTGAGATGCTTTTAATTGTTTCCGCAATGAAATATTGTCTCAAAATATGGTAGAAAACCCAAAGAGATTATGGTTGTATGTAAAGTACACCAGTGGCAAAAAAAAAAAAAAAAAAAACAGTCAATACCGTCACTGTGCGATAGCGATGGAAATGTTATTGATGATGGTGCCACTAAAGTGGAGTTACTAAATAAAGTTTTCCGTAGTTCCTTCACAAAAGAAGATGAAGTAAATATTCCAGAATTCGAAACTATAACAGCTGTTAGCATGAGTGACATAAAAGCAGATATCTTAGGTGTTGCGAAACAACTCAAATCACTTAAGAAAGGCAAGTCTTACGGTCCAGATGGTATACCAATCAGGTTCCTTTCAGAGTATGCAGACACAATAGCGCCTTTCTTAGCAATCATATACAACCGTTCACTTGATTAAAGGTCTGTTCCTAATGACTGGAAAGCAGCACAGGTCACACCAATATTCAAGAAAGGAAATAGGAGTAACCCATTGTATTACAGTCCCATATCACTGACCTCAATTTGCAGCAGGATTTTGGAGCATATTCTGTACTCGAGCATTATGAATCACCTTGAAGAAAATGACGTATTGATACATAACCACCACGGATTCAGAAAATATCGTTCTTGTGCAACAAAGCTTTATTCCCATGAAGTAATGAGTGCTGTTAACAAGGGATCTCAGATCGATTCCGTATTCCTAGATTTCAAGAAGGCTTTTGATACCGTTCCTCACAAGCGACTATATTAATCAAAATGCATGCATACGGAGTATCGGACAGTTGTGAGACTGGATTCGTGATTTCCTCTCAGAGAGGTCACCGTTCTGAGTGATAGACGGTAAATCATCAAGTAGAACAGAAGTGATATCTGGCGTTCCGCAAGGTAGTGTCTTAGGCCCTCTGCTGTTCATGATTTACATAAATGATCTAGGTGATAATCTGAACAGCCACCTTAGATTGTTTGCAGATGACGCTGTAATTTACTGTCTAGTAAAATCATCAGACAATCAATTCCAATTACAAAATGATCTAGAGAGAATTTATGTATGGTGCAAAAGGTGGCAATTGACACTAAACAAAGAAAAGTGCAAGGTCATCCACATAAGTACTAAAAGAAATCCGTTAAATTTTGGGTATACGATAAATCACACAAATCTAGGGGCTGTCAATTAGACTAAATACCTAGGAATTACAATTACTAGCAACTTAAATTGGAAAGACCACATAGATAATATTGTGGGGAAGGCGAAACAAAGACTGCGCTTTGTTGGCAGAACACTTAGAAGATGCAACAAACCCAATAAAGAGACAGCCAACATTACACTTGTCTGTCCTTTGCTGGAATATTACTGTGCGGTGTGGGATCCTTACCAGGTAGGATTGACAGAGGACATCGAAAAAGTGCAAAGATGGGCAGCTCGTTTCATGTTATCGCGCAATAGGGGTGAGAGCGCCACTGATATGATACGCGAGTTGGGGTAGCAGTCACTGATACAAAGGTGGTTTTCTTTGTGGCAAGATCTATTTACGAAATTTCAATCACCAACTTTCTCTTCTGAATGGGAAAATATTTTGCTGACACCCATCTATGAAGGGAGAAATGATCATCATAATAAAATAAGAGAAATCGGAGCTCGAACAGAGAGATTTAGGTGGTCCTTTTTTCCATGTGCTATTCGAGAGTGGAATGGTAGAGAAGTAGTATGAAAATGGTTCAATGAACCCTCTGCCAGGCACTTAAGTGTGAATTGCAGAGTAAACATGTAGATGTAGATGCACATAGATGTAGAGGTGATTGATAGCTAGGCAAGGGCATAGGAACAACAGCTGAATCAGGTGATAACAGACGTTATAAAATCTGCTGTCTCACCTCTACCCCTAGATGAATTGCCAGAAGAGACTTTTCTTTAAGAAATGATTAAAAGAGGTTAAGACTCAGCTAGGCTCTGACTTTGTGAAATGGAACGAGCAAGTCGAGGAGTCTATTAGGAGGACCAACGGAAAGCTAGAGGAGTTCCAAGGGACGATGAACAGTGGTAGCAAGGGTACATCAAGTTCCACAACAACAAACTTGGGGTGATGCATCCAGTTACAAAAATCCAAACTTGTATTCACCATTCTATGGCCCTCATAAAGTACACAAGATGCTGCTATGGGCCACTACATATATTCTACACCTAATATCAAAGAGAAAATGCTCAAGTATCGGCAACTTCAGATATTTCATCCTGATAAAGTGGATGGTAAATCATTTGGTGTTTGTGTGAAGCTTCAGGGGACCTTTGGCAAGGAACTGGACTGGTACACAGAAGGAAAGCTATGTATCAAGTTATAATTCAAGGAGAAGGTGCACTATGGACAATCGACACATGCGAATCTTGTTAGACTTAATGATGAATTTGAACAGGTGTTCTTAGCAAAATACTGGTCACAAGGAATTCAACAAAAGGTTGCACCAAGAAGTATTTTACCCTGAACAACTCTCATTCAAGCAAGGGTTGTTAGGAAAGTATTTCGAAAAATATCTTAATAAATTTTGCTACTGGGACAATCTGTTAACACAACTGGATGTATTAAGAATATTAAAATCTAGATTACCGGTCAGTGTCAGAAATGAGCTAGTTAATGTGTCAGATAAATATTTGGAGGAATTTTTATCTGTGTTAGTTTTGATCGACCTGATTCAAGAATACATGAAGTTCATGTAAGGATCAAGTAACGGGTATAATAATGCAAACACTGGTGTCGATCACTCACGAAGTGACTGTGGAAATGGTAGTAATGCACAAAGAACCAACCAAATTGATAAAGCAAATAGAAGCAATGTACCAAATGGTAATCTGAACAATAGTTGGAAGAACAGCAGAAATGGATATGGTAGTGGCTTCCCACGGGCCAGAAACAAATTTAATACAGGTGTTTGGAGGTACAATCCAGTCCAGCCTAATAACCAGCAACCGTCAACTAGTCAGTTTTGGAACATAATTTCCCACAACAGCAACAACAGACTCAGTTGCAGTCTATACTGAGAGACTGACATATGCAGACACCAATAATTACGGAGAGAACAGTGATGCAAATAATGGCAGTGACGCGCACATCCAACAAACTAATCTTAACTGCCTCAAGCCCCCAGAGACGTGGTCAGGGATTCAAATAGGGGCTCTGACCAACAACTGCAGATGCTATGGTATGACAATGGAAAGGAATTAATGGAGTAATTGTCTGAGGATATTCATTAGTGTGACAAGGTTTATCCTTTCGTGCCAATGTCGAAAATTCTTGCTACAATCGAAGTAATTCCAGTCACTGTAACACTAGGTACTGGAGCTCCTGCTAATATGATATAAAGTGCTTTGTCCCAAAAGCTATTGTGAAAAGCAAAACTACCAACTTTGCCAGTGGAGAACTACAGAATTATAGGAGCCTTAAGCACAATATCCAAAAGCAACAGGATGCGCAGATACAATTGATACTGAAATTGGGAAATGCAGCAATTACACGTGCATTCCTGATTTTGAAAACCTGATAGTGGAGTGTATTCTGGGCATTAGTAGCATACAAGAGAGGGACAGAAACATCAACTTCTTAGTGGGGAAAGCAGAATTTTGGATCAACGATGCTTTAGTGGAGGTTGACTTAATAGGGAAAGGAGTAGTACACTAGCGGTACTGCTGTGCAGCCCACATAAGCTTGATCATCACAAATAATAAACGATCGAAAAAGTTTTCCCTGAACACAATGAAATTAAAACATTTTCAGATCATATAATCGAGAAACTAAAGGAACCCATGCATCTCACTGATGAACAGAAGCTGCAATTATCAAGCCTCCTATTATCTCATTCGGAAAAACCTGGAATTATCAAAGGATGTGTTATGCCACACAGGACATACTGTAATAGCTTCTATCCAGTTCCCTGGCATCATAAGAAACCTACAGAAGAGGAAATTATGAACAACTTGCTTCACACCTCAACCAAAGTCATGCCTGCTGAATTCATGTTTAGAAGAAAGGAAAGAAATGAACGGGCAGCTAAAAAGTTGAAGGCAGAAGATACTGACATACCTGGGGAAGAGAAAATTAGAGAAGCTCTGGTTAATCTCATCAAGAGGCTACGATCAGAAAAAAAGGATTACGACAGCAAACTCAAATGGATGCAAACATTCAGGATTGGCGAAAAGGCATTGCTGTGAACACATTCACGATCCTCTTTACCTTCCAAAAAGAATAGGAAGTGGCAATTATTATACACTAGACAGTTCGTAACTGTGAAGATTCCAAACCCAGGTGTGTATTTATTGACGTATCCAGAAAGTATACAAATCAGATCCCCATCAGTAAATTAAATTATATCATGTGAAGTGATTAACACTGTGGAAAGACCTATGATGATTAAATTCGAAGTGATTAGGGATTACACAGTGACGAGTGATGGACTGTGAATAAATGTATAGTAACTGTATTTGGTGTTGGACTATGATGCACTCATATTGACATCAGAGTTACTAATAAGACATTATGCACCTCATAGTGAGAGCTTTAGAGAATTAATGGTAGTATTTATCTAATAATTCACTAATTAATCCTTTTTACTGATGACCAAATTAATTCTTTATTTTTAGGAAGAGTTTATATTCATTTGTAGGGCTATTTTAAATAATTAAGTTTTGATTTATGATGTATGTGTTTTATCCACTCAGGTTCATGCATTGTAAGTTAAGTCTTTTGTGAAAGGAGGTGTAAGTGAAATGACTGAACTTTGCTGAAGGAGGTATTATGATGGTGACATTTTTGGGACCTGCAGGCATCATTGTAATGAATAGTTAAATTTTGCTACATTCTTACCACAGTGTAGATGCAAGTTGGTTGGTATATAAGGTGTACATTGGAATTAGTTTGGTTGTTACTGACCCGAATTAATTTTACTTTCAGGAAGATGAAATACTTCATATACATTTGTTGTTGTGGTCTTCAGTCCCGAGACTGGTTTGATGCAGCTCTCCATGCTACTTTATCCTGTGCAAGCTTCTTCATCTCCCAGTACTTACTGCAACCTACATCCTTCTGAATCTGCTTAGTGTATTCATCTCTTGGTCTCCCTCTACGATTTTTACCCTCCACGCTGCCCTCCAATGCTAAATTTGTGATCCCCTGATGCCTCAGAACATGTCCTACCAACCTGTCCCTTCTTCTTGTCAAGTTGTGCCTCAAACTCCTCTTCTCCCCAATTCTATTCAATACCTCCTCATTAGTTATGTAACTACCAATCTAATCTTCAGCATTCATCTGTAACACCACATTTCAAAAGCTTCTATTCTCTTCTTGTCCAAACTATTTATCGTCCATGTTTCACTTCCATACATGGCTACACTCCATACAAATACTTTCAGAAATTGCCAGTCTACATTTGATATCCTCTCTACTTCGACCACCATCAGTTATTTTGCTCCCCAAATAGCAAAACTCCTTTACTACTTTAAGTGTCTCATTTCCTAATCTAATTCCCTCAGCATCACCAGACTTAATTCGACTACATTCCATTATCCTCGTTTTGCTTTTGTTGATGTTCATCTTATATCCTCCTTCCAAGACACTGTCCATTCCGTTCAACTGCTCTTCCCAAGTCCTTTGCTGTCTCTGACAGAATTACGATGTCATCGGTGAACCTCAAAGTTTTTATTTCTTCTCCATGAATTTTAATACCTAGTCTGAATTTTTCTTTTGTTTCCTTTACTGCTTGCTCAATATACTGATTGAATAACATCGGGGAGAGGCGACAACCCTGTCTCACTCCCTTACCAACCACTGCTTCCCTTTCATTCCCCTCGACTCTTATAACTGCGATCTGGTTTCTGTACAAATTGTAAATAGCATTTCGCTCCCTGTATTTTACCATTGCCACCTTTAGAATTTGGAAGAGAGTATTCCAGTCAACACTGTCAAAAGCTTTCTCTAAGTCTACAAATGCTAAAAAAGTAGGTTTGCTTTTTCTTAATCTTTCTTCTAAGAAAAGTCATAAGGTCAGTATTGCCTCACGTGTTCCAAAATTTCTATGAAATCGAAGCTGATCTTCCCCGAGGCCGGCTTCCACCAGTTTTTCCATTCGTCTGTAAAGTATTTTGCAGCTGTGACTTATTAAACTGATAGTTCGGTAATTTTCGCATCTGTCAACATCTGCTTTCTTTGGGATTGGAATTATTATATTCTTCTTGAAGTCTGAGGGTATTTCGCCTGTCTCATACATCTTGCTCACGAGATGGTAGAGTTTTGTCAGGACTGGCTCTCCCAAGGCCGTCAGTAGTTCTAATGGAATGTTGTCTGCCGCTGGGCACGCACTGCGTGCTGCTAAGAAGGTGATTGTTTTTGCTGATGTGACTTGCAATAACGGCTGCGCGGAACGCCGCTATCTCGTTCGGGATGCTACGGCAGACACCCTCTCGAGCAGCCCGAAGACTTCTTGAGCTCTCGGCTGTGATGGGTTTCAGGCTGTCAAAAGAACTATGGTGCGTGCATGTGCGGACGAGAGACAGGCTGAGGCGTCTTCGAGTGTACAAGGATGGACTCATCATGTCCGTTGTTTCTGTAGTGTAGCGGTTATCACGTCTGCCTAACACGCAGAGGGTCCCTGGTTCAACTCAGGTCTTTCAGTGCTCTGTCAAACTCTTCACGCAGTATTGTATCTCCCATTTCATCTTCATCTACATCCTCTTCCATTTCCTTGTATAGACCCTCTATATACTCCTTCCACCTTTCTCCTTTCCCTTCTTTGCTTAGAACTGGGTTTCCATATGAGCTCTTGATGTTCATACAAGTGGCTCTCTTTTTCTCCAAACGTATCTTTAATTTTCCTGTAGGCAGTATCTATCTTGCCCCTAGTGAGATAAGCCTCTACATCCTTACATTTGTCCTCTAGCCATCCCTGCTTAGCCATTTTGCACTTCCTGTCAATCTCATTTTTGAGATCGTTTCTATTCCTTTTTGCTTGCTTCATTTACGGCATTTTTATATTTTCTCATTTAATCAATTAAATTCAGTACCTCTTGTGTTACCCAAGGATTTCTACTAGCCCTCGTCTTTTCACCTACTTGGTCCTCTGCTGCCTTCACTACTTCATCCCTCAGAGCTACCCATCCTTCTTCTACTGTATTTCTTTCCCCCATTCCTGCCAATTGTTCCCTTATGCTCTCCCTAAAACTCTGTACAACCTCTGGTTTAGTCAGTTTATCCAGATCCCATCTCCTTAAATTCCCACCTTTTTGCAGTTTCTTCAGTTTTAATCTACAGTTCATAACCAATAGATTGTGGTCAGAGTCCACATCTGCCCCTGGAAATGTCTTACAATTTAAAACCTGGTTCCTAAATCTTTGTCTTAACATTATATAATCTATCTGATACCTTCTAGTATCTCCAGGATTCTTCCATGTATACAACCTTCTTTCATGATTCTTGAACCAAGTGTTTTAAAAGTTTAGGCAACTCAAGCCCTTGCTGACACTATCTGCTTCTGGTTTCCAGGCAGTTTCTTACACCTGACTTTGTGAATACTGGTCTGGTAAAGATGTTCTGCCTCAGTTACAAGAATCACAAATATTTAAATAAGGAAAAAAAGTTCTCACAGGAACACGCTGTTAACACTAGAAGCAAACAGATGGGGTACACTATTTCCATCTCAGAGGTGGGGACGTTCAGTGGTGACAGAAAGGGACATCCAGCCACACTAAACCACTAACATTGCCAAATCCAGATTAACATAACTACCCTGTGAAGATACAGGATAAAAGCCAGGGAAAATAAGAGAAGATTAGCATAGGCCATTAACTTATAATTATCCTCTCCAACTTTATTCTTCAGGGGCTCCCATACCTTACTGCAGCACACATTGTCATACACTATCTCAAGATACAGGAAAATCAACAGATCTTGTCCACTCTCATATTTCCCATGTAACTGCCTTACTGCAAATATGACATCACTGACCTGCCAAGGCTGAAGCCCATGCTGCTATTCCTTCAGTTTTCCTTAACTTTGCCCCTTATTCTCTTCCCTAGAATGTTTCAAATATTTCTGCACAGTTGCACCCCTCCATAGTTCTTAATCTCATTCTCAATCCCTTTCTTTAAGACTGGGACAATTACTCCTTTCTTCGAGTCTTCTGGAGCTGTCTTCTCCCTCCTAACTACCCTCAGCACATTGTATTGTCATTACTGCCTTGTTGCTCCAGCTGCTCTTACCATTTCAGCTGACACCACCTACCCTCCTCCTCTTACTGTCCATGGCTGATACGACATTCGTACATCTAATACCTCTTTTTCTCAGATGTTATCCATCTCGTTACTGACCTCCCTTCTTGGCTATCCATACTGGATTTAAAAGAGCTTCAAAGAGTTCTTTCCGCATTGCTTTCAGTTTTTTCTTACTCCTTCCTTATTTTCCATTTACATTTGGTGCAGTTAAGTTTCCAGTAACACATTTCCTCTTTGTCTTCCTTATCCCAAATAGCAATTACCTGTTGCTTTTTCTGCCTTCCTTCATCACTTCTGTCTATCAATTTCCTTTCTCCTCTGCTACTATCTTTTTGGCTTGCTTCTTCTTGCTATTGTATTCATGCCTTACATCTTGTTTCTTTTGCTGAAACCATGCCCTAACTGCTGCTGTCCACCCCCCCTTTTTATCCTGTACTGCTGCTTTCACTGTCTCATTCCACCTAAATTTTTGCTTCAATCTTTTAATGTTGCCATCCACAGGTATCTTGAAGGCTGATGTTTAAAGAGTTACACATTCTTTGAGAGAGTGCTGAAAAGTAATGCCTCGAAATTTCTTGTGTGAAAACTCTTACTAAAGCTTTTTAAATAAAATGAACATTACAAACATTCTACATCTTTCTTCATGTCTACACATTTGCAGCCCTCTGCCGCTAGAGGGCTCCGAATTGTAGCCTATAACGTGGTGGTGTGTAACGTACCTATGTCTGTGCGTGACAAACGGCGTGCTGTATTAGAGTTCTGAATTCGAAAAGTTCACCTACATATGGACCACCCTCTCCTTCAGCATGTCAATTCCAGAGACCACAGGAGTGCTGTGACATCTGTAACACTCTGATGCCTTGGGTTCACTGTCATCGATCATTCTACATACAGTCCTGACTTTGCCCTATCCGATTTTCATCCATTTCCAAAATTTAAAGGACCCCTTCGAAGCCTTCATTGCTATAGCAATGAATTGATGCATGCAGAAGTGGGGTTGTGGCTCCATCAACAAAGTCAAACAGTCTACAGTGACAGTTCTCAACAAACTGCTCTCTCATGGAACAAATGTGTTTGTTGCAAGAGTGACTATGTTGAGGAATAACCATGTAGAATAAAGACGTAGAATGTTAATAACATTCATTCTATTTATAAAGCTTTAAGGGTTTTCACATAAAAAACTCAGAGGCATCACTTATCAGCACACCCTCATAACTGAACCATCACAATACATACATTCACAAATGAAATTTGTTATAAATAATCCATCAAAATTTGAGAGGCGTTACAACATATGAAGAAAATATGACCTTCACCCCCGTCAGCCTTGTTTGGTTCAGATTCTGAACAAAAATATTTCAGGTGAGATCTAGGAGCAAGTTTACAGCATCTAATTCGGAATGTGTTGTTACTGACAGTAAATTAATGAATTCTGCTCTGCAGTTTCATAGTTTATGTGTATTACATAGCACTTTGTTTGAAATACTGAAATAAGGTGATGTTCAGAAACAGCAGAAAGTATTTTCCTACATCCAAAGCTAATCAGATCAGATTACTTTACAAAAGCTAATTTTAACTGCCTTACCTGCTCTGGGCTCATATATGTCTCTGTTCCAACTTGTGCAGTGTGCTTCTCATGCCTTCTTTCATACGATTGTTGAACGGTGTCATGGAACGTTTTTTTCTCCGTAACATTCTCTACCATTGCAGTAACAAGACCAAAGTCTCCAACCTTAATTTGGCCGTTCAATGAAAAGAATATGTTTGAAGGCTAAAAACATAATAAGGTCCCAAATTACTAAATCAGATATATTTTCTCACACATACTAGAAATATAACACATAAAATAAACTAAAATACGAAGTATGTTGAAAAATTCACATTGTTCATTAACAGATAGTTCTGGTAAAATGGTGCAGAAATTCTGAAACTACAGAAAATTTAAATACATGTGAAAGTTATCATGCTAGAGTTTCTGTTCCCTTGATGTTAGGTGTGAATAAGTCAGCGTATCGAGTTACAGCATTGGTCTTCTAGTGATTAATGTTAGGCAAGACATTGTTTTGTAAACCCTTGTTTTTTGTGAGTATTGAATATGACATTTGTCTAGGCTTGGTTTTGTGTGCCTTCAGTTTGAGGTAATCATTGGGGTATGGTATGGGCAGCCGAAGTTATGATATCAGAGCAAGGGCAGAGAGACCTCATCGCCAACTGCAGCTCCAAGGAGTACTTCAAACTAAAGATTCTGTGAACCCAAAATGAACAATGCTGAAGAAGACAATATCAAGCTTGGATGCATTTTTTAGGCAGTCTCTTCTCTGAAGTCTCCGGATAGACCTCTTATCATAGCATCTAAAGAGACACTGCACATTGTGTAATTGACTCTGAGAATAAAGTAATCTGTCCGCAAGAACAACAGTCTACTAAATTAAGTTGACTGGATAAACAGCTGTTTTATATGGTGTGCTACGATTCAGGAATTTTACAGGAGTACTGCACAATTCACATGGTCACAGTACGATGCAGTAGCACTAAAACAAAATCATGTGGCACCATGCACTGGTTAGTAGCAACTTCAGCAAACAATATTATATGCCATGCTACTCATTTGTTTTCGGCATCAGAGGCGCAAGAGCCTAACGAAGTACTGAACAAAAAATTATCAAAATGCAATGGGTAAATAGTTTAGTGGTTTCCAAATACAACAGAACATAAGGCTGAGGGAAACTCCAGATCTGGACACTATTCCTCACAGTGATACCAATGATATAAACAGACACTACTTTACATGGAAGTTCTATTTTATTGTCTAAACCATAAAATAAACTTAACCTGTGAGACAACAAGAATTTAATGATACATTTTAGAAAAAAAATTATAGCTTGAGAGAAAGTGATCAAATCCCGTATCTAGCAACTCTAAGCCATGATTTGCTGGTTTCCTTAAATCCCTATGCCCTCAGTAAGCCCACAGCTTGAGTCCTTCACACATACTTTTCAACTGGGCTAGTGCTCTATCTATCTCTATTTACATAACTGAAAACCACCTTTCCTTCTCAGTAGGAACTTACATCATACAAAAAACTGTACCTGATCTACTAATAATTTTAACTATGTAATTTTGGACTATATTAGTTTCAAAACAAGAATAACAATTTACAAAAAATACGGTACAAAACGAGCAAACCACACTATAAATCAAAAAGTTACAAAAATAAAATTGTGACTTTTCAGTCTTTGCCAATGGGTCTGTTGCAAATACACTTGTCGGGTTTGCCACCGGACTGTATTTTGTAAATCACACAATATTTCATCACTGCAACTGATTGACGTCTTCAGGTGCTGATAGTTGTTGCTCACCTGAAGATGTCGAATAGTTGCATCGATGAAATATTGTACAATTTACACGATACGATACAGCGGCAAACCAGAGAAGTGTATTTGCAAGAATTAAATTCATGTTATGGTGTAATGCCATAGAAGAGAATGACTTTGAACAGAACAAACATGTAACACCCTTTAACAGAATAACAATTTTCTGAGAACCCATGCACAAACTTTATGCCATCCAACTGATGCCATTTGCCTTGCAGGATAAAGAATCTTACCATTTTCTCTCTTAAGTATGTCGACACTCAGCTCAGTTGCAGTGCAAAAACACATAATTTAACAGAAACTATTTAAATTTAAATTACTTAATATTTTAACAGTAATTCTTTATTAAACAAAACTGTGTGTTGCAAGCTGTGTGTTATGTGAATTATCTAGTCTCAGCAAAATCCCATGTTCTATAAATTGTCAGAAATCCTTCACGAACTGGTCTAATGGTTAACAACTGCAACAGTATGAAAGAATCTAATTAATAGAGCTATCTGAAACCATTCTCTAACTCGCACCACAAATTACATTTTGTCTGTTTACGCTTTTGTACTGTCAGGTTGCAGTACTGGAACAATGTAAACTTCTCCTCTCTCTTTCTTTCTTTCTTTCTCTCGGTGTGTGTGTGTGTGTGTGTGTGTGTGTGTGTGTTTCTGTTAGTTAGCTTTAAGGAAGGACATTATTGAAAAGATTAGCAATGATTTCAATCTTGTTTGTTTGTTTGTCTCTTCATTTGCTTGATGCCTCGTCATTGCCTTTACTCCTCCTATTATTAACAAAGGCAGATTATGCAGTTATTGAGTAAATGTAGTATTTATGGAGCTCAGATTTTCCTGCATAACATTTACAGAGCTTTGAAAATGAAATCATTTGATCAGCAATAGAACCAAGATGAAGAAACTGGTGTTTAAACTTACACAAGCTATTAAGTACACCAAAATTGCTCCTCAAAATCAAATAGAACTTCAAAATCAGACAGAGCTGTGAAAACATGCCTCAAAAATCATTTCACGACTCACTGATGGTCTTAGCTCAACTATGGGCTTTCTGTCTCCTCAAAAGTGAGTGTTCAAGAAATGCAGCCACATGTATGTCACTCAAGAGACAGGAAAAATTTGCAAAAACGTTTAAGTAAAAAATGGGAAAAAAAATAGCGAGTTTTAGCAAAATAACACAAAATCAGTGACTTTTACAAGACATCATAAAATCTGTAATTTTGTCATACAAAAATGTTATAAATCAGTGGATGGCAGTTTATCCAATATTCATAACTGATAGTTATTGAATGTTAGAACTGAGTTCTGATTTCTAATCCACTCAACACTGAGATTTGTATACAATTTTGAGATGTAACAATATTAAGAAAAGGATAGATGCTACTCACCATATAGCGGAGATGCTGAGTCACAGATACACACAACAAAAAGACTGTCACAAAATAAGCTTTTGGCCAGCAAGGCCATTGTCAAAGTGATGTCACACACACACACACACACACACACACACACACACACACACACACACACACAAAACTCTCACACAAAGTGACAACAGATTCTGGCAGCTGAAGCGACACTACGACCAGCAGCAGCAGTGCATGATGGGAGACAACTGAGGATAAGGAGGGGGCTGGGTTGGGAGGGGGAGGGATAGCAGGGTAGGCATGGGGGACAGTGAAGTGCTTGTGCAGGGACAAGGTGGAGAGAGGGTAGAGCAGCTGGTGCAGTCTGGAGCTTAGACGGAGGGTGGGAGAGAGGTGGGGGGAAGGAGTAGGGCAGCGGAAAAGAAGAGAAGTAAAAACACTGGGTTCATTGGTGGAACAGAGGTTGTTCAGTGATGGAATTGGAACAGGGAAGAGACTAGATGGGTGAGGACAATGATTAATGAATGTTGAGGCTAGGAGGGTTATAGGAATGTAGGATATATTGCAGAGAGTGTTTCCACCTGCGCAATTTGGAAAAGCTGGTGTTGGTGAACCCTACCCTCTCCACCTTTTCCCTGCATGTTCCCCAGCAGCACTTCACTGTCTCCTAGCACTCCCCTGCTATCCCTCCCCATCCCAGCCCCAGCTTCCTCCTTACCTCCATCCAGTTGCCTCTCCCATTATGCACTGCTGCTGCTGCTCGTAGTGTGGCTTCAGCTGCCAGAGGTGTGTGTGTGTGTGTGTGTGTGTGTGTGTGTGTGTGTGTGACAAAGGCCTTGTTGGCTGAAAGCTTATTTTGTGACAGTATTTTTCTTATGTCTATCTACAACTCAGCATCTCCTTTATATGGTGAGCAGCAACCATCCTTTTCATAATATTGTTAATTCCATCCTGGATTTTCCATTGATTGACTTTGGAATATAAGTTCATTTTCAGTATAGCGAACTTTGATGTGATGATGAAAATAGGACTGAAAATTGTAAAAAAGTCACTGAATTTCACAAAAAATAATATAAAATTTGGCAAAAAAACAACACTAAATTTGGTAAAAAACATAAAATTTGACAGTAACAGCAAATGTGGCACAGAAATGACATTGAACTTGGCAAAAGATGACACAAATAACGCACAAAAAAGTAGCACGGAATTTAGCAAAAAAAAGTGACTGGGATTTTGGAGGGGGGGGGGGCAACCTCAGAATTTAGCAAAAAAAAGACTCAGAATTTAGCAAAAAAAAAAAAAAAAAAAAAAAAAAAAAAAAAGTGACTCAGAATTAAGCAAAAAAAGTGACTCAGAATTAAGCAAAAAAAGTGACTCAGAATTAAGCAAAAAAAGTGACTCAGAATTAAGCAAAAAAAGTGACTCAGAATTAAGCAAAAAAAGTGACTCAGAATTAAGTAAAAAAAGTGACTCAGAATTAAGTAAAAAAAGTGACTCAGAATTAAGCAAAAAAAGTGACTCAGAATTAAGCAAAAAAAGTGACTCAGAATTAAGCAAAAAAAGTGACTCAGAATTAAGCAAAAAAAGTGACTCAGAATTAAGCAAAAAAAAGTGACTCAGAATTAAGCAAAAAAAGTGACTCAGAATTAAGCAAAAAAAGTGACTCAGAATTAAGCAAAAAAAGTGACTCAGAATTAAGCAAAAAGTAGCAAAAAATTTAGCAAAAACGTGGCATGGAATTTAGAAAAAAGTAGCACGGAATTTAGCAAAAAAGTAGCACAGTTTTTGGCTAAAAAAGTAACACTGAATTTGACCAAAAGTAACACCAAAAATGGCCATAGAATAAAACGAACTCTTCCTCTCCCTAATGGTGCTGCAATGAGGCACTGACCCTCAAAGATGTATCTGCCTCTTATGGCCTAGCAAATCTTCCAATTAAATACTGTTTCTCTATACGCTTGATTAGTGTAAATAACATCCTTCCTGAAGTGCATGGTAAAGGAATATGGGAATGTACAGCTCAAAGAGGATTCAGTCAACTTGAACGATATTTGTGCGGATAAATCTTGCCATATACTCTCAAAAGAGATGCTTCCTAGCTTTGTAAGAGAGCAATAGGATGCCTAGTATCATCTTAAATGGCGGTACTGCAGTGCTCCAGAATTCATGCTGAACACACCAGTTTAATTGTGGTATAATATCTGTAAGTGATTCATAATTGATTTATACTTTGATCAAAAAGGTGACAAAATTTTTTGAAACTTTGTTCATGGAAATAAAAGAGCACTATTAAAAATTTGTAACTAAAAAATAGTTTTGACCATTAAAACCATTTATTTTTATCTTAAAAGATGACCAGTTTTGATGTGTGTGAGATCATCTTCAGACCAGTTAATCTTCACGCCTTCCTAGAGCAGTGCCACCATTTCCAAACAGTAATCATGGAGTCACTGATCTAAAGATGATCACACACAGATCAAAACCAGTCACCTTTTAAGATAAAAATAAACTACTTTAGTGGTCCAGACTGTTCTTTAATTAAAAATTTTAAAAAAGCTGACATGTCACCAAAATGCCTGGAAAATGGCTGTTTTGAGAATACAGTGAATCTGAAATCTTGCATCATAACTCTTGCACTGATTTTCATGATGAAGTTGGTGTATTTTATCTGCTGCTGGATAAAGGTGTCTTCTAGACATTTCCATTCACATCAGTCCTCAAAGATAAATCATCCATGTCTCACTACCATAAATCAAAACTGGCAATACACTCTGATTGTAGCTTTTCTTTTCAGTCACACCCATAATCTAGTTTAGAAATCACTATTAGTTTCCCAAAAGCACTTCAGACCATTTCTAAACTTCTGGTTTTTTTCTTTTCCTGTTCACCAAGTCATCTTTAAATGTCCTAAATACAAAATGTCAGTGGGATTCATTGTTGAGTAATCCACACTGTCTTCTTTTCAATCTGTTGGATGTAAATAATTTCAGTCTTTTTGTTATTGATTTTCAGTCTTACTATCAAAGTTGATCAATTAAGTTCTTCCATTAGTTGCTCAAGTTTATTTGCATCAGCAGCAAACAGTATAATGTGTCAACAAGTCAAAAGTGGCTCAGATAAGTTCCATTAACAATATGCCTTCTTCATTTTCCCAGTTTAAGGACCGGAAAGTTCCTTTAAGACTGCCGAGACTAGTTTAGGAGATATGGACTCACCCTGCCCACCTTTTTTCAATCCTCAATGTATCACTTTCTTGGTGAAATCTGATAGTAAATTCAGTGTTAACGTATTAGTATACTGACATATGTCGAATCAATTTCTCGTTGAAATGAGGCTGAAAGCATTCTCAAAATCTATGAGCCGTTGGTAAAGGGCTCCATGAGTCACAAACGGGACATTGTGCTACACCCATGTCTAAAACATGCTTTGCTTAGTAGTAGTTCAATGTTTATTCTATTGTTGGTGATAATTTTGTCAGACACCTTTTAAGTTACAGAGGGGCTTTTTCTGTCTTGTCTGTCAACTATCTTATTAAGTAGAACAACTATATTATTATGTAAACTGAAGGTGGACAGGGGGAGGGGGGGGGGGGGAGAAAGGGAAGGGAAGGAACTACTGACATCAGCTGCATCAGGACTTTGTGTGGAATCAGCAGTGACAAGTGAAAATGTGTGCTAGAGCAGGACTCAACCTGGGATCTCTTGCTTACTAGGCAGTTTCATTAACCTCTGTGCCAGCCGAATACACTGATTTATTGCAAATGCATGGAGTATTTAGCATGTTCCTCAAATGACCCACACTCCCACCTAGCACCACCTATCTGCAAGTCTCCATCCATGTCCTCCATGCTCATTAATTTTAGATTCCCACTGGAGATCAAACATTAACATGCTTCCACACTGAAGGTTGTGGATTCATTGCCCATCGAGTCAAATCAATTATATGAATGTGTGGTGTCAGTTCTTTCAAACAAAAACAGATACCACATATTCATATAACTATATTATTGTCCAGTTTTTGGCAACTGTCTACAACCTTAGGCATTCTGTAAATAATTATCCAAGTTCCTTTTGTAATATTTTACACTCAGCTTTAATACACCACCATTCCCAGATAAGTTTCTTTTTTTCATGCCTTGAACGATTTTATACAACTTTTCCTGAACTACTTCAGAGTGCCATTAATTTCCTTATTAATTACATGTGTTTCAATTTATTCTTGAAGAATTCAGTTTGTCTCAATTGTTTGTTATTTTGTCATTTGTGCATACCTTGGAATCTAAGGAGATCCAAGCAGTCAGTCCAGCAAGAGATCATTGATGATGAAAATCAAACACATGACCACCACACAATTAAGATAACAATTGTACTGCCATCATTGCATAAACATTTGCAAAAGCACTGGCTGCTGTGATTAAGAAAAAAATCTGCTTTTTTTGTAATGTGATAAGTGGAATATGTTACTTTGTATAAGGTAATGCCTGTTGTTTCTTTTGTCCTTCACAACAAAATAATGTATACATATCTCATTCATTATTTTATGAATGAGTTTTACTCTAGACTAAGATGTTCTTTGCTAATCCCCAAACACAGCACTTGATTTTATTGGATGCTAAGAAAGGTACAGCAGTATCAATTTCTGAACTCCACTAGAATATGAATTTAGAGGATTTTCATCTCTCAAAGCAAATACCACATCAACATTATTCAATGAAAAATATCACAAGTTATTCTAAGTGTATATATTAACCGGATCTACTTTAATCTTACCTTTAGATCCCTGTGTATAAGGCCTTGGAGGTGAACATATTCCACTGCCTGCACAATCTGTTCAAACATTACAAGAACTTTGTGCTGATCTCTAGAGGACACATTATCACATAACCATTCCCTTAGGCTTTCACGGTGGCATAGCTGCATTTGGATGTACAGGAACACAGATGTTGATGGACTGGCCATGATACTACCATCTCCACGTATGTTTAGTGATGCTGGTCTTCTTGAGGTCACATCACAGCTCGTCTGACTACTATCATAGTCTGAGCCTACAGAGATAATGCTGTCACCTTGTCCCTGTTCACTAATTTCATCGTCAAATGAAGTTAAAAACTCATCTGCATTCTGTTTTTCCTTCGAATCCTCAAATACAATGAATGAATCATCTTCGTCACTTGCTGATCTGCAAATATTGACACCTGAGATGGTATTCTCAGATGCCGTACAACGGCTATCTTGAGCACCTGTCTTCATTGTCTTTGTAGGTAGCCCATACAGTCGTGCATACTCTGAGGTAGAGTGTAAATCTTTGCTCAGTTGAGAAAGGTCAATAGATGTAGCATCTTGTAAAAGACTGGAAGGAAGAACAGAGTGAATGATATTAGCACAATCAAGGAATAAAATTAAGTATTTCACTTACAATTCTATATGCTTAGAATACATAATTCAAAATAACTGCAACAAAATTGTTTTACAAAATTATAACAACAATGCATGTTTCTTGGAAGGCAGTCAATTTACATTAAAGAAAACAATGACTGTTGCACTGTTACTAGCACAGTGCAAATTTAGCACATTACACCACACATACTTGCCTTTCTTGAGCAACTTACAGGAACACTGAGAATTCCAAACTATTTGTAAAACTGAAGATAATGGCAATTACACATTCGCTAATTCAGCATGAGGTACAGAGTGCTGGTGAACAATGAATAACAAACCACTGACCCATCACTACAGTCCAATATTTCCTATCATCTGTCCCAGGAATTTAACTAACAATACATGTTTCTAAATTTAGTAATATTTCAAATAATCCCTAATGTCAAAATTACTGACAGACTAAGACACTGGGTTATAAACAACCAACACAGAGTGTCCTTCCAGTTGAACTATCTAAATTTGTCTCATGAGGCGATGCAAAAATTCAGCTCTCATTACACACTGTCCCCTTTTTCAGTCACCACAGAGCTGTAAATCCGATCATAAAGGTGAGCCTTCAGGGCTGTTGTCGAATAAGTCAAGTTACTGCTGACTACTAATAACAAATTATGGTTCGCGCTAGTCAAATCACACTGATAGTTACAGAAATTATTTTAAACAGTGTGTCCCAGGAGGGATGGCTAATATTCAGAAACAATCATTCACAGAAATAAGTCCAGTAAACATGGGCTCTAAAATGCATATCCTAAGAGCTATGAGCACTCGCTTATCTTTGTTACTGTGGAACACAGCTTATCTACTGAACAAGTGCTCATAGCTCTTAGGATATGCATTTTAGAGCCCATGTTTACAAGTTTTTCTTGTTTTGATCCATACTACCTCCCAACAAAATATTGATGGCAAGGAGCCTGCAGTAAGAGAGATTTGTTTCAGAGTATCAAAGATGAAGAAATGCCCCCATTTACTGGACATTTTTGCTTCAAATGATAGTTCCTATCATATCCCTGAATATTGGCCTTTCTTCCTCAGACACACTGTACGTGTATATTTGCAGAAAACAGCTCATTTGGATATGGAAAAAAAAATGCTGTTTCTTTTACACAACACAGCTGTTGTTTTTATCTATTTTTTTAAAACAAATCACTCTTGTAACTTTACACAAACAACTATCCATATATTGGAAAAGACAAGATCTATTTAATATAAATATTAGTACTACACAGATTGTAAATCACTTATGATAAATATATTGTAAGTTGCAGGAGTAGTGGCTAATGAGTTACTCTTTTACTTCTTTTTTAAATTTGTGAATTTACATTTTCCCACTTGATGTCTACCAGCAATATGTTGTAGGTCTTTGCACAAGAACACAAAATTCCATTCCGAACCCTAGCAGAGGCTGCAGAGTATACATGAAAATTATTTCTACTTCTAGTGGTGTGATCATGAATTACGCCGTTTATTCTAAATTTGCTCTAGTTATTAAGCACAACTACTATTAAGGACTATATACAGGATGTCCCATTATCTTGACCACCCTAAATAACTGTTTGTCCAGATGCAAATTACAAAATGTTTCAACAAATGTTCTTTAGCCGTCAGTGGGACATCAATCAGCATGACTGCATTGGTTGTAGCTTTGTTTTTTTTACAAAGATATGAACAGCGGTATGACTTCTCTAAATGGCAGGTAATTCATTTCCTCTCCTAAAGACCTATTCAAAAATGTATCACAGTGTACCATGCACTGAAAGACAACATTATTAATTACATAACACAACACTGACATTGAGACCAGGATCATAAACTTGTCCACTTGCTGGAGTTGTCAGAAAACAAATGAAAACCAAGTAAAAACATAACACAAAATTGACTCTCCTGTACCATTACCCAGGAGTGGAACATTCAAAGGTGCTCAAAGTGGTGACCCTGGACACTGATACACTCATTGAATGAAAGAATTATTTACTGCTTCCAGTGTTGCCTGCTGAAGAGAATTACAAACAAGCACGATATGTTCCTGCATGTCCTCTGGAGTTGTTGGAATATCATCGTGATAGACAACATCTTTAAAGCATCCCAAAAGGAAAAAGTCCAGAGGATTTAAATCAGGAGACCAGCAGGCCAAGTAACTGTTACTCCTTGACCAATTCATCTGGCCGGATACCTTCGGTTCAGAACATGAAGTGCACGCAAGACATTATGCGCTGGACACCCATTGTATTGATACCACATAAGCATTCTCGTTTTTAGCAGCGCTTCATCCAGAAGAGGAGGAAGAATTCGTCTGAGGAAGTTGGCATACGCTGTGCCATTTAGACTACCACTGATGAAATAAGGGCTAATAATTGTAGTACCAAGCATCCCACACCAGACGTTAACTCTCCACTGACGCTTATGTTCCACCTGTCTAAGCCATCATGGGTTGTCGCTGGACCAATAATGCATGTTTCTTGTATTTACCTGTCCTTTGTTTGAGAAGGAACATTCCATCAGTAAATAGAACATTGGAGTAGAAGTTCAGGTTGGCAAAAATTTGCTGCCGTGGCCACTGACAGAACTGTATACAATTCTGGAAATCGTTCTCATGAAATTCTTGATGTAGGTATACATGGTAAGAATGGAACTGATGACGTGTAATAATACGATGTACACTGGTATTAGAAATGCCAATCTCATGTTGAAGCTATTGTGTGCTCACATGTGGATTCACAGCAACGGAAGCGAGAACAGTAACTTTGGCAGCTTCGTCTGTGCGACTGCTACGACGATTGCATTGTCATGGGTTGAAACTTCCCATTTCCTGAAGCGTCACAACAAGATGAGAAAACATCTGTCGGCGAGGTGGGTTCTTGTCAGGATATCACTCTTTGTACAGTTCCACTGCCTGCGTAGTATTTCGCCTACCTTCAGCAACAACAATAAAAGAAACATTATGTCAATGCAGTTTATAGGAAGGACAGCCTTTACTGTATGCCTACTCTACACAATAGCATTTAAAAGGACTTAACTATGTACCAAATGTATCCGTACGTAAGAAGTATTGCAATTACTGTTCTGTTAACTTACATTCTCCATAAATGAGTAGCATTTCTACCTTCTCTTCGTTGGTGTATATTCTACTCAAACAACTCATCAACTGACGAGGGTTGATGGAACGACGGATGTGCATTCTACTTATGTTTACATTTGTCCTCTGTCAATGTCAGCACGTGGATGTGTTCCATTACCCCATGTACCTACATTAAGCACTGGGAGCGTCAACATCAGTGTTGTGTTACCTAACTAATAATGTTGTGTTTCAGTGAATGGTACACTGTGATACATTTTTGTATCGATCTTTAGGAGAGGAAATGAATTACCGAATAAAAAATGCAGGGTGCCATTTAAAAAAGACATACCGCTGTTCATATCTTTGTAAAAAACAAAGCTACAATGAAGGTACTCATGCTGATTGATGTCCCCCTGATGGCTAAAGAACATTTGCTTGAAACATTTTGTAATTTGTATATGGGTTATTTTGGGTGGTCAAGATAAGTGGGACACTCTGTATATTGGCACATATGTTTAAGAATCCCTAGGCCACTGAAAAGACTTCTGCAAGAGTTCAGTTATCAACTTTATGAAACAGTCTTATTACCCAATTCTGCAGAATAAATATTTTTTTCATGTTAGCTCCATTGCCCCAAGAGCTTATGGCCTAAAGTATTTTCTGTAGGTAGGTGCTGCACAGCCTGAACGTATTTCAAGAATGGCGCCATGGAACCACGAAGAGCAGTTTTAACAACAATGGAAACCCTAGATGGAATAATATGTGAAACAAGTTTCATCGCAGCTGCGGATGTGTGTGTGTGTGTGTGTGTGTGTGTGTGTGTCCTTTTGCTGGAGAAAGAACAAGAACTCAAAAGATGGTGTTTACAGCTGTATGTTTCTATGGGTCACACATCAGTCAGCTATAGGTGAGTGGTTGTCTTTTCTTTGTTTTATGTAAAAGCTGTTTTATTTAATATTTATTCAGAGACAACTAATTTTAGTTGAGCGGGCATCTTAAAGTCACCTACACATGCATGAACCTATACAGTAAGGTGACAAAAGTCGTGGGATACCTTCTTGTATCGTGTCAGTCCTCCTTTTGCCCTGCGTAGTGCAGTAACATGACATGGCTTGGAGTCAAAAGTCTTTGGCAGTCTCCTGCATAAATACTGCGCCATGCTGCTTCTACATCTGTCCACAACTGCAGAAGTGTTGCCAGTCCAGGATATTATGCACGAACTGGCCTCTTGATTATGTCCTATAAATGTTTGATGGGATTAATATTGGACAATCTGGATGGCCAAATTATTCACTCAAATTGTCCAGAATGTTCTTCAAACCAATCGTGAACAGTTGTTGCCCAGTGACCTGGTGCAGTGTCGCACACAACAAGACATGTGCACTGGCTTTGCGGCCAGAGTGGTACCTCTCTGTTTATCAATGATTGTCCATGGTTTCGTCTTATGACCAGAGACACTGGTCTGATGGTCTCTGATTGGCAGGTTGTATACGCGACAAGGGGAAAAAATTCCCGGATTTCCCAGTTAAAAATACACTTCTCCCGTGTGAAAACACAATTTTTCCGTGTTAAGTGACAGTATATTTTCCCTTGGAACTGCAAAACTTATCAATCCTTTGAATGGTTATGGTTTTATACATGGATGTAGAATTGCCCAGCACTTTAGAAAACAAAACTAAGGTAAAAGACACGTTTTGGAAATATCTTTGATGTGCAACAACATGTATACTGCGTACTTTCGTACTACGAAAATATACATTCAAATACCACCAAACACCCCATGTTACTTTCCAACTCATTGGAATCGAGATTTTGATGCGCTTTTGTAAGCCAGTCATAGCTCATGTCACGTGGTCTCACCAACTGATGACAGAGGATATTCAGAGCATAGGACATGTGATGTAGTCAGCCAACAGCAACATCAAGTAGCACGAACATATAAACAGGGAATGTTAAAGGTTTAAATTAATATACATAGTGTTGCTACAAGAAAAGAAAAGCTTTCACATATAATATTGGTCTCTAAGGTTAATAAGCTGCAAGAGGAGCTATGCTTCCACATATAATGTTGATCTTTTTTGCATGTGTTACACTTTAAGATATATCACACAAATGTGCCAGTAAAATTTTTAATAATGACATAAATGTCTGACCTTCAGGGTTGGAAATTCTTCTAAATGGCTCGCCATCAAAGTGTTAATTTTTAAGTGAGAGTCAAACGTTCTTTGATTTAAGAAATTCCTGTTACATTCTCGCACATAGTTCAACTTACGTAAAAGGATATTTACTTTGAAAGTAACACTTTTCAAAGCACCATTTGCTATATTTTCCCGCGACCTGTTAGAAATAGGTTCGTTTCAGCAGCTGCCAGAGAGCACAGATAATAGGCGACATCGCGCTTACGCAGCTACAATGACGTAGGAAGCCCATATGTACGTACATGTAAAACATTAAAAGATCATACATTATGTCATAAACGAAACAAGATATAAGAGGCTACTCCAGGAGCATCGGAGTTTCGTGAAGTGTACTAAAATGTGCACATTTAAAGTGCACATTCATACGTCCAGATTCCCAATGAAGTAGACCTCGACCTGATATTAAGCTTTTCATTGTGGTTTTCAGGATGTAAATTTTCTTGGAGCACCAGTACTGTATTATCTCACGTTTAGTTCTTTATTATGGCATAATGCCATACGTGCTAGAAGATGAAAACATGCACTTGAAATGCAGTGAACAGTTGAAACTAGCCAGTACTGTTGAATTAAACACTTGTTTCAAATACATTGACTGCCTCTGTGGAAAAGGTTAATAAAAGTCAAATCTCTTTAGCAAACAGACAAAAATAACTTCATTGTTTTGCAAGGAGATTAATGCTTGACTGTCAGAAAGGTGGAAATAAAATAAAATCTGAAACTAATAACATATTTTAGCCTTCCGTAATTAAGTTAATGTATTTTAATTCAATTGATAGCTCCCGGCCACAGATATCTGTTTTGTTTTCGTTTGACATGAGAGTAAACAAAGGGGAAACAGCAAAATCACTAAACACAGGTCTCATGGAGACTACCCACTACAACTCAGACTGCTCTGCACATCAGCCCCGGATCTACAATATTTGCGAACCGCGTCAATACTTAAAAAAACTTTCTGAAAAGTCTGAAACATAAAACACATGTGTTTGAAGAAATGCAGGACATGTTATTTGGTCTTAACTGTGCCAAAGTGCAGTGCCACGACTCTTCATAAAGCATTCTTCTAACGCACGTCACTATATTTCGCTCTGTGGAACTGAAACATGTATATTTTGTGATGGATGCCATCAAACAATATTCAGGACAGTGGAAATGGAAATGTCCTGTGGTGCCTGTCCCGCTCCCAGTCGGCCGGTTTGACAGCCTACCCTCTTGCAATTAGTAGTGGGTGGGATTATTTGTAATCAAGAGAACAGGAACTCTTCAGAAAATTTTCACTCTTTACAACCTATTAGTTAAAACTTCCTGTTTTGTGTGACACAAAATTAAATGTAGGATAAATAGAACCAATAAAGACAAGAGACAAGCAAGAAAGTACACATTTCTTCAATCCTTACCTCCTAGCATTTTTTTCTCTCTACTCTTGCTACAGCTTTAGATGGCGTGCTTTCCTTTCTGCAAAAGAATCTATTACCTCATCAAAGTTTCCTCAAATGTTTTGCTACATGAAAAATCCAAGTCTCGTTATCTAATACTGAAAAAGCTGTTAATACAAATAATACCCAAAACTGGTGTGGTTTCTCGATCTAAGTCTATTTTGTCACTATCTGCTAGATAAAACAAAATAGGCCTTTCTAATATTGCAGCAATTTTGTAACAGGCACCAAATAAACGAGACTGTTTTGGCACAAATGGTCATTTTTCTAACACGACAGAATATAATTAACGAAGTACCAATATCAAATGCCTATTAGGCCTACTACAATCAAAAAGCTTTGTCAGGAAATAGTTTAACATTTCATTCATACGCACCAGTTTCTCAAGCATGAGATCGAAAAGTAGTATTATGAAATTTTTATATAAATTTGCAATCCTCTTAGTCTTCCATAATTTGTGTGATGTCCCCGTTTCTTCTCCTTCCTCGTACTAACCAAGAATCTTGTCATCACCAATTCTGTAGCTATTCCTGCCATTACCACAATCTGTTTGCCGATTAACTTCACTAACCCTTCCAGAATCACCAATTTAGTTATCCCGCGATTATTCTCCAGTTAGGCATTGTTACATGTTCATAAAAAAAGTTTTCCGCATTACTTACAGAATAGAACTTAAGCGGCTGTTAGCTGGGGTCGTACAACTGGTCCTTACTAGTGTAGCAATCTGGCCAAAAATTTTCTGTCAAAATTTCATTTTCTTGGATACACCAAGAAGATAATTTCGCTTGTAATTATAACAACGCTGCTTATTTGCAAACCCAATCAACCACATAATCAGACAGCAATTGGCATTCATCTGTTCGGCTTTACTCCACTCAGCTCGTATAGCCCCATCCTCTTTTGTCTGCAGAAAGTTTATTTCTAGTTGCGACGAGGATTCTCCTGACAGAGACATCATGTAAACTATGCACTCATTCAAAAATCAACTTATCATTCATTCAGAAATAAACTTAAAATGTGTTCAAAAATGTTCAAAAACCAACAAGGATGCATTTCAAAATCATATGAATAATTAATAGACCAATGTGCACTGGATGCTAGGCGCTTTGTGAAACAAGTTTCTTTTTCCTCAAGAATATGACTTTGGCACCTCTTTTCACAGTAGCATCTAGCTGCTTGCTGTGATTGCTTGCACAGCCAACAGCCACACTCCTGTAGCCAGAAGTGGGAGAATCGACTACTCAAATGTGACTCAACTGCGTATGCGTATGAGCCCGCTCGTAACTGCTAAAATGAATCTAATGTAAACAGTTGTGACTACATGCTCATCGGAGGCAATTTGTTATTGTTATGAAGCATTGCATAGTCTTCCTAAAGCCTTTGACATATTTTGCTGTTGGCAGACTCTTGTATGAGCACTGTGTGTCTTCGTATATGGCACATTTCCTTTGCAATTTAAGTTATTTTCGTTTTTTTCTCTTGTTTACGTTTTATTGTTGAAGTATTATTCTGCAGTAGTGGGGATAGAGTAATATCCTTTGTTAGAGTATCGATTCTTACCAGTCAAAATTACAAAAATTTAACTGAAAACTAAAACAATAAAAAATTCCCAGAATTCTAAAAAAAACCCTGGGTTTTTCCCAGTTTTCTCCCGGATGAAAAAATTCCCGGGTTTTTCCCAGATCTCCTGGGTTGTATAAGTGCACGCAGTCTGTCAGTTGCTCTCGAGTCCTTCAAGTTTGGTTCCACGGTGGTGTGAGGATACTCCACAAGGTGGTGGGTCATGTGGCTGCTGCCAGAGTGAGAGAGCAAGCAAGCGGCGTAATGTGCAGCATGTTATCTGTTCTGATTATGCGGAGCCAGCTTTGTCGCTGAGTACAAGTCCAACGAGAGTATTGTGCCCGAGTCGGACTGGTCAATTTGCACTGGTGTTCACAAGGCCAATTTGCAGTAGTGTTCACAAACAGCAGTGACTGTTCGTTAGTGTGGTGGCTAAAAGGCTGTTTAAAGCATTAGTGTGTCCCACAGCTTGGTTTAAGTACAAGCACAGTTACACTATTATATATCATTCTGTGACTGGACTGCACTACTGAGCATATATGTTATGAAACAGCTGGTTGGTCTAAGTGATCTAATATTTGTAATTTTCCCATGTTTTACCATTCAAGTTTCTTTCACCCATTAAGAAATAAGTTAATACAGTTGGCTGTAATTTACTATGGTGTTCATATTTCAGTTACTATAACGTGGTACTGCTGTTGTTTTACCACACTTTAGGCACTTTGTGCTCGAAAGGGGGCTCCTTTTACTCAACCATTATGTAAAGATTAGCCGGGTGGATGATCACTGAACTGTTTATAATTCTAGTTTGGTTAAGTGGGCTGAGCCTCTTGCTTCTCGTAAACCGAGATGTTTGTGAACTAGCTGTTGACTTACGAAGTGTGTGTGGAATACAAGTAAGTGGCTTAAACTGTCTGCACTGCTCTTGTTCTGGAATTGTTTCACAAAATCAAGTGCTCTTGCTTGCATTGGTCATATAATTACTTCTTACTTGTGGCAGGAAGTCACTCAAGTTGTTCTTTTAATGCCAAGGGATAATTTTAATACTTGTAATAAATTCTCTCTGTGTGTGTGTGTGTGTGTGTGTGTGTGTGTGTGTGTGTGTGTGTGCACGCGCGCGCGCGCGCGCGCGGGGAGGGTAGATGGGTTACATATGTTTGTTGCCACTATTAAACATCTCTCAATTAAGTGCTGCGACTTCTTGTCTATGCCTGGTGCTAATAGATTTATGTTGCAGGTATCATAAGTTATTCTAAGCACGAGTGCCAAGAGGTGGACTATTGTAAAGAGAAAGGCCAGGAAGTGCACTGAAGGACCTATCATTTGTAAAACTAATATCAATATTGTGGCACATACTACCCCCCCCCCCCCCCCCCCGAGTAAGCATTGTTGTGTACCCCTTGGTTGTCAATGGATTCAGAAGGATTGTATATGTCATTTAACTGATTGTTGTGCGTGATTTCTCAAGCCAGCCATTTCTTAAATTGTGAGTTGCAATTAATTTGTTTTAATGAGAAAGACTCATACTTGAAGATTCTTGGAATTCTTTGTACATATTGTTTATTGTCAGTATTATTTTACTGTCAGCAATCGGATTGTACAGTTAATAATGTTCTTTAATGCTGGTTATCAGTGTTTGTTTAAAGTTTTCTGAATTGACCATCTGTGTTCAAGGGCTTAAAAGTTTTGAACAGATTAACAATAAATCTGTTTTTAAGATATGTTTATAACGTGCTTGGCTCCATACCACTTCCCTCCCACTCCTACCGCTTCACATAAAAATGCCACAGTTGCTTGGGGACATGGAGTCAATGGCTGCAAATGATCTCCAAGTAGCTGAACATAACCATCCCCAGTCAATGAATGGTTCATTCCACGTAATCACAGCCCACACCATCATGCCACCACCATCAAATTGCACAATGCCTTGTTGACAAATGTTCAAATATGTGTGAATTCCTAAGGGACTAAACTGCTTAGGTCATCGGTCCCTAGACTTACACACTACTTCACCTAACTTAAACTAACCTATACTAAGGACAACACACACACCCATGCCTGAGGGAGGACTCGAACCTCCAGCAGGAGGGGCCGCGCAATCCGCAACATGACGCCTCAAACCGCGCGGCCCTTGTTGACAACTTGGGTCCATGGCTTCAAGGTATCTGTGCCACAGCTTTTACAAACTGAAATCAGAATTCATATGACCAGGCTATGGTTTTTTCAGTCATCTAGGGTGCAACCATTATAATCATGAGCTCAGGAGAGGTGTTATTAACTAAGGCACTCACGTCAGTCGTCTGGAGCCATAGCCTGTTACCTCCAAATTTCACCACCCTGTCCTAATGGATACATTTGTCATATGTCCCACATTGACTTCTATGGTTATTTCATACAGAGTTACTTCTCTGTTAGCACTGACAATTCTACATAAAAGCAGCTGCCCTCTGTCATTAAATAAAGGCCACCTACCACTGTTTGCCCATGTCGAGAAGTGTCGGAAATCTGGTATTGTTGGCACACTGTTGATACTGTGGGTCTCATAATATTGAATTCCCCAACAATTTCTGAAATGAAATATCCCATGTGTCTAGCTCTAAATACCATTTTGCATTCAAAGTTTGTTATTGCCCGTAATGCAGCCATAGTAAAGTCAGAAACCTTTTCACATGAATCATCTGAGCACAAATGACAGCTCCATCAATGCACTGTCCTTTTACACCTTGCATACACAGTACAACCATCTGTACATGTGCATACTGCTTTCCTATGACTTTCGTTACTTCAGTGTATAACAAGCATGACATGACACAAATAGTTATTGTGAAGCATTTTATATAAAATATACTCACATATCAGATTAACAATGTGGGAAAAGACAGATTGCTACTTAATGTAACAAAGACACTAAATTGCAGACAGGCACAATTAAAAGACACTCTCACAAAGCTTTCAGCCAAGACTTCACCACCAAAAGAGAAACACACACACACACACACACACACACACACACACACACACACACACCATTCATACACACAATCATGCACACATAGACGCCAACTCCAGCAGCTTGAGCCAGAAACTGTCACATGGGATGCAAGTAGCAATCTGGAGGGGGCAGCGAAGGGGAAGGGATAGTAGTGTACGGGTGGGGGAGAGACAAACGCTGTCTGGTAGAGTGTGCAGGGACTAGAATGCCAACAGGAAGTTCTGGGGCAGGGAGGTGAGGAATAAAAGGAGCAGATACAGATGGGTGGATACGTTGACAAAGGGTGGCAAGCAGAGAGGGTGGGAAATAAGAATCAAGTGGTGGGGGTGGGGGAGATGGTAGGACAGACGGGATTGAAACTGTTGGGAGGAGGGTGTGGAGACAGTGTGTTACGGTAAGTTGAGGAGGAGATAATTACAGGGGCAGAGAATGTGTTGTGAGGATAATTCCCATCTGTGCAGTTCAGAAAAGCTGATAGTGGAGGGGAGGATCCAGTGGGCCCGGGTAGCGGAGCAGCCATTGAAATCAAAGATGTTATGTTCAGCCACATGTTGTGTCACAGGATTGTCTACTTTGATCTTGGCCACAGTTTGTCTGTGGGCGTTCATCCTGGTGAACAGCTAGTTGGTTTCCACACCAATATAAAACCTGTGCAATGATTGCAGCAGAATTGATAAATGATATATGACATGGCTGATTTCACAGGTGAACTAGGCCCTTATGGGGTAGGGTAAACCTTGGACAGACCTTGTCCACAAACAGATCTCCTGTGCCATTTCCTCCCACACCTCCAATCCTACCACCACCCCCTAGAACTGGTCACAAAGGAGTGCCACCTTCATCAATGGAACAACTGAACCATATACTTCAGCAGGACTTTGATTATCTATCATAATGCCCCGAAATGAGGGACATCCTACCCAAGATCCTTCCTACGCCTCCTAAAATGCTGATCTGTCGCCCACCCAACCTCCACAACATCCTAGTTCATCACTATGCCACTCCCAATCCCAACCCCTTGCCACAAGGAAGACCCAGGTGCAAGATCTGCCCAATCTACCCCACCCAGTACCAACTATTCCAGTCCTCCCATGGGTTTATCCTACCTGATCAGGGGCCTGGCCACCAATGAAAGCAGCCGTGTCATTTACGTGCTCTGCTACAATTACTGCAAAGCTTCTTATATTAGCATGACTACCAACCAATTGTCCACCAGGATGAGGGGCACAATATTCAACTGAATGTAACATTCTCGATTTCAATGGCTGCTTCACTAGCCGAGCCTTCTGGGTCCTCCCCTCCACCATGAGCTTTTCTGAACTGCGCACATGGGAGTTATCCTCACGACACACTCTGCTCTCATAATTAGCCCAGTCTCAACATATGGTAACATACTGTCCCCACACCCTCCACCCAACAGTTTCCACAGCTCTTTCCTATCATCTCCTCCTCAACCTTCTTTGTTTGCTGCCCTCTACCAACAACATACTTGCCCATCTTTTCCCACTCCTCTCCTGTTTCACTCCTTTTTCCCCCCCACCTCCTTGCTCCACAACTACTGACACTGCACATATTGGCATTCTAGTCCCTGCACACTCCTCCAGACAGCATACGTCTCTCCCTCCGCCCATACACTACTATCCCTTTCCCTTTCTCACCCCCCTGCAAATTACTGTTTGTAACCCACATGATAACTGCATTCCGGCCCAAGCTGCCAGAGTTGGCGGTCGTGTGCATGAGGTGAGCTTGCCTGTGTGTATGAGTGGTGTGCGTTTCTCTTTTGCCCGGTGAAGACTGTAGCTGAAAGCTTTATATAAATGCCTTTAATTGTGCCTGTCTGAAAATGTTTCTTCTTTACAGTAAGTAGGTATCTATCTTTATGTACATTGTTGACATTCCCACCATTGTTTGATTTAACTTGAAAGATGATCGCTTGACCCAAACTAGTTATTTCTGAATATCCATTGAAACAGCTTTTGGTGGGTCTATCACACTGTTGTTTAAATTCCATACCACAATATTGAGTGAAAAAACACAAAGTATGCTAGCAATACTGTCTGCAGGTCCACACAATGAGATAGATTACTATGTGCAAAGTACACAGAACTGAGATTTTTGGCTAACTTTCCACTTGCTGGTCCCACCTTAGTTTAATATCAATTTGGATATACAAGAACTTTAGCCATTGAACCTCATCTAGTATATACCCACTGATATTTCCTTCTGGTACCTGTAAGAAATTTGGTTCGTTCCAAACTGCATAAGATGAGTTTTTGTAAACAAAAGGTCAAAATACAGGCTGAGCCAATTGTAAGCCTATTCTGTTATTCTCCTTGTTGTGTTTCGTATGGATGTGTTTGGGCCCATCATCAAAATAAACATCACAGTCACTGAAGAATTCTCCAATGTCCCAGGTAAAACTTTATGTAGACCAAGAATAGGAACGAGCCAAGCACTGAAACTTACAACACACTATATGTAATGTGTTTCCACTCTGAATTTTACCTTATCCCTACCATGTTATTCATTAAACTGACCTTTCTTTTGAATTTTACCTTATGCCTACCATGTTATTCATTAAAGTGACCTTTCTTTCTGTTGTTAAGAAATGACTCCTTCCACACAAGGAGAAAACCCTTTAACACTATACCATTTGTAAAAAAATGTTGAGTTATACATTTTTGCCGCACAGAGAACAGCTTATAGCAGTGGTTTGTACAGCCCTGCCCATCTAGCATGCGACTCGGTGAATCACTCACACAGCGCCTCATAGTGGAATTATCCGGAGTTCACAGATGCCAATTTTCAGCACCTAAAACCTGCTTTACAATGGAGTGAATGGAAGCGAACAAGTGTGAATGAGCATATGCAGAAAACTCACCACCATTTGTTTGTACATGGGTAGAATCATTTATACTGAAGGGAATGGAAGAGAACATGTGGTAACCAACATTGCCTATGAACGTTGGGTTATTAGTTTTTAGTTTTTGGAGATAATATTCAGGATACAGGAGACAATTCTATCTTGTTAGAGCCAAAATGTGAAACTTTGCTATTCAGTGAGGATTATTTTGCATGGCAACCACACTGTTCTTGAAGGAATATGCAAAATGGTGCGGGGAAGGAGGAATTTAAGTATCTCACTTTGTATGGAAGTGTGGCATGCATGAAGATCGTACACACTTTACACGGAATTGTATCTCCATCTCTCCTTAACACTGGTCCAAACTTTTCCTTGTAGGTCGGCTGCCATTTTTCCCTGGCTTCTCATTACCACTGAGGGGAAATTTATAAACAGAACACTAATTACCGATGCCAAGTATCATCTCAAGAGGTGACATAGCTAGCATTTCCACTACACTTGTAAGGTATAATGGTCATTTTTTCCCCTCATAAAACAAAAATGGTCTAGTGACAAAGTGCACACTTTGTGATCCAGAGAGCACAGGATCAAATCCTGTACAGACAGCTTTTTCACTATGATTTTTAACCAAGCATTCACTTCACACAGATGTTGGAGTGTCCATGAAAGACATGTGGTTCGGATTCCAAGTTAAACTGCAGGTCTCCATTTTCTGATTAGGTAACTGGGGAAGGCTACGGACATGTAAATAGTTGCAGTGGTCATCAGTTGAAAGACCTGCAAGAGGCCTACCGGGTACACCAGACACAATTCTCGTTTGCTTGTGCGTGTTAGCTTGTTTGCTCCAGTGAAAGCCTGGCTTATACAATACAAACATTTTTTGAATAACTTCAAATCTTGCACATGTAATTCTGATAGAAATGGCCAGCAGAGAAAATAAAACCATGGCAGTGCCTGATGTCGGAGATGAGTTCCATCAATGAGGACTTGTAATTTGTTGAAATGAAACGTATACTCCAGTACTACTTTTTATAACAACTCCTGTAGGCCATTCATTATAATAATGTTTCAATGTTGTACATTTGACTATCAGTGAAACAGTTGTTTGTTTATTCCCTGTAGCCATCACAAAAATGCATTGTCTACTGAATGATAAAAACAAACATTTTTCTTGCACCAGGCACAACGGACAAAGGAAAAATTGATTCAGTCAGTCACTTCGCAGTAACCACTAGTTTTATTTAGACAGAACTGTGATGGAGTCAGATATGGTCCCGGCCACTGTTCTGCATACTGCACTGCAGACCAGGCATACTTGATCAAATTCTTAAAGCATGGCGAAGAAAACTAGTAATGTACAAATGATTGTAGCTTAAGAATACTGTTCCGGTGATAAACCTGAAATGAGAGAGAGGCATTGGAAATTATGCTGTCTGATAATTTCCTGACAAATGCTTTCCACTGTTGAAAAAATTCTTTATCGAGAGGTTGAATCGCACTAATAGTTCCACATGACATCTACAGATTTTTCGCCATCCTCCACAAAAACATAGGCCTCGTTACGTCCAGACAATGAATCCAACAAAAGCAATGAATTGGTTTCTGCAGCTGGTAGGAATACGTTTTGAACAAAATGTCGAAAATTATTCTTTCTCATTTTTTCAGATTTTGATACATCAATTACAAGATTTTTGCAACTAAACAGTCCATTTTTCTATTTTTGGTCCAAATTTGCCTTGTGGTTCTTGAAGACAGATGTTCAGCTGCGGAAACAGTAAAACACTCATACTTTTCAATGGCATTATTGTATATGAATGTGTCATTGCATCCATTGATTGGGCAACCGACTGTCTTCTTTTCACCTCGAAATAATAAAGTGCAGTGTGCATGCAGTTCTTTCATGAAACCTGACTGATCAGCATTATAAGTAGCAGTTGCAGGGATAACAGCAAGTTTCGTCTTTAAGTCAGCTAGGAATTTCTCTATAGCATTGTCTGTCACTGGCAGCTGCTCTACACGTTTATGTGATGTAAGCTTGTTTATTTTGCGACTTTCTATTCTGTGCGATTTTTTGAACCTGCATAGCCAGGTCAACAAAGCCTGTAAATTAGCAATATTCATGACAAATACAATTCAGAGGGCCCAGTATCTTAGATCCTCATCAGTAATGGTGCACAGCCTCTAGCGAGCAGTTCTAATTCTTTTGAACAGTTTTTCATTCACGTAGTTTCAGGTTTCTATTTGGCACATATTTCTTACTTAATGTAATTCATTCTTCCATTTGTACAGTTCACTCCCCGATTTTACGAAATGAAAACACCTTGGCACACTGCTTTCAAGCGTTTTTTCCCTCCTTCGTTTAACCAATATTTCACTGTCTTTTTTTCTTAAAGCTTAGAAGGTATTCTTCTTTAGAACTCTTACTGGCACAACTGACGTGGTCCAAACCACAATTCATGGAATCGTCACAGTCATTTCCTATTTCTTTTAATGTATCCATAATTTCAAACAAAATGTCAATATCATTCGAATGAATGTCAAGGAAATCAACTAAGAAACAGCACATATGTATGTCCTCAAGAGAAGTACTTGATTTTGGCTGGAAACCATGGTCTTCATATTCCATCATTGCTAAATTAAGAACGATAATTGGATTCCACATTACTGTGAAACTGGAAGAAAAAAAAAGGTAATATTAGCAGGCATGCCTTACGAAAGAACAATAAATATTAATTCAGCTTTATCTGTATTGTCAATACCTACCAATAGTGCAAAAAGCAACTGATAATTTGTAATATATGTTACTTGAGTGGCTAATTCGAGAGAATAGTAACTGCATACTGTCGTTGTCTTCTTCCTGTGTGAAAAATTTTAGGGGGGGTTTCAACATGTCTTATTGGACCAATCCCTTGTGAGTCAACACTTACTATTCTGTGAAATTTTACTTTTCCCTTCTATGCTGAACCTGGCTGATGGAGATACTTCAGTCCTTTCATTTGACAATCATGTTTCGATAAACCATTAACTATGACGTCAAATCTATTTCATTTAAGATAGGTGGATTTATAACCAAATTATCAATAACTGTTGCACATGTCCTCCCAGTCTTGTTGGGAATGTTACTTTTTGGGACGAATGCAAAAATGGACAACAGCAACTTTAGTTGGTCCTGATAAAAACTATTCAAGATGAAATGAAGCAGTCAAAAAGGAATACAAACGTCTCAAAAATGAGATCGAAAGGAAGTGCAAAATGGCTAAGCAGGGATGGATAGAGGACAAATGTAAGGATGTAGAGGCTTATCTCATGAGGGGTAATATAGATACTGCCTACAGGAAAATTAAAGAGACCTTTGGAGAAAAGAGAACCACTTGTATGAATATCAAGAGCTCAGATGGAAACCCAGTTCTAAGCAAAGAAGGGAAAGGAGAAAGGTGGAAGGAGTATATAGAGAGTCTATACATGGGCGATGTACTTGAGGACAATATTATGGAAATGGAAGAGGATGTGGATGAAGATGAAATGGGAGATATGATACTGCGTGAAGAGTTTGACTGAAAGGCCTGAGTCGAAACAAGGTCCCGGGAGTAGACAACATTCCATTAGAACTACTGACAGCCTTGGGAGAGCCATCGGGTCAGCAAAATGTATGAGACAGATTAAATACCCTCACACTTCAAGAAGGATATAATAATTCCAATCCCAAAGAAAGCAGGTGTTGACAGATGCGAAAATTACCGAACTATCAGTTTAATAAGTCATGGCTGCAAAATACTAACACGAATTCTTTCCAGATGAATGGAAAACCTGGTAGAAGCCAACCTCGGGGAAGATCAGTTTGGATTCCGTAGAAATGTTGGAATGCATGAAGCAATACTGACCTTATGACTTATCTTAGAAGCTAGATTAAGAAAAGGCAAACCTAGGTTTCTAGCATTTGTAGACTTAGAGAAAGCTTTTGCAATGTTGACTGGAATACTCTCTTTCAAATTCTGAAGGTGGCAGGGGTAAAACACAGGGAGCGAAAGGCTTGTTACAATTTGTACAGAAACCAGATCGCAGTTATAAGAGTCGAGGGGAATGAATGGGAAGCAGTGGTTGGTAAGGGAGTGAGACAGGGTTGTAGCCTCTCCCCGATGATATTCAATCTGTATATTGAGCAAGCAGTAAAGGAAACAAAAGAAAAATTTGGACTAGGTATTAAAATCCATGGAGAAGAAATAAAAACTTTAAGGTTCGCTGATGACATTGTAATTCTGTCAGAGACAGCAAAGGACTTAGAAGAGCAGTTGAATGGAATGAACAGTGTCTTGAAAGGAGGATATAAGATGAACATCAACAAAAGCAAAACGAGGATAATGAAATGTAGTCGAATAAAGTCGGGTGATGCTGAGGGAATTAGATTAGAAAATGAGACACTTAAAGTAGTAAAGGAGTTTTGCTATTTGGGGAGCAAAATAACTGATGATGGTCGAAGTAGAGAGGATATAAAATGTAGACTGGCAATGGCAAGGAAAGTGTTTCTGAAGAAGAGAAATTTGTTAACATCGAGTATAGATTTAAGTGTCAGGAAGTCATTTTTTGAAAGTATTTGTATGGAGTGTAGCCATGTATGGAAGTGAAACATGGACGATAAATAGTTTGGACAAGAAGAGAGTAGAAGCTTTTGAAATGTGGTGCTACAGAAGAATGCTGAAGATTAGATGGGTACATCACATAACTAATGAGGAAGTATTGAATAGGATTGGGGAGAAGAGAAGTTTGTGGCACAACTTGACTTGAAGAAGGGTTGGTAGGACATGTTCTGAGGCACCAGGGGATCACCAATTTAGTATTGGAGGGCAGCGTGGAGGGTAAAAATTGTAGAGGGAGACCAAGAGGTGAATACACCATGCAGATTCAGAAGGATGTAGGTTGCAGCAGGTACTGGGAAATGAAGAAGCTTGCACAGGATAGTGCAGCATGGAGAGCTGTATCAAACCCGTCTCAGGACTGAAGACCACAAACAACAACAACAACAACAACAACAGGATGAAACCAGTATTGGAATCTGCACATACAATCACTTCCTAGGTATTTACATAGAAGTCTCATTAGGAAGTCTTCTAATTGCTCGTTGATGTTTATAACATTTCCTGCTGTGGTTCTATGGACTGCCAGAAATACAATTTTTTGTTTCCAAGCCTATTACCAAAGTAAATCAATCAAAGAGCTGTTCAGTGCAGTACTCAGTGAGGTCAATGGCCACAGACCTTATGCCACTATGCTGTCTCTGAATAAATAGTTTCTGTTCTTCATAAGGCGTCTCATGACCAAATGCTTTGCGAGGCACAGCATACTGGACATGTGGTAATTGTATTTAGTTCTCCTTTTCACAACATTGTGTTTAAACTATTTTAATGCTTTTGTAATGAGTGTAAAAGACACACACTTGCTACCTGTTGCATTGATTTTTTCTGTAAGATGGAAAGTTTGGGGACAAACATTTTGTTTCCACATTAAAGCACCATTGTCTTTGAGCAAGAAAATGACCCCACATCACACAAAGCACATCAAAATTCAAACTTGAATAATTTAGGAGTTCAATTATTTAAAGACTTGATGGTTTACTGGTATTTATAATTAATCCTGAAATACCCTGTATACTGATGACAGAGGCATGGAGTCGTCAACAGGCAGATACACTATGTTGAAAACTTCACTAGCTTTCAGATGAATCCTTTTTTTGAGCCACAGAAAACACACACACACACACACACACACACACACACACACACACACACACACACCCACACGCAGATTCATAGAGGTAGGTGTGTGTGTGTGTGTGTGTGTGTGTGTGTGTGTGTGTGTGTGTGTGTGTGTTTTAATATATTTTTCCCATGTGGAATGTTTCTTTCTATTTTATTTATATCATTAATTTGAACCCAACAATTACGTTTGTTATTGTCACTGTTGCATTTCGAAATCTTTTCTGTCATCTTACTTGCTCTTTTTGTTTGTACAAGTAGTTTCACTTTGTATTCATCTTCCCTTTTTCCGTAGTCTACCATACATTTTATCCTGCCTAAATATACTCAATAATACGTAATTTACTTCCAAACCATAACCTAAAATTTTTTTAACGCTTTCAACATTACCGCTGCTATAAAATCCTCTGTTCCCAGTTTACAAACATTTCGTGTAAACTCGTGAACACTATTTCACTTCTTCAGTTCCTTTCACCCATTAAACAACCATTTCAGCTATTTCCAACAACTTTCGTTTTATTTCCATTCCCGTTTTTTTCCCACATAACCGATCACTTTTTAGCAACTTCCCACAGGTTTAAACATTATTATTTCTTCGTCACACAATTGTTAGCCTCATTTTCATAATCTGCCAGCACATAACCAGTCCTTTGAATACATTTACACACCTTTAACATGTTTTGAAGGCAACACAACTACCTAACCTTTGTACCCATCGTTGTTCACCAACCTACGTTCAGCACAGGATCAACATAGCTCAACTCAAACCAACACTTTTTCGACTTTTTTCACACCTTTATCTCTCCCCATATATTTTTATTTTTTTATTTTCACTTTAGCCTCATGTTAACCTTTCCACCTTCTAATACCATGTCAACCTCACACCATCCCTACAACGACCCCATTAAATTTTATTTACATTCCCTCCGCAAACATGCCTTCACCCTAGCCAGATTATCCTCCCATATTTTATTTACTCAGGCTTGTCTGACATTTGGCATTACCCCCAAAGGCCTCACACTTAAAGTTCCCATCTCTGGCTGTAATCCTTCTTTCCTTCAGTCCCTATACCAGTTCCAAACTGCACAATCCATAGCCCTCACCCGCCTAATCCTTCACCTATACATCGACTCAGCCAATGAACACACCCGTCAACTCCTATCCCTAATCAAAGTCCTCAGTCTTTCCTCTCCCACATCCACACCGGCTGTTCATAGCATCCTCCTACAGGCCAACCGCAAATTAGAACAGCATGCCACCCTCCACCTCAAAAAACTATCCTATCTCCTGGTTTCCCACCTCCGGAAAGGCAACTCACTCACCCTCCACAACCTTTCCAACAAACCTCAACCTCCTCTCATTGCACACAGACCCAGTCTCTGCCATCTACTCAATCTCCCACTTCCAGCTCCACTCCCCGAACACCTCAAAATTCTAGCCAACACAATCTGGAACCACAACACCCCAAATCAGTAGTTAACCTTTCCTCCAAAACTATCTCCCAATCCGAAACCTCTGTCCTATCCAAAGGCCTCACCTTCAGCCTCACTCCCAAATTCAACCAAACTGCCTTGTCAAAGATTTACTGTCCTACACTCATAGTCTTTGCTGGAAATATCACTTTTCCACGAAGAAAAATAATTCTGATCCCACTCCTAATGATCCAACTTCCCAAGACACTATCCAAATTGAACCCTGCCTGGAACACTTCCGTCCTCATCACAATGGGACCCACCTCCTCTTCCTCAAAATCACCCTCTCCAAACCTTCCAGGAATTTCTCATTTCCAGCCTTGCCTCTCAATCTTTCTTGAAAAACCATAATCCTACTCCCAACATCACCACAGCTGAAGCCCAGGCTATCCATGATCTGAAAGTTGACCGATCCATCATCATTCTTCCGGCTGACAAGGGTTCCACGACCGTGGTACTTGATTGTCGGGAGTATGTGGCTGAGGGACTGCGTCAGCTTTCAGACAACACCACATACAAAGTTTGCCAAGGTAATCCCATTCCTGATGTCCAGGCAGAGCTTCAAGGAATCCTCAGAACCTTAGGCCCCCTACAAAACCTTTCACCTGACTCCATCAACCTCCTGACCCCACCAACACCCCTACCTTCTTCCTAAAATTCACAAACCCAATCATCCCGGCCGTCCCATTGTAGCTGGTTACCAAGCCCCCACAGAACGCATCTCTGCCTACGTAGATCAACACCTTCAACCCGTTGCATGCAGTCTCCCATCCTTCATCAAAGACACCAACCACTTTCTCGAACGCCTGGAATCCTTACCCAGTCTGTTACCCCCGGAAACCATCCTTGTAACCATTGATGCCACTTCCCTATACAAAACTATCCCGCACGTCCAGGGCCTCACTGCAATGGAGCACTTCCTTTCATGCCGATCACCTGCCACCCTACCTAAAACCTCTTTCCTCATCACCTTAGCCAGCTTCATCCTGAATCACAACTTCTTCACTTTTGAAGGTCGGACATACCAACAATTAAAGGGAACAGCCATGGGTACCAGGATGGCCCCCTCGTATGCCAACCTATTTATGGGTCGCTTAGAGGAAGCCTTCTTGGTTACCCAAGCCTGCCAACCCAAAGTTTGGGTCAGATTTATTGATGACATCTTCCTGATCTGGACTCACAGTGAAGAAGAACTCCAGAATTTCCTCTCCAACCTCAACTCCTTTGGCTCCATCAGATTCACCTGGTCCTACTCTAAATCCCATGCCACTTTCCTTGACATTGACCTCCATCTGTCCAATGGCCAGCTTCACACATCCGTCCACATCAAACCCACCAACAAGCAACAGTACCTCCATTATGACAGCTGCCACCCATTCCATATCAAACGGTCCCTTCCCTACAGCCTAGGCCTTCGTGGCAAATGAATCTGCTCCAGTCCTGAATCCCTGAAGCATTACACCAACAACCTGACAACAGCTTTCGCATCCCGCAACTACCCTCCCAACCTGGTACAGAAGCAAATAACCAGAGCCACTTCCTCATCCCCTCAAACCCAGAACCTCTCACAGAAGAACCCCAAAAGTGCTTCCCAGGACTGGATCAGAATCTGAATGTGACTGTCCATCAGGGATACGACTTCCTCAAATCCTGCCCCGAAATGAGATCCATCCTTCATGAAATCCTCCCCACTCCACCAAGAGTGTCTTTCCGCCGTCCACCTAACCTTCGTAGCCTCTTAGTACATCCCTATGAAATCCCCAAACCACCTTCCCTACCCTCTGGCTCCTACCCTTGTAACCGCCCCCGGTGTAAAACCTGTCCCATGCACCCTCCCACCACCACCTACTCCAGTCCTGTAACCCGGAAGGTGTACACAATCAAAGGCAGAGCCACGTGTGAAAGCACCCACGTGATTTACCAACTGACCTGCCTACACTGTGACGCTTTCTATGTGGGAATGACCAGCAACAAACTGTCCATTCGCATGAATGGACACAGGCAGACAGTGTTTGTTGGTAATGAGGATCACCCTGTGGCTAAACATGCCTTGGTGCACGGCCAGCACATCTTGGAACAGTGTTACACCGTTCGGGTTATCTGGATACTTCCCACTAACACCAACCTATCCGAACTCCAGAGATGGGAACTTGCCCTTCAATATATCCTCTCTTCCCGTTATCCACCAGGCCTCAATCTCCGCTAATTTCAAGTTGCCGCCACTCATACCTCACCTGTCATTCAACATCTTTGCCTCTTCACTTCCGCCTCGACTGGCATCTCTGCCCAAACTCTTTGCCTTTAAATATGTCTGCTTGTGTCTGTATATGTGTGGATGGATGCGTGTGTGTGTGCGCGCGAGTGTATACCTGTCCTTTTCTCCCCCTAAGGTAAGTCTTTCCGCTCCCGGGATTGGAATGACTGCTTACCCTCTCCCTTAAAACCCACATCCTTCCATCTTTCCCTCTCCTTCCCTCTTTCCTGATGAAGCAACTGTGGGTTGTGAAAGCTCGAAATTTTGAGCGTGTGTTTGTGTTTTTTTTTATTGTGCCTATCTACCAGCGCTTTCCCGTTTGGTAAGTCATGGAATCTTTGTTATAGAGGGAAACATTCCATGTGAGAAAAATATATCTAAAAACAAAGATGATGAGACTTACCAAACAAAAGCGCTGGCAGGTCGATAGACACACAATCAAACACAAACATACACACAAAATTTAAGCTTTCGCAACAAATGGTTGCTTTGTCAGGAAAGAGAGAAGGAGAGGGGAAGACGAAAGGATGTGGGTTTTAAGGGAGAGGGTAAGGAGTCATTCCAATCCCGGGAGCTGAAAGACTTACCTTAGGGGGGAAAAAAGGACAGGTATACACTCGCACACACACACATATCCATCCGCACATACACAGACACAAGCAGACATTTGTAAAGGCAAAGAGTTTGGGCAGAGATATCAGTCGAGGCGGAAGTACAGAGGCAAAGATGTTGTTGAAAGACAGGTGAGGTATGAGCGGCGGCAAATTGAAATTAGCGGAGATTGAGGCCTGGTGGATAGCGAGAAGAGAGGATATGCTGAAGGGCAAGTTCCATCTCCGGAGTTCAGACAGGTTGGTGTTAGTGGGAAGTATCCAGATAACCCGGACGGTGTAACACTGTGCCAAGATGTGCTGGCCGTACACCAAGGCATGTTTAGCCACAGGGTGATCTTCATGGTAAGTCTTTCCGCTCCCGGGATTGGAATGACTCCTTACCCCTCTCCCTTAAAACCCACATCCTTTCATCTTCCCCTCTCCTTCCCTCTTTCCTGACGAAGCAACCGTTTGTTGCGAAAGCTTGAATTTTGTGTGTATGTTTGTCTGTCTATCGACCTGCCAGCGCTTTTGTTTGGTAAGTCTCATCATCTTTGTTTTTATATATAAGGAAGAGAAAGGGTCCAAGGATTGAGCCCAGTGTTACACCTTGTAATACAGGTTCACTGGTGGACTGGGAGTTCATGATTTTACTATCTAGTTTGTATGACAATTTAGTGCTTTGCTTACGATTCAACAGGTATGTGGTTAGAAGATTCATGGCTTGATCCCCAATACTATAAGATTTTAGCTTTTTAAGGAGTACCTTATGTGTTACCGTATCAAATGCTCTTGTCAGGTCCCAAAATATACCTGCAGTCTTCATCTTCTGGTCCAACAGACAGTAAACTGTGTAACTGCTGTGGTTGTACTTAGCTCTTTTGTGAAGCCATGCTGCAAATCTATAAGCAGTTTATGTTTTGTGAAAAAGGCACTTAGCTGAGGAAGGATAATGCTTTCAAATATCTTACTAAAAGTGGGAATTAATGATATTGGTCTATAGTTGGAGACTTACTTCTTACTTCCCTTTTTATACACTGGTTTCACTACACTCATTTTTAGAACCGTTGGATACATGTTTCCTCTAATGCTGCAATTAATCAGGTGAGTAAGAGATTTAGAGATTTCTTTTAAGTACTGGAAACGCCATCCCATCCAGATGAATTTTTTTTCTTTAGCATGTATATTGCCCCGCGAACCTCCTACTCATTCACTTCCACAAATTCAAATTCGGTACACTCTGAGATGGCATTAGATCTCTACGTGTGAATCTGTAATATGCGTTGATTATTCACCAGAAATGTAGTAGTTATTAAAAATATTACACATAATAGCTGGGTTTTTTATAATGTTACCATCATGTCTTATGCCGAGTGGTTCCATGTTCATCTTGTTGGGACCTTTTCGGTATTTGTCAATCAGCTTCCAAGATGCTTTGCTTATGTTGTCAGACTGTTCTATTGTTTTGCTGTTAATCTGCTTCCTTAGATTAACAATTTCAGTTTTAAAAGTTTGCTTGACCCTATTGTATTTTTCCTTGAAAACCTGCATAGTAGTAGCTTTATAAAGCTCATTTAGATCATGTACTTGTTGCTTGAGCCTAATCAGATTTGTTGGGAGTTTTAGTCTAGGATTACTTCCATTTTGACAGTGTTTAACTACCTTCTGGATTTCTCTGACTGGACAACTATATTCACAATGATGCAATAGGGTTGAGCGGAATTCATTCCATTTCTCATCCGACCCTTTTACCCGGTACGCAGAATCCCATATCTCATTCACTAGTTTGTCTTTAAGAGCATTAATATTTGAGGTATTCAGCATTCGTTTCTGTAGCACAATTTTTGTTATTTTAGGCACAACTGAATTTTTGTATTCTATCACCTGACAGAAGTGGTCAGAATAAAGAAAATCTAAGTTACTGTAATTTACCTTATCTATAACATCTTTGTTGATCATAGCATAATCTATTCTAGTGGAACATGTGTCTGTCACTCTGGTGTCAGAGTTCACTGTATTTACAAGATTGTATGAGGTCAATACATCACTGAGTTTCAAGTTTACTATACTATTTGAGTTTGCATCTGTATTAAAGTCACCTAATATAGTAAGGTCATTAGAACCAGCCTGACCAGCAACACTACTAAGTTTATCCATAAACAGCATTACATCAGCATTTGGTGGCCTACATACTCCAATCATTTTATGCTTTGGTAACTTAAGATCATTACTGTGGAGTACAATACCTGTCATTTCAATTGATCCTTCTTTGGTGTGGTGTTCAAGAACGGAAATTTTTTTTTAGCTTCTACATCCTTATTAACATAAATTGCCACACCACCACCTTTATGGTTTTGCCTACAATAACTATTTGCTAGTACGTAACCTTCTAATCCATAGTATATTATTTCATTGTATTTTAGCCCATGTTCCGTTATTACCAGTACATGTGGCAAGTGTTCCTCTATGAATATTTGTAGAATGTCTAGTTTGTTTATGAGATATTGCACATTTAAGTGCATTAACTTTAAGGGTATTATCCCTTCTTGTTTATTTACCATCTTGCACGAATCAAAATTGTTTGAATTACACTTTTTACGACATTTTGCATACTCTGGTTTTTTGGAACTGACCTGCAATGACTGAGCACTTACTTCACAGCCTGGCTTTTCTTTGCGCGCATGGGACTCAGTCATATCTGAAATACATCCCTGAAAACTATTATTATGGTCCTTTATTCCAAAAAAGTCTCCTCCTTGTAGCCCAAAGCAATTGGAGCTTTCTCCACACTGCCTTTCTCGCACAGTTTGCTTATGTGGGAAACTAGCTTGGCCTTCCCTTTCCTGTTTAAGTGGAATCAGTGTTTTGTATGCTCATCACGACTCATCTTACTTAAGTCTATCAAATGTACATGGCTAAATTTATCACACAGTTTCTTTAGCTCGGAATTGTAGTATCGAATCTCTTTGTTTATACACGACCAAAGTGGTAAATCATGTCACACTGGCACGTTTGTGATGACAATGTTCATTTGAAATAGTTTTGGTAATATGTTACGAAAGCCTCGCAGAGCTGTCTTGCTTTCATTTTTGTACACGTTGTTGCCACCGCCAGTAATCAGAACGTGAGCATCTTTGTCCAATTGACTTGTTTCTGTTGTAATATTCTCCACCACTGCATTTAACATTGCACCAGGCTTGATTTTCGCGAAAACTGAATGCTTTGAAGGCATACTTTCGCAAAAACGTTTGGATAGATCTTTTCCATGACTGTCGGCATACAGAAGGATGCCTTTGGTGCATCTTAAGATTGGCAAGTTCTTTTTTGGTTCTTTGGCTGGAGTTTTGTGATTACTTTCTGGTTTGTTTATATCTATTGTGTTACCACAATCCGCTACAAGTGCTGAGAATTTGTTTGATAATGGTATTACTGGGGTTGTACTTACATGTAGTTCTTGCTTGTTTGTTTTTTTCGGCATACGCCACATTTTCTGCGCGGAATGACTATTAACAGCGGCGTTGTCTTGAGTTAGGCGATAATTCCGATCCACTGCTTTATATTTAGTTTCCAGCTCTTGATATTTTCTCAGAAGTTCTTGATATTTTGTATTGATTGGTACTAAATCATCTGTTAACATGCTTATTATTTTTTCTTTTGTCTTTAGCGTGTTCATTATTTCGTTTTCCGCGGCACTTACGAAGCACTGTCGGCATGTCCAGTCATGTTTGTCTTTTATATATTTCAAATTTACTTTGAGACATTTATCGTGGTACCAGTACTTGCGGTCGGCACACAGGATTCCTCTTTTGACCTTCTTCACGGAAATTTTACAAATCTCACTATCACTTTTTAAAGAAACTAGGACATCACTACACGAAAAATGGTCACTCGGCACCATCTTTTTATCATCTCAATAACTGTAATGGCCAAAATACTGTTTTAAAATAATGCATTCTTTCTTAAACTGCTCTTTTACAGTCCTGGAAATATAATAAAATGCATACACATCACTGTCCTTCCCTGGAAATGTCAAATGGAAATAACATTACCACAGAGTACTGTCATTTCTGTCTAGTGAGCAAAAGTGGAAGATATTTCCTTTTTTCTTTAGTTTCATAATTAGATTACCCTTCCTATACTGTTCCCTATCATTTCAGTTAATTGCAGCTCTCTTGACAAATGCAGTTTTTTGCACTTATCTTAAAATTATGGGAGTGCCTCCTACTGTCACTTTTCTACTTGGCTTCTCCTTCGCCTCCTTCACTCCATGCATCCATGCAGTTGTGAACATGTATTTAAATAAATATGCTGGATTGCAGTATGTGCAGTTACCAGACTGTTAGATCTGGCATCGGCTGATCCTTTTATGAATATTATAAGCCATTTGTATGTTGAATTAAAACAAACATAGACAATGGCGCTAGAACAAGACTTCTGCTCAGCTCCGTATAGTTTCCAATAATGATGCTACAAATGCACATTTCACACTGTAAATAAAGTATCAAGTAACAAGGAAACAGTATCTAAATGTGCCATTCAAGATCAATGTTTATCCACTTGACTTGGGTGTCACAGCAATTCTACATAAATTACTATAGGAGAGAGGTAGACAAGGGCCCTAGCAACTCTTCTACATCACCTCATATACAGTGGATCAGAAAAGCACCTTCATTTTTTTCCTCCTCCTTTCCTTTCCTGTCAGTTATTACACAATTCATTTTGTGATAATCTTCATGTTTTGTAGTTTATCAGAAATTAATGCTCTGTCTTAAAGGTGGAGTGCTCTCTTACTTCCATCACTGTTTAACAGAATGAAACTTGGAGATACTAAATGCGATCAAGATAGCAACTTTTGCTTTGTGCGTTATGAAGCACTGGTGGTCCTAGCCAAAAGCCATAGCTCTATGGTGTAGACTTATTTCAGTATTTGCTAGTTTAAAGTATGTTGCTTCTAAAAACACTCACTCTATCTCTCTCTCTCTCTCTCTCTCTCTCTCACACACACACACACACACACACACACACACACACACACAGGCATTTTAGACACAGTATAATATAGCTTTAATAAGGAGCTCAATCACTCCCAGCGATCTGAGATCTCATTTTCAATTATGTTGGATTTGAAAAAAATATAAAAGATCTAACTCCATAAAAAAGAAGGTACATACGGTTTAACAAATACACTGTCATGTTGCTGCTGCCAGCCTGGTGGGGGACACTCAACCCAGGCATTAAAATATCGAACAATGTGGTGGTGGTCAAGTTTTGCAAGTGCCTTCACTTCGCGCATCACACGTTCCCGTGACTCGTGGCTGTAAAAGGATAACTACTTCAGTTTCTCTAGTCACATAATACATATCAGAACAGTAAAACAAATATAACTGGTTACACAAACTGAATTTTGTAGACTGTACAGTGCTGTTGGACTTTACGTGGTACAGCCTATTGGATCTGATATTTTAGTGATAGATAAACTGGTATAATTTCTCCAAATGTGAACAAAAATTCATTCGAGAAAAATTCAATACACATAAAAATCATAAAAAGTCTACATTAATTAAAACTGAAATTGAAAATTGTGATACATGTTAAAGGAAGATGGTGAAGGAAAAAACAACTTGCAACCAGAATCAATTTGATCCCTCAAGACCAAGGACTCAAACACAGTTATTCCTTCTGTGTGGAGTGAGAGAGAGGTTGGCAGTGTGACTGAGAATGAGGGGGCCAGCCTGGGTCTTCACTAGCCATATCAATGCTAAAACCTACTTCGTCTAACATAGAGCCTGTGTAAAATGGTAAACATGAAACATATTTCTTACAGTATTTCCCATGAAACTCAATGCTCTTTTACATCATTGGAAATCAGTTTCGAAAAAGTTTCTTGATTCTTCAAGTGCTTTGAGTTTACTTTGTTATATGCTAGTGAGCTGCTTTATATCTGGCAAATCTTCTTACAAATAGACATGTATATTTTTTATAGGGCCAAAAAAAATCCATGGGTCCAGCTCTGATTGTTAGCTATGATAAGTCTGTCAACTCAGAGAACTGAATGGTAAGGCTAGCTATGTGCATCAATGCAGCATCATGCTGCAGAATGATTCCCCCATAGCCTTTCCCATGTTTGTTGAGAAATTGTGGTAGATCTATTACTGTATAACACTGAACAGTAACATTTTTTCATTTTTCCTGAGATACACTTATGTTGTTCCACGCCAAGTGGTCTATATGTATCCATATAACCATCAAGGATTTTGATGGAAATTTGTATGAAGAACTGCACATGATCCCAATGAACATTTGTAAAGTTTCAAGATCGTTAATTCACTACTTCTAGAGATATAGTCATCTGATCCCGTAACGTAGCTATCCACAGTGTACCTGTGAGTTTTTGACAACTTCGAGACACAATGCCCCCCGTTAATACTGTACAAATATTTTTGCGCTCTCTTTGTGAAATAATTTAAAAAAAGCTTCCTTAGCGATCTGCATGTGAATAATTTGAAGCAATTTGCGGGGGGTGGGGGGGTGGGGGGGGGGGGGGGGGGAAGGACTCGAAATAAATGTGAAACTTTGCACATAATAACTTACCAATACAAGGGCTCAGATCATAAAATTTCATTCTCCTACTACTTTCCAATATTTCACAAACTGACGGCAAAGTTGACCATTTTAGCCCACTTTTGTATTAAAAAAAAGGGAGAGAGAGGTGTCTCCTGCAAACACTTTTCCCATTTTCATTACAAGACCATGCTCTAACCCACCTACAAATGTGAGCATATAAGCCCTTAAGAAACAATGACAAGTTGGAGGTGCATTGAAAATTGGCCTATATTCTGCTGATACTTAAATTTGTCATCTTTATTGTTCTTTATTACTCTCTAGAAAGGCAATATCAAAAGTCTTGGCGACTAGGAAGTGAGATCAAGTCTGAATACCTTGAAAAAGTTTTTAAAAAAGGGTGTCTTTTCATGACTCATCATGACATTTCATACTATACAATCATTGGTTTTCTCTGTCATCATAATGGCCACTGAGCTACAAGCATGGATGAAAACACATTTCACTGTTTTTCTTGTTAGATTGTGTTTCCATATTTTTGTTTTCCTGTTCTTGTGTGTGCTTATTTATTCTTATTTGTTGTACTTACATCCTTCTTCCACCTACAAGTGTCTCCACTTCCTCCTATCTGCCAACTCTATCTTTGACCCTCCAACATTCCAAGTCACCAACCTACATCAATGGAACAAATCAGCTTATATCCTACAATCTAATTACTGAATGACTGTTTCCTTCAAACACTGTTTCTCTATTGTCATGTAAGGAACTTCTGATTCAGCAAGCTAGTACTATGAGATTTTGTTTTTATATTGCAGTTACAGTTTTAATTTGGGAATTCTTTTCAATAGTAACGAGCCATTGGAGCCATGATTAATATGAAAACATCAACAGCCTTGAATTATCTTTAAAAATTTGATGCTAAAAATGCACTACCAAACTATGTTTACGTGCAAGCTAAATACAGGAAAATGACCTGCAGTGTAGTGAGAGAGATTATGACAACAAGTGACAACTGCATAATTGATGACAATGATTAAAAATAATTGGGGTGGGGGGTGAAGGGAGAGGGTGAGGAATTTATTGCTGATAACAGCATGCATGCATGCACGCACGCACGCACGCACGCACGCACGCACGCACACAATGAGCACTTGAATGAGAGAAGCAGCTGTGTTAAAGAGAGAGTGTGTCCACAAATCTGGGATGTCATCAGATCTTTTACTGGATGTAAGTAAGACAGTGAAATTCATGATGTGTATGATGTACAGCATGACCACAATAATCGTGGTTGAGCAGCCATCCATAAGTATCATCCACACGTGGAGCTCTGCCCACAGTGTGTAATAAAGTCACAGAGTTTAACAAGGATACAGGAATACGGGGCCTGGACACACAGGGGAGCATTAAATAAGATCACCAGAAATGATGATCTCCAGAACATACTGGTCCACACTAATGAAAGAGTGAAAACACATAGAAGACGACATGGTGAGGCATCACGCATGTCGAGAGGCAAGGGGGAGGTGTTCTCATGTGTTAGATGTTTACAGGATAAGAAATGGACCACTGATATGTATTCCATTGTCTGTGACTGGCAAAAGATACGGAACCTACTGTCCGACCATGTGTGTCCACTTGCTGGCCTGCAGTGGGCTACAAGAACTTCTTCCTTCAGCAAGATAATACATCATCTTAATGGTCTCAAATTATGTGAAAAGACTTGAAAAACACTCCACATATATAAGAGTACTTACATGTGTGTGTGTGTGTGTGTGTGTGTGTGTGTGTGTGTGTGTGTGTGTGTGTGTGTGTGGTGGGCCGAAGCAGAAGGGGACATGCACTAGGCAGCCACATTATAAACGTAAAAATAACTCTGTAGCATTTCATGTGGAAATAATAACTAAACAGATTCCGTCCACATGAATGGGCATCATCGAACTGTAGCTATTGAAAACATGACCACCAAGTTGTCAAACATACTGCACACCACAAAAAACAAGGACTTCAATAGCTGCTTCAGTATTTGCGTGATCTGGATCCTCTACCTACAACTAGCTTTGAATTAAATAGGTGAAAAATGTCCTGCCACATCCTCCATTCTCTCAAACCCATTGATCTGAACCTTCAGTAGTACCCATTCCTTTACTCTTATTGTTCCTCTCCTGCTATTTTCCACACCACTCCTCAGTGCGAACCCTATACTCAGTCCCCCCCACCCCCTTTCGTGAACGTCACTTTTTCAGATCTGACAATGGAAACTTCAGGTTGGAATATCAACAGTATTAGAAAAAGGATAGATTGCTACGCAACATAAAGATGATTCATTGAGTTGCAGACAGGCACAACAAAAAGACTGTTACACATTACATCTTACAGCAACAGCAGCTAAGACTGGAATCTAAAATTCTCATTTTCACACTTCCGCTGAAGGACAACTGTCCGACCCTCTATCGTACCTTCCATTTCCTGCTCACTTATCTACTTGCTCTGACTAGTATCAGCTTCGGTGAAAACCCAGAGAGTCAGTGTTTGGGTGTCTATGCGGTTGTGCACGTGTGAGAATGTGTGCATACGTAAGACACATATCAGTAGCTCAAAAGCTAACAACTCTGTGCTATGTGCATTTCTATGATCCCACAATCAATCACCTACAGCTAAATGATTGCCTTCCTGATTTTTAATACTTTTTTATTATTGCCCTTTGTTGCCTGAGAGGAAATGGAATTCATACTACACATATTGTCAATGCATTAGCTATTCCATTCAGAACACATATGTACGCTCAATACTACATACTTTCATGTAATTGTAATACTACAGTAAACAAGAAAAGTACTTACTTATCTGGAAGTGTTATCCGCTTTATAGCATATCGGCAGTCATCTATCTTATTCTTAGCTTCAAAAACCACTCCAAAGCCACCTCTTCCTAGACACTGTATTGGCTCAAAGTCTGTAAGGTAACGTGAGACAAAACCATGAGATTCATTCAACAGCAAACCCGGCTCCGAGTAACTTCGTGGTGCCAGCCGCACATCTACTCCAGAATCATGTTGTTCTGAAGGCTTTTCCAAAACTGTTTGTGCCTAAAATACAAAACTATTATTTTTTTTTTTTACAAGTATATGCTGTAAATGAAAACTTATTCCAAAAGATACTGCAATTACAAAAGCATTGCATTATTTAAGTTTACAAAAATAAAAAGTTACTGCTATTTTATTGTTTTCTTAGGTTCCAAAAAGGCATTTGTACCAGCCAAGGTGTCAGAGGCCTCTAGGGTGGTTAAACTTAATTTAACTACATTCCACTTCCCCCCTTTTACTTTTGCTGATGTTCATCTTATAACCTCATTCTCAAGATGCAATCCATTCCATTCAACTGATCTTCAAAATCATTTGCCATCTTTGACAAAATTACAAACTCAATGGAAAAACCTCGAAGTTTTTTTTATTTATTCTTTCTGAACTTTAATTTCTTTTCTATACTTCTCCTTACAGACTAACAAATGGTAATTAGGTTGGAGTTCAATGTTTGCTTATGTGTATCAAAATCCATGTTTCATTTGTGGAGTAAAAAGGAAAACTTACCTGCTTGTCCACCAAAAGCTATCAGCAGAATATCTTTAAATTTAGCAATTTTAACTGCAAGATAATATTAAACAGTGCTACACATCATTGCAAATTACATATTAGCTGTTACTTCAGTATTTTCCCACAAATTTAAATTAAAGTTTCCTTTATCAAAGCAATACTATTGTTCCTCATGTTTTTATATATCATATGGAGAGGAAAATTTTTATTAATGTTGTAATTGAAAACAGCTAGAATCCTTGAATGAAATTTTCACTCTGCACCGGAATGTGCACTGATATGAAAATTCCTGGCAGATTTAAAACTGTGTCAGGCAGACTAGAACTCAGGAGCTTTGCCTTTTGCAGGAAAGTGCTCTACCAACAGTGCTGTCCAAGCACAAGTCACAACCTGTCCTCACAGCTTTAATTCTGCCAGTACCTCATCTCCTACCTTCCAAACTTCACAGAAGTCTCGTGCTAGTTCTGCAAGGTTCACAGCAGAGCTTTTGTGAAGTTTGGAATGTAGGACATGAGATACCGGCAGAATTAAAGCGGTGAGGATGGGTCGTAAGTCATGTAGGCGAGTGCAAAAGACAAATGCAGTAAGAAGATTCAAATCAATGAAGTAGTTATAAGTAAATGAAGATACTTGCACAGGATAGCGTAGCATAGCATGCTGCACTGAACCAGATGTTGGACTAAAGACCACAACAGTATCTATTATTCGTGAAATGCTTACAATGGAAATGAGTCTACAGAAAATAATTCTCGTGTGCCTACATGATAACAGTCCAGCAACACTCAAAAAAGAGAATCAAAGACAATGGAGCTTTCTCTCTAACACACAAAACTTCAAAAACTTCAGCTCATGGTAAAGAAGCAATACTGGCATAAATTGAACAGGCCAAAATTTTACTCTGTTACCAACAGAGGAAAGCCATTAAAGAAATGGGTGATTTATAAAAATCTTCAACTTGAACCTCAAATAAGTATATTTACTAAGTGCCAAAGGTGGCTACAGATTACAGTCTACAAAAAGGTAGTACCTATAGCAAGACATTTAGCGCCATTACACAGTGACACTATTTGACCCATTTTGACCATTACTGTAAACAAAGTCTGCATTTTGGAATGGTGCAATGGATGAAGAAATTTTCATGCAGGAACCTGTCAGCTTTCCAAGATTCCAAATCACTTGTAATCAAGCTTCATAAAAGTTTTAATGAATGAAAACAGAGATCTAGGTATGGGAACAGGTGTCTTAGGAGGATGTTGTTCAACTCTGGATTAAGAAAGCAATGTAGTATCCTGCTTGTTTTGTCCAAATAAAATTACAGTAGTAAGTTGTGATATATACAGATAATGGCTAAATTATTGCAACAACAGTATGTAGCATGAAAGAATTTTTACATGCAGTATAGAGAGCATTTATAAGAGCAATTATATGTCATAAATTGTCTGGAGATGCAGCGTCAATATCAAGACTGTGGGTCAATCTTAGTAAGTTGACTTATGGATGTGGAAGGTATTTTGAGAAGTTCCAATACGGAAAGCAAGACTGATCAGTACTTCAAACAAGTGGTATGCACATCCATGGGAAGTTGAAGAATCGTATTACCTGGACATCTACATTTTGAGATCACTGGTTGTCTAATTTATTTAATTGGCACCACTACATAGGACGCACCATTTTCTATGAACTAGACATCTCCCTTTCTGCAGTAACTACATAAGAGGCATTGGACACTCGTATTCTTACATCTACAAATATTGGCAGTGTTCATTATCCTTGGGTATAGCTCTGACTTCATGACATGAGACCATGAGATATACAGTAATGCCAGTATTGTTGTAGATAGTATGTTGAGAGTCATCCAGCAGTGTAGTATCGAAGCACAATGGACAGTAAATTTTGTGGAATAATAGACAAGAGAGTTGTGTGTCACTCTGCAGTAATGAGGTAGAATACAGAGTACCTGTTGAATTTACTAAATTAAGCAAATATGATTAGTATTTAAGGTGCCGACGATGATAAGACCATTCAGGACAAAGCAAAGGCTGAGAGATTGGGAAGATAAGGAAGGAAGTCTAGTGTGTTATTTTCAAAGGAATCATTCCAACATTTGCATTAAGTGATTTAGTGAAACCATAAAACATCCAAATATGAATGGACAGATGGCAATTGAACTGCTATCCTCCTGAATGAGATATCAATATAGTGGAGATGCTGAGTCACAGATAGGCACAACAAAAAAGACTGCAGAGTTCAAAGGTTAGAGAGTATTAACTACTGGGAATTGCAAAGGTTTTGCATATGTCCTGCACATGCAGTCAAATTGTGTGCTTTTGTAGTTTGGATAACAATGGTAGTTGCTGCAGCAATCTCAACAATGGATCACATTGCGCATGAAAAAAGCATCCCCCCCCACAACAACGAATATTTATAAATATGTTCGTTATGATGGGATTCTTTGCATAACTTACTGACCTTCACCAATAAATTTCTTTAACTCAGAACCCATTTCAAAGGTTTTAGTTATTTATTTTTATATCCAAACTAAAATATCTCATGTTACTGTCAACAGCACTAACGGAAATTTTCCTTTTGGTACAATTAAAATTCACATTAACTCCATAACTTCACATTAAACCAATATTGCCTCCGTTACTCGAGAGAGAGAGAGAGAGAGAGAGAGAGAGAGACTCAAAATTCATGGAATCTCAGATTACCTGGTTGGAAACTTGTACACATGCCGCCGTTTTCTTTAATATGCTCCGAAATCTCTGTGTTAGTAGATTCAGCAACACTGCAGTCGATATGCTGATTATGGTAACTTCTTTCCTGAAATTGAAAGGGGTCAATATCACACATTAGTACCTGAAGTAAATTTTCTGTCTTTAAACTAGGTATGGAAATTATTTTAAGTGACATTACAATGTTCATACACATCCTTTTTAAACTGCATTCACATTTGTTTTGTTTAAGAATAACCCTGTCTATTTGTGTATTTGTCGTGTACTTGGATATGGGACTTCCACATTCACTGACAAATCTGTCAGAACTAAGTTAAGTACAGATGTTCCCATCTCCAACGAATACTCGGACACCAACATAAGTCAAAGGAAAAGGTTCATATAATGAACAGCACAGGCATCTGGATAGCAGTGATGCTGTTACCAGGGTAAACTCTCTAAGGCGCGTAAAGTCAGCAGGTGTCAGCTGGATATGTCACAGCAATTGGCAGCATTAACGTTTTTTCAGGTGCTACTAAAGAGAGTGGGACTGGCAATGTGTGAAAATGTCAGACTGTTCATTTCTGAGTAACTATGAACAGTATGTATCAAAGGATGGCCAAAGAAGGGAGGAAGGATGATCTTTAGCTGGTGAACAGATTAGGACCTGAACCATGGAGGACATTCGAGGCCTAAAAGATAAATGCAATATGTTGTGTGCAGGGTGTATATGAGGACAAGGAAAAAAAATTCCCGGATTTTTCCCGGATTTCCCTGTTAAAAATACACCTTCTCCCAGATGAAAACACACTTTTTCCGTGTTATTAAGTAACAATATATTTTCCCTCGGAACTGTAAAATTTATCAATCCTTTGAATGGTTATGTTTTTTACACACGGGCGTAGAATTTCCCGGCACTTTAGAAACCGAAACTCAGGGAAGAAAACCCCTTTTGGAAAAATTTTTGATGTGCAGCAACATGTACACTGCATATTTTTGTATTACGAAAGTATAAATTCGAATTCCACCAAACACCGCATGTTACTTTCCGAACCATTGGAATCGAGATTGCGATGAGTGTTTGTAAGCCAGTCATAGCTCATGTCACGTGATCCCGCCACCCGATGACAGCGGATATTCAGACCACAGGACACGTGATGTCAGCTAATTGTAACATCACTGTTAAGTAGCACGGATACACAAACTGGAAAGGTAATGTTTTTAATTAATATACGTTGTGTTGCTACAAGAAAAGCAAAGCTTTCACACACAATATTGGTCTCTAAGGTTAATAAGCTGCAAGAGAAGCTAAGCTTTCACATGTAATGTTGATCTTTTTGCGCGTGTTACACTTTAAGATACATCACAAAAATGTGCCAGTAAAATTTTTAGCCGAGCCCAGTGACTTGCCCTGAAAGTTTTCCACAAATAAATTAGCTACCGCAGAAGAGAGAGAGCTTCCCGTAGCACTACATTAATTCGCTCATGATAACGACACGAATGTCTGGGCAAAAAATGGCTCTTCATCTTCAATCTTTAAGAAGTTCATCGTACATTGTTGCACATAGTCCAACTTGCGTAAAAGGAAAATTACTTTGAAAGTAACGATTTTCAAACCACTATTCGCAATATTTTCGCGTCACCTGTTAAAAACAGGTTTGTTACAGTAGTCATCAGAGACCGCCAGATGACAGGCGGTGCTGTGCTTTGGCAGCTACTGTGACACAGGAAGCCCGTATGTTCGTACGTGTAAAACATTAAAAGATCTTACATTATGTCATAAAAGAAAAAAGACGTAAGAGGATACTCCAAGAGCATCGGAATTTTGTGAATTTTACTAAAATGGCACATTTAAAGTGCATACTTAAAGAGCACATTCGTAGGTCCAGATTCCCAATGAAGTAGGACTTGACCTGATATTAAACTTTTCAGTGTGGGTTCCGGGATGTTAATTTTCTTGGAGTACCAGTACTGTATTAATACATTTTTGATTCTATATTATGGCATAATGCCATACGTGCTAGAAGATGAAAACGTGCACTTGAAATGCAGCGAGCTGTTGAAATTAGCCAAGAGTGTGGAACTAAACACTTTGTTTCAAACACATTGATTGCCTCAGCGTAAAAGATTAATAAAAACCAAATTTCTTTAGCAAAACGACAAAATAACTTCATTCTTCTACAAGGCGATTAATGCATGACTGTCAGAAAAGTGGAAATAAAATAAAATCTGAAACTAATAACGTATATTAGCCTTCCGTGATTATGTGAATGTCTTAATTCACTTGATAGCCCCCGGCCACAGAAATCCATTTGTTTTCATTTGATGTGAGAGCAGAAAACGAAGAGGAAACAGCAAACTTACTAAAGTGTAAACACGGGTCACGTGGAGACTACACACTTCCCCACTACAACTCAGACCGCTCTGCGCACCAGCCCCGGATCTACGATAATTCCGAACCGAGGCAATACTGCGATAATGGCCAGCAGCCACATTTCTGTAGCCAGAAGCGGGAGAAGGTACCACTCATATGCCACTCAACTGCGCATGCGTATGAGCCCGCTCGTAACTGCTAAAACGAATTTAATGTACAGTTGTGACGTCACGCTCATCGGAGGCAATTTGTTGTTATGAAGCATTGCATAGTCTTCCTAGAGCCTTTGACACAACATGCTGTTGGCAAACGCTTGTATGAGCACTGGGTTTTGTTGTATATGGCACATTTCCTTTGCAATTAATGTTTGATTTTCGTTTTTTTCTCATTCACGTTTTATTGTTGCAGTATTATTATGCATTAGCGCGATACAGTAATAACGTTTATTAGAGTATCGATTCTTACCAGTCAAAATTACAAACATTTAACTGACAACTAACACAATGAAAAATTCCCTGAATTCTAAAAAATTCCCAGGTTTTTCCCGGTTTTCTCCCGGATGAAAAAATTCCCGGGTTTTTCCCGAATCTCCCGGTTGTCCCGCGTCGTATACACCCTCGTGTGTGAATTTCTTGATATCCAGTTAATGTACAGTATGTTCTTATAGTCCATAAATGTTTTTAAAGAATAAACTTATTACATTATTAATTTCACTAATTCAGAGTGATCAAGAATAAAGGAGAAGCCACTATATGTATCTAACTGGGGTTCACTGCAATCGAAGAAAGTGTACTGAAAAAATTCTCTCACCAACTGAAACTAGGTACTAGCAAATGTGGTAACTATTAAGAGACAGGAGATCATCTGTGAATTGGGTGCAACAGTTTCAAAAGTGAGAGTATTCTGAATGCAACACAGTAGGGATACTAGCAAGAGGGGACGACATTGAGTTGGGAAAAAACCATGTAGATTCAAATACAATATAAATGAAAAATATGGCACGCAATTAATAATACAAGCAACTGGCAACAACAGTTTGCTGAGCAGCATAACTAGCAAGGCAAACATGGCACTTAAAAAAATCGTGTTAGATCAGAATGGTGGAAACGCATCAAAACAGTACAAGACATGTATTCACAGTTGTGAATATGAAAAACCATCAGCAGTACAATGGAATGACAGCAATGAAAATTTGTGACAGATTGGGACTCGAATCTGGGCTTCCTACTATCACAAGTGGTCACCTTACCATCTGGCTATCCAAGCACGACTCACGGGCAGACCCAGACTTTCATTATGTTGTCAACAATGTGTCTACAACCTTTACTCATAGATCTGTTATATACATTTCATACAGAAGAGACATTTTACTTGAAAGTCACTTGTCCGGTGTCAGTGGATAAATACAATATTGTAGTGCCTGTGTTATTCCAAATTACAATGCAATTCCTTCAGACATGCATGCTTGTCCAAAGGAACACTGCATCATAGTTCGGAATAATGGAATAGCAATATAGATATCACAGCAGAGGGAAGTTATTTATGACAATAGGGATGCTTAAACAACTTAAGGAGGTAACAGTAAAAATGAATAGGGGTGTTTTAAAGAGTATGTGTGATGCAAAGTAAAATGGAGACACCTAGGTGTTCACACCCATGGAGATGGTGTACAAGAGGCTCCATGGAGAAAATAGCAATGATTTTTATGTAAGGTTGGAAAGAAGAAACATACAAGCAACTCTTGCAATGTAGCAATTCTTTGGTGAGGTGAGCTTATAGAAGCTAAAGCTGAACCTTAAGTTAAAGTGCCTATCTGCGACTCAGCATTTCTGCCATATGATGAGTAGCAACTTTCTTTCTCATTTATTGTTTCTGAATATTATAGTCATTCTGGTCACCTCTAGTAATACAGAAAGAGGCATTAAATGAGTTGGAGGCTGAGCCGAACAAAAAAGCAGGTAGTTGTTTGACCAAATCAAACAGAGCTGGCAGTCATTTGACCAGTGCAGAGCTGGTCAATAAATGCAGTATTGTCGACTAGTGTTCACTGAGTGGGAATCAATATATAAAAGTAAAATTAACCACTGTCATGGTTTTGTGGTACTGTTAATGTGCCACATGGAGCATCACTTTCTCTGAGAATGCTATTGCACTTATAATCATGAAATATACTATGTTTGGATAGAGGCAAGAGGTGTGACTCAGTGGGTATGTGTCAGATTTGAAATCTAAAGGTTTGAGGTTTGATTCCCAGTTGGTCCTGGAATTGTTTATTTCACCACTGACAACAATTCAGTAATGTTACAAACACCAAGCTGCAGCACACTAATCTGGATAAGTCAGTTTTAAGTTGGAAGAATCCAAGGGCACATCAGATGCAATAGGACCATGCCAAGCAAATCGTGTGAAGCAGTTGTATTTTATCTGCCTGCTTTCCATGTCAAAACTAACAATACTTCTGTTAATTCAAATTTGTCCATACTCTACTAACACTTACATCCCATGAGCTTGCGCTTTGCGAACTGTGTAGAATATTTAATGTTTATTTTGATGTTAGTTCTGATATGCTGAGATTAGTTAACCACTATAGTAAATGACATTTACATCTGGTAAATGATCATGCACTCATATGTCATCGTCCAGGTGAATGGATGCTCAAAACATGCACCACTCCATGGACGCAGGCCAGTGGAGACAGTCTTATGCTGTGGGGTACATTCACCTGGGTTTCCAAGGGACCTGTTGTGCAGTAATCAAAGACACCATGACAGCTTTCGACTATGTGAAGGTTACTGCAGATCACCTGCATCCTTTCTTGCTTCATATCTTCCCCAACATCTTCCAACAGGATACCTATCAACAGTCATAAGTCCTGAATTGTGCTACAGTGATTTGTCAAATGTGATAGTGAACAGACGTTGTTCTCTTGGCCACCACATTCGCCTGATCTGAAAATGATGGAATACTGTTGTGAGGTTATCAGGCAACAGTTCGATGCCCACAAACCACTGGTCCACGATTTACAGAAACAGCATGACGTGTATAGATATCTGGAACCATGTACATCCAGAAATCTACTAATAAGGGAACCTCCCCATCACACCCCCCTCAGATTTAGTTATAAGTTGGCACAGTGGATAGGCCTTGAAAAACTGAACACAGATCAATCGAGAAAACAGGAAGTAGTTGTGTGGAACTATGAAAAAAATAAGCAAAATATACAAACTAAGTTGTCCATGGGCATCATAAGCAACGTTAAGGATATTGTGAACACGTGAGTGCAGTGGTCACGTGGTTAGCGTGAGCAACTGCAGAACGAGAGGTCCTTGGTTCAAGTATTCCCTCGAGTGGAAAGTTTGCTTTCTTTATTTTCGCAAAGTTATCATAACTTCGTTCATTGACATCTCTGTTCATTGTAATAAGTTCAGTGTCTGTGTTTTGCGACCACACCGCAAAACCGTGCGATTAGTAGACGAAAGGACGTGCCTCTCCAATGGGAACCGAAAACATTTGATCGCAAGGTGATAGGTCAACTGATTCCTCCACAGGAAAACCCGTCTGATATATTCTATACGACACTGGTGACAGCATATGCGTCACATGACAGGAATATGTTGTCGACCCACCTAACTTGTACACTTGGCGAATGGGTAAAAAGATTCTTCTACCTTGCCCGATTTAGTTTTTCTTGTGGATGTGATAATCACTCCCAAAAAAGTGATGAAAACATAAGATTTTGTGACATGAACTGCAACAAATGAATGCAACAGTTTCACAGTCGCACAGTTTTCCCTGTGCTCTGTCAAAACATATGTTTTTAACGTTTTCAAATTTTTCCGTGTGTAGACCTTCAAATCCTGCATATGTCCAAGCAAATCTGAACATGTCCTGGAATTTTGGAGAGTGAAGTTGATTATGTGTGAGTGCCTGAACTTTGATAATTGGATAAGGACCACTTGTTCCGCACCTGTTCACGCTAACCACGGGACCACGGCGCTCATGACTTCACATTATCCTTGATGTTGCCTATCATAGGCATGGACTACTCAGTGTATATTTTGCTTATTTTTTTTTCATTGTTCCACACAAGTTCTTCCTGTTTTCTCGATTGATCTGTGTTCAGTTTTTCAAGGCCTATCCACTGTGCCAAGTTATAACTAAATCTGATGGGGGTGCGATGCGGAGGTTCCCTTGTAAGGACTTGTCAAAAGGATGTCATGCAAAATCACTGCTGTATACACCACTACCAGGCTATAAAGCAAGTGGTCATAATGTTTTGGCACATCAGTGAATGTGGGATTTTTTTCTACAGTATAACTGCTCCAGATGCTCCATAAACAACTATTTCTTGGATTCTGTTGAATCCAAGAAATTCTGTGACCAATACCTTTATTTTATGCAAAATATGGAAACTGCTAAAGTGTGAACCATATTACATGTTACAGAATATAAATGCTGCACATTTGCCTGAAACCCAGATGAAAGTCTTATGATGGCATTATTCAGTTTTAAATTTCAGAAAGATCTCCAAAATAAAGTTCATAAAACATATTATATGCAAGTAAAGTCAGGACAGCAATTCAAAGTAAAAGTCCGAAGTGCCCACCTCTCTGCTGCACCAAGTGGTTGAAGTAGCAATACATGTCACACATCATCATCTACAAGCTTGTTGTGACTGGCATAAACGTTATAGAAAAGTGAGAAGGAGTCCATGGTGACAATGGGGACAGAAGAGAACACTTGAGATGATGGTCAAAGAAAAACAGTAATTGAAGAGTTTAGTTTTACTTTATTTATTTTAGGCGACAAAGAGCAGACAAAATGGGAAACAACTGGAATTATGTTGTAACAAAATTTCTCAGCAGCTGAAGAACACAGCTGCACAAAATCCCAATATTTTCTTTTGTTAATTAGAATAGCAATTATAGTCTCAGAGAAATTTGGAAAACCTATTCAGCAGAACATTATAAGTTAGAAGCTACATGTGTGAGAGACAGGTAACTATCACATGTGAAAACTAAATTTCTGTCAGAATTAAATACACTACTGTCTGTGAAAATTGCAGTACAGAGAGTGAATGGTCTGAATCACTGTTCGAAGGATTTGTGAAGAACTGTGGAGCCGTAATAAGTGAGCAAATTTCAGAGAGTTAGCGTGCCTGTACGCTCAGTGCAGAGCTGTCAAACAAAATCCAAACGAGTGAACAAGCTTCAACACACTTTGCAGGTGTCAAAGAGCATATCGGCATGTGAGTGAGTTCAAAAGGGCAGAATGATTCTCTCCTGGAAATAAGATTTGTTGCACCACGACAATGTATTCAAACAGGGTACACTGCTATGACAGTGATGTGTTTGTGGAAGTATTGAATAAAAAAGAATTGCAAAATGCAGCAATCAGGCCTGAAGCACTCAATGTGACTGCAGCACAGGATGATCGCCATTTTGTCCGCATTGTCAAAACTGACAGAACAACTTCATCCAAAGTGTTGGTCTGATACTGGAGCACTGCAACGGATATGGACATGTCTGTGTTGATACTATGATGTCATTTCATGAGTGCTGGATCAGTTGCACACGTGCCATTACATCGGCTTTCTGTATCCAGAAACCACCAATGCCTTAGACTGAAACAGGCAAATTAACACATTCCCTGGCATATTGAGTGCGAAAATGTAGCCCTGCTTCAACCTGTCCTACACTGATGGCCGTCTATGCGCTTGAAACTACTGTAGTGAATGCAACTTGGCAGACTGCAGTGTTGAGTGGCATAATGAAAAAATGTTGAGTATGTTGTTTTGGGGAGCCATTGGTTATAATATGCAATCTCTCCTCTGGCATACAGATGGCAATCTGTACAGGAATTGTTCATCAGAGGAGTTTAGAGCCTTTGCCATCACCCTTCCTGCAGGCAGCTCCACTTGCCATATCTCAGCAGAATGATGTGGAGAGTAATGTGCAAGTTTTCCTTGAGTAATGCTGGGTGGCACTGCTTCCCTGGCCTGCATGCTCACCTGACTTTTGCCTATCGAACTTGCCTGGGATACGATTAGTGGCAACTTGTTGGTTCTACACCTCTGGCAGCCATTTTCAATGCTATGTGGATGGGCTACAAACCAAGTGGCAGTGTGTTCCCCAGCAACATATCCAGGATTCTTTCATTCCCATGTGGCGGCTTCACACCATAGTGAATTCTCTTGGGCAAAATACATGCACAGTCTGCGATTCTAATCCTTTGTGCTCTGTCATGCCCCTAATCTGTGGAATAAATTTCCTTATACCCAAATGCCTCCTTCCTGGTGTTGCAGTTATCAGAAACAGCTGTGTATTTGAACACCAGGGTAAGTACATGACATCACTATGATTAAGATATGTTTACAATAGAAGGAAACATTCCACGAAGGAAAAATATATTTAAAAACAAAGATGATGTGACTTACCAAATGAAAGTGCTGGCAGGTCGACAGACACACAAACAAACACAAACATACACACAAAATCCAAGCTTTCGCAACCAACGGTTGCCTCGTCAGGAAAGAGGGAAGGAGAAGGAAAGACAAAAGGATATGGGTTTTAAGGGAGAGGGTAAGGAGTCATTCCAATCCCGGGAGCGGAAAGACTTACCTTAGGGGGAAAAAAGGACAGGTATACACTCGCACACACACACATATCCATCCACACATACACAGACACAAGCAGACACTTGTAAAGGCAAAGAGTTTGCCTTTACAAGTGTCTGCTTGTGTCTGTGTATGTGTGGATGGATATGTGTGTGTGTGCGAGTGTATACCCGTCCTTTTTTCCCCCTGAGGTAAGTCTTTCCGCTCCCGGGACTGGAATGACTCCTTACCCTCTCCCTTAAAACCCACATCCTTTCGTCTTTCCCTCTCCTTCCCTCTTTCCTGATGAGGCAACAGTTTGTTGCGAAAGCTTGAATTTTGTGTGTATGTCTGTGTTAGTTTGTGTGTCTGTCGACCTGCCAGCACTTTCATTTGGTAAGTCACATCATCTTTGTTTTCAGGTATATATACCAAACACAAGCGCTGGCAGGTTGATAGACACACAAACAAACACAAACATACACACAAAATTCTAGCTTTCACAACCAACGGTTGCCTCGTCAGGAAAGAGGGAAGGAGAGTGAAAGACAAAAGGATATGGGTTTTAAGGGAGAGGGTAAGGAGTCATTCCAATCCCGAAAGCAGAAAGACTTACCTTAGGGGGAAAAAAGGACAGGTATACACTCGCACACACACACATATCCATCCGCATATACACAGACACAAGCAGACATTTGTAAAGGCAAAGAGTTTGGGCAGAGATGTGTGTGTGTGTGTGTGTGTGTGTGTGTGTGTGTGTGTGTGTGTGTATACCTGTCCCTTTTCCCCCCTAAGGTAAGTCTTTCTGCTCCCGGGATTGGAATGACTCCTTACCCTCTCCCTTAAAACCCATATCCTTTTGTCTTTCCCTCTCCTTCATTCTTTCCTGACGAGGCAACCGTTGGTTGCGAAAGCTAGAAATTTGTGTGTTTGTTTGTGTGTCTATCGACCTGCCAGCGCTTTTGTTTGGTAAGTCTCATCATCGTTCTTTTTATATATATATATATACCTAAAAACAAAGATGATGTGACTTACCAAATGAAAGTGCTGGCAGGTCGACAGACACACAAACGAACACAAACATACACACAAAATCCAAGCTTTCGCAACAAACTGTTGCCTCATCAGGAAAGAGGGAAGGAGAGGGAAAGACGAAAGGATGTGGGTTTTAAGGGAGAGGGTAAGGAGTCATTCCAGTCCCGGGAGCGGAAAGACTTACCTTAGGGGGAAAAAAGGACGGGTATACACTCGCGCACACACACACATATCCATCCACACATATACAGACACACATCATCTTTGTTTTTAGGTATATTTTTCCTTCGTGGAATGTTTCCTTCTATTATAACCATATATATATATATATATATATATATATATATATATATATATATACAAACAAAGATGATGTGACTTACCAAATGAAAGTGCTGGCAGGTCGACAGACACACAAACGAACACAAACATACACACATTATAACTATATATATATATATATATATATATATATATATATATATATATATATATATATATATATATATATATATATATATATAAAGAAAGATGATGAGACTTACCCAACAAAAGCGCTGGCAGGTCGATAGACACACAAATAAACACAAACATCCACACGAAACTCTAACTTTCGCAACCAACGGTTGCCTCGTCAGGAAAGAGGGAAGGAGAAGGAAAGACAAAAGGAATGGGTTTTAAGGGAGAGGGTAAGGAGTCATTCCAATCCCGGGAGCGGAAAGACTTACCTTAGGGGGAAAAAAGGACAGGTTTACACTCGCACACACACACATATCCATCCACACATACACAGACACAAGCAGACATTTGTAAAGGCAAAGAGTTTGGGCAGAGATGTCAGTCGGGACGGAAATAAAGAGGCAAAGATGATGTTGAAAGGCAGGTGAGGTATGAGTGGCGGCAACTTGAAATTAGCGGAGATTGAGGCCTGGCGGATAGCGAGAAGAGAGGATATATTGAAGAGCAAGTTCCCATCTCCGGAGTTCGGATAGGTTGGTGTTAGTAGGAAGTATCCAGATAACCCGGACGGTGTAACACTGCGCCAAGATGTGCTGGTCGTGCACCAAGGCATGTTTAGCCACAGGGTGATCCTCATTACCAACAAACACTGTCTGCCTGTGTCCATTCATGCGAATGGACAGTTTGTTGCTGGTCATTCCCACATAGAATGCATCACAGTGTAGGCAGGTCAGTTGGTAGATCACGTGGGCGCTTTCACACGTGGCTCTGCCTTTGATTGTGTACACCTTCCGGGTTACAGGACTGGAGTAGGTGGTGGTGGGAGGGTGCATGGGACAGGTTTTACACCGGGGGCGGTTACAAGGGTAGGAGCCAGAGGGTAGGGAAGGTGGTTTGGGGATTTCATAGGGATGAACTAAGAGGTTACGAAGGTTAGGTGGACGGCGGAAAGACACTCTTGGTGGAGTGGGGAGGATTTCATGAAGGATGGATCTCATTTCAGGGCAGGATTTGAGGAAGTCATATCCCTGCTGGAGAGCCACATTCAGAATCTGATCCAGTCCCGGAAAGTATCCTGTCACAAGTGGGGCACTTTTGGGGTTCTTCTGTGGGAGGTTCTGGGTTTGAGAGGATGAGGAAGTGGCTCTGTTTATTTGCTTCTGTACCAGGTTGGGAGGGTAGTTGCGGGATGCGAAAGCTGTTGTCAGGTTGTTGGTGTAATGCTTCAGGGATTCCGGACTGGAGCAGATTCGTTTGCCACGAAGACCTAGGCTGTAGGGAAGGGACCGTTTGATGTGGAATGGGTGGCAGCTGTCGTAATGGAGGTACTGTTGCTTGTTGGTGGGTTTGATGTGGACAGACGTGTGAAGCTGGCCATTGGACAGGTGAAGGTCAACATCAAGGAAAGTGGCATGGGATTTGGAGTAGGACCAGGTGAATCTGATGGAACCAAAGGAGTTGAGGTTGGAGAGGAAATTCTGGAGTTCTTCTTCACTGTGAGTCCAGATCATGAAGATGTCATCAATAAATCTGTACCAAACTTTGGGTTGGCAGGCCTGGGTAACCAAGAAGGCTTCCTCTAAGCGACCCATGAATAGGTTGGCATACGAGGGGGCCATCCTGGTACCCATGGCTGTTCCCTTTAATTGTTGGTATGTCTGGTTTTCAAAAGTGAAGAAGTTGTGGGTCAGGATGAAGCTGGCTAAGGTAATGAGGAAAGAGGTTTTAGGTAGGGTGGCAGGTGATCGGTGTGAAAGGAAGTGCTCCATCGCAGCGAGGCCCTGGACGTGCGGGATATTTGTGTATAAGGAAGTGGCATCAATAGTTACAAGGATGGTTTCTGGGGGTAACGGATTGGGTAAAGATTCCAGGCGTTCGAGAAAGTGGTTGGTGTCTTTGATGAAGGATGGGAGACTGCATGTAATGGGTTGAAGGTGTTGATCTACGTAGGCAGAGATACGTTCTGTGGGGGCTTGGTAACCAGCTACAATGGGGCGGCCGGGATGATTGGGTTTGTGAATTTTAGGAAGAAGGTAGAAGGTAGGGGTGCGGGGTGTCGGTGGGGTCAGGAGGTTGATGGAGTCAGGTGAAAGGTTTTGTAGGGGACCTAAGGTTCTGAGGATTCCTTGAAGCTCTGCCTGGACATCAGGAATGGGATTACCTGGGCAAACTTTGTATGTGGTGTTGTCTGAAAGCTGACGCAGTCCCTCAGCCACATACTCCCGACGATCAAGTACCACGGTCGTGGAACCCTTGTCCGCCGGAAGAATGACGATGGACCGGTCAGCCTTCAGATCACGGATAGCCTGGGCTTCAGCAGTGGTGATGTTGGGAGTAGGATTAAGGCTTTTTAAGAAGGATTGAGAGGCAAGGCTGGAAGTCAGAAATTCCTGGAAGGTTTGGAGAGGGTGATTTTGAGGAAGAGGAGGTGGGTCCCGCTGTGACGGAGGACGGAACTGTTCCAGGCAGGGTTCAATTTGGATAGTGTCTTGGGGAGTTGGATCATTAGGGGTAGGATTAGGATCATTTTTCTTCGTGGCAAAGTGATACTTCCAGCAGAGAGTACGAGTGTAGGACAGTAAATCTTTGACGAGGGCTGTTTGGTTGAATCTGGGAGTGGGGCTGAAGGTGAGGCCTTTGGATAGGACAGAGGTTTCGGATTGGGAGAGAGGTTTGGAGGAAAGGTTGACTACTGAATTAGGGTGTTGTGGTGCCAGATTGTGTTGATCGGAATTTTGAGGATTTGGAGGGAGTGGAGATGGAAGTGGGAGATTGAGTAGATGGGAGAGACTGGGTTTGTGTGCAATGAGAGGTGGTTGAGGTTTGCTGGAAAGGTTGTGAAGGGTGAGTGAGTTGCCTTTCCGAAGGTGGGAAACCAGGAGATTGGATAGTTTTTTGAGGTGAAGGGTGGCATGGTGTTCTAATTGACGGTTGGCCTGTAGGAGGATGCTCTGAATAGCCGGTGTGGATGTGGGAGAGGAAAGATTGAGGACTTTTATTAAGGATAGGAGTTGACGGGTGTGTTCATTGGCGGAGTTGATGTGTAGGTGAAGGATTAGGTGGGTGAGGGCAATGGATTGTTCAGTTTGGAACTGGTATAGGGACTGATGGAAAGAAGGGTTGCAGCCAGAGATGGGAACTTTAAGTGTGAGGCCTTTGGGGGTTATGCCAAATGTCAGACAAGCCTGAGAAAATAAAATATGTGAGCGTAATCGTAAGGGAGAGGGTAAGGAGTCATTCCAGTCCCGGGAGCGGAAAGACTTACCTTAGGGGGAAAAAAGGACGGGTATACACTCGAACACACACACATATCCATCCACACATATATGTCTGCTTGTGTCTGTATATGTGTGGATGGATATGTGTGTGTGTGCGAGTGTATACCCGTCCTTTTTTCCCCCTAAGGTAAGTCTTTCCGCTCCCAGGACTGGAATGACTCCTTACCCTCTCCCTTAAAACCCACATCCTTTCGTCTTTCCCTCTCCTTCCCTCTTTCCTGATGAGGCAACAGTTTGTTGCGAAAGCTTGAATTTTGTGTGTATGTTTGTGTTCGTTTGTGTGTCTGTCGACCTGCCAGCACTTTCATTTGGTAAGTCACATCATCTTTGTTTTTAGGTATATATATATATATATATATATATATATATATATATATATATATATATATATAGTTATAATAGAAGGAAACATTTCACGAAGGAAAAATATACCTAAAAACAAAGATGATGTGACTTACCAAACAAAAGCGCTGGCAGGTCGGCAGACACAAAAAAAAAAAAAAAGCCACAAACATACACACAAAATTCTAGCTTCCGCAACCAACGGTTGCCTCGTCAGGAAAGAGGGAAGGAGAGGGAAAGACAAAAGGATTTGGGTTTTAAGGGAGAGGGTAAGGAGTCATTCCAATCCCGGGAGCGGAAAGACTTACCTTAGGGGGAAAAAAGGACAGGTATACACTCGCGCGCACACACACACACACACACACACACACACACACACACACACACACATCCATCCGCATATACACAGACACAAGCAGACATTTGTAAAGGCAAAGAGTTTGTTTTCAGGTATATTTTTCCTTCATGGAATGTTTCCTTCTATATATATATATATATATATATATATATATATATATATATATACTGAACACAGATCAATCGAGAAAACAGGAAGTAGTTGTGTGGAACTATTCCCGGGACTGGAATGACTCCTTACCCTCTCCCTTAAAACCCACATCCTTTCGTCTTTCCCTCTCCTTCCCTCTTTCCTGATGAGGCAACAGGTTGTTGCGAAAGCTTGAATTTTGTGTGTATGTTTGTGTTCGTTTGTGTGTCTGTCGACCTGCCAGCACTTTCATTTGGTAAGTCACATCATCTTTGTTTTTAGGTATATATATATATATATATATATATATATATATATATATATATATATAACAAAGATGATGTGACTTACCAAATGAAAGTGCTGGCAGGTCGACAGACACACAAACGAACACAAACAAACACACAAAATTCAAGCTTTCGCAACAAACTGTTGCCTCATCAGGAAAGAGGGAAGGAGAGGGAAAGACGAAAGGATGTGGGTTTTAAGGGAGAGGGTAAGGAGTCATTCCAGTCCCGGGAGCGGAAAGACTTACCTTAGGGGGGAAAAAAGGACGGGTATACACTCGCACACACACACATATCCATCCACACATATACAGACACAAGCAGACATATTTAAAGACCGTCTGCTTATATGTGTGGATGGATATGTGTGTGTGTGCGAGTGTATACCCGTCCTTTTTTCCCCCCTAAGGTAAGTCTTTCCGCTCCCGGGACTGGAATGACTCCTTACCCTCTCCCTTAAAACCCACATCCTTTCGTCTTTCCCTCTCCTTCCCTCTTTCCTGATGAGGCAACAGTTTGTTGCGAAAGCTTGAATTTTGTGTGTTTGTTTGTGTTCGTTTGTGTGTCTGTCGACCTGCCAGCACTTTCATTTGGTAAGTCACATCATCTTTGTTTATATATATTTTTCCTTCGTGGAACGTTTCCTTCTATTATAACTATATATATATATATATATATATATATATATATATATATATATATATATATATATATATATATATATATATATATATATATATATATATATATATATATATATATTAAAAAGAAAGATGATGAGACTTACCCAACAAAAGCGCTGGCAGGTCGATAGACACACAAATAAACACAAACATACACACAAAACTCTAGCTTTCGCAACCAATGGTTGCCTCGTCAGGAAAAAGGGAAGGAGAAGGAAAGACAAAAGGATTGGGTTTTAAGGGAGAGGGTAAGGAGTCATTCCAATCCCGGGAGCGGAAAGACTTACCTTAGGGGGAAAAAAGGACAGGTTTACACTCGCACACACACACATATCCATCCACACATACACACATACACATACACTATATATATATATATATATAGTTATAATAGAAGGAAACATTCCACGAAGGAAAAATATACCTAAAAACAAAGATGATGTGACTTACCAAATGAAAGTGCTGGCAGGTCGACAGACACACAAACGAACACAAACATACACACAAAATTCAAGCTTTCGCAACAAACTGTTGCCTCATCAGGAAAGAGGGAAGGAGAGGGAAAGACGAAAGGATGTGGGTTTTAAGGGAGAGGGTAAGGAGTCATTCCAGTCCCGGGAGCGGAAAGACTTACCTTAGGGGGAAAAAAGGACGGGTATACACTCGAACACACACACATATCCATCCACACATATACAGACACAAGCAGACATATTTAAAGACAAAGAGTTTGGGCATCTTTGTTTTATATATATATATATATATAGTTATAATAGAAGGAAACATTCCACGAAGAAAAATATATCTAAAAACAAAGATGATGTGACTTACCAAATGAAAGTGCTGGCAGGTCGACAGATACACAAACGAACACAAACATACACACAAAATTCAAGCTTTCGCAACAAACTGTTGCCTCATCGGGAAAGAGGGAAGGAGAGGGAAAGACGAAAGGATGTGGGTTTTAAGGGAGAGGGTAAGGAGTCATTCCAGTCCCGGGAGCGGAAAGACTTACCTTAGGGGGAAAAAAGGACGGGTACACACTCGCACACACACACATATCCATCCACACATATACAGACACAAGCAGACATATTTCAATGTCATATGTCAATATATGTCTGCTTGTGTCTGTATATGTGTGGATGGATATGTGTGTGTGTGCGAGTGTGTACCCGTCCTTTTTTCCCCCTAAGGTAAGTCTTTCCGCTCCCGGGACTGGAATGACTCCTTACCCTCTCCCTTAAAACCCACATCCTTTCGTCTTTCCCTCTCCTTCCCTCTTTCCCGATGAGGCAACAGTTTGTTGCGAAAGCTTGAATTTTGTGTGTATGTTTGTGTTCGTTTGTGTGTCTGTCGACCTGCCAGCACTTTCATTTGGTAAGTCACATCATCTTTGTTTTTATTAATGATATGGTTATAATAGAAGGAAACATTCCACGAAGGAAAAATATATTTAAAAACAAAGATGATGTGACTTACCAAATGAAAGTGCTGGCAGGTCGACAGACACACAAACAAACACAAACATACACACAAAATTCAAGCTTTCGCAACCAACGGTTGCCTCCTCAGGAAAGAGGGAAGGAGAAGGAAAGACAAAAGGATATGGGTTTTAAGGGAGAGGGTAAGGAGTCATTCCAATCCCGGGAGCGGAAAGACTTACCTTAGGGGGAAAAAAGGACAGGTATACACTCGCACACACACACATATCCATCCACACATACACAGACACAAGCAGACATTTGTAAAGGCAAAGAGTTTGGGCAGAGATGTCAGTCGGGACGGAAGTACAGAGGCAAAGATGATGTTGAAAGACAGGTGAGGTATGAGCGGCGGCAGATTGAAATTAGAAATTAGCGGAGATTGAGGCCTGGCGGATAGCGAGAAGAGAGGATATGCTGAAGGGCAAGTTCCCATCTCCGGAGTTCTGACAGGTTGGTGTTAGTGGGAAGTATCCAGATAACCCGGACGGTGTAACACTGTGCCAAGATGTGCTGGCCGTGCACCAAGGCATGTTTAGCCACAGGGTGATCCTCATTACCAACAAACACTGTCTGCCTGTGTCCATTCATGCGAATGGACAGTTTGTTGCTGGTCATTCCCACATAGAATGCATCACAGTGTAGGCAGGTCAGTTGGTAGATCACGTGGGTGCTTTCACACGTGGCTCTGCCTTTGATTGTGTACACCTTCCGGGTTACAGGACTGGAGTAGGTGGTGGTGGGAGGGTGCATGGGACAGGTTTTACACCGGGGGCGGTTACAAGGGTAGGAGCCAGAGGGTAGGGAAGGTGGTTTGGGGATTTCATAGGGATGAACCAAGAGGTTACGAAGGTTAGGTGGACGGCGGAAAGACACTCTTGGTGGAGTGGGGAGGATTTCATGAAGGATGGATCTCATTTCAGGGCAGGATTTGAGGAAGTCGTATCCCTGCTGGAGAGCCACATTCAGAATCTGATCCAGTCCCGGAAAGTATCCTGTCACAAGTGGGGCACTTTTGTGGTTCTTCTGTGGGAGGTTCTGGGTTTGAGAGGATGTGGAAGTGGCTCTGGTTATTTGCTTCTGTACCAGGTCGGGAGGGTAGTTGCGGGATGCGAAAGCTGTTGTCAGGTTGTTGGTGTAATGCCTCAGGGATTCCGGACTGGAGCAGATTCGTTTGCCACGAAGACCTAGGCTGTAGGGAAGGGACCGTTTGATGTGGAATGGGTGGCAGCTGTCGTAATGGAGGTACTGTTGCTTGTTGGTGGGTTTGATGTGGACGGACGTGTGAAGCTGCCCATTGGACAGGTGAAGGTCAACATCAAGGAAAGTGGCATGGGATTTGGAGTAGGACCAGGTGAATCTGATGGAACCAAAGGAGTTGAGGTTGGAGAGGAAATTCTGGAGTTCTTCTTCACTGTGAGTCCAGATCATGAAGATGTCATCAATAAATCTGTACCAAACTTTGGGTTGGCAGGCCTGGGTAACCAAGAAGGCTTCCTCTAAGCGACCCATGAATAGGTTGGCGTACGAGGGGGCCATCCTGGTACCCATGGCTGTTCCCTTTAATTGTTGGTATGTCTGGTTTTCAAAAGTGAAGAAGTTGTGGGTCAGGATGAAGCTGGCTAAGGTAATGAGGAAAGAGGTTTTAGGTAGGGTGGCAGGTGATCGGCGTGAAAGGAAGTGCTCCATCGCAGCGAGGCCCTGGACGTGCGGGATATTTGTGTATAAGGAAGTGGCATCAATGGTTACAAGGATGGTTTCTGGGGGTAACGGACTGGGTAAGGATTCCAGGCGTTCAAGAAAGTGGTTGGTGTCTTTGATGAAGGATGGGAGACTGCATGTAATGGGTTGAAGGTGTTGATCCACGTAGGCAGAGATACGTTCTGTGGGGGCTTGGTAACCAGCTACAATGGGGCGGCCGGGATGATTGGGTTTGTGAATTTTAGGGAGAAGGTAGAAGGTAGGGGTGCGGGGTGTCGGTGGGGTCAGGAGGTTGATGGAGTCAGGTGAAAGGTTTTGTAGGGGGCCTAAGGTTCTGAGGATTCCTTGAAGCTCTGCCTGGACATCAGGAATGGGATTACCTTGGCAAACTTTGTATGTGGTGTTGTCTGAAAGCTGACGCAGTCCCTCAGCCACGTACTCCCGACGATCAAGTACCACGGTCGTGGAACCCTTGTCCGCCGGAAGAATGACGATGGACCGGTCAGCCTTCAGATCACGGATAGCCTGGGCTTCAGCAGTGGTGATGTTGGGAGTAGGATTAAGGTTTTTTAAGAAGGATTGAGAGGCAAGGCTGGAAGTCAGAAATTCCTGGAAGGTTTGGAGAGGGTGATTTTGAGGAAGAGGAGGTGGGTCCCGCTGTGACGGAGGACGGAACTGTTCCAGGCAGGGTTCAATTTGGATAGTGTCTCGGGGAGTTGGATCATTAGGGGTAGGATTAGGATCATTTTTCTTCGTGGCAAAGTGATACTTCCAGCAGAGAGTACGAGTGTAGGACAGTAAATCTTTGACGAGGGCTGTTTGGTTGAATCTGGGAGTGGGGCTGAAGGTGAGGCCTTTGGATAGGACAGAGGTTTCGGATTGGGAGAGAGGTTTGGAGGAAAGGTTAACTACTGAATTAGGGTGTTGTGGTGCCAGATTGAGTTGATCGGAATTTTGAGGTTTTGGAGGGAGTGGAGCTGGAAGTGGGAGATTGAGTAGATGGGAGAGACTGGGTTTGTGTGCAATGAGAGGTGGTTGAGGTTTGCTGGAAAGGTTGTGAAGGGTGAGTGAGTTGCCTTTCCGGAGGTGGGAAACCAGGAGATTGGATAGTTTTTTGAGGTGAAGGGTGGCATGCTGTTCTAATTGGCGGCTGGCCTGTAGGAGGATGCTCTGAATAGCCGGTGTGGATGTGGGAGGGAAAGATTGAGGACTTTTATTAAGGATAGGAGTTGACGGGTGTGTTCATTGGCTGAGTTGATGTGTAGGTGAAGGATTAGGTGGGTGAGGGCAATGGATTGTTCAGTTTGGAACTGGTATAGGGACTGATGGAAAGAAGGGTTGCAACCAGAGATGGGAACTTTAAGTGTGAGGCCTTTGGGGGTTATGCCAAATGTCAGACAAGCCTGAGAAAATAAAATATGTGAGCGTAATCTGGCTAGGGTGAAGGCATGCTTGCGGAGGGAATGTAAATAAAACTTAATGGGGTCGTTGTGGGGGTGTTGTGAGGGTGACATGGTATTGGAAGGTGGAAATGGTATTAGAAGGTGGAAAGTTTAACATGAGGTTGAAATGAAAAAGAAAGATAGAAATATATGGGGAGAGATAAAGGTGAACTAGAAAGCAATTGGAGATCTGGTATGAAAAAAGGCGAAAAAGTGTTGGTTAAGTTGATCTTGTATTGAACTTGGGTTGGTAGACAGCGATGTGCAAAAAGGTTAGGTAGTTGTGTTGCCGCTAAATCACGTTAAAAGACGGAGAAATTCGGGAAAATTTCGAGAAAATTTCGAAAAAACGTATTAAAGGAGTGGTGTTGTGGTGAAAGATTACGAAAATGGGGCTAACAATTGTAGAAAAAATGACGTTAAAACCTGTGGGGAGCGGCTAAAATGACGTTAAAGGACGGAGAAATTCGAGAAAATTTCGAAAAAACGTATTAAAGGGGTGGTGTTGTGGTCAAAGATTACGAAAATGGGGCTAACAATTGTAGAAAAAATGACGTTAAAACCTGTGGGGAGCGGCTAAAATGATCAGTGATGTGCGAAAAACGGAAGTGGAAATAAAGTTAAAGTTATTAGAAGTAGCCGAAATGGTTGTTAAATACGTGAAAGCAGCTGTTATTGAACTAGAAACGGTGGATTTTATAGCAGCGGTAGTGTTGAAAGCGGAAAATAAAATCTTTTGGTTATGGTTGGGAAGTGGGTTACGTATTGTTGAGCATATATATGGCGGGATAAAATTGTATAGTAGATTACGGTAAAAGGGGGATGAATACAAAGTGAGACTACTGGTAAAAACAGAAAGAGAAAATAAAGAGAAAAAAGAGAAATAAGACGACAGGAAAGATTTCGAAATGCAAAGGCGACAATAACAAACGTAATTGTTGGGTTCAAATTAATGATATGGTTATAATAGAAGGAAACATTCCACGAAGGAAAAATATATTTAAAAACAAAGATGATGTGACTTACCAAATGAAAGTGCTGGCAGGTCGACAGACACACAAACAAACACAAACATACACACAAAATTCAAGCTTTCGCAACCAACGGTTGCCTCCTCAGGAAAGAGGGAAGGAGAAGGAAAGACAAAAGGATATGGGTTTTAAGGGAGAGGGTAAGGAGTCATTCCAATCCCGGGAGCGGAAAGACTTACCTTAGGGGGAAAAAAGGACAGGTATACACTCGCACACACACACATATCCATCCACACATACACAGACACAAGCAGACATTTGTAAAGGCAAAGAGTTTGGGCAGAGATGTCAGTCGGGACGGAAGTACAGAGGCAAAGATGATGTTGAAAGACAGGTGAGGTATGAGCGGCGGCAGATTGAAATTAGAAATTAGCGGAGATTGAGGCCTGGCGGATAGCGAGAAGAGAGGATATGCTGAAGGGCAAGTTCCCATCTCCGGAGTTCTGACAGGTTGGTGTTAGTGGGAAGTATCCAGATAACCCGGACGGTGTAACACTGTGCCAAGATGTGCTGGCCGTGCACCAAGGCATGTTTAGCCACAGGGTGATCCTCATTACCAACAAACACTGTCTGCCTGTGTCCATTCATGCGAATGGACAGTTTGTTGCTGGTCATTCCCACATAGAATGCATCACAGTGTAGGCAGGTCAGTTGGTAGATCACGTGGGTGCTTTCACACGTGGCTCTGCCTTTGATTGTGTACACCTTCCGGGTTACAGGACTGGAGTAGGTGGTGGTGGGAGGGTGCATGGGACAGGTTTTACACCGGGGGCGGTTACAAGGGTAGGAGCCAGAGGGTAGGGAAGGTGGTTTGGGGATTTCATAGGGATGACATCCACACCGGCTATTCAGAGCATCCTCCTACAGGCCAGCCGCCAATTAGAACAGCATGCCACCCTTCACCTCAAAAAACTATCCAATCTCCTGGTTTCCCACCTCCGGAAAGGCAACTCACTCACCCTTCACAACCTTTCCAGCAAACCTCAACCACCTCTCATTGCACACAAACCCAGTCTCTCCCATCTACTCAATCTCCCACTTCCAGCTCCACTCCCTCCAAAACCTCAAAATTCCGATCAACTCAATCTGGCACCACAACACCCTAATTCAGTAGTTAACCTTTCCTCCAAACCTCTCTCCCAATCCGAAACCTCTGTCCTATCCAAAGGCCTCACCTTCAGCCCCACTCCCAGATTCAACCAAACAGCCCTCGTCAAAGATTTACTGTCCTACACTCGTACTCTCTGCTGGAAGTATCACTTTGCCACGAAGAAAAATGATCCTAATCCTACCCCTAATGATCCAACTCCCCGAGACACTATCCAAATTGAACCCTGCCTGGAACAGTTCCGTCCTCCGTCACAGCGGGACCCACCTCCTCTTCCTCAAAATCACCCTCTCCAAACCTTCCAGGAATTTCTGACTTCCAGCCTTGCCTCTCAATCCTTCTTAAAAAACCTTAATCCTACTCCCAACATCACCACTGCTGAAGCCCAGGCTATCCGTGATCTGAAGGCTGACCGGTCCATCGTCATTCTTCCGGCGGACAAGGGTTCCACGACCGTGGTACTTGATCGTCGGGAGTACGTGGCTGAGGGACTGCGTCAGCTTTCAGACAACACCACATACAAAGTTTGCCAAGGTAATCCCATTCCTGATGTCCAGGCAGAGCTTCAAGGAATCCTCAGAACCTTAGGCCCCCTACAAAACCTTTCACCTGACTCCATCAACCTCCTGACCCCACCGACACCCCGCACCCCTACCTTCTACCTTCTCCCTAAAATTCACAAACCCAATCATCCCGGCCGCCCCATTGTAGCTGGTTACCAAGCCCCCACAGAACGTATCTCTGCCTACGTGGATCAACACCTTCAACCCATTACATGCAGTCTCCCATCCTTCATCAAAGACACCAACCACTTTCTTGAACGCCTGGAATCCTTACCCAGTCCGTTACCCCCAGAAACCATCCTTGTAACCATTGATGCCACTTCCTTATACACAAATATCCCGCACGTCCAGGGCCTCGCTGCGATGGAGCACTTCCTTTCACGCCGATCACCTGCCACCCTACCTAAAACCTCTTTCCTCATTACCTTAGCCAGCTTCATCCTGACCCACAACTTCTTCACTTTTGAAAACCAGACATACCAACAATTAAAGGGAACAGCCATGGGTACCAGGATGGCCCCCTCGTACGCCAACCTATTCATGGGTCGCTTAGAGGAAGCCTTCTTGGTTACCCAGGCCTGCCAACCCAAAGTTTGGTACAGATTTATTGATGACATCTTCATGATCTGGACTCACAGTGAAGAAGAACTCCAGAATTTCCTCTCCAACCTCAACTCCTTTGGTTCCATCAGATTCACCTGGTCCTACTCCAAATCCCATGCCACTTTCCTTGATGTTGACCTTCACCTGTCCAATGGGCAGCTTCACACGTCCGTCCACATCAAACCCACCAACAAGCAACAGTACCTCCATTACGACAGCTGCCACCCATTCCACATCAAACGGTCCCTTCCCTACAGCCTAGGTCTTCGTGGCAAACGAATCTGCTCCAGTCCGGAATCCCTGAGGCATTACACCAACAACCTGACAACAGCTTTCGCATCCCGCAACTACCCTCCCGACCTGGTACAGAAGCAAATAACCAGAGCCACTTCCACATCCTCTCAAACCCAGAACCTCCCACAGAAGAACCACAAAAGTGCCCCACTTGTGACAGGATACTTTCCGGGACTGGATCAGATTCTGAATGTGGCTCTCCAGCAGGGATACGACTTCCTCAAATCCTGCCCTGAAATGAGATCCATCCTTCATGAAATCCTCCCCACTCCACCAAGAGTGTCTTTCCGCCGTCCACCTAACCTTCGTAACCTCTTGGTTCATCCCTATGAAATCCCCAAACCACCTTCCCTACCCTCTGGCTCCTACCCTTGTAACCGCCCCCGGTGTAAAACCTGTCCCATGCACCCTCCCACCACCACCTACTCCAGTCCTGTAACCCGGAAGGTGTACACAATCAAAGGCAGAGCCACGTGTGAAAGCACCCACGTGATCTACCAACTGACCTGCCTACACTGTGATGCATTCTATGTGGGAATGACCAGCAACAAACTGTCCATTCGCATGAATGGACACAGGCAGACAGTGTTTGTTGGTAATGAGGATCACCCTGTGGCTAAACATGCCTTGGTGCATGGCCAGCACATCTTGGCACAGTGTTACACCGTCCGGGTTATCTGGATACTTCCCACTAACACCAACCTGTCAGAACTCCGGAGATGGGAACTTGCCCTTCAGCATATCCTCTCTTCTCGCTATCCGCCAGGCCTCAATCTCCGCTAATTTCTAATTTCAATCTGCCGCCGCTCATACCTCACCTGTCTTTCAACATCATCTTTGCCTCTGTACTTCCGTCCCGACTGACATCTCTGCCCAAACTCTTTGCCTTTACAAATGTCTGCTTGTGTCTGTGTATGTGTGGATGGATATGTGTGTGTGTGCGAGTGTATACCTGTCCTTTTTTCCCCCTAAGGTAAGTCTTTCCGCTCCCGGGATTGGAATGACTCCTTACCCTCTCCCTTAAAACCCATATCCTTTTGTCTTTCCTTCTCCTTCCCTCTTTCCTGAGGAGGCAACCGTTGGTTGCGAAAGCTTGAATTTTGTGTGTATGTTTGTGTTTGTTTGTGTGTCTGTCGACCTGCCAGCACTTTCATTTGGTAAGTCACATCATCTTTGTTTTTAAATACATCTTTGTTTTTATATATATATATATATATATAATGGTAGAAATTTTCCCGAATTTCTCCGTCTTTTAACGTGATTTAGCAGCAACACAACCACCCAACCTTTTTGCACATCGCTGTCTACCAACCCAAGTTCACCACAGGATCAACTTAACCAACACTTTTTCGCCTTTTTTCATACCAGATCTCCAATTGCTTTCTAGTTCGCCTTCATCTCTCCCCATATATTTCTATCTTTCTTTTTCATTTCAACCTCATGTTAAACTTTCCACCTTCTAATACCATGTCACCCTCACAACACCCCCACAACGACCCCATTAAGTTTTATTTACATTCCCTCCGCAAACATGCCTTGACCCTAGCCAGATTACGCTCACATATTTTATTTTCTCAGGCTTGTCTGACATTTGGCATAACCCCCAAAGGCCTCACACTTAAAGTTCCCATCTCTGGCTGCAACCCTTCTTTCCATCAGTCCCTATACCAGTTCCAAACTGAACAATCCATTGCCCTCACCCACCTACCGTATTTACTCGAATCTAAGACGCACTCGAATCTAAGCCGCACCCGAAAAATGAGACTCGAAATCGAGGAAAAAAATTTTCCCGATTCTAAGCCGCACCTGAAATTTGAGACTCGAAATTCAAGGGGAGAGAAAAGTTTTAGGCCGCACCTCCAAATCAAAACAAAGTTGGTCCATTGTAATACGAGACACAATTTAGGTCGAATGAATGACGATACAGCTACAGGAGTTTGGTTCGAGTCGTAAGCTCAACAGTTAAGTTTTACCAGGTAGCTATTGCTGTACATCAGGCGCTCCGTCCGTATTGATACGGGTACCCTTCCTTTTCACGTGCTTCGTCTGGTTTGAATCGATTGCTTATTTTGCTTTGATCTGATAAGTGCCGTTTTCTTTGTTATAGGTGTTAACGTCACTCTTGAGCTGAAAATGCATTACTGTACTGTGTAATGCATTGTTTGTCTCATTCTGATAGTGCGTGTTTACGGCCTGTCGCCGCGCGCGGCATGGCTTGCTTTTGTGCGCGCTACCGCCGCTTACAATTAAAAAAAAAGAAAAGAGAGGAATCGTCTCACTAGCGAAACAATGGCAAGAGACTGCTATTTGTTGTTACTTACACTGCTTTCTTTGATAATGATCAACAAGAACCAAATAATAGACTGCATATGATAGAATATGTTCTGAACGAGAGTTAGGCGAAAATTTTTCTCCGTTTGAAAATCTTTGCGGCCGCTTCTCTAGTACGTCAAATTCTGCACAGGAATTAGTCATCTTAGATTTAAAAATCTAATCAGTTGCCGTGCTTAATTTCTGACTGTATCACTATTAGGCATAAGAAAAATACGAATGTAAACATGACACGATACGTATATTCTTCCGCGTTTGCTGTTGTCTCACTCTAGTTTCGTAGTTTATTAGGCAGATAGGATTTAAATGAAATAGCAGCAAACACGAAAGAATACGTGGCATAATGTTTACATTCATATTATTCTTATGGTGAAGAGAATACTGCATGTGATTCACATTTCGTCAGGTTCCTATTAGCAACCACCTCTTCTCACAGGTAGTAAAAAATTCAACACGTAGAGTTGGCCATATTGACAAACATCTCAAACAGTCTGGCCAGTCGGATTTTCGTAGTATATTGAAATTCTGCTACATTCGAAGATGAACAATACGGAATTTGTATTTACTTCGTTGGATAATGTACGAAAATGCAGTGGTCGAAACTCGGGGCGGAGAAAAAAGCTCGTCTTCCACTTTTTTTTATTTACTGACGCAGAGATTTTGGCGCCAGTATTTATCTCTGTGCCTACAAAGCATCACCTTGTAGCGCTAAATATATTCGACGGCAGAAGTTAGTTGTGGCGGCACCTACCAACGTTTTTCAGAACTTCCGCTTGCTTTGCACTCGATTCTAAGCCGCAGGCGGTTTTTTGGATTACAAAAACCGGAAAAAAAGTGCGGCTTGGATTCGAGTAAATACGGTAATCCTTCACCTACACATCAACTCAGCCAATGAACACACCCGTCAACTCCTATCCTTAATAAAAGTCCTCAATCTTTCCTCTCCCACATCCACACCGGCTATTCAGAGCATCCTCCTACAGGCCAACCGCCAATTAGAACAGCATGCCACCCTTCACCTCAAAAAACTATCCAATCTCCTGGTTTCCCACCTCCGGAAAGACAACTCACTCACCCTTCACAACCCTTCCAGCAAACCTCAACCACCTCTCATTGCACACAAACCCAGTCTCTCCCAACTACTCAATCTCCCACTTCCAGCTCCACTCCCTCCAAAACCTCAAAATTCCGATCAACACAATCTGGCACCACAACACCCTAATTCAGTAGTTAACCTTTCCTCCAAACCTCCCTCCCAATCCGAAACCTCTGTCCTATCCAAAGGCCTCACCTTCAGCCCCACTCCCAGATTCAACCAAAAAGCCCTCGTCAAAGATTTACTATCCTACACTCGTACTCTCTGCTGGAAGTATCACTTTGCCACGAAGAAAAATGATCCTAATCCTACCCCTAATGATCCAACTCCCCAAGACACTATCCAAATTGAACCTTGCCTGGAACAGTTCCGTCCTCCGTCACAGCGGGACCCACCTCCTCTTCCTCAAAATCACCCTCTCCAAACCTTCCAGGAATTTCTGACTTCCAGCCTTGCCTCTCAATCCTTCTTAAAAAACCTTAATCCTACTCCCAACATCACCACAGCTGAAGCCCAGGCTATCCGTGATCTGAAGGCTGACCGGTCCATCGTCATTCTTCCGGCGGACAAGGGTTCCACGACCGTGGTACTTGATCGTCGGGAGTATGTGGCTGAGGGACTGCGTCAGCTTTCAGACAACACCACATACAAAGTTTGCCAAGGTAGTCCCATTCCTGATGTCCAGGCAGAGCTTCAAGGAATCCTCAGAACCTTAGGCCCCCTACAAAACCTTTCACCTGACTCCATCAACCTCCTGACCCCACCGATACCCCGCACCCCTACCTTCTACCTTCTTCCTAAAATTCACAAACCCAATCATCCCGGCCGCCCCATTGTAGCTGGTTACCAAGCCCCCACAGAACGTATCTCTGCCTACGTAGATCAACACCTTCAACCCATTACATGCAGTCTCCCATCCTTCATCAAAGACACCAACCACTTTCTCGAATGCCTGGAATCCCTACCCAGTCTGTTACCCTCGGAAACCATCCTTGTAACCATTGATGCCACTTCCTTATACACAAATATCCCGCACGTCCAGGGCCTCGCTGCGATGGAGCACTTCCTTTCACGCCGATCACCTGCCACCCTACCTAAAACCTCTTTCCTCATCACCTTAGCCAGCTTCATCCTGACCCACAACTTCTTCACTTTTGAAGGCCAGACATACCAACAATTAAAGGGAACAGCCATGGGTACCAGGATGGCCCCCTCGTATGCCAACCTATTCATGGGTCGCTTAGAGGAAGCCTTCTTGGTTACCCAGGCCTGCCAACCCAAAGTTTGGTACAGATTTATTGATGACATCTTCATGATCTGGACTCACAGTGAAGAAGAACTCCAGAATTTCCTCTCCAACCTCAACTCCTTTGGTTCCATCAGATTCACCTGGTCCTACTCCAAATCCCATGCCACTTTCCTTGATGTTGACCTTCACCTGTCCAATGGCCAGCTTCACACGTCTGTCCACATCAAACCCACCAACAAGCAACAGTACCTCCATTACGACAGCTGCCACCCATTCCACATCAAACGGTCCCTTCCCTACAGCCTAGGTCTTCGTGGCAAACGAATCTGCTCCAGTCCGGAATCCCTGAAGCATTACACCAACAACCTGACAACAGCTTTCGCATCCCGCAACTACCCTCCCAACCTGGTACAGAAGCAAATAAACAGAGCCACTTCCTCATCCTCTCAAACCCAGAACCTCCCACAGAAGAACCCCAAAAGTGCCCCACTTGTGACAGGATACTTTCCGGGACTGGATCAGATTCTGAATGTGGCTCTCCAGCAGGGATATGACTTCCTCAAATCCTGCCCTGAAATGAGATCCATCCTTCATGAAATCCTCCCCACTCCACCAAGAGTGTCTTTCCGCCGTCCACCTAACCTTCGTAACCTCTTAGTTCATCCCTATGAAATCCCCAAACCACCTTCCCTACCCTCTGGCTCCTACCCTTGTAACCGCCCCCGGTGTAAAACCTGTCCCATGCACCCTCCCACCACCACCTACTCCAGTCCTGTAACCCGGAAGGTGTACACAATCAAAGGCAGAGCCACATGTGAAAGCACCCACGTGATCTACCAACTGACCTGCCTACACTGTGATGCATTCTATGTGGGAATGACCAGCAACAAACTGTCCATTCGCATGAATGGACACAGGCAGACAGTGTTTGTTGGTAATGAGGATCACCCTGTGGCTAAACATGCCTTGGTGCACGACCAGCACATCTTGGCGCAGTGTTACACCGTCCGGGTTATCTGGATACTTCCTACTAACACCAACCTATCCGAACTCCGGAGATGGGAACTTGCCCTTCAATATATCCTCTCTTCCCGTTATCCACCAGGCTTCAATCTCCGCTAATTTCAAGTTGCCGCCACTCATACCTCACCTGTCATTCAACAACATCTTTGCCTCTGCACTTCTGCCTCGACTGACATCTCTGCCCAAACTCTTTGTCTTTAAATATGTCTGCTTGTGTCTGTATATGTGTGGATGGATATGTGTGTGTGTGTGCGCGAGTGTATACCCGTCCTTTTTTCCCCATAAGGTAAGTCTTTCCGCTCCCTGGACTGGTATGACTCCTTACCCGCTCCCTTAAAACCCACATCCTTTCGTCTTTCCCTCTCCTTCCCTCTTTCCTGATGAGGCAACAGTTTGTTGCGAAAGCTTGAATTTTGTGTGTATGTATGTGTTCGTTTGAGTGTCTGTCGACCTGCCAGCACTTTCATTTGGTAAGTCACATCATCTTTGTTTTTATTATAATAGAATTATAGAATTTAGGTATATATATATATATATATATATATAATAGAGGGAAACATTCCACGTGGGAAAATATATTTAAAAAGAAAGATGATGAGACTTACCCAACAAAAGCGCTGGCAGGTCGATAGACACACAAATAAACACAAACATACACACAAAACTCTAGCTTTCGCAACCAATGGTTGCCTCGTCAGGAAAGAGGGAAGGAGAAGGAAAGACAAAAGGATTGGGTTTTAAGGGAGAGGGTAAGGAGTCATTCCAATCCCGGGAGCGGAAAGACTTACCTTAGGGGGAAAAAAGGACAGGTTTACACTCGCACACACACACACACATATCCATCCACACATACACAGACACAAGCAGACATTTGTAAAGGCCCAAACTCTTTGCCTTTACAAATGTCTGCTTGTGTCTGTGTATGTGTGGATGGATATGTGTGTGTGTGCGAGTGTAAACCTGTCCTTTTTTCCCCCTAAGGTAAGTCTTTCCGCTCCCGGGATTGGAATGACTCCTTACCCTCTCCCTTAAAACCCAATCCTTTTGTCTTTCCTTCTCCTTCCCTCTTTCCTGACGAGGCAACCATTGGTTGCGAAAGCTACAGTTTTGTGTGTATGTTTGTGTTTATTTGTGTGTCTATCGACCTGCCAGCGCTTTTGTTGGGTAAGTCTCATCATCTTTCTTTTTAAATATATATATATATATATATATATATATATATATATATATATATATATATATATATAGGGAGAGAGAGAGAGAGAGAGAGAGAGAGAGAGAGAGAGAGAGAGAGAGAGATGCTGAATTAAACTCGTCTAGTACCAGAAGAAAAATATGTAAAAGGGGCCACATAAGTGGGACATTTTGACTTACCACCAATACCAAAGAGAAACTATAATAACTTGCACGGGAGTTTCTTCATCAACTTCTATGTCCTTGGCAACAATAGTGCTGTTATCTTTCCCAGTCACACTGCATTGCATACTCTGAGTCCTCTTTGTCTCTTCCTCAGAGAACAGGTAATAGCCATTTCCTGCATATAACAATGGGTGTTGAATTGATTCATGTAATCAAACATTTAAAGCATTATCAAGAAAATATGTCGTGCACATTCAGACAAAACAACAAATACAGACCACATTGTGAGTTTGCATTTTGGATATGTTGTTCATTTGTCAAGAGAGTTATGGTTCTCCTACCTACTGTGCTCTTCTGGCTTATTTTCTTATTTTTTCATTATTATGGCCCGTTGTATGACACATAAGGTTACACAATATGAGTTGCATACTAAGTAAACATTTTTTTTTGTGATCTTAAATAAAAACCCTCATCAAATAAAAGCTTTTAAGTACTTTAGGTGTGGGGTATTCTACTTCAACCATTCCAGAGAATGTGTGCAGAAAATAGGGGAACAGAAACCAAAAAGAAAAAAGAAATTTCTAGCCCCTAATGAAACATGTTACTGAAAATAATGTAACCTATTTCAATGATTTTCAGAGATTATCATTTTTCTCACTGGTTCATAATTCCACAATTACTATGGATATTTTAGCAATACAAAAATAAGAGTAGGTTCAAGGGACTGACATTCAACATGTAGAACATGCATTCAAGATACAAACAAAGCAACAGTGGAAATTGCATTGTAAGAAATCTGATACTATAGTAGCTACATCAAGTTTTCTGAGGGAGGACCATGCTCAGGGGAGGGAGATACTTCAGACAATCTACTTATCTTGTCCCCGAAGTGTTTCATATGTGAAACTAAATAAATCATTAATACTTTTCAAAAGTTTTGTCCTTGTAAACACTGTTTGTGAAACAGCTACTAGACAGCAATTTCTTATATTTCCTTAATGGTGTGCTGATAAGAGTTTTCAGCTGTTTATCACTTGCCTGAATTTTTAAAATTTGTGCATTTCTGTATCAGTTTTTGGACATTTGTGCACAATGGCTCAGTTTATTGATGAAGTTGTGTGACGTTCAAATATAAGAGAAGCAGAAAAAGTTTTATTACTATCTAATAATTATGTAATATAAATAGTCATCTGATTGGAGGGAAAGTTACTTTTTTTTTCATTTTTTTATGCATCACACGCAAACTGAATTCTCATTACTGCAAGATTTTTACCTCAAGGTTTCTGAATGAGGAAATAAAATAAGTTATCAACAACTAAGCTGAACGTAAATAAATTTGCCTGTTGGGCTCAGGGAAGGGCTAGTTTTCAAAACTAGTTTCCTATGGATGAAGTTTGACAAGGAACAAAAAGTATGATAATGGCCCTGAGAAAATGTGTGTTAGTAGTACAAAATAGCAAAGATGTGAAACATTATACAGAAAAAAACAACTGTTGTCTGGCTACCAGCCTGGTGCAAGTCTTTCTATCTGGCACCACTCCAGTGACTTGTGTGTCAACTTTACTGTTTATTTATTCAAGTGCCTTCTCATTTGGCCTCAAAAGGCCCCATTCTGTACCATTCCCCCACAGAAATATCTGAGGTTGTTCCCTGGAAGTGAACCCAGGACCACTGTGTTAGCAGCCAGCAATGCCAACTTCTAGATTAAGAATGAAAGACTCTGTCATAGAACCCATCACTGTGTATTTTGTCTTCCATTCCGCCCTTGCACACTAATAAACTTTATTAATTTTTTGAAATGCATTTGTAACTACAAATAGGGTAAAGGAAAGTCCCAGGTGGAATACGAAAAATGGAAAAAGTAAAGGTAATAATTCACTGTATAGGTTAGGCATTGAGCCATCTACAGATACAGAAACGAGACTAAAAACGTGAATAAAATGTTTCCCAGAATGTGAACAGGCCATCATGTTGTTTATAAAACTAACATTTCAGCCACTGTTGCAAGTGGTTTTCATTAGGATGACATATTTACAACTGGTAAGTGCCACATTCAGATATTATATACTGCAATTTCATCTTGCTCATAAGGTCAGTTCATCAGGAACAACACTGCACTTTATTTTTTTTTACAAGTTTTGTTATATGAACTGCCAATAGCAGCAGGCCTAGGGGATAACAGCATCTGTGTGGTGTTCCCATCATCAGGTATGGCAGTAAATATAGGGCACATAGCTCACTACATTGTCTCAACTGCCACCGAGCACTCCAAGAGCAAAACAACCAATAAAATAGAAACTACTATCAATAATCAATATCTCACACACACACACACACACACACACACACACACACAAACGCATATGCAACTCACACACGCATGACCACACTCCCTGCCAGTGAAGCCACACTGCAAGCAGTGTGCATGATGAGAGAGCCAACTGGGTGGGGGTAAGGAGGAGGCTGGGGCATGGAGGGGGAGGGATAATGGGATATGGGTGGGGGACAGTAAAGTGGTGCTAGTTAGAGTGTGCAGAAATGAGGTGGAGATAGGGTACAGCAGGTTAGACAGAGGGCGAGGGAGGACTGGTGGATAGCGGAAAAGGTGAGAAGTAAAAGAGACTGGGTGTGTTGATGGCGTGAGGGCTGCATAGTGCTGGATATAACAAGGAAGGGGCTAGATGAGTAAGGACAATGAATAACAAAGGTTGAGGCCAAAAGGGTTATGGGAACGCAGGATATACTGCACGGAGGGTTCCCACCTATGCAGTAAAGAACAGCTGGTGTTCCTGCAAAGGATCCAGATGGCACAGGCTGTGAAGCAGTCACAGAAACGAATAAAATCATGTTGGGCAGCATACTCAGCAATAGGGTGGTCCAACTGTTTCTTGGCCACCGTTTACCGATGGCCATTCATCAATAAAGCTTGTCAGAAACCACCTCCTGCCATCCAAACTGAGTTTGACCCAGTTGCAAATATGTCAACCTGATAAGGGCCATTTGCAACAGTGGTCGAAACATTGTTTTTATGAACAACATTATATGTGGCCCCATATTCAAAAATATATTATTGAAGATAAAACACTGAAGGAAGCCTTTGGTCATATAAGACAGAAAATGTTGCAAAGACTTAATATAAAACATAAATACACACCAGTTGAGCTGTCTATGTGTGTCTATGGTCCTGTATCGTGAGATTATACTCAATAGTTCCCGGAATGTATAGGTAGCTCATGAAGTCTAACCAGTATGATGAAACACACCAAGTGGTACTTTTACATTATTTGTGTGTCAATGTATCAAGTGACTGTGCTACATGCTTGCCTTCAGCTATCATGCGCATTTCCCCATTGTCATGTGTTGCATGTCTTGCAAAATCGACAATGGCGAGTAGCTGGGAACAAAGTGTGTACATTAACTTTTGAGGTGCTATGTTACGCACAAAGTGATGCATGAAAGTAAATATGGACACAGGTAAGCTCGAAATGAGGAAAATACAGTAAACTAATAACTTTAAACAAAAATGTTTAAATTAAATGTGACGATAACATCTTAGATCCTTCTCCCTGTCTGTGGCCACGGTATTCGTTGCATTAGTGAGGTATAAGCCTTGTTCAACCCTTAGAGCACAGTGTACATACAAAATACAGACATGCTCACTCGCTGTAGAGTAGAGTGGGGTAACGTTGCGTGGCGGGTAAGACTGCACAAGGCTTGTATCTCAGTTTTAGTAATGCAGCAGTTGGCTACTCTGCAAGGCACAAAATAGCCTCTGTGGCTGACACTTTATTGCCGTAGTTTAACTGTTGTCCTGGTGTTAACAGCTGCGCAATGCTGTTTTACATAATTTTCATATAACATTTCATGTTCTGGAAATAAGCTATAACTCAGGCAATAATATGATTATCAATTTTAACTTTATTCCATTGTGTACTACGATGCATTGTCAGTCTTGTGGTGTATTAACACATCTATATTCCTACAAAGCGTTTCCATGTGCAGTCAAAAGCTGGTGTGTCGTAGTGCGGGGCAAGTTTACGCGTTGCAGTTGGGACAAAACTGCACAGTGTGCAATCTTACCCCATGCGTTATAACTATCAGCTTTTCCATAGATCTAGAAATATTTATGAACATTGAGGTGGATATTATACATCGACAGTAGTCCTCTAAGAATCCTTTTTTATATTTTAGCGTCTACAAAAGGAAAACCGAACAGAAACCATGCACTCCAGAAATGCTGGAAGCTGAGAAATAGGGCTTGAAAAACGGCAAGTCTAAACAACAAATAGCGAGGGAGCTTGGAATAAGTGAAGCTGCCCTCAGAAATCACCTTACAGAGGTACGAGGCCCTTGCAAGTATACTTTTATCTCTATATTTTTGCTTTGAAAACTTTTGCCTACGCAGGGATAAGCTTAAAATTAATACTCCCACCCCCACTTTCTTCATGGTTTTGGGGTAAACAAACTGGGAAGATTCGGAAGAACTTTTAATGATGAACAGGAACTGGAACTCACCGAACACAGCAGATCTTTGGACAAATGTTGTTATGGTATGACTCTGAAAGATTTTAGAAGATTAGTTCAGGACTACTCTGAGAGGAATAACATAAAAACAAAATTTGACAAAAACACTAAGACGGCCGGAAAGGACAGGGCTTATGATTTCCTGCAGAGACGAAACCTTAGCCTTCAGATTCCACAGAAAACTAGTCTTGGACGTGTGATGGGGGGTTCAACAAACAGCAATCGAGCATCTTCTTTGTTAATCTTTTGCCGCTGATGGAGAGATATAAATTTGAACCTCATTGCATATACAACATGGATGAGTCAGGAATTACAACTGTTCCTAAAAAGGTTCCGAAAGTGATTGCAACATGCGGCAAGATGCACATAGGCAAAATAGCATCTGCAGAAACAGGTCAGCTGATAACGGTTGTATGTTGTATGGGAGCTGGGGGGAGTTACATCCTTCCAGGAATAATATTTCCTCGGAAAAGGATGAAGGAGAATTTAAAGAACAGTGCCCCTCCTGGGTCACTAATGATGTGTTTGGACATTGGATACATCAACTCAGATTTGTATCTCATATGGCTACAACATTCTGAAAAACATGCACAGCCAACAGAAGATAATCCAGTATTGTTAATTTTGGACAATCACTCGTCACATTTGTGTTTGAACGCCTTTCCTTACTGCAGGGACCATAACATACACATGCTTACCATTCCTCCACACAGCAGCCACAAAATGCAGCCACTGGATTGCTGCTTTTTCAAGCCACTGAAGGACTTTTATTCACAGGAATGCAACCAGTGGCTCATTAACCACCCTGGATATGTAATTATGCAAGAATGTATTGCTGAATTGTTTGGAAACGCTTATCAAAGGACGACCACAATGACGAAGGCAACAAAGGCGTTCAAGATATGTGGCATTTATCCAATTGATCGTCACATATTCACTGAGGAAGATTTCCTGCCTTTGACTGTTACAGACCAAAGTGACAAATTTAATGATGCATCTACAGTTGAAACTGGATCCCTCCAGAGCCAAAGTTCAGAGACATCTACAAATGAACCACAACCAGGACCAAGTACCTACGTTTCCCCAAAAGAAATAATTCCTTTGTAAAGAAGAACAGATGTCAAAAAAGACAGAAGAAAGGAAAGAAGTCACAAATAGTATCTGGGACCCCATTCAAGAAGCAACTGGAATCCCAATCAACAGAACAAGAAATAAAGAAACCAAAGAGGAAACTGCTTCTGATCAAGCAAACAAAAAGAAAGCAAAGCAAAACTTAAATACATCTAGGGAAAATTCACAAACTTTTCACTGTCCAGGCTGTACTGAAAAATACAATAATCCACCAACAGAAGACTGGATTCAATGTCTCAAGTGTGAGGAGTGGTGGCATGAATCCTGTTCTTGTTATGAAGGTTCTGGACACTTCATTTGTGATCTCTGTTAAAAATATTTTCGTCCAACAGGAATATTTTTGCATGTTTTTGATGACAGGCCCAGATTTGTTCATTAGGTCAAATATTGTATCAACAGTAACTGTTATATGCTGAGAAACAAGGTATATTATGTTTATGCATGCTATAAATTAAATAAAAGACGAAGAACTAAATGACACATATGTTTTCCTCATTTGATAATAATGTGCAAATTTACCCCACTAGAAACGCACTCTTACCCCACGGTCGGGTAAGACCGCGCATTTGCATTACTTTTTTTACTAAGTGCGAATTACAGTTTAAATTGTTTTTATGACTCTCGGACTCTGTCATATAACAGGCAAAATTCAGATGAAATGCCAGTTACAATATAATTGTAATTTGTGACATTTCCTTCAGTATATCGCTATTTAAACCTTAAGTGCGCAATCTTGCCCCACTTTAATGTTTGCAATAGCATGCGCACACTGTATGGGTGAGCATTTACCGGTAGGACACTTAGCATGTTATGGATGTTGTTTGGCAATGAAATGTGAACAACATTCTGTGTTGCTGCCAAAGGACTGCCCTTGTAAGCGTACTCAAACTAGTGGTGATTGAGAAAAGTTCAAGGAAATAACAATCAGTAGTTCATTCAGGGGTGTTTACGAAGGTAGAATTGGTGCACAGTATGCTGAAAGAGGAAGAGATTCTAGATATTTTATAGAGAGATGAAGGGTCAGAAACAGAAGACACTGGCAGAGATGATTCATATTCTTCAGATGAAAGTACGGGCAATGAATAAGGTACACATGTGTTTCAGTTGTTCATACAGGGAGTACTTCATTCATGCATTTTGTATTCTGACTGATGTTCACTCTCATTTCCATTTACAGCTTCTGAATATGGATCTAAGCGTTCTTTCTTTATGCAGGCAATTGTACAGACTATCAGTCACTGTCTGTGGTACCTGCTTATATGCATAACTCTCATATACCTGCTTTTAAATATTCCTGTACTATTTTTGTGAATGCAGCCAGAATCACAACTGTGTCACTAAAAGAGAGAGCCTGTAACACTTCTTTTTTTTTTTTTTTACAGATTTCATGTGTTACTTGTTCTCATTAAATCATCTATTTTAAATATATATTCTAAAATTAATTCATATTTCTATAAAATATTTACTTTTTCCTTTTAGATGGTGCAAGAATCATATTCCTGTCAAATTTCTGTATTTTACAATGTCATTTAAAAACAATCCATAATTATGTCAGTTCACAGGAAAATACTGGTCATGAAGATGCCAGTGTTGAATGTGTTAACGTCTCTGCATTTACTTATTTTGTGATGACATGGCATGAGCAGTGCAATAATTCATGTTCAAATACTGTTTTATGATGAGGATCAAAATAACATACCATTGACATATTCTGTACCATACAGCACTGAAAGAGCTGTGGCAGAAGCATCTAGTGGCTGTAAAGCAGTTTCCTCTTTCGAATGTGAATCTTCTACACCTAAAAGGGATCCTGAAACAAAAATAATTTTGTAGGTGCCATTTCCTTATTACTTAATAATAATAATAATAATAATAATAATATGAGAGAAGGAAAGTTCCTACTCACAATATAGCGGAGATGCTGAGTCGCGATAGGCACAATAAAAAGATTCACACAATCATAGCTTTCGGCCATTAAGGACACGCACGCACGCAGGCGCGCGCGCACGCACACACACACACACACACACACACACACACACACACACCACACACACACACACACACACAAGCGCGCGCAAGCGCAACTTGCACACACATCTGCAGTCTCGGAAAGCTGAAACTACAATGCGAGCAGCAGCACCAGTGCATGATGGGAGTGGCGACTGGATGGGGGTAAGGAGGAGGCTGGGGCAGGGAGGGGGAGGGATAGTATGGTGGGAGTGGTGGACAGTGAAATGTTGCAGTTCAGATGGAGGGTAGGAGAGAAGATGTGTGTGTGTGTGTGTGTGTGTGTGTGTGTGTGTGTGTGTGTGTGTGTGTGTGTGTGTGAGGGGGCGGGGGGGGGGGGGGGGGGTAAGTAGGGCAAAGGAGAAAAATGAAAATAAAAGAAATTAAAAAACTGGGTGTGGCAGTGAAATGATGGCTGTGTAGTGCTGGAATGGGAACAGGGAGGGGGCTGGATGGGTGAGGACAGTGACTAACGAATGTTGAGGCCAGGAGGGTTACGGGAACGTAGGATGTATTGCAGGGAAAGTTCCCACCTCCGCAATTCAGAAAAGCTCGTCTTGGTGGGAAGGATCCATATGGCACAGGCTGTGAAGCAGTCTTTGAGATGAGGGGTATCATGTTTGGCAGCGTGTTCAGCTACAGGGTGGTCCACTTGTTTTTTGGCCACAGTTTGTTGGTGGCTGTTCATGCGGGCGGACAGCTTGTTGGTTGTCATGCCTACATAGAATGCAGCACAGTGATTGCAGCTTAGCTTGTAGATCACATGACTGGTTTCACAGGTAGCCCTGCCTTTGATGTGATAGGTAATGTTAGTGACAGGACTGGAGTAGGTGATGGGTAGAAGGATGTATGGGACAGGTCTTGCATCTAGGTCTATTAGAGGGGGTATGAGCCATGAGGTAAGGGATTGGGAGTAGGGGTTGTGTAAGCATGGACGAGTATATTGTGTAGGTTTGGTGGACGGCGGAATACCATGGTAGGAGGGGTGGGAAGGATAGTGGGTAGGACATTTCTCATTTCAGGGCATGACGAGAGATAATTGAAACCCTGGCGGAGAATGTAATTCAGTTGCTCCAATCCCGGATGGTACTGAGTTACGAGGGGAATGCTCCTCTGTGGCCAGACTGTGGGACTTTGGGAGGTGGTGGGAGACTGGAAAGATAAGGCACGGGAGATTTGTTTTTGTACAAGGATGGCAGGATAATTACAGTCAGTGAAGGCTTCAGTGAGATCCTCGCTATATTTAGAGAGGGACTGCTCGTCACTGCAGATGCGATGACGAGGGGTGGCTAATCTGTACGGAAGGGACTTCTTGGTATGAAACGGGTGGCAGCTGTCGAAGTGGAGGCATTGCTGGTGGTTAGTAGGTTTTGATATGGACAGAGGAACTGCTGTAGCCATCTCTGAGGTGGAGGTCAACATCTAGGAAGGTGGCTTGTTGGGTTGAGTAGGACCAGGTGAAGCAAATGGGGGAGAAGTAGTTGATGTTCTGGAGGAATGTGAATGTGTCCTCACCTTCAATCCAGATAGCAAAATGTCATCAATGAATCTGAACCAGGTGAGGGGTTTAGGATTCTGGGTTTTTAGGAAGGATTCCTCTAGATGGCCCATGAATAGGTTAGCATAGGATGGTGCCATGCAGGTGCCCATAGCCGTTCTGCGGATTTGTTTGTAGGTAATGCCTTCAAAGGAAAAGTAATTGTGGGTGAGGATATAGTTGGTCATGGAGACCAGGAAGGAGGTTGTTGGTTTGGAATCCATAGGGTGCCTGGAGAGGTAGTGTTCGATAGCAGTAAGGCCATGGGCATTAGGAATGTTAGTATACAGGGAGGTGGCATCAACAGTGACGAGCAGGGCACCATGTGGTAAAGGGAAAGGAAATGTTGAGAGTCGGTCGAAGAAATGGTTGGTATCTTTTATATAGGAGGATAGGTTCCGGGTAATAGGTTAAAGGTGTTGGTCTACGAGAGCAGAGATTCTCTCAGTGGGGGCACAGTAACCAGCCACAATGGGGCAACCTGGGTGGTTGGGTTTATGGACTTTAGGAAGCATGTAGAAGGTGGGAGTGCAGGGAGTGGTAGGGGTAAGTAGAGAGGTTCTGGGATGGGCCTAAGGATTTGAGTAGTGACTGGAGATCCTACTGGAATGGGATCACTGTGGCATGGTTTGTAGGTGGAAGTATCTGACAGCTGATGAGTCCTTCTGCCATGTAATCCTTGCCGTTCAAAACTACGGTGGTGGAGCCTTTGTTTGCAGGTAGGATTATAAGATTGGGATCAGTTTTTAGATGGTGGACTGTGGTTCTTTCTGCAGATGTAAGGTTAGTATGCATGTTGAGGGTTTTGGGGAATGATGGTGAGGCAAGGTTCGAGGATAAGAAATTCTGGAAAGTTAACAGGGGGTGGTTTGGAGGCAGTGGGGGTGGAGTGAACTGAGTTAGGCAAGGTTCAATGTTGGTCTTTGGTTGAGTCTGATTGGTCGGGTTGGTGGTGAAAAAGTGTTTCCACTGTAGGAACCAGGAGAAGGAGAGAAGGTCTTTAATTAGTCCTGCATGGTTGAATTTGGGAGTGGCGCAAAAGGTGAGGCTTTGGAAAGGACTGATATTTCTGTGGGACTAAGGCTTCTGGAGGAAAGGTTCATGACTGTGTTGCAGGTCTGTTAGGGTTTTGAGTTCTGTGTGGTGGTGGGAGGGAGTTTCGGAGGGTGGGATAAGTGTAGTAGGTCTGCGAGACAAGGTTTGTCAGCTATGAGGGGGCTTGGGGGAGGTTTGGAGGTGGTTGTAGAAGTGGTGAACAGTGGTACTCCGAGGCAGGAGTAGGAAGTGAGCAGGATGGAGAGCTTTTTGAGGTGGCATTGTGCATGTTGCTCAAGTTCCTGCAGGGCAAGAGTTTCAATGTGTGTTATGGGTTCCAGGAATTTGGGATTACATAGCAGGAGAATTTTGCAAATGGAGAGAAGGTACTGCAAGGAGGATTGGGCTTGGTTGATACGGTTTTGCAGGACTATGTTGGTGAGGGCTAAGGATTGGCGGAATCTGAACAGGTGGAGGTCATTGTGGAAGGAGGGGTGGAAACCAGAGATGGTTAATTTGATAGTTAGGCCATTAGGGGGGATTTCATGAGCCAAGCAACAATGCAGGAACAGTATGTGGGACTGGGATCTGGCTAGGGATAAGGAAACTTTTCTGTATTGATGCAGATGGAAGGAGCAAGGATCCACAATGGTGCAAAAATGCGAAAAAATACGTAAGGAAGTAGAATTACATACAAAAAATTACGCAAAAATACACCCAAATACGTGTGAAAAGTACGAAATGGATGCACAGGGAAAGGAGGAGGGGGGGGGGGGGGGTAGAGATGAAATCTGAGGCAGACGAAAACTCACTAAAATTGGCGAGAAGTCACTAAAAATATGCATATATTTAACAGAGAATCAAATTTAATCTTTCTGCTGCTGACGTCTTGACAAAACAATCCACACAAAAAAGGTGTCACATTTTACATTGCGATCAAACTGCACCTACTAATTTTAAACATGCAACAAACTATCGAAATAAACTGAAAATTCCTCATAGTAACAGCTGGTTACCTTGATGCACAATACAAACTCAGTATCATATTGTCACACCATAATAAGAATCAACTCCAAATGCAAAAGCAGGGTCGTCAATGAAGTACAACACTTAAAACAGAAAGCACGTTTATTACAAACACCATCGTACAGCCAGAACAGAACTCAGCTCCTGGATGGTGAGTACAGCTATTTATACAAATGGTGTAGATTCAGAAATAAACAAACATCAGAAACTTTGAGAATTTTCCAGAGCTGATAAATATTAAATGAGAAGTAACTGCTGCTGGTCAGGATTGAACTGGAGAATCACAGCACATTAGCCAGCGATGGTAACTGTTACAACACACTACACGAAGCACAGATCACAGCATTGCTCCCTCTCCTGAAAAAAAAAAGCAAACTTCAAACTGCTTTTTCAGTTCTCATTGAAGTCAGTTATACCTGCCTGGGTTTAGATCTCGTCAATGGTCCTCTGTACGGCAGGGCTGGCAGATACTCATGTTCTTGGCGTGTCATCACATCCTCTTCATTATGACAAGCATTGAAGAAGTCCCTTCCATCAGAGCTTTGCAGTTGTTTCGCCCATCTTTAATTTTTTTGAACAAGAAGCCTTCGTAACCGACCTGCACTTTAGGACTTTAGTAGAGCTTTATCTCTGCAGTTTTGTCTTCTTGACGATGGGTCAAAATCTTAGACTTTCTATGTGATGTCCAACAAGGTACAAACAATACAATACGGCCCATAATAGAGCTTTAGTACTTTTTTCTGTACCAAGTCTCCTGGACTGTATCTCACTGGCAGTGCTTGGCATTATAACACACTCAGTATTTCTCCTGAATGTCCTGGGCCCATATGCAAGCCAGATGTCTTCCTTCTTTGGTCCTGGTGATGCTTTTCACTTAGGCATCCTGAGTTTCATCCAGCTGAAACAGGAACTGTGCATCGAGTGTCATTTGGGCCTCTTGACCATTGAGCATAAAGGGCAGTGTGAGGTCTGTAATGTCTTCCTTCGTCATATTGTATGTCATGATGAGCAGTACTGTAAACTAATCCTCTTGTTCGATATCAACATACATTGAGAGGATATCATTCAATGTCTTATTAAAAGTGTTCTCTGAAGCCACTTGACAATGGCCGGAAGGCAGTTGTCATACTGTGGGTAATGTTGCAATGTGAAATTAAGTCTGACACTAATCTCGACGAGAAAACCTTTCCATGTTAAGAAATGATCACATGGGTGCTCTGTGCTTCAAAATGATGTCTTCCACATGAAACCTTGGAATTTCCAGTCTGCACATATTTAGTGACAGCACAGCAGTTGAGGCAGTAAGTGCAGACTATTATCCATTGATTCCCATTTGACACTTCAGGAACCTCCCCAAGAGGTCAATTCCAGTTGGATGCAGTGGTGCTGCAGCATGCGGAATTGATATCAGATTCCTCAGTGGTAAATTTGGCTTGTGCTTCCGTTGCTGTCATTCCTTACAGTGAGTCACATAGTGTCTAATGAGTTGGTTGAGACCTGGTCAGTGATACCCATGTCTGATTCTATCCAGAGTCGACATGAGTCCCATGAGACCAGATGTTGGAGCATCCTACAAAAACTTCAGTGCAGGAGACTGTAGATGAGCAGGGATGGCTAGCAACCACTTCCACACCATCAGATCATAGTTCTTCTTACATAATGTTCTATTTATTTGTTGGAATTCTCCTTTGGTCAGTTCTTCATTCTTGAAGCCTTCTATGGCTCCTAGCGATGCGGAATGTTTCCTCTCTTCACTAGCAGTGTCACGTAATGCGGCAATGACTAATTTCTTCCACACTGCTTTGTTCCAACACAGGATTCCTTGAAAGGCAGTCAGTGTCCTTGTGTTTCTGTACATTTTTGTATACCACTGTGGTGTATTCCTCAAGCCTCAATGCCCATCTTGTCAGTCAACCCGATGGATCCTTCATGCTAGTCACCCAGCATAGAGAATGGTGGTCTATCACAACAGTGATTTGCCAGTAGTATGAGCACATTCTGAGAAAACTTCGCACCTCACAAATGCGCCAAGAAATCAGAAAATTTGTGACTGCTCCTATTTTCTCTGGACTGGGATACATACCATCACCATTCTCTAGATGTCGCAAGATTTTTATTTCTTAGATAGTGAAGAGGCACCTTTTCGGATTCAAGCAGAGGCCTGTAGTCTGAATACATTTCAACACGGTTGTTGGGTGGCTTTGATGTTCTTCAAATGTCTTCAAAAAAAAACCACAATGACACCCAGAACAGTTCCTCCACTTAAGTTGTCTGAGAAGGTTGTACATCATATGATCAAAGGTGGCTGGTGCATTACATACTCCTCATAGCATTCTTGCGTGTCATCAATGCTCAGCAGTGGGTAGGCATCTTTTTTCATGAATCTGTTCAGTCATCAGTAGATGATGCAGGAACACTATGTACCATCCTCCTCCTTCATTAGGGTGATTGACGAGGTCCAAAGACACTCTAAAGGTTCAATGATGTCATCTTGCAGCATCTTCACTTACTCCAACGTTATATGGCATTCAACCAGTTACATCCTATACGAGTGCCACCTAGCCTGGTGAACGATCCCTGGTGTAAATACGGTGTTTTACCCCAGGTTGTTTGGCCTCACTTTTCTCCACTTTGGATCCGAAAGTTGGCACAGAATAGCTAACATTTGCCAATATTGTTCCTTGGTCATGCCAGATCCTATTGGCAGTTTGATAGAACCGTCCTCCCCTATACTGTCTGTTGTGATAACAGCACGAGTCTTTGTCAGTGGCATTAAGCTGTCATTCTTGAATTTAGGGATGAGCTGCTGCTGCTCATGAAAATTAGTGATCCAAAGTTCTTCTTGATCACATACAATGCTTATGATCATCACTGGCATGTACAGTAGATTTCTGTTACGAGCCTGAATATTTTTCTGCAACCGACAAAAATTTCACTGTTTAGCTTAGCATCTAGACTGATCAATGGAACTCATCTCATTGATGATGGTGGGATAACAACATCTTCAATGGCAAACAACCACCCGGAGCAATCTTACATACGCTAGTTATAACAGCTTCGTCAATCTGGATCTCTGTTTTTCCACAGTCTAGGACTGCTTGTGATGTCTGGAAGAAGTCCCATCTGGGGATAACATTATGACTATATTCTGATAAAATGACAAATTTGAAGGACTGTGCTTTGTCATTGATAGTTATTCTTGTAATACATGTTCCTACCGGTTAGGTGTGTTTCTCATTTGCAATCTTCAGCATACAACTTGCATATCATGGAACATAGTCTTCTTTAGTTGGTGGTGATAAGTATTTGAAATTACAGAAAAGGAAGCCCCCGAATTGACTAGTGCCCGAACAGGTTAGCTGTTGATGATGACATCAATGAGATTTCCCACCATCTTGATGACTGCTATCCATATAGGACTGTCAACTGCAGAAGCCTCACCTCCATAGATTGTCAACTCACTTAGTTGAGTCTGGCCTTGGCGGCCAGAGACTGTGGTCATGTGTTTGAGTAGTCGTGTGTGTGTGTGTGTGTGTGTGTGTGTGTGTGTGTGTGTGTGTTTTGTCTGATTCTGATAAAGGCCTGTTTGGTCAAAAGCTTTGTTTGATGATCACTTGCTTGGGCCCACCTGCAACTCAGCATCTCCGCTATATGGTGAGTAGCAACTATCCTTTTCATAAATATTGCCACTTACGGTGTTTAAAGGATTATAAGGCACTGCAGACTATAAGATGCACCTTAACTCTTAATTTTTTTAAAATATTATTTTAACCATTTTTATTATTGGACTGCAAAGGCACACTAAAAAAGTTCTTAGTTTATAAAATCTAACTGACCCCTAAAATTCCTGAAAATTTTCATCTGAACTTTCTTGATTGTTTGGTTGGTTGATTTGGGGAGGGGACCAAACAGCGAGGTCATCGGTCCCATCGGATTAGGGAGGGATGGAGAAGGAAGTCTGGTGTGCCCTTTCACAAGAACCATCCTGGTATTTACCTGAAGCGATTTAGGGAAATCACGGAAAACCTATATCTTGACGGTCGGCCGCAGGTTTGAACTGTCGTCCTTCGAATGCGTGTCCAGTGTACTACCTATTGCGCCATCTCGCTCAGTACCTGAACTTTCTTCTTCTTCTTCTTCTTCTTCTTCTTCTTCTTCCTCCTCCTCCTTTTAATAAATAATATGGTCTTCACTGCATTGAGAGTGTTACTTATGTGGCACTTCTTGGAAGACTTCGTATATTGTCTGCTCTCACTCTAGGCCACAAATGTTTTATCCACAGACACACTTTTTTGATTGAGTGTGTTTTAAAGCTCCTTCAGCATGAATTTGTGTTGGGTTTCATTCACCATCATTTGTTCCAATCCTCTCTCATATACACTTTAAGCGGTTTACTTATTGAGACATCAAGAGGTTGCAATTTTGAAGCAAGTCCTTTGAAAATAGCAACAAGCTCTGTATTTCCCCGTCTCAACTTCTCATTCATAGAATTTTTCAAATGAGTACTAAACTGATCTAGCACAAGAAGAGAACTCTTCTTCAACAAAGCACCTTTCCTTCTCTCCCACACTTTGTTAATCTATAATTTCATACCAGCCTCGTCCATTCAAACCTTGTCATTTATGTGAACAACACCTGGCAGTATTTCAGAAGGCTTTGGCAATGTTTTGCACTTGAAAATGATCTTTGAATTAAGTTTAGTACCATCAGCACAACATCAAAGGACAACAGTGTAGTGCATTTTTTTCATGTCCACTTGTTTTTTGCATGGCAACAGTTCTGTTACACAGCACACCAAATGTCAAATTAGTTTTCTTTCTGAATAATGAAGTGATGGAAAGATAACATTTTCTCTTCATACTCTCAATGCATTTTCTGAGATATTTCGGTTTTGGTTTGCATGCTAATCCATGACACTTCATAAACCTGTAGCACCAACCAACTCCACTCTTAAAGTCAGTCAGGTTCAGCTGTAGTGCTTGCTTAAAAGTGTGTATTTGAATCATTTTTGCATTAATCCTAATGTCATTACGATGGTGTCACTGAATGTTCTAGTTTTGGCCAATTTGCATTCAGTCCTCAATTGGAACTAATTAGTCTTCCTCATTTTTTTCAGTTCCTCTATACTAGCCTGCTAATCGCGAATGGTTTTTATCTGTTGGTGGAGAGATGAAATCCCACTCAGCTGCTATGTTTCAATTTTCTTCTGCATATGCTATTACTTTCAATTTATAGCCCATGTCAAATTCATACCTTTTATTTTTTTTCATTACTAAACTACCTAAAAAAATATTGTACTAGTATCAATAACAAAAATCACTTTCAATTCACTTTCACTGGCACTGTAGACTGCAATGACACGTCATAGGCTAGACAGTGTTCTGGGTTTGTGATGACGGGACAGAAGGGAGACAACGTTAGCAAGATTGTGAATCCCCACAACTCGTATTCATTGCACTGGTGCACTGCTGCTGCCCGTTGAATCCAATGTTGCCAGATACAGACAGGTTTCCTGCAGCATCAAATATATGACCATTTTAAGACTGGCAGGAATTTTAAATCAAACATTGTACATTTTTATATCAATTTTGAGTATAAGAAGCACCTGAATTTTAGATGCAATTTTTTGAAGGAAAAGAGTGTGTGTTATAAAGCAGCTGGTACCTCTATATGGTGACAGGGAATGACTACAGCATGTTGGGGAGTGACCTCATTCAGGCAATCCACAGGTGGATTGTCATCATCTGCAGTTGACCTGTGAACAGGATTGTTGGGATGGTTGATGTCGGCAGCATGGCAGTTGTCGCCAACACATCTTTCTTCACCACGGTTGTGTACATTTTATCCAAGGTATCAACAGTGGAAACACACAGTTATGTTGTCTATCTCCAAATGTCTGTTGTTCTGTGGGGCATTACACCTGGCAGAGGTGTTGGTTGTATCTGTATTGGTCGGATGTTGCACTGTGCTTTGACGGTTGTGGCAACTGTCCAAGTTGGCTTGAAAACTCTTCCTGGCACAATCAACTGGTGGTGGAAATTGGTACTGAAGATTGATACACCTCATCTTGAACATTCTCTTTTACCTCCTGCCATAACATTTTTGATTGCTGCCTCTTGCTTACCTAGTCTGACAATACTGGCTGACAAAGTGTTGTATCTCTTCTCTTACTGAGAGAGAGGAGGTCACTGTGGTCTCCCACAACTGCCTGAGAGACCACATTTAAGAGTCTTTCATCCGACTCTTTTTCTGTTGCATTATCTTGATGTGCTGGTACCACATGATGAATTCCTCACTTGCTGAGACATCGAGCTCAGTACATGTCGTCTATGACTGCTTTCATCAAGTGTGAGGCTTTGTGAGCTTATCTCATATTCAGATTCACAATGTGGCCTAGGGCTAAAACATTCTTTATGTAGAGCTGTGTTGCTTCCCCATGACACTGAGCCCTGTTCTTCAATTGTTGCTCTGTTACGTGCACTTGCTGCTAATTGCTGCCACACATTTTCTTCAGTTCAACCTGGAATTTGTCCTAGTTACTGAGGTTCACTGTTTTTTAACCACTGCTGGACTGTACCATCTAAGTAAAGTATGTATCTGCCACTTACATCATGTCATACTACCTGTTGCATTTGGCAACTCAGTCACATTCTTTCAACCATTTTGTCATGTCCTGAACAGCATCTGGAAAACACTGATGGATGCTTGGTGTGCAACTGACTTATAGCTGTTTTTGAATCAACTGGTCTCCCGAATGAATATACACAGTGTGGGAACACTGCACCACTTATGTTCCAGTTGCTGGCTGTGAAGGCAACAGTTTTTATGTTACCTAATTGGAGCCACAGTGATATTAATACTTTGAAGTAGACTGCATCTCCAACAAACAATGTTATGTCAAAACCACAATTAAGTCCAAATCTGAAAGCAGGTTTGCCAATGAACTACAACACTTAGCACTGAACACACATTTATCACAAAAGCCAATGATCGCCATAACAGAACTCAACTCCTTGATGGACAGTGCAGCTATTTACAAAAATGTCAAATCTTCCAGAATACACAAACATAAGAAATTTTGAGACCCTTCCATAACTGATAAATACTAAATGAGAAATATTGGAGGTGATCAGATGAAGATAATGTACGGTTTGTAGGGCACTCGAACGCATGGTCATCAGCGCCCGTACACAGTCCAATCTAGCCACTGTCACGAATGACAACGACAACGACCACGACGACGACGACGATGATGATGATGGACGATGATGATGACGACGACAACATTTTCACCCAGTCCGCGGGGGCAGAGAAAATCCCCAACCTAGCTGGGAATCGAACCCAGGACCCCGTGATCCAGAGGCAGCAACACTAGCCACTAGACCACGAGCTGCGGATGGGGGTGGTCAACGTTGAAATGATGACACACTGTACACCAGCCAGTGATGCTAATCACCATGTCACTAGCGATGAAGCACAGCTCATGGCAACATCAATAAAATATAATTGTGTCAGCTAATTTTTCTCTTGTCAATAATGCCTTCTAGAAGTAATGGACAAAGACTAGTGCTTATACTACAAAATCACATTGGGCAGTACTTACCTACATGATGTGAAAAATGTATAATACCACCGATCGAAAAGGTGAAAGGGATCTGTTGGAGAAGGTTAAATAACAGGGCAGGTCAATCAGATACCGGGATGAGGATAGACAAAGATAAAGGGAGAAGTCTCAGAGATACTAGACCAGAGATGGTCACTGGTAAGCACTGTGCCACCTTCAGTTCAGAGATACGAGTGAGAAGATAGACTAAAAGGAACAGATATGAATAGTGCAATGAAGAATTAAGAAAGAGGGATATACATCAGATACAGATTTTCAGTGACATTTGAGAGCTTTTTGACTTCACTGTCAGCATGATGGCACTTACAAGTCGTTACCATTGACTACAATTAATTTGATTTTTCAGTGAATATCTAAGAACAACTCCTCAACTTTCAGACTTTAAGATCAAGAGGATGCTCTGAGCATAAGAGCAACATCAATAGATCCTTAGAGAAAAGTAGAAGCTTAACGTGAAGTGCTACCTCCATAATAGAGAATAAAAAAAAAAAAAAAGTGAAACTATACGATAAAATTATGAAAATTTTAAAAAGTCAGTAGCCACCCATTGGGCACAGACTTGAGGATTGACAATGTGTGCACATATCAGAGGGGACAATGGAGAATAGTGCAATAACAACAGTTCCAGGTATCGTTGCAGATAGTCAGCAAACCTCAAATTTTTTCCAAGGCAGCCAGTAACTGATGTAGTAATAGGTGTTGAATGTTATTTGATTAGAAGTATGTCAGAGTACCTCAACACTGCCTCTACACTGGAAACAAGTGAGCTTTTCATCGGAATTGAGGAACCAGGTGAAAAGAAATGAAAATGGGAGACGCAGGTACTCATTGACCAAACTGGTGAAGATCAGTGACAGAGAAAGGCCATCAGTGAAGCAGACACAAGGATACTGAAGACTTCAGAATACTGAGGGAGAAGAAGGAAAATGATAACAGGTTCAGGGAGGACGAGAAGAAGAAAATGCAATCCATGAAGGGGCTACCTGTGGCCTGACAAAGATTTTAATGTCGGAGGAGGAAGAAGAAGAAGAAGAAGAAGAAGAATTCAAGTAGAACTGAAACAGCCAGAATAACAGCACTGAAAAGCAACTGTGAACAGTGAAAGTAAAAGACTGAAACGCAACTGTGCATATATTTGCTACATCATTTGCAGTAGACATTACTGCACTTCCACCTGTTATTTTTTTCAGCCAGTATGTTGACACTGAGGACAACAAACTAAGAAACAAAGAAGGCAAACCATCACAACTTGGGGGTTCCACCTAACCGCTCAGCTGTCAAAATCAGAGCAATTAAACAATACAACAATACAAGAATCCATAAACGTGAGAGCCACCTATAAAGGTAACTAATCTATCCAGACACCAGTTGATTCTGAAGTGTCATTTTCTGTAGTACTGGAGACTGACCATTGCCAGCTGAAAAATAATGAGGTCTGTGTTTCAAAGACTATTATGCTAAAGGCTGCAAATGGATAATATGTCCAGCCAACAGGAACATGTGTTGCGAGAATACAAGGTGTGATCAAAAATCACAGTGAATAATCATATTAGAAACAAAGTAATAAGCTTACATATAATTTGATTTAATTTCATTCAAAGTATGTCCTTGGTTAGCAATGCACTTATGCCAGAGTTGAATCCATGACTGGAAGCATTTCTGGAAGGGTTCTTCTGGAACTGCATTCAGTTGCTCTGTCATGGCCCCTCAGTGTCAGTAATGGCATCAAAATGTTTACCTTCAAACACGATTGTAATTTTTAGGGAGAGCAAGAATTTTCAATGTGCTAAACCTGTTACATTTGATGTGGACAGACAAGAACACTTTTTCCAGCCAAAACCTCGCAAATCGAAAGTGAGTTATGGCATGGCATCTTGTGATGAAGAAGGAAGCCATTGGTCCATTTTCTGGTCTCTTTCTTAATAAATCATTTCACAAACATTGCAGTACACCCTCATAAAATTCACTGTTTACAGTTCTTCTCATTGGAAAGAACTCTAATCACACTATGTTCTCAATAATGGAAAAAACGAGTGTGACTTTGATGATCAATTTTGACTGACATGTCTTTTTAAGGTTACATTGGAAACACTGAATTTTTGTCTCAGGGTCACAGCCATAGAACCATGTTCCATCTCCAGTTACAATTTTCCTCAATAAATCATTACTCAGAAGTCTCGGAACACATTTTGAACTCAGTCATCTAATTTCCAAATTATCTGTTAAAATGCTTTGCAAGGACACGTACAAGATGGGACGTTTTTCTTTAAGCTCTCTAATAGTTTCTCACCTGTTTGAACAAACAATTTTTGGCACTTTTTGCATGTTTTCTTCTGTTTTTAAGGTTGATGATGTCTCAAACTCTGCTTGCTCTCTACCGACACATTTACACTTTTAGATCATTCATACCACTGCCTGTATCAATGAATCTGGCTGTCAGACAAATTACATCAAATGGTTGTAGCATCAGTAGTTGCTGGTAAAAAATTCTTTCGCCGTATGGTTTGATCAGCTTTGTAATTATCAATGACAGAACACACCTTTTTGAATTTGTTGTTTTACCATAACACAGTCATAATCTTATCCTTCGACGGCACTTCTTGCAGGTGTCACAAGCAGTCACAGACTATGGAATATTGGCACTAAACTCTCATAAATTCCTCCAATAAGTTCATACAAAAACAATTGTTCTGGGCAACTGCCTACCACTGATCACAAACTTATCCCACTATTATCAATGAGATGGTTCTAGTTAACAGTCCACAAACTTAACTATCATGGTATGTCTTCAAGTGCAAACACGTAAGCAGCCTCACAAAACAGCACAAATCCCCATGAACAGAGCTGCCTACAGTTATGTGAATAGTGACAGCCAAATCAGTCAGGGAGGGTCAGCTCAGTGTCATTGCTGGGGAATCAAGCTACTATCATCATTGACCAACACCTGTAAGTTCCAGCTTGACTGATGACAATCATCAACAAGACTTAGCTATTCTGCAGCAATATTTGGGTGCATTTAATTTCAGAGTGGAGATGAGGAAGACCAGATGACCTAAACTGAAACAATGAATCAATACTGAGAATCATCCACCCAACAATCAGCACTCTTGTATCTCCCATTGAATGGGAGACAATTAAGGAAAGAGGTAGAGAAAAGGCTGCAAGATATCATTCAGCCAGCAGTCCTTGGTCATCTCCTGTGCTCTTGTGAAGAGGATGGCACTCATAGTTCTGCTTCAGTAATCAGCAGCTGAACAAAATTGCCAAAAAAGATTTATAACCATTGCCTCAGACTGACACCACCTTGGAATGTCTCATGGCAGTGAAGTATTCCTTATTAAGGATAAGCATACTGGCCACTGGCAAGTCAAGTCTGACTAGGCAGACTGGAGAAAAAAGTGCTTTTGTAATTGCTGATGGCCTCCGAGTTCGAAGTATCATCCAGCGAACTTCAAATGCATTTTAAATGGACGACATATATTTGGTACTTGGATGGTGGTGTTTTCTTGAAGACATTTATATCAAAATTCCGATATTTGTGCACCAAGTTAATAGAAATGGAATTTATCCTTATCTAGTTAAACTAAGAGCCATAAAAGATTTATCAGTTACCCAATTGTGTAAGAGGTCTTTCTCGGAATGTGCTGCTACTTTCAGTTTAAACGGTGATCACAACAGCAACTGTTGCTGAGAGGAGCGGCCATCAACTGTGTTGCATTTAGCACACTCAATAGCATGTTGAGCCACTGAACAGTCAACTCCATTCTTGGTCACAGTCTGGCAGTGGTCATTCATTATTCTGACGCACAGCTGTTTCATAGTCATGCCAACAGAAAATGGTAGTTAGAAATTGCAGCACAGATATATGACACAGTTACTTTCACAGGTGGCCCTTGTAATGGTACTTTGACTTCCGCAAAGTTATAATTTACGATCGCGCACGCAGAAGAGCGCTGCGCCAGCGACCGATTTTATAAATAATTTTGTTCTTTTTTTTTTACTTTTGCGTAGTTTTTTGTTTTTAAGAACTAAAGGAGGACTCTCTCTCTCTCTTGTCTTGATACGAAAGACGTGTATTTTTCGGCGACGTTGAATGTGCTTTTGGTGAAAATTAAAATTACATTTCAAAGTGATGTTGTTTCAATAGTTAATGAGAAGATAATAAAATAAAAAGGTAACACTACAATTGGCGTCCTGGTGACAGGACGTGCAATCTTCAGATTTGATACAAGTGCAGTTAGGATTTGATACAAGTGCAGTTTGGATTTGATACAAGTGCAGTTATTATAAATTTTGGCCATCAGAAAATGAATTTGGACTAAGTCTCATTCATTTCAATTGTAATGTTACGTGCATGAAATTTACAACAATATTGTTTTCCCTGTTATTAATTTGTGTTAATTTTCATTTTCATGTTGAGGAAATTAATTTGGTAAAAAAAAAGGGAAAAGGATAACGTTCCATAAAATAATTTGCACGGACGCGAAAGAAAAATTTGGGATTGAAAACTATATATTTGACGCTACATTTGCAACATAAGACTGAAAAAAAAAAATGGTGAGTACAGCAATTTACATTTTTTCCAGTTTCAAGCAGCCATCTGTACTTCCTTTATTCCGATCCATTTATTTCGAAATAATTTTTTCAATTTGTAGTTAAAATTGATTTACTACTATTATTGCAAATGATAAGTGAAGAGCATATTCACAGTCATTCATTTGTGAGAGGGAAATTTCAGTGCCAATTTTATAATTCAATTTCTAATTAGAAATCATATAGAAATATCCATTTCCATAAGAGAAATTTCAGATTTCAACATGTTGTTGTTGTGGTCTTCAGTCCTGAGACTGGTTTGATGCAGCTCTCCATGCTACTCTATCCTGTGCAAGCTTTTTCATCTCCCAGTATCTACTGCAACCTACATCCTTCTGAATCTGCTTAGTGTATTCATCTCTTGGTCTCCCTCTACGATTTTTACCCTCCACACTGCCCTCCAATGCTAAATTTGTGATCCCTTGATGCCTCAAAACATGTCCTACCAACCGATCCCTTCTTCTAGTCAAGTTGTGCCACAAACTTCTCTTCTCCCCAATCCTATTCAATACCTCCTCATTAGTTACGTGATCTACCCACCTTATCTTCAGCATTCTTCTGTAGCACCACATTTCGAAAGTTTCTATTCTCTTCTTGTCCAAACTAGTTATTGTCCATGTTTCACTTCCATACATGGCTACACTCCATACAAATACTTTCAGAAACGACTTCCTGACACTTAAATCTATACTTGATGTTAACAAATTCCTCTTCTTGAGAAACGCTTTCCTTGCCATTGCCAGTCTACATTTTATATCCTCTCTACTTCGACCATCATCGGTTATTTTACTCCCTAAATAGCAAAACTCCTTTACTACTTTAAATGTCTCATTTCCTAATCTAATTCCCTCAGCATCACCAGACTTCATTTGACTACATTCCATTATCCTCGTTTTGCTTTTGTTGATGTTCATCTTATATCCTTCTTTCAAGACACTGTCCATTCCGTTCAACTGCTCTTCCAAGTCCTTTGCTGTCTCTGACAGAATTACAATGTCATCGGCGAACCTCAAAGTTTTTACTTCTTCTCCATGAATTTTAATACCTACTCCGAATTTTTCTTTTGTTTCCTTTACTGCTTGCTCAATATACAGATTGAATAACATCGGGGAGAGGCTACAACCCTGTCTTACTCCTTTCCCAACCACTACTACCCTTTCATGCCCCTCGACTCTTATAACTGCCATCTGGTTTCTGTACAAACTGTAAATAGCCTTTCGCTCCCTGTATTTTACCCCTGCCACCTTCAGAATTTGAAAGAGAGTATTCCAGTTAACATTGTCAAAAGCTTTCTCTAAGTCTACAAATGCTAGAAACGTAGGTTTGCCTTTTCTTAATCTTTCTTCTAAAATAAGTCGTAAGGTCAGTATTGCCTCACGTGTTCCAACATTTCTACGGAATCCAAACTGATCTTCCCCGAGGTCGGCTTCTACCAGTTTTTCCATTCGTCTGTAAAGAATTCGCGTTAGTATTTTGCAGCTGTGACTTATTAAACTGATAGTTCGGTAATTTTCACATCTGTCAACACCTGCTTTCTTTGGGATTGGAATTATTATATTCTTCTTGAAGTCTGAGGGTATTTCGCCTGTCTCATACATCATGCTCACCAGATGGTAGAGTTTTGTCATGACTGGCTCTCCCGAGGCCATCAGTAGTTCAAATGGAATGTTGTCTACTCCCGGGGCCTTGTTTCGACTCAGGTCTTTCAGTGCTCTGTCAAACTCTTCACGCAGTATCTTATCTCCCATTTCGTCTTCATCTACATCCTCTTCCAATTCCATAATATTGTCCTCGCCCTTGTATAAACCCTCTATATACTCCTTCCACCTTTCTGCCTTCCCTTCTTTGCTTAGAACTGGGTTTCCGTCTGAGCTCTTGATATTCATACAAGTGGTTCTCTTCTCTCCAAAGGTCTCTTTAATTTTCCTGTAGACAGTATCTATCTTACCCCTAGTGAGACAAGCCTCTACATCCTTACATTTGTCCTCTAGCCATTCCTGCTTAGCCATTTTGCACTTCCTGTCGATATCATTTTTGAGACGTTTGTATTCCTTTTTGCCTGCTTCATTTACTGCATTTTTGTATTTTCTCCTTTCATCAATTAAATTCAATATTTCTTCTGTTACCCAAGGATTTCTATTAGCCCTCGTCTTTTTACCTACTTGATCCTCTGCTGCCTTCACTACTTCATCCCTCAGAGCTACCCATTCTTCTTCTACTGTATTTCTTTCCCCCATTCCTGTCAATTGTTCCCTTATGCGCTCCCTGAAACTCTCTACAACCTCTGGTTCTTTCAGTTTATCCAGGTCCCATCTCCTTAAATTACCACCTTTTTGCATTTCAACATATCGTATTTAAAAAAAATTTTTTTTACCATTGGAAAATTTTATTTGCAATTAATTATGAAAATCGCAAGATGGACGCTAAACGCGTAGAAATTGTTTCCGCAGACGAGCTTAGTGAAAGTGACTCATTGCAAAACATGTCCGACAGTCAAATGAATATTGAACTTAATAGGGAGGATGTTCAAGACATAATTTTACCGGATCAATTAAGACAACAACCCCTATATTTAAACAGATATACAGGCGAATGGAGAGTGAGTACTACGCGACAAAACGTGACATTGACAACGTCAACGTCAGAACCAGACATCAATCAGACACGAAAAAATGACGAAACTAAAACACAGGACTCTGACATGCTCAACCAGATTCTGAAGTTACTTGGTGACCAAAACAGAAAATTTGACACTTTAGACAAAAGATTTGACGCTTTAGACGACAATTTAAAACGTGACATTGGGAAATTTGACACTAAATTCAATGAACTGACACGGGACATAAAACAAAATTTTGAAAAACAATCGAGACAAATTGCCGACTTGACAGAAACCACCAGTAGTCTTGGAAGGAAATTTACTGACTTATCAGACAAGGTTACGAGACAAGAAAAGGTATTTGTGGAATTCAGTGACGAGACAAAAACTGACTTACAACTATGTAATGACAAATTGTTAACAGTAGTTTTTGAACAACAGAAAACCAGTACCCAAGTTGACGAATTACGACAGTCACACAATTCCGTAAAAACAAACCAAGAACACTTAGACCTGACGATTACAGACCTTTCAGACCGATTAAATGATGTAACATTGGAGCAGAAATCCTTACAGGAAAAGTTAGAAAAGCTTGAAGACAGAGCAGATGTAGCATCTTTAAAGAATGACACAACTCTAGCAGAAAAACTTGTACATGAATGCAAATTATGTGATGATTATTTAGATGAGAAGTTTGAGACAATGACACAGATCATTTTAGATAAGACAAAGGAACAAGTAAAGGGAGAAACAGATAATATTCAGAAAGAGGTACGTAAACTTAAAGAGAATGTAATACCAAGTTCGTCAGTGATACCAAAACCCATAACAGACAACCAAAACATAAATGAGACTCATAATAATGCTAGACCCAGCACACAGCCGAAAATAGAATTACCAATGAGTGATACAAATCTCAATGAACCATTTTCAATGCTACCACAAGATCAAAATTACTATCAGACATCACCACATACTATGCACAGTTTGACACAAAATGCAGGACCCATAATACCATCGGGAGTAGCTGATGAAACATTAGTACGACATGGATACTTTCAGACATTTTCATGTGATGAGAAAGACAAAGTGCATCCGATTGTTTTTATCCGCTCTTTTGATGGTATTTTCCCCGAGACATTGGTGATGATGATGATGATGTTTGGTTTGTGGGGCGCTCAACTGCGTGGTCATCAGCGCCCGTACAATTATCCAATCTTTGCTCAGTCCAATTTCGCCACTTTCCTGGATGATGATGAAATGATGAGGACAACACAAACACCCAGTCATCTCGAGGCAGGTGAAAATCCCTGACCCCGCCGGGAATCGAACCCGGCCGAGACATTGGTTAGAAGCCGACAAAATTCGATATGTTACAAATTTGTTACGTGGAAGAGCAGCTAAGTGGGGAGCAGCAATTAAAAGGTGATGTTTAACATTTGAACAGTTTGAACAAGCATTTCTTGAGGAATTCTGGTCGATCACAGAACAGCAAAGTTTAAAACGAGAAGTATACAATCCAGAAATTTACAACCCGAAGAAAGAGACTTTACGTCAATACTTTGAACGCTATCTAGACAAAACATTATATTGGACAAAACCAGCAGATTTACCAGATGTAATTAGAACACTTAAAAGCCGCTTACCATTTCCTTACCGTGATAAATTAATAGGAGTGTCCGAGGACAACATAAAGAATTTTTTCAGTTATGTTGATGAGATAGATGTTGTTTACAGAGATGAGATCAGGAATTTCAATCAATTGTATCCGATCCATCCAAGCAATTCGCGTACGCACAACAGAAATGACAGAGGCTATTGGAATCCGCCTCCGACACCACAACAAAACACTCAAAGAAACAATTCACACTACACTGGGACAAATCCATTCAATATTAGGAGAAACAACTCGCAGCATTGGCAAGGAAACAGTAATTATTACTATAATGGTTATCCGAACAATAATTACAATCAGAACAATAACAGTTATATTCAAAATAACAACAACAGAAGAAGGAACCGAAATTATAGAGATCAAAGAGAGGATAACAGGTACCATCCAGGATATTTTCAGAGAAACAACATCCAACAACATCCAAACATGTATTGCAGGAATAACAGTAATGACAACACCAGTTACAGTCATGGGCGAAATAATGTATGGGGAAATCACAATGGACAACCGCCACGACACATGCAATACAGCAACCCTCAATTTGTACCTAACGGAACTCCCAATGCGACGCGGGGTAATGTCAACAACCAAACAGCTGATACTTGGGTGACGGGCGACAGAAATGTAAATATTATTGAGTTGGGCAATGAACCCAACCCGCAGCAACAACCGAATTTGCCGGAAAACGAACGACGACCGAGCTAAGCGCTAGAGTTACGGTCAGTAGGGAGCAGAGCGCAACGGAACCGACGATTTGTTTTCTCCGATATGATGACAGTAAGAAAGTAGAAAAGGAATTATATCAGGATGTAGATTTTAATAGTACTAGTAAAACAAAGAAGATTATTCAGGCTATAACACGAGTTATGATTGGTAGTTATGAAGTGGAAGTAATGTTAGATACAGGAGCAGCAGCAAGTGTCATTTCAATGTCCTTATATAATGAACACAAACAAATAATGAACATACAAACATTGCCAGTACAGAATTGTCACATTATAAGTGCCACCGGTAACAAATCAAAGAATGTGAAATTTCAAGTGCTAATTAACTTCACATTTTCAAATATACCACTCAATTACGGTTTTCTGGTAGTAGACAAATTAGTTATGCATTGCATATTAGGAATTGACTTTTTGAATGAATATCAAGCAATCATAGATTTAGGAAAAGGGAAATGTCATTTAACCGTAAACCAACAACAACTGACAATAGAGTTAACACAGGGTAAAAACTTAAACAGTAAACAAGGTAAATTTGAACAGTTACATTTTGTGTATCCACCAGCAATAAACATATGTGATTTAACTTTTAATGAAGCTGTATCTCAGGGAATTAAACCTAATGATTTATATGAGAAATGCACAGAATCTGAATATCTGACGAAGGAACAACAACTTGAATTACTTGAAGTTTTGCAGCAATTTGCTGAGGTATTTGTGGAGAAACCTGGAATTATTAGAGGCTATACTTATGAGATGGATGTTAAACCACACAAAACATACTGTAGAACATATTATAATATTCCTTGGTCAAAGAAACCCGCAGTTTTGAAAGAGATTGGAAAAATGCAAGCTTGGGGTATCATTGAAAGGTCACATTCACCATATTGCAGTCCGATCCTAGCAGTTAATAAAGAGGATGGTAGTGTAAGATTAGTGCTGGATGCACGAGAAATTAACAAAGTTATAATCCCAATCAACACACGACCTATTAATTTGGAAGAACAACTTTTAAAATTTCATAATGTACAGTATTTAACCTCCGCTCATCATTTTGGCAGGTGAACCTCCATAAAAACAGTCGTAAATACACTGCATTTCTATGTGAGGGACGTAGTTATCAATTTTGTGTTCTACCCTTTGGTCTACGAGTGAGTGCTGGAGTATTTATTGAAGCCTTAGATGCTGTTCTTGGACCACAATTGTTATCGCAAATCACAGTTTATGTTGACGACATTGTCATTGCCACCACTACTTGGGAAGAACATGTAAATCTTTTGAAGCAACTTCTGACTAAATTTTCTGATGCAGGTGTCACTATCAATTTATCAAAGACGAAATTAGGGAGGAGAGAAATCAAATTCCTTGGTCACATCATATCAACTGAAGGCATTTATCCAGACTCAAGAAAAATTGATGCAATAAAGAATTTTCCATCCCCACAGAATCGTAAACAACTCAAAGCCTTTCTTGGTCTATCTTCATTCTTCAGGAAATTTGTACCCTACCACCTTCTTAACAGTCCACATCTTCTATCTTTACTCAAAAGAAATAATATTTGGAAATGGACAGAGTTCTGTCAGACAGATTTTGAAGCGATTAAGGATGCTTTAGTTAATGCACCGTTGTTATGTCATCCTGACATGACGTCAGACTTTTGCCTAGTAACAGATGCAAGTTCCTATGGGCTCGGAGCATTTTTATTCCAGATTCATGTAGAAGATGAACAAACAGTCATCAAACCTATAAGTTTTGCTAGCCGCACTCTCACTGAATGCGAAAAGTCATATTCAGTGACCGAGCGCGAAACACTTGCCATAGTATGGGCGTTTCGCAAGTTTCGCTACTTTCTATGGGGAAAACATACTAAGCCTTATACTGACCATCAAGCTCTTTCTTTCCTGCTATCATGCAAGTTATTACATCCACGTCTTGCACGCTGGTGTGCATCACTACAAGAATATGATTTTGATATTATATATATAAAAGGAGAATCCAACATTATAGCCGATGCTCTATCTCGTTTGCCACAAGGCCTACAAGAATTTTCAGATGTGACAGAACAAACATCAGATTTCAAAATTTTACTCATGTATGATGGTACATTTGCACCTTACTACAAAAACATGTGCAGGAAATTAGCCATATTGCAGGACAATGATCCCAGGTGGATCCAGATAAAGAATAAATTACGTGCAGGAACAGACCCACATCTTGAAAAATATTACACGTTACACAAAGAAGTATTATTTCACCGACGAAGCCCTGAATCACAGCATTGGTGTGTTTGCTTACCTGAAGCTCATGTTGATGATTTTATTTTATTTACACACAGAACTTGGGGACACTATGGTGTAACCAAATGTACAGATAAGATTATACAATATTGCTACTTTCCAAATTTAAGGCGAAGAGTATTGAGTAATATTAGGAAATGCATCATATGTCAGAAAGCCAAATATTCTAATCGCACAAGCATGAATGAATTGCACCCAATCATACCTAAGAGGCCATTACAGCTAATTTCTTTAGATATTGCAGGACCCTATCCACAAGCACGTGGAGGAATGAAATACATCCTTGCTGTGTTAGATGTTTTCACAAAGTATTTAAAATTATATGCTTTACGTTCAGTTTCTACCACTGCTATTACCAGACGTCTATTAACAGATTATTTTGTAAGAATAGGAAAACCTGAAGTTATGATCACGGATAATGCAGCATATTTTACCAGTTTAAAATGGAAGACATTTATTGAAGAACAGAATGTTAAACATATTTTAATTTCAAGATTTCACGCAGCAGGTAACCCAGTAGAAAGAACATTTCGAGAATTTGGACAGTTTATGAGAACACACACACCAGAGAAGCACACAAAATGGGTAGAATACCTAGCACCATTTGAACAAATAGTGAACAATTTAACTCACATTTCTACTGGATACACACCAACTGAATTAATTAAGAATAAAACAGAAATAAATGAATGGACAGACCCTCTACCTAAATTTACAGCAACAACAAATCATGTTAGTTTAGAAGAAAAGGTAAGACAAGCTTACACAACATTATGTGACAAAGCTAAGGAAAGAAAGCAGAAATATGACAGAGGTGTCAGGAAAGCACAAACATTTCAAGTTGATGAGTTACTTTTACTAAGAACACATCCTAAACCCACAAAACTGAAACATTTAAACAGGAAATGGCAGATCTTATACTCTGGACCATACCGAATTGCAAATATTCCACACCCTGGCTGTTATTCATTAGAATATCCATTAACACATAAACCTAGAGGTCTACATCCACACAGACATTTGAAAAAATACATACAGTAAAATGTTAGTTACTGAGGAGAAGATAATTAATATGATATACAGTTATGATGAGCCTACATTTAAGTTATACAGATACTTACAATCTAGTTAATGCAGGTAAGTCTAGAAAGCAATGTGAACCATCCAATAGCTAATAAGATATTTGGTTACAAGAGGAGTTGCTATTGAGGCATATACACATTAGAGGAGGCAGAGAACTGAACAGAATTATTTTCTTTAGGAGGCATGTGATAATAGTAATGTTGATATGAGTGATGTGAGAGACTGAATGAGATGAGTGAATGTAATTTTAGTTTAATAAGAGGATAAATAGTAATATGGAGAGAGGTAAATGGAATATAAGATGAAAAAAGGGTATTATTATTATTGTTGTTGTTGAAGTAAAAAAGTAAGTGGTGATGAGTAAGAGGAAAATATATATATATATAATGCTGAGGAATAAGTATATGTTATTTTGTGAAGAATGAATAATGGATAGGTGAGAATGTTATGAGTAATTGAGAATATGTTGAGAGGAGAGAAACTAGATTTGAACGCTATATCACATGTACTCATGGAATACAGAATGAAAGTAATGGAAAGAATATTATTTATTGAAAGATTGGTATGCCTGAGATAATAACTTATGTGGTGTCTTATATATTCTTATAACTAAAGGTGAAAGTATAGATTTATGTGGAAAGAATTATTTACAGCAGCCACTGTTGGAAATATACCAGAAGATTTAAATCTATAACACTTTAACACTAATCTAATGGGAACTTGTAATAAAATTTTTGGAGTTATGTAGGCTTGACACTTCAGATTGGAAGAATTATTTAAGAGAACATATTTAGGAGTCATCTAATGACATAATTAAAGCTCATCTACTGAACTGAACTGATGCACCATTAAATAGAAAAGAGAATAAGGAGAAAACAAAACGTCAGTCCTCTGTTGCGGCTCATACTCTCATCCCTTCCTTAGAAAAATTTATACATGTTGATGAAATATTGGACATTATATAATTCGTGATTATCTGATAGTATGGAGAGACATACACAAATATTTATTTATGAATAGAATTTTACAGGTACCACAAGGTAACTACAGAATGGATATACAGCATGGAACGCAGCAGCAATTATCTAAGAAGATTTATTTATTTATTAAGTAAAACATTTAGTTATATTGCTTGACACTCATGAAAGGAAGGAGATGAACTACACAAACTTTATAGGAACATGATTGACTTGAACTATATATATATATATATATATATATATATATATATATATATATACTTAAAAACAAAGATGATGTGACTTACCAAATGAAAGTGCTGGCAGGTCGACAGACACACAAACGAACACAAACATACACACAAAATTCAAGCTTTCGCAACAAACTGTTGCCTCATCAGGAAAGAGGGAAGGAGAGGGAAAGACGAAAGGATGTGGGTTTTAAGGGAGAGGGTAAGGAGTCATTCCAGTCCCGGGAGCGGAAAGACTTACCTTAGGGGGAAAAAAGGACGGGTATACACTCGCGCACACACACATATCCATCCACACATATACAGACACAAGCAGACATATTTAGAGACAAAGAGTTTGGGCAGAGATGTCAGTCGAGGCAGAAGTGCGGAGGCAAAGATGTTGTTGAATGACAGGTGAGGTATGAGTGGCGGCAACTTCAAATTAGCGGAGATTGAGGCCTGGTGGATAACGGGAAGAGAGGATATATTGAAGAGCAAGTTCCCATCTCCGGAGTTCGGATAGGTTGGTGTTAGTAGGAAGTGTCCAGATAACCCGGACGGTGTAACACTGCGCCAAGATGTGCTGGTCGTGCACCAAGGCATGTTTAGCCACAGGGTGATCCTCATTACCAACAAACACTGTCTGCCTGTGTCCATTCATGCGAATGGACAGTTTGTTGCTGGTCATTCCCACATAGAATGCATCACAGTGTAGGCAGGTCAGTTGGTAGATCACGTGGGTGCTTTCACATGTGGCTCTGCCTTTGATTGTGTACACCTTCCGGGTTACAGGACTGGAGTAGTTGGTGGTGGGAGGGTGCATGGGACAGGTTTTACACCGGGGGCGGTTACAAGGGTAGGAGCCAGAGGGTAGGGAAGGTGGTTTGGGGATTTCATAGGGATGAACTAAGAGGTTACGAAGGTTAGGTGGACGGCGGAAAGACACTCTTGGTGGAGTGGGGAGGATTTCATGAAGGATGGATCTCATTTCAGGGCAGGATTTGAGGAAGTCGTATCCCTGCTGGAGAGCCACATTCAGAATCTGATCCAGTCCCGGAAAGTATCCTGTCACAAGTGGGGCACTTTTGTGATTCTTCTGTGGGAGGTTCTGGGTTTGAGAGGATGAGGAAGTGGCTCTGGTTATTTGCTTCTGTACCAGGTCGGGAGGGTAGTTGCGGGATGCGAAAGCTGTTGTCAGGTTGTTGGTGTAATGCTTCAGGGATTCCGGACTGGAGCAGATTCGTTTGCCACGAAGACCTAGGCTGTAGGGAAGGGACCGTTTGATGTGGAATGGGTGGCAGCTGTCGTAATGGAGGTACTGTTGCTTGTTGGTGGGTTTGATGTGGACGGATGTGTGAAGCTGGCCATTGGACAGGTGAAGGTCAACATCAAGGAAAGTGGCATGGGATTTGGAGTAGGACCAGGTGAATCTGATGGAACCAAAGGAGTTGAGGTTGGAGAGGAAATTCTGGAGTTCTTCTTCACTGTGAGTCCAGATCATGAAGATGTCATCAATAAATCTGTACCAAACTTTGGGTTGGCAGGCCTGGGTAACCAAGAAGGCTTCCTCTAAGCGACCCATGAATAGGTTGGCGTACGAGGGGGCCATCCTGGTACCCATGGCTGTTCCCTTTAATTGTTGGTATGTCTGGTTTTCAAAAGTGAAGAAGTTGTGGGTCAGGATGAAGCTGGCTAAGGTAATGAGGAAAGAGGTTTTAGGTAGGGTGGTAGGTGATCGGCGTGAAAGGAAGTGCTCCATCGCAGCGAGGCCCTGGACGTGCGGGATATTTGTGTATAAGGAAGTGGCATCAATGGTTACAAGGATGGTTTCTGGGGGTAACGGATTGGGTAAGGATTCCAGGCGTTCGAGAAAGTGGTTGGTGTCTTTGATGAAGGATGGGAGACTGCATGTAATGGGTTGAAGGTGTTGATCTACGTAGGCAGAGATACGTTCTGTGTACCAATCCTTACCCAATCCGTTACCCCCAGAAACCATCCTTGTAACCATTGATGCCACTTCCTTATACACAAATATCCCGCACGTCCAGGGCCTCGCTGCGATGGAGCACTTCCTTTCACGCCGATCACCTACCACCCTACCTAAAACCTCTTTCCTCATTACCTTAGCCAGCTTCATCCTGACCCACAACTTCTTCACTTTTGAAAACCAGACATACCAACAATTAAAGGGAACAGCCATGGGTACCAGGATGGCCCCCTCGTACGCCAACCTATTCATGGGTCGCTTAGAGGAAGCCTTCTTGGTTACCCAGGCCTGCCAACCCAAAGTTTGGTACAGATTTATTGATGACATCTTCATGATCTGGACTCACAGTGAAGAAGAACTCCAGAATTTCCTCTCCAACCTCAACTCCTTTGGTTCCATCAGATTCACCTGGTCCTACTCCAAATCCCATGCCACTTTCCTTGATGTTGACCTTCACCTGTCCAATGGCCAGCTTCACACATCCGTCCACATCAAACCCACCAACAAGCAACAGTACCTCCATTACGACAGCTGCCACCCATTCCACATCAAACGGTCCCTTCCCTACAGCCTAGGTCTTCGTGGCAAACGAATCTGCTCCAGTCCGGAATCCCTGAAGCATTACACCAACAACCTGACAACAGCTTTCGCATCCCGCAACTACCCTCCCGACCTGGTACAGAAGCAAATAACCAGAGCCACTTCCTCATCCTCTCAAACCCAGAACCTCCCACAGAAGAATCACAAAAGTGCCCCACTTGTGACAGGATACTTTCCGGGACTGGATCAGATTCTGAATGTGGCTCTCCAGCAGGGATACGACTTCCTCAAATCCTGCCCTGAAATGAGATCCATCCTTCATGAAATCCTCCCCACTCCACCAAGAGTGTCTTTCCGCCGTCCACCTAACCTTCGTAACCTCTTAGTTCATCCCTATGAAATCCCCAAACCACCTTCCCTACCCTCTGGCTCCTACCCTTGTAACCGCCCCCGGTGTAAAACCTGTCCCATGCACCCTCCCACCACCACCTACTCCAGTCCTGTAACCCGGAAGGTGTACACAATCAAAGGCAGAGCCACATGTGAAAGCACCCACGTGATCTACCAACTGACCTGCCTACACTGTGATGCATTCTATGTGGGAATGACCAGCAACAAACTGTCCATTCGCATGAATGGACACAGGCAGACAGTGTTTGTTGGTAATGAGGATCACCCTGTGGCTAAACATGCCTTGGTGCACGACCAGCACATCTTGGCGCAGTGTTACACCGTCCGGGTTATCTGGACACTTCCTACTAACACCAACCTATCCGAACTCCGGAGATGGGAACTTGCTCTTCAATATATCCTCTCTTCCCGTTATCCACCAGGCCTCAATCTCCGCTAATTTGAAGTTGCCGCCACTCATACCTCACCTGTCATTCAACAACATCTTTGCCTCCGCACTTCTGCCTCGACTGACATCTCTGCCCAAACTCTTTGTCTCTAAATATGTCTGCTTGTGTCTGTATATGTGTGGATGGATATGTGTGTGTGCGCGAGTGTATACCCGTCCTTTTTTCCCCCTAAGGTAAGTCTTTCCGCTCCCGGGACTGGAATGACTCCTTACCCTCTCCCTTAAAACCCACATCCTTTCGTCTTTCCCTCTCCTTCCCTCTTTCCTGATGAGGCAACAGTTTGTTGCGAAAGCTTGAATTTTGTGTGTATGTTTGTGTTCGTTTGTGTGTCTGTCGACCTGCCAGCACTTTCATTTGGTAAGTCACATCATCTTTGTTTTTAAGTATATTTTTCCTTCGTGGAATGTTTCCTTCTATTATAACTATATATATATATATATATATATATATATATATATATATATATATATATATATAAAAAGAAAGATGATGAGACTTACCAAACAAAAGCGCTGGCAGGTCGATAGACACACAGACAAACACAAACATACACACAAAATCTAGCTTTCGCAACCAATGGTTGCCTCGTCAGGAAAGAGGGAAGGAGAGGGAAAGACAAAAGGATTTGGGTTTTAAGGGAGAGGGTAAGGAGTCATTCCAATCCCGGGAGCGGAAAGACTTACCTTAGGGGGAAAAAAGGAGGGAAAAAAGGACAGGTATACACTCGCACACACACACATATCCATCCTCATATACACAGACACAAGCAGACATTTGTAAAGGCAAAGAGTTGTCTGCTTGTGTCTGTGTATATGAGGATGGATATGTGTGTGTGTGCGCGAGTGTATACCTGTCCTTTTTTCCCTCCTTTTTTCCCCCTAAGGTAAGTCTTTCCGCTCCCGGGATTGGAATGACTCCTTACCCTCTCCCTTAAAACCCAAATCCTTTTGTCTTTCCCTCTCCTTCCCTCTTTCCTGACGAGGCAACCATTGGTTGCGAAAGCTAGATTTTGTGTGTATGTTTGTGTTTGTCTGTGTGTCTATCGACCTGCCAGCGCTTTTGTTTGGTAAGTCTCATCATCTTTCTTTTTAAATATATTTTTCCCACGTGGAACGTTTCCCTCTATTATATATATATATATATATATATATATATATATATATATATATATATATCTCTGTGTGTGTGTGTGTGTGTGTGTGTGTGTACACTTACCACACTGATGTACATACTTGTAGGATCCTAAGATATTTAGAGGGGCACCACTCTTAGAAGCGGTGATGGAGGGGTGCCACTCTCAGAAACGGCAATGATGGGGACACCACACTTGGAAGCGGTATTAGGTATAGGAACTGTTACGTTATATTAAGTTAACATGTAATTTTCTTTATCATATTTTATTTTGTGTGGTCCATTGTAGGGGATCACTTTACTGGTATTTGTGAAGTAGTCAGCAACCATCCCATGAACCTATCCTCCTACAGAGGGCTGTCTAGAAGCTTGAAATATGTGTAAATTTTATTCCAGGAGGCAAGATGAATTTTAAGTTGAATATTCTAGCGAGTTGCCACAATTATCTTCAAATGTTGCAAGTGTAACGAAGGGGAAAAAAAAAAAAATAAGAGCTAACAAATAAAATGTATATTTCAATCTAAATGTAAAGTAATTCACATGTCAGCACAATGATCTTGAATGTAACGTAAAAAAAAGACTATATTTTTCATTTAATTCTGTATATGTACTATATGACAACAATGTATCTCATGTAATGATTAATTGTAAATATTTGTATGTTCATGTACTTATTGTATCGAGAAATGTATTTTAAGGAGATGTTAATGAACTGCAAAGGACTTGTGCATGTAGCACATGATTCATATAAATGGAACTGAAAATGCAAAGAAGAAACCAACGTGATGGAACACTGGTCAAGAAATATTTACGTAGTGTCAATATGCTTTGAAGTGTATGGTGTTGTGGAAGCCGGCAGGTCTTCAGGTTGGTGTAAAAGACAAGCTCATCACCTGTCGTAGGCAGTGAGGTGTTTTCTGTGCCCTCATTGACCATTTATACCCCGGTAGACGCCACCAAAATTCGACTGCTGGAGATCACAATTTCGTGTTGACAGATTGAACAAACTTTGGATTTTCTTCAAGTCACACGTAAGAGATCCAGGCAGTACACACACACTCAGAATCCGATACTACGTTTAAAGACATTGGAGCAATATAATAGAAACATTTATTGTTCGAATTAATTCCATTGTAAACATGAATCATGTGGACTGAATTCAAACGCTGTGCTAAGCAACGATAATACGCTGCAATTCAAAGACATTAATGTTACGACTCCTAAAGAAGATACACACCAAAAAGACTGTGTACAAAGACTGATATGCAAAGCGCATTGTGCTCAGAAATATTTTTTGTAATATGTAAATTTCTTATTTTCTCATATATGTATGTATCTATGTAAATTTTCTATACTGCCACGCTCGCTTGCGGAGCGTGTCAGTAGAGGAGGCATTGTAATGGTACTTTGACTTCCGCAAAGTTATAATTTATGATCGCGCACGCAGAAGAGCGCTGCGCCAGCGACCGATTTTATAAATAATTTTGTTCTTTTTTTTTTACTTTTGCGTAGTTTTTTGTTTTTAAGAACTAAAGGAGGGCTCTCTCTCTCTTGTCTTGATACGAAAGACGTGTATTTTTCGGCGACGTTGAATGTGCTTTTGGTGAAAATTAAAATTACATTTCAAAGTGATGTTGTTTCAATAGTTAATGAGAAGATAATAAAATAAAAAGGTAACACTACACCCTGCCTCCAATGCGATAGGATAAGCCTGTGACAGGACTACAGTAGGATGTGCGTGGTGGGTAAAATGGCGAATTGTAAAAAGGCCAAGTCTTGCCTGTGAATCTTCCACAGGGATACAACCCTTATGGCAAGGTGTTTCGAGTGGGAGTGGGACGTTGTTGAACCAGGGTGTTGTGTAGGTTGGGTAAATGGCAAAATACCAGTTTAGGAAGGGTGGGCAGGATTGTGGGTACGATGTCTGTCATTTCTGGGCAAGATGATAAGAGAAACGAAGACACAGTTTAGTTGATCCAGTCCAGGTTGATAGTGGGTGATGAGAGGGACACTCCTTTGCAGTTGGTTCTTGGAAGAGGTTGGGGGATTAGGTATGTGAGGACATGGCACAAGAAATCTGTTTGTGAACTGAGTTGTCCGTTTGTGAAGGCCTTTTTGAGACATACAGTATATTTGGCAAGGAATTTTCATCACTGTAGATATGCTGTCCACAGGTGGGCAAGCTACATGGTAGCGATATTTTGTTGCAGAAGGGCTGGAATTCTGCTCTAATACATCCTCTTCATATGAAAGGCGACAGAACAGATGTAAACAACTATTGTGGTATCTCTCTCATATCAACAATCTATAAGATTCTGTCGAAACCTCTGCAAACTAGGACAGAAGAATAGCTAGACCCACAGCTGGGAGAGTATCAAGGAGGTTTCAGGAAGGGACGATCATGCTTCGAACAGATAATGAACCTCAAATCGATCCTTTCGTACCTGAAGCTCAGGAATAAAAATTTTGCTGTGGGTGGATTTCAAAAAGGCACATGTCTCGATTGATCGTAAAACCCTGATCAGAATTCTAAAAGAACTTGGCCTAGACAAGAAGACCAAAGTGATAATCCAGCAAACACTAACCAACACAACCTCAAAAGTGAAATTTAGAGGAGAAACATCAGAAGCTTTTGAAATAAAGACTGGAGTGAGGCAAGGAGACCTCTGCTCTTTAACTGCGACCTTTAAAAAGGGATTCGTGAGTGGTGCAAAGAACTGCAAAACCAAGGAATTAAAAATGGTGTCAGGCTGGGTTACAAGAAACAAAATCTTGAAATCGATTGTCTTGCTTCAGCAGATGATCTTCAAAATTTTTCTGATTCCACAGAAACAGCTGAGAGACTAATGAGCTTAACATACAAGTACAGAAGACTGTCCTCCTAATTTCATTTGAGAAAACTGAGTTTATAATGAATATAAATTCACCACCAAGGGAGCTTGTAGTGGGTCAGGCAAAATTAAGTGAGTTGAAAAGTTTAAATATCTCGGAGAATGGATAACAGACACCTTATCAGACAAAGAAGCCTTAATATCATGCATGGCATTCCATTTAACCACAAACATTTACAACAAAATATCAGTATCGTTCAATGCAAAATTAAGGCATTACTGCAGTGTTATCTGTCCGGAGGTGTTTTACACTTCTGAATGCCTAGTAATGAACAAAGAAGGCCTAATCGAAAAACTTGAGGCCAAGGAAAGGAAGATTTTGAGAAAGATCTTAGGTCCCATCAAAGACAATGGGGAATATAGAAGACGCTATAATCATGAACTGTATTCCCACATAGAGAAGATAACTGATACCATCTGGAAGAGAAGGATTATGTTTTATGGACTTATGACCTGAATGAGCCCTGGATGACTCACCAATCGTTTGATCACCTACTTGCAGGAGAAGTAAACAAAATGGGCCTGGCTCACAGGTGGAGAAAGATCTTAAAGAAGTGGGGATCACCCTTGGCAAGTTCTTGGAGTGTGTCTCACTCAAGGAGAAACTTATGACGTGGCAAGGTTTCCAAGAAAAGCCAAAACTATAAACAGGAAATGCTTGGACCCAGGAGAGGAAGGAGCAACATTGAAAACGAATGCAGGAGCACTGGGCAAACATCAAAACATGTAAAGCAAGAAAGTTCAAATAACGTGGTCCAAAGATGGCCTATATGAAATGAATGCATTCTATTCCTGCTATTTTATGAATGTGTGTGTAAGTTTGAATCACTGTTTGATTCTAGTCATAATTTTCTTAATGATTGTTTACTTTTCATCTATTTTTGTGAGAGATTCCTATTCTCATATGCTGATAGACAATAAACTAATCAAAAGAAACTATTTTTTCCTCCCCCAGTTTACTTTCCTGTCCAATAAACATTCAATTCTCTTGAGACTTCAAAGTACCGCGTGTAACTCAGCCACTGCTTGAAGCAAGCTGTACACTCCAAAGAATGTCTAATAGCTTCATGACTATGTATCTTGTATTAATGGTATGTTATAGTGCACAACACAGGAAAGCAAAGCACTACAACTTTCATTACATTTTTTCCAGAATGAATTTTTACTATGCTGCACTGATTTCAAACTTCCTACGGCAGATCAGAACTGTCTGCTGGACTGAGAACCTTTGCCTTTCACTTGTAAATGCTCTACTGTCTAAGCTATCCAGTCATGACTTATGAACTACCCTCACAGCTTTACTTCCACCAGCACCTACTTTCGAAACTCCAGTTCACTCAGAAACTTATTATGTATGGCACTCAGATGCTCAAAAACTATCCAACGTCCCTTGCATAAACAGTACAGAAAACTTAATAGCCTCCACATTCACGTGGCTAAGGCCACTCATAATCAGATTTACATACATCCTGCCTTGCCATGGTCCAGTCAATTACAATCTTTGTGTGGTTTGGACACACCTTTATGTACGCCAAGTGCTTCTCACAGACCACAAAGAGAGAAAACATATCAGTTACAATTGTAATAAAGATATATAATTTTTTATTGTATTCTTCAGTTTATAAAATTTATGAACCATTTGATAAATTCTGAAAAGTTGATTTAATATGATGCTTCATAGTCATTTAAATCTTTAATAAGTCTAATTTATTTTTCATTTCCACTGTAACAAAATTCAATGCAGACATACCAGTGGCTGGTATAGGATTCCATGGGATACGGGGATAGTCTGAGTCCTCAGCTATGAAATTTCCAATCTCACTGTATTTCTTTTGGACTGTCACACTCTCCTGCACATAAAGCTGCAAATTAAATACTTTATATCCATCAAAATTGCTAAATACAAACCAGGAAAAATAAACAAGAAATGCATTACAAATATGTGCCCCATTTTTTTTCTGTATGCAACATTTAGAGATTCAACAGAAACACATTAAAAATCTCGAGACATCATATTAAAGGAATGTAAGAACATAAGTGTTAATCCATTACAGGTATTCTAATTTATGAGACCAGATATCTGGTGTATTGATTCGCTTCTGTTGACACCCCACATCAGTAGCAATAAATATTAATGTAAGAAAGGTAAATGTTCAATATAAACAAAATACATTACCATTGTGTTAAATAGCTGAATTTTCCTCTAAGTTTATAAACGTGAATAACTACTCATGCTTGTTGCCACAAGAGGAGAGATTAATTCACAAATAAGTATTTGCACTGTTGTACGAAAACAAGTCACACAATCCATTGAAATAAACTAAAAATATGTATTACCTGCATTTTGTGCATTCCAAGATACAATGAAGGTGACACTACTCCACCAGAATCTCGATATGGCGACGACCATTGACTTCCACTGAAAAGATCTAGTGTTTCTGCTTTCCCATCTCTCATAAGCCATGCAGTAACAATTGGTGAATCAAACTGTTGGGATAAATATATTAATGAATGCAACAACTTACAATTGGTGAAAATTTTCTAACAAAAGATAAATGAAAAGAGCAGAGAACACAAACACCAAAAATACCCACATACACAGAAACACAAAACAATAACACTCATGACGTGACTAACAAAAATAATTGGTACACTTTAACATAAATCAGCAGAGAGGATAGCAAATATATTGAAGAAAGAGGGCTTATACATTGCTTACGAACAATGAACACACTACAGTCAAATTTAAAAAAAAAAAAAAAAAAAAAAAAAAAAAGACAAACCAGATAACTACCCATATGTTGGGATGACAGGCAGGAATTTCAAAGGTAGGTTACCAAACACTTGATAAAACATGGACACGAATCATCCAACAGGGAACAAGACATGAAAATTATTAGAGTGAACAATCACAACTAAAATTTCACATACAAAGTGCCCTTGCCATGAAAAAAAGAGTAATTAATGACCAAATCAGTATAAGTAATAACTCCCAGATCATGTAAGCCCCAAAAACAATAACAAACAGATATCTGAAATATAAGCAAAGTAAACATAAGCAGAGTGTATAATTAAGGAATCTTACCCCCCCCCCCCCTCTCTCTCTCTCTCTCTCTCTCTCTCTCTCTCTCTCTCTCTCACACACACACACACACACACACACACACACACACAACAAATGAAAAATATCAGGACTGAATGAAAATATCTCCAGGACCATACATATGAACCAATACGGACTAGTAACACTAGAAATCGTAAGCAATGCCAACAAGAATTTATCATCATGATATTTGTGCTACAATAGTTGTTCCTAAACTGAAAAACAAGAGACAAATACGACAAAATGTAACACAATAACTACATAATAAATTTATTATACGTATAAAAAGAAACATGTATTACAGGCCACTGAAGACTCTTCACAAATAAAACAAGCAAAATGCATATGGCAAAAAAAATTGACTTTCATTTAGATGCACACATGGCATACTCCAACATGAGGAATAAAAAGGCTTAAGCCATTACACAGCATGCTTGCAGTTTACATCGTAGTACAGTAGTTAATAGTTCTGAACAGCAGTAATTATATTCAACTATTTTATGTACTTTGATACAACAATATTTTGGATGCTGGGAGTTGCATTATCATCATTAACTAAAACACAGCTTGTCTTAAAGTCTCCCTAACATTTTCTTTTCAGTGGATGGGAGAACTTACAACATTTTATTCTAACTTGCAATTACCGAACAGTGAAACAGATGCAGCGATATAAGTTCTTGCACTCTGTAACCAGAGAGATTACATTTACTGTTTTCTTGTGTCATACTGGCCTAATTATCACGAGTTAAAAAACATGACTTGAAGAAGATAAAAGAGTATAGAAACATGGCACTACCTACTCCACTTTCATCGAGCCACTTGACAACCAAATCAACGAGCCACTTGACAACCAAATCAATACTCCAACAACTTAAGAAAATACCTGACACATATTAGAATAAAACAACATTGCTAACATACAAAAGCAAACTACATCTCCCACACATGCCAACCAGCTGGTCACTAACAAAATAACTATGCCTTCTGTCAAAATACACCAATACACCCATTTTGATGACAAATTAATGATGAAATATATAATGCTGGTGATGAAAGAAACAGCGCTTGGTGAGAGCTGCACCCTTGTTAAAGAAGAGAATGTATCAGCCAAAAAGAAAAAAGTTTAGTAAGATGCTGCAATTTGCGATCCACATTCCAGTAGCTCTAAAGTTGCCTGAAGTGAGAGAGATGTTTCTGTAGATAACTTACCTAAACCTTAGAAAAATTTCTTACTCTGCGCCAGTTTGTCTGATGCATTGAACATTTGATTGGAGGAAAAACTGAACATTAGTGACAAGAATGTGTGTCAAACCAAAATTCAAATATAAAATTGTGCCTTTGACAGTTATTGCTCTTCTGGCTTAACCATTCGAGCTCCCCACACTGATACAACTTGCCATCAGCTACTCACAGTTTATAATAAAAGTTTAATTAAAAGAACTTTCAGTGTAGAATATGTTGAAAGAGTCTTCATTAGCATTCACAACTCTGCAGTTTTTACTCTTCTTAACACATAAGATTAAGGAAAGGCAAACCTATGTTTCTAGCATTTGTAGACTTAGAGAAAGCTTTTGACGATGTTGACTGGAATACTCTCTTTCAAATTCTAAAGGTAGCAGGGGTAAAATATAGGGATCAAAATGCTATTTACAATATGTACAGAAACCAGATGGCAGTTGTAAGAGTCAAGGGGCATGAAAAGGAAGCAGTGGTTGGGAAGGGAGTGAGACAGGGTTGTAGCCTCTCCCCGATGTTATTCAATCTGTATATTGAGCAAGCAGTAAAGGAAACAAAAGAAAAACTTGGAGTAGATATTAAAATCCATGGAGAAGAAATAAAAACTTTGAGGTTCGCCGATGACATTGTAATTCTGTCAGAGACAGCAAAGGACTTGGAAGAGCAGTTGAATGGAATGGACAGTGTCTTGAAAGGAGGATGCAAGATGAACTTCAACAAAAGCAAAACAAGGATAATGGAATGTAGTCGAATTAAGTTGGGTGATGCGAGGGAATTAGATTAGGAAATGAGATACTTAAAGTAGTAAAGGAGTTTTGCTATTTGGGGAGCTAAATAAGTGATGATGGTCGAAGTAGAGAGGATATAAAATGTAGACTGGCAATGGCAAGGAAAACGTTTCTGAAGAGCAGAAATTTGTTAACATCGAGTATAAATTTTAGTGTCAGGAAGTTGTTTCTGAAAGTATTTGTATGGAGTGTAGCCATGTATGGAAGTGAAACATGGACGATAAATAGTTTGGACAAGAAGAGAATAGAAGCTTTCGAAATGTGGTGTTACAGAATAATGTTGAAGATTAGGTGGGTAGATCACGTAACTAATGAGAAGGTACTGAATAGGATTGGGGAGAAGTTTGTGGCACAACTTGACTAGAAGAAGGGATCGGTTGGTAGGACACGTCCTGAGGCACCAAGGGATCACAAATTTAGCATTGGAGGGCAGCGTGGAGGGTAAAAATCGTAGAGGGAGACCAAGACATGAATACACTAAGCAGATTCAGAAGGATGTAGGTTGCAGTAGTTACTGGGAGATGAAGGAGCTTGCACAGGACAGATTAGCATGGAGAGCTGCATCAAACTAATCTCGGGACGGAAGACAACAACAACAACAACAACAACAACACATACTACAGATATCTTTATGGGTTCGTCTCATTTTCATGTGGGTGAAATCCTCTCAATGAAATACATTTATGTGTAATGGTTAAAAAGTTTTTTAGGCGATAAACAATGGGGTGAAACTACTATCTTCTCAGACATTATGAGCAGTTCTATTGTTGGAAGTAAAGAGGAAGTTATTCGTTTCCCATCTCAGTTCCCTGGAAGCCTTCCACAGTAACAACAACGTTCACTGTGGGTTGTGTAGCTATTATTTTCACGAAATATGAAACAAAAAATTCCCTATCTGTCTCGATTTGTTAATAAAATATTCTGTTTTTATTACCATGTATTCTGAATTCTGGAGGCTACACTTAGCTGCTTAACATTAGTATTTTGTCATTGTTTGTGTGTAACAGTTGTCACTAGTCTTATTACTAGGGACCTGAAAAGTTTTCATTTTGTAATAAAAGCAAATATAGATGCGAATTTTGCCCCAAAATACAAAAACATGAAATTACCTAATAAATGCTACTTCACAGTTAATTGTATGCAGATGAACTATTTTATCAAAGACAGTTTGAAATAGCTTTATTTTGTACCATATAAATATTGAAAATGTAACCAGTTTTCAGTTACTGGTATTGCACACCATCTGACAAAGTTCAATTGGAGAGATAATGTGCATAAAACACATTGGCAAACTAAAAACACGAATGAAATTCAATATCAGTCAGCTCGATGCTCTGGTGCCATGTCAACTGCAAGGGGTTGTCGAAACTAACAATTTACCACAAGAAACATGTACGTTTATCTCATAGCTAAAGTTGCTATACTGTGCACACTTTTAATGTGACAGTATTAGGTGGCACTAGTTTTGAACTGTGGTTGTGTAAAATACCATTGGAGATTCCAAGATCCACAATGCCAAGAGTATGCCGAGAATACCTAATTTCAGGCATTACCTCTCACCATGGACAATGCAGTGGCTGACGGACTTCACTTAACAACCAAGGACAGCAGCATTCACAGAGTTGTCAGTACTAACAAACAAGCAACAATACACACAATAATCGCAGAAATCAATGTGGAACGTACAACGTATTCACTAGGACAGCACTGCAAAATCTGGCACATTAGATGGTTATGGCAGCAGATGAGCGACGTAAATGCCTTTGCTAACAGCATGATACCACTTGCTCCGCTCTCCTGGGATCGTGAGCAAATTAGTTGGACCCTAGATGCTCGGAAAACTGTGGCCTGGTCAGATGAGTCCCAATTTCAGTCAGTAAGAGCTGATGGTAGGGTTCGAGTGTAGCACAAACTCCATGAAGCCATGGGTCCGAGTTATCAACAAGGCACTGTGCAAGCTGGTGGTGGCTCCATAATGGTGTGGGCTGTGTTTGCAAGGAATGGATTGGTCCTCTGGTCCAACAGAACCGATCATTGACTGAAAATGGTCACATTCAATTACTTGGAGACCATCTGCAACCATTCATGAACTTCACACTCTCAAACAACGATGGAATTTTTATCGATGACAGTGAGCCATGTCACCAGGGCACAGTTGCCTGCGATTAGTTTGAAGATCATTCTGGACAGTTTGAGTGAATGATTTGGCCTCTCACATCACCAGACATGAATCTCAACGAACATTTGTGGGACATAATTGAGAGGTCAGTTCGTGCATACAATCCTGCAGTCAACACTTCCGCAATTACGGACGGCAGGTTGGCTCAATATTTCTGACCGGGGGTGGGTGGGACTTCCAATGACTTGTTGATCCCATGCCACACTGAGTTGCTGCACTATGCCAGGCAAAAGGTGGTCTGACACGATATTAAGAGTTAATTTACGACTTTTGCCACCTAAGCAAAAGTTAATACGGTATAGGAAGTGCTGGCACAATGCACATAATTTAGAAGAAAAGGTAACAACTCACTGAATAGCAGATGCATTCTAAGTGTCTCACCTGGAAACTACCTTGGGCAGTTAATAAGGAACCAACTTGTAAAGATCAAATTTTAGACACATCCATTATATAGATCTGAACTTTTCAACTTTTTTAATATAGAACAGAAAATCAGAGATGATAAGGTCATTACAGAATCACTGAATATCAGTGTAACTAGGAATACAAATAAAGATAGGAAGATCTTTGTGTTGAGCAAGAGAAACAAGAAACAGATATCAGATTACCTGACAGGTCAATATAAAAATTTCGCCTCTAGCACTGAAAACGTTAATGGACAAAGTTCAAAAGCATTGTACAATACACTTTGGACAGGCATGTGTCCAGCAATGTTGTGACGCACGGAAAAAACCGCAACCGCATTAGAAAGCTGCTGTGAAAGCAAAGAGAGCTTCACTGCAAAAGTATTCAAAGCCTCACAGACACGTAAAAACTACATTAAGCCAATGTTAGCATAAACAGGGCCATGTGTGAAGTATTCAAAGAATTTAAATGTAAAATTCTATCTACCGACTTGACTGAAAATCCTAGTAAGTTTTGGTCTTTATTTTAAATTAGTAAACGGATCAATGCCATCTGTCCGGGCCCTCTGTGACCAAATGGCGTTGAAACAAAGGATGACACACAAAAAGGTCAAAACTACTAAATGTCTTTTTTCCAAAACTGTTTCACACTGGAAGATTGCACTGTAGTTCCTCCTTTAACTAGTCACACAAGTCACAAAATGACAGATATTGGAATAAGTGATGAGGGACAGAAAAGTAACTGAAATCTCTCAACTGAGAAAATGCCATTGGACCTGATGGAATAATAATTTAATTCTACATAAAATATGAGAAAGAACTTGCCCCTCTTCTGGCAGCAATGTACCATAGGTCTCTGAAGGAGCAAAGCGTTCCCAATAATTGGAAAAAAAGCATAGGTCATTCGCGTTTTCAAGAAGGGTCATCAAACAGACACACAGAACCATAAGTGTATATCTCTAATGTCAGTCTATTGTAGGATTTTGGAACAAGTTTTATGCTCATGTATTATGACACTTCTGGAGCCTGAATATCTCCTCTGTAGGAATCAATGTGAGGTTCATCCACAAGACCCAGAACACAGTACATATTGTCACAAAGGTAGATGCCATGTTTCTTGATTTGCAGAAGGCTTTTGACTCGGTTTTGCACTGCTGCCTAATGAACAAAACACGAGTGCACCAAATATCAGATGAACTGTAAAATTAGACTGAAGAGTTCCTAGCAAATAGAACACCGCATGTCATCTACAACGGAGAGAAGCCTTCAGCTGTAGAAGTAACTTTGGGCATAGCTCAAGGGAGTGTTATAGGATCACATCTCACAATGCATATTAATGACCTAGTAGATAACATCAGAATTTCTAGTAGGCTATTCACAAATGATGCTGTTGCATACAGTGAAGTCGCAATCCTGGAGGACAGTAATGAAACGATGGAAGACCTGTACAGGATCGATGTTTGGTGCAAAGAGTGGCAATTGACCCTTAACATAATCAAATGTAACATATTGCATATACACTCCTGGAAATTGAAATAAGAACACCGTGAATTCATTGTCCCAGGAAGGGGAAACTTTATTGACACATTCCTGGGGTCAGATACATCACATGATCACACTGACAGAACCACAGGCACATAGACACAGCCAACAGAGCATGCACAATGTCGGCACTAGTACAGTGTATATCCACCTTTCGCAGCAATGCAGGCTGCTATTCTCCCATGGAGACGATCGTAGAGATGCTGGATGTAGTCCTGTGGAACGGCTTGCCATGCCATTTCCACCTGGCGCCTCAGTTGGACCAGCGTTCGTGCTGGACGTGCAGACCGCGTGAGACGACGCTTCATCCAGTCCCAAACATGCTCAATTGGGGACAGATCCGGAGATCTTGCTGGCCAGGGTAGTTGACTTACACCTTCTAGAGCACGTTGGGTGGCACGGGATACATGCGGACGTGCACTGTCCTGTTGGAACAGCAAGTTCCCTTGCCGGTCTAGGAATGGTACAACGATGGGTTCGATGACTGTTTGGATGTACCGTGCACTATTCAGTGTCCCCTCGACGATCACCAGTGGTGTACGGCCAGTGTAGGAGATCGCTCCCCACACCATGATGCCGGGTGTTGGCCCTGTGTGCCTCGGTCGTATGCAGTCCTGATTGTGGCGCTCACCTGCACGGCGCCAAACACGCATACGACCATCATTGGCACCAAGGCAGAAGCGACTCTCATCGCTGAAGACGACACGTCTCCATTCGTCCCTCCATTCACGCCTGTCGCGACACCACTGGAGGCGGGCTGCACAATGTTGGGGCGTGAGCGGAAGACGGCCTAACGGTGTGCGGGACCGTAGCCCAGCTTCATGGAGACGGTTGCGAATGGTCCTCGCCGATACCCCAGGAGCAACAGTGTCCCTAATTTGCTGGGAAGTGGCGGTGCGGTCCCCTACGGCACTGCGTAGGATCCTACGGTCTTGGCGTGCATCCGTGCGTCGCTGCGGTCCGGTCCCAGGTCGACGGGCACGTGCACCTTCCGCCGACCACCGGCGACAACATCGATGTACTGTGGAGACCTCACGCCCCACGTGTTGAGCAATTCGGCGGTACGTCCACCCGGCCTCCCGCATGCCCACTATACGCCCTCGCTCAAAGTCCGTCAACTGCACATACGGTTCACGTCCACGCTGTCGCGGCATGCTACCAGTGTTAAAGACTGCGATGGAGCTCCGTATGCCACGGCAAACTGGCTGACACTGACAGCGGCGGTGCACAAATGCTGCGCAGCTAGCGCCATTCAACGGCCAACACCGCGGTTCCTGGTGTGTCCGCTGTGCCGTGCGTGTGATCATTGCTTGTACAGCCCTCTCGCAGTGTCCGGAGCAAGTATGGTGGGTCTGACACACCGTTGTCAATGTGTTCTTTTTTCCATTTCCAGGAGTGTACATATTAAGACCCATTATAGTATGATTACATGATTGCTGAACAATCACTGAAAGCAGTTACTGCCATAAAATATCTAGGATTACACATACAGAGCAAACTGAAGGAAACGACAAATTAATCACAGATAAGGTAGATGCCAGATTGAGATTCTTCAGGAAATGTAGCCCATCAACAAAGGAGGTAGCTTACAAAACACTTGTTCTTTTGCAAACCAATCAAGACTGGAACAAGAAAAGGGCAAAGTAATACCGGTATATGAAGTACCCTCAACTGCACAAAAAGAGGTGGCTTGCTGAGTTTAGATGAGGCACCAGACCAAGCGAATTCATGTGGAGCATCATAATGATGTTGAGGAGTGCGAATAGGAGGGGATACAGGACACACAAAGGCGAGATTGTTGTCTAGAGGGTGTGCGAGGTTAGCGGAGATTGAGTCCGACAGAATTACAGGAACATGGTTAACTCTCATCTACGTACACTACTGGCCATTAAAATTGCTACACCACGAAGATGACGTGTTACAGACGTGAAATTTAACCGACAGGAAGAAGATGCTGTGATATGCAAATGATTAGCTTTTCAGAGCATTCACACAAGGTTGGCGCCGGTGGCGACACCTACAACGTCCTGACATGAGGAAAGTTTCCAACCGATTTCTCAGACACAAACAGCAGTTGACCAGCGTTGCCTGGTGAAACGTTGTTGTGATGCCTTGTGTAAGGAGGAGAAATGCATACCAACACGTTTCTGACTTTGATAAAGGTGGGATTGTAGCCTATCGCGATTGTGGTTTATCGTATCGCGACATTGCTGCTCGCGTTGGTCGAGATCCAATGACTGTTAGCAGAATATGGAATCGGTGAGTTCAGGAGGGTAATACGGAACGCCGTGCTGGATCCCGACAGCCTCGTATAACTAGCAGTCGAGATGACAGGCATCTTATCCGCATGGCTGTAACGGATCGTGCAGCCACGTCTCGATCCCTGAGTCAACAGATGAGGACGTTTGCAAGACAACAACCATCTGCACGATCAGTTTGACGATGTTTGCAGCAGCATGGACTATCAGCTCAGAAACCATAGCTGCGGTTACCCTTGATACTGCATCACAGACAGGAGCACCTGCGATGGTGTACTCAACGACGAACCTGGGTGCAGGAATGGCAAAAAGTCATTTTTTCAGATGAATCCAGGTTCTGTTTACAGCATCATCATGGTCGCATCCGTGTTTGACAACATTGTGGTGAACGCACATTGGAAGCGTGAATTCGTCATCGCCATACTGACGTATCACCCGGCATGATGATATGGGGTGCCACTGGTTACATGTCTCGGTCACCTCTTGTTCGCATTGCAGCACTTTGAACAGTGGACGTTACATTTTAGATGTGTTACGACCCGTGGCTCTACCCTTCATTCGATCCCTGCGAAACCCTACATTTCAGCAGGATAATGCATGACCGTATGTTGCAGGTCCTGTACGGGCCTTTCTGGATAGAGAAAATGTTCGATTGTTGCACTGGCCAGCACATTCTCCAGATCTCTCGCCAATTCAAAACATCTGGTCATTGGTGGCCGAGCAACTGGCTCGTCACAATACACCATTCACTACTGTATTTACTCGAATCTAAGCCGCACTTTTTTTCCGATTGTTGTTATCCAAAAAACCGCCCGTGGCTTAGAATCGAGTGCAAAGTATGCGGAAGTCCTGAAATGTTGGTAGGTGCCGCCACAACTAACTTCTGCCATTCATCATATAAGTGTAGCGCTACACAGGCATACTTTTCAGGTACAAAGATAATTACTGGCGCCAAAACCTCTGAGTCACTAAAAAAAAAAAAAAACTAGAAGACAAGCTTTTATCTCCGCCTCGAGTTTCGACTACTGCATTTTCATACATTATCCAACGAAGTAAATAGAAATTCCGTATTCTACATCTTTGAGTATAGCATCCTTTCAAATATTCGTAGCAACAAAAATAAATTTCTTTACACAAAAATACCAACAATGCACAAAGCTTTAGGATTGTTGCACGAGTTGATACGCTGAGGCTCATTGAGATTTCATGTAGCGGCACCTATTGGTTCGTGGAATTTTGTGCAGAAGTTTCATTATAGTGCCAAATTCAATAGGGGATTTATTTCTTTTGCGGAACAAAGTTCTAATCATGGTGCAGGTTTGTGATACGGGATTGATGAGAGCAACGTCAGGCATTGGTGACTGCAGAGAGACAAATTATCTGAATGTTCAAGTAGCAGGAAAGCATTTAGTGGGCCAAAGTGTGGCCGATATCATGCACTAGAAGTGATTTTACATGAATTTGTTAAGGATCAGTGTCAGAAATTCCTGCCTGTGAACACAGAAAATTTAAAAATTAAGGCACATGAAATTGCTAGAGAGCAAAAAATTCAAAATTTTAAGGCTAGTCGCAGCTGGATTGATCTGTTTATGAAGCGCTGGGGTTTTTCACTTCGGAGGCAAACTTCAGTTGCACAGAAGCTGCCGAAAAATTATGAAGAAAAACTTGTGGAATTTCAGCGCTTCATAATTAGGCGGCGCACAGAAAAGCAATACCTTCTTGGTCAGATAAGAAATGCTGACCAAACTCCCATATATTTTGACATGCCGTCAAATTATACGGTTGACGCCAAAGGAAAGAAACGTGCAAGTGTTCTTACATCGGGGGTGAAAAGCAGCGGATGTCGATCATGCTTGCTTGCACAGCAGATGGACATAAATTACCCCCATTCATAGTTTTCATACGAAACATTTTACTGAAATCAGAATGTTTCTAAAAACTGTAATTGTACGAGCAAATGAAACTGAGTGGTTTTCGGAGGACATGGTGCTGGAATGAATTGGGCGTGTGTGGAATCATTGCCCTGGCGCAATGCTTGGTTTATGCAGTCTGTTGGTATTAGATGCGTACGCAGGCCATACAACACCTGCAGTAAAACAAAAATTAGAGGAAAGCAAAACGGACTTGGCAGTAATTCCAGGCGGGATGACTTCAATTCTGCAACCACTTGACGTCTGTTTGAATAAACCACTTAAGGGCAAGCTTAAACGCATGTACACAGACTGGCTTTTGAAAAGCGACAGACAACTGACACCAACAGGACGTGTAAAACGCGCAAGTGTGCTAATGGATTTATGATGCATTGAAGTGTGTTCCAAATCAGACTGTGCAACATGCATTTAAAAAATGTTCAATATCCAATGCACTAGATGGTACAGAGGATGATACTCTGTATGAAGAAATGAGCAACAAAGAATCGAGTGATAGTTATTCAGAATCATGATTGAGATTTTAAACATTTTGTGAAAGATGTATTACAAAAATAATAAAATTTTGTTTTAAATTTCAGCATTTAATTTCTACGTTATTTTCATTTTTATAAGTGTTGCACAGGACAGAAAAGAGTGGAGAGCTGCATCACACCAGTCTACCGACTGAAGACAACAACAACACACTCTGCATTTTAACTCATCTCTAAAAATCTACTACTAAAATCCAACTGGCAAGACTGTTTGGGATGTATGTCAACATGGCCAACTCTATGTTCTGAATTTTTTCCTACCTGTGACAAGAGATGATTCCTAATAGGAACTTTTATGAATCGTGAGTCACATGCAGTATTACCTTCACCAAATGAATAATACGAATGTAAACATTATGCCATGTATTCTTTCGTGTTTGCTGCTATCTCATTTAAATCCTGTCTGCCTAATAAAACTACAAAACTAGAGTAAGACAACAGCAAACGCAGAAGAATATACATATTATGTCATGTTTATAGTCATATTATTCTTATGCTCAATAGTGACACAGTCAGAAATGAAGCATTGCAACTGACTAGATTTTTAAATCTAAGATGACTAATTTCTGGGCAGAATGTATTGAACTAAAGAGGCGTCTGCAAAGATTTTCGAACGGAGAAAACTTTTCGCTAAACTCTCGTTCAGAACATCTTCTATCATACGCAGTCTATTATTTGATTCTTGTTGATCATTGTCAAAGAAAGCAGCAGTGTAAGTAACAACAAATAGCAGTCTCTTGCCACTGTTTTGCTAGTGAGACAATTCCTCTCTTTTTTAAATTGTAAGTGGCCATAGCGCGCACAAAAGTGAGCCATGCCACGAGCGGCGACAAGTCGTAAACACTCACTATCAGAATGCGACAAACAACGCATGACACAATACAATAATGTACTTTCAGCTTAGAGTGATGTAAACACCTATAACAAAGAGAATGGCACTTATCAGATCAAAGCAAAAAAAGCAATTGATTCAAACCAGACGAAGGCACGTGAAATAGGAAGGGTACCTGTATAAATACAGACAGAGCACCTGACACATTATGACGACTAGCTGGTAAAGCTTAACTGATAAGCTTACGACTCGAACCAAACTACTGTAGCTGAATCTTCATCCATTAGACCTAAATTGTGTCTCATGTTACACTGTTTCAATTTGGAGGTGAGGTCTAAAACTTCCCTCTCCCCTTGAATTGCGAGTCTCAAATTTCAGGTGCGGCTTAGATTCGGGAATTTTTTTTCCCCCCTCGATTTCGAGTCTCATTTTTCAGGTGTGGCTTAGATTCGAGTAAATACGGTACTCTTGATGAACCGTGGTATCGTGTTGAAGGTGCATGGGCAGCTGTACCTGTACACGCAATCCAAGCTCTGTTTGACTCAATGCCCAGGCGTATCAAGGCCGTTATTATGGCCAGAGGTGGTTGTTCTGGGTACTGATTTCTCAGGATCTGTGCACCCAAATTGCGTAAAAATGTAATCGCGTATCAGTTCTAGTATAATATATTTGTCCAATGAATACCCGTTTATCATCTGCATTTCTTCTTGGTGAAGCAATTTTAATGGCCAGTAGTGTAGTTCAGAAAAGATAGTGTGGGGAGGGTTGTTAAGCAGCCATTGAAATCAAGCATATTATGCTCAGCAGTTTGTCCCACCACTGGTTGGTCAAATTTACTTCTGGCCCATTTTGTGGTAGCCACTCATTTGGATGGACAGTTGGATGGTGGTCATACCCACATAAAATGCTGTGCAGGAATTTCAGCTGTGCTGTTGTATGACAGGGCTGCTTTCACAGGTGGCCTTGCATTTGTTGGAAGAGGATAAACCTGTAACAGGACTGGAAGATGATTTGCTACATGTGTGAACTGGATAGGTTTTGCGCCACTACCCACAACTCTTATCCTACTCCCAGCAACTCCCTTGAGTTATGCCTGAAGTTACTTCAACATCTGAAGACTTTTCTCCACTGTAGATGACATACGGTATTCTGTTTGCTAGAAACTCTTCAGTCCAATTTCACAATTGGTCTGATATTTGGTACACTCTTCAACTTATAAAAGGACTCAGTCCCTGTCTTGTTGACCTTTCTCATCTGCCACATCTCTCAAAACTCCCTCTGAATACCCCATGAAACACAGATCCGAAAAAAACACACAACCTATCTACCAAAGACCTCAGTCCAACAGAAGTTTCAGTCCCATCAAAAGGCCTCACACCCAAGTTCAATTATGCTGGACTCATCAAAAAACTACTCTTCCTTTCCCAGTCTCTACAGTGGTAACCCTCTTTTCCTACCAATCCCTCCAACCAAAGTCAACCTAACCCCATTATTGAATTGTGTTTCTACCAATTCATATCACATTCACACTATAATCATCCCTGCAGACTAAGGTACCACCACTGTAGCAATTTGCTAACAGAAGGCATCCTCCAACTATCTGGGTCCAACTAAAAGTCCTGCCACAGTGATCCCACCTCAGAAGTCCAGTATAACCTCCAAAATCTGCTCAACTTCAACGTCCTTCCCAAAATCCATAAATCCAACAAACCTGGGCGCACCATTGTAGCTGGTTACTGTGTTCTCACTACAAGAATCTCAATTCTAGTCAACCAACACTGCTGGTCAACTGGCAGTAGCTCAGGATCTCATATTCGTCGACTATTCATCGACTCTCAATCATCCCCATCCCATTATCAACTGGATTCCTTCTTCTCAATGTTGATGCCACCTCCCACACAGCAGCATCACCTAAACTTAGGATCTTGATGCTATCAAACACTACCACTCCCATGGGCTTCCCTGCTCCAAACCCACCATCTCCTTCCTTACACTTCTAACTAATTACACCAACACACATTACTGGTTCTCCTTTGAGGGGAAGATACGAAAATAATCTGTAGCACAGCCACACACAATCACATTCTACCCTCCACTGCCAATCTGTTTATGGACCATAAAGAGGAATCCTTCCTAGCCACCCAAAACCCCACACTCTTGTCAGTTTCGAGTTTATTGATTAAATCTTTGTGGTGCGGACCCAGGGTCAAGACACCTCATCCTCATTCCTCCGTGGCCTTAACACTTTCTTTCCCACTTGCTTCACCTAGTTCTCCTTAGTCCAATGTGCCACCTTCTTGGATATCGACCTCCACTTCTTTGATGATGCCATTCATACTTCTGTCCATATCAAGCCCACAAACCGTCAATAGTACTTGCATTTTGACAGCTGTCATTTCTTCAACACCAAAAAAATCATTCTCACAGTTTGTCCACCCTTGCCCAGTGTGCTGAAGGTCTCACTAGTGCCCTCATACATAGGCTCTATCCTCAAAATGTAGCCTGCAAATGGATTTCCTCTGCTTTATCCTCATGCATCTCTAAATCTTCCCGATCGCCCCCCAAGAATCGTCTCAGACTCTTTAACAACTGAAGCATATCCTTTGCCAGGGCTTCAACTGCCAATCATCATACTGGGAAATGAGTGATAGCCTAACCACAATCCTCCTCACACTTCTTAAAGCAGTATTCCACCACCTATCTATCCTACACAATGTCCTGATTCATCCTTATGCCACTTGCACTCCCAATCCCTTGCTACCTGTGGAAAACCCAAGTGTAAGACCTATCATATGTATGTGGCCAGCACAAGCACATTTTACTCCATTCCCATCACAGGCTTATCTTATCCCATAAGATGCAGGGCCATTTGTGAAAGCAGCCCTGTCATATACCAGGTTACTGCAACTGGTGCACAACATTATACAGGGGCATGATATCTAACTGGCCTGTCTCTCTCTCTCTCTCTCTCTCTCTCTCTCTCTCTCTCTCTCTCTGTGTGTGTGTGTGTGTGTGTGTGTGTGTGTGTGTGTGTGTGTGTGTGTGTGTTGGGGGGGGTGCTATGCATGCTATCTGGCTCTAATATAACACTTGTTGAAAGAAAACATTTTTACGAAACCTACTAACTGGTTCCAGCAGCAGCTATATAGACTTTAAACTCATTTATTGTAAATGGTATAATATGGATTTTGCACATAACCCATTTTTAAATTAGTTTGTTGCAACTGCTTCAGTATTATTAGATCCTTCGTGACTGCGAATGTTGACTGGAGAACATTCAGTCCTATTTCTGCAAAGCTGTCAGAAAATAAAACATAGATTTTTCATCCATATATGGATCACGATGCAGTTAAAATGCAACTACTGAGTAAAATTGCAAGATTAATTCAACACTTCTAATTCTGAAGAGCAACAAACACTGAAACCAACTCTTCCCAAACAGTTTGCATTTCAGCAGCCACCAGCAATCAACAGCAAATAGAAACATACAAGAGCACAAAAAAGTCTGTAGCAAGCAGATATCTGACACCTGGAATGTTGGATTAACCCTTTCCACTCCAATGTCGATTGCCACTCGACATCGCGAAATTTGTTTTCCACTCCGATGTCGAGCCTCATTCGACACGACTTTTCGAAGCTCTCAGACGTATTTTAAGTCTACTAGGCATTATTTCTGCAGTGTGCTGCCATCTAGGAGAACTAGTGTTAACTCGGTGTCGAACAGTGGCAGCTGTGTTAAGTCAAAGATTGTAATTATTACGTTCAAGTCCATGCGCTCGAAATGAGGAAGAGATTTTAGATCTTTTAGAGCAATCTCTAAGTGAAAACGAGAGTGAAAATGATTTTGATTATGATAGTGATTCATTTCAAAACAATTCGAGTGACAACGACGAAAAAAAACAGTGACAATGTGCAAGTTTCTAGTGATTCAGCAGAGGATTCGTGGTGAATGTGTAGCAACACTGACACTGACTTCACAGATTTTCCTTTTGACGAATCAAAGTGTGGTTTTATAACAGAAAGTAGTTCTGTTCCATCATCGCCCGTCGGATTCTTTCAATTAATTTTTACAGATAACCTATTTCAACAAATAGCAGATGAAACGAATAGGTATGCTACTTCAAAAATACGTAAAGTGACACCACTTCCACAACATTCTGCATGGTGGGACTGGAGAAATGTTACCATGGAAGAAATGAAACACTTCCATGGTGTGCTACTGAATATGGCATAATAAAAGTGTAAGAACTTGCAGGAATTTTTTTTTTTTTTCAAGAGAATGGTTACAATCATCCAACTTCTTTCCAGACTGTTTTAGTCGCCGACAATTTATGAAAATTTTCTGGGCACTTCATGTTTCTAATCCGACGAGTGCTACACATGTCAACAGTCAGGTTCAGTCACGTCTGAGTAAAGTGACAAATGTACTGAATTACTAGTCTGGCACGTTTCTCGAAATTTATCGACCATATCAGTATTTAGCTGCTGATGAATCTACAGTATTGCTCAAGGGTCATGTATTATTCAAAATGTACAATCCTCAAAAACCAACAAAATAGGGACTCAGAGTTTTTGTAATTTCGGATTCATCAAATGGTTATATCTGCAGTTTGATACCCTATTTTGGCACTGTAACAACTGAGTCATTGATTTGTCCACACTTGAATTTTTCTGAGAGAATAGTTCTTCAGCTGCTAGCTAATATCAGAAATGCTACAGGGCAATTAGGGTATCATTTGTACACTGACCGTTTTTATACAAGTGTTGCTTTAGCTGATGAGTTATTGAAACAGAACATGCATCTCACAGGAACGATTCAATCGCAAAAACCTTCCAGCTGCAATCAAGAAAGGAGCTCTGCATCTAAGGAAGCACGAGATAAAATGCCTCCGTAACAACAAAATGATGGTTCTGGCATGCAAGATAAACGAACAGTTCTCATGCTTTCTATAAAAGCCAATAACTCAGTGTCACTTATAGAAAGGAGAAACAGAAAGGAAAGGGAAGAAATAAAGAAACCAAATGTGATTATTGATTATACTTCAAAGATGGGTGGAGTTGATCGATCTGACCATTTTATTTCCAGTTACGGTTTTCTAATGAAAAGTCTCAAGTGGTGGCGAAAACTATACTTCTGACTGTTGGAGGTAGGACTTGTAAACAGCTATTTACTATACAAGAACCACTGTGAGAAAAACAACTTGACAATACAGTCTCACAAAGCATTCCGTAAAAGTGTTATAAGAGGATTAGTTGCCGAAGAAAGAACTCAAGGACAGAAACGAGGACGTCGTTCAACTTCTGATGACGAGCAACGCTTGAATGGAAAGTTGCACATTATCAACAAGCTTCCTGGGAACAAGCATAAGGATTGTGCAGTGTGCTCAGACAGAAAAAAGAAAGGTGGCAGGAGTGAAACTGTGTATTACTGCGAAACATGCTCACGAAACCCAGCTCTCCACCCTGAAGAGTGTTTCAAAAAATACCACACAATGGAAAGTTTTGTACTGTAAAAGCTTACGTAAATATATGAATGAAAGCACACATTTTGTTTTGATTTATACCCCAATTGTTGGCCAGTGGCCACATTGTTTCCACAAGAGATCCGCGCAAATCTCTGCGGAGCACTGCCGCCCAGGTGATTTAAATAAGATCGCGCGGAGCCGCCCTGTGTCTGCCTTACGGAGTGCAAAGGGTTAAAACACAAAAGAAAGAAAAAACTAACGTAACAATAAAAAAGTTTCCAGAAGCTTACTATTCACCACAGCAAGACCACAGATGATTCACCCCAGCAAACTGTCACAATATTAACTGCAGGTGTAAACAGAGATAAGTACAGCAATATGTCCATACAAACTTAATAAGAAGAGCTAATTAAGAAACAAACAAGTGAAATACAAAAACACCTTTCTTGTTTGTTAGATGCAAGTCAAGGTTTTAGTTTCTTAACTGCAATAAGGTCATGTAATTGTAAGCAGTTACCTTATGTTTCCAAATAATTTTCTCTGGTTTTTCTTTGCTCACAGCACATATGAAACCACTTGGTACAATGATCTTTAGTTCAAAAGGCAGTGTGACGTCTACACTAGCAGCACCTCCACAATCGCCACCATTTTCTTTCATGTATTTTATGTCATGCTGACCAACACTAAAATTCCAGCTGAAACAAAAGTTTGAACTATTGTTAGAAGCTATCCTATTACATTTCTGATGAATTTTCAGGCCACATTGTCATTACACAGCTTAAATATATGGTTTAAACAAAAAAAAAAAAGACTACAACAGACAGTCTCCTACTGAAATTCTTAAATAAATACATAAATAGAAAACACAATCTAACTGTACAGTAATAATAAAAAATAAAGGCTTCCTTAACACTGTGTATGAATCACAATAACATGAAAGATAATGTGTTGAATGTGATAAATTTAGCAAAAGCGATGGATAATGGAAACATGCCTCCTGAGAGCTTATTCTATGGCATTCCCAAATTGTCACAGTTGCAGCAAAATTTTCCCAATGATCCAGGAAGATATTTTATATATTTTTATTCTTGTTGTAGATCACAAAATTTTTATTTGATTTTATTTGGCCACATTATTAATTTCTGTCAATAATGGCCATCTTTAGACCCACAAAATGTAGACACATCTTGTTGTAGAAAATATGCCAAAATGTTATTTTATCCATGCTGGATCTTGTGAGTTCTGCAGCCGTTAACGACAGTCAGTGAATGATGCAACCAGCCACAAATTGCATTTCATGATTCACCAAATATACCAAAATTACAAAACAAGGTATCAGAAATCAATTTAAGAATAAACTAAACAGTCGCATACCTGAATACACACAGTTTGCTAATCATATTCAGTCAGCATGTGGAAAAATGGTACAGTCACAATAATGAGCCAGACAAGGTTTGTCATACACATATAAAATTTAACAGCCCGATGCACAGTTGTAATTGACATGCTGAATCTGTGAAGGAACTTATTACACTTCTGTGTGGCAGCAGGTCAGTCACTGCTGCACTATTACAACTGTGCATGTGGTATTTAAATCTTATACGTATACAATGAAACTTGTTTAGCTCATTACTGTGATTGTACCATTTTCACACACATCAACTCAATATGATTAGAAAACTGCATGTACTAAGTAATTTCACTGTTTCATTTATGCTTAAATTGATTTTAGATGCCTTATATTGTAACTCTGGTGTATTTTGCATGACAAGATGTCTATATTTTGTATGTCTGAAAATGGTCATTATCAACTGAAACGAATAATGTAACATCTAAAAAAAATTTTTTTGGCAATTCATACCTGGAATGAAAATATTTAACTGTGGCACTCCTTTTCAGAAATCAGAATGGTAAATATGAGCACTCTTACTCACTAACTGCTTGGAAATGAGCACTCGCAATCAAATGGGGTGGGAAACAGCTTTATGATCATACTTCGAATTGACTTTCCCCTCCAAACCATCTCCTGCTTGCTATTAGTTGGCTGTTGTGGCTGTACCTTGAATACAAGCCAGTCTGCTTGAGCAAGTCCAAGAAGAAGGCTCGTCTGTGCAGCTCAGTCTTGAGGTCAAGGCTGCTATTCCACACACTGAATTGTGTGAAGTTTATTATTCATGTCCACATGACAATTCCCTCGCGAGCAAACATTTCTCTCTTCCATGATGAAATTGTCATAAATAATAAATGCCCAAGAGAATTATATAGCTGGACACAGCTTTACATGAAGAGACAATGTGCAAGTGTCCAACCACTACAGATAAAAGAGGCACAATGTGTTTCATGGAAATATTGCTAACAAAGAACATTTCATGTATGATTCCAGATCCCAAATTCTTCAAAAGAAATAAGGTTACAGAAAAAGGATGGGGTGGAGTACCTGTCTGTTTAGAGACTAACCCAAGTCTCATTTCAGAAGATTACAGTCTTACTTTAATTTACTGTGCTGTTCATATGCTGACACCTCCGCAGATGCTCCTTCCAATGAGAAGTTGGTGTAGCACTCCAATCTTATACCATTGGTTTAATAACAGGAAGCATCAGTCACCATATGTGGTATAATCTTCATCCCTCAAACATGAATCGCTACAACCCTGTTACCATAATTTTATTTTGTCCAATTTTTCAGTTCCAGGCTGTGGCTCAAGGCACTGAACTTCTGCCTATTTTACAACCATTATATCTATGATAAATAAGCAATTTTTTTTTTCAAAATATTGCACTAGAGAACGCATGCCAACTGTGTTAAATACTGCTCAGTCACCTGGCAACAACAATACTTGGGACTATTATCAAACAACAGGAAACTATTACAGCCTAACTTTCTTAAATTAAGCTACAGTGTTTACACTCAAACAACAACTGTGGTCTCCAGATAAGAGTTTTCACTAGTAATGATACACAATAATTACTATCTGTATTAATTGAAGTGCAGTCCTAAGCACACATGAGAAATTTTACAAAAATGAGGCTGATTACTTTCCAAAGTGTGCACCACCTCTCTGAGCTTAGTCTGCTCCAAATTAGCAAACAAACTCCACTGTGGTTTGTTCGGTTAGTGGTACCTTGATGCCACTCACTCAAAGCAGTTATCTTCCATCAACTCTCATATCAATGGCAGCACAGTACCCCAAGCCATGCAGTTTACTGTACGATATAGATGTTGCAAGTAATTTACAGTATAGCAGTTTGTATGTGGTAGCTTTGTGTAGTACTAAAGTAGCAACAACATGCTCAACTTCTTTGTCAATTGCTTTACAGTTCCAAATTACTGTCATTTCTGAGATATTTCAATGGTTTATGATAACCATTGTGTTAATTGTAATGGTAATTACCCTAAGAACAAACAAAGGCTTAGTTAAAAACCAAAGAGTAACAGGTATGTCACAAAAGCAATGTTTTTACTTCTAAATGAGCCTTTATGCAGAATAAATAATTTACACACCGCTCCTCACCCGAGCGAGCTTCCACAGCCCTGACCGTCTGTGTCTGACGTTGTACAACAATAACATCTTGGCTGTAAGAGTTCTCCTTAGTATAATTTGTGCATCCTTTCATTGAACATTCATACAACAGCTTCCCGGTTTTCACTTCAACACCGTATGTTCTGCTTTCCTTTCCACCTAGAAACAAACAAGTATGAACATCTCAGAACATATTCTACTGTACATACAAAGATGGCAAATGGAGGAAAATGGGTAAAAGTATACGTCAGGATCAGTGGTGTATTTACATGTTTCATGCAAAAATACTGGCAGCACTCGCCCTGAGGTACAACTGGAAAAAAAAGGGGATGTGAAAGCTGCCAGTGCAACATCGCTAATGACAGAGGAGTGGGCAGACGTGTTCAGAAGCAAGAGAAGAAGGAATATTATAACATTGTCACATCAGTACACTACAGCCTCTGAAATATAAACGCATTTGGAGAAAAGAGTCACATGACAACCAAGGTAATAAATCTAATTGCTGCTTGTTTCATTCACAGCAATTTATGCTGTGCTATTAGGTCTCAACCTAGCCACAACCTTGTAGTTTGTGACATAATTGGAAAAGACAGACAAATATTTGTGACAACAGGGGAGAAGAATGCGAAAGCAATGAGCTGCCGACCCATGAGCATTAGAGAAATACTGCCATGGCTGGTACTGGCCCTGATCTAGACTTTAGCCCAGAAGATGTGTCTATCCCAAGTAAAACTAGTTCAATCTGATGAGTGAAAGTTTCTTATGTTACATTCATACAAGGTAACAGAGATTATAGTTAAACAGCAGACATAATAGTTGAAAGAATGCATTTGTGAAGAAAAAATTTACAATGCAGCATTATTAATAGAGATTTACAACAAGATTGGAAAGAACTTTATTTCTTTACAAAATATGTAAAATATAAATAATTCAACAACAAGAGCTGCTGTAAAGATGCTTTTAAGCAGTTGATTAATAAGTTGAATTTACTATTTTGACATTCTAACCATCCTATTATTTAAGGCAGACTAGGTTTAACAAATTTTCCTTTTATCGATCAGATTTCTGGGACTTGTTACATCATGTGGAATGACATGTGAGCTTGAGATGACTGGAAGTGAATCAAATGTAACTCACAACTATCCTACTTAATAACACTTGTTAGGTATGTTCTTCCACATAACAGTCAACACCATCGCTTAACATGTTCACTGCTGCACGCCTAGTGATAGACGTTTAACCACTAGCCCAGGCAGGTACACACTGTTAGACTTGAGGCTCTACTGCGGCCACCAGCAGCCACAATGTGTCAGGCATGCAATTCTGCTGCTGCCGCCAGCGGCCACAAGGAAGTCAACATATTAAAGAACTTATTCTATCAAAATACTGTGAAGTTTCAGAAACATCATTTAACATAACATCAAACAATCTTGGCAAACACTGATAGAGAGCTATATAAATCTCTATTTAGTGCCTTCTCCATTGTTTTTTTAATTTTATTTATATAAAAGTAAGTGTATACCTGTCCCTTCCCCCCCCCCCCCCCCCCCCCCCAAGGTAAGTCTTTCCGCTCCCGGGATTGGAATGACTCCTTACCCTCTCCCTTAAAACCCACACCCTTTCGTATTTCCCTCTCCTTCCCTCTTTCCTGATGAAGCAGCCGTGAGTTGCGAAAGCTTGAAATTTGTGTGTGTGTGTGTGTGTGTGTGTGTGTGTGTGTGATTGTTTCTATCAACGTACCAATGCTTGCTTTCATTTGGTAAGTTACAGAATCTTTGTTTTTAGATATATTTTTCCCACATGGAATGTTTCCCTCTATTATATTCATACTTATATAAAAGATGAGACAAAAATTATGGGAATTTTACTATTCCTTGTGGGGGTAGATGAGCAGGGCATGATAAGCTCTATATTGGACTACCCATAAAAACTGAAATTATATTTACAATGCGGTTAGCTTATAATTTCAGCCATCACACTTCATCATCATCATTTTCAGACTCCAGTTTCCCTGGTGTGGTGTACACGTGCTTGTCATGTCCTTCTGTCTTCACACATCTTCTGTTCCAGGACAACTTCCCATTTGTGTCCTTTCTCCTTGGCATCTGATCTTACAGTTTCTATCCAGCATTTTCTTGGTCTTCTCTGTGGTCTTCTATCTGCAAATTCTCATTATGTGCACATACCACTGAAGCCCAGATTTCTTTATGACACTGGTAACAGGAACCTCAATACCAGCTACCTTTCTCTTCACCTCATTCCTGATTTTGTCCTTTCTAGTTGTTTGATTCATAGTTCTAATGAATCTCATTTCTGCTGCCTGAATTCTGCAGAAGCCTTTGTTTAGTAGGTTACGTGTTTCTAAACCATATGTAAGGAATGGTATGAAATAGGTGTGGTACATGGTCGTTTTTGCTTTTTGTGGCATTTTATCATCTCAGAGAAGATTTCTAATTTGACTGTAAAAATTAAATGGTCTCTGTGTCTTGCTCAGTATTTCTTGCTTAATGGTGTTGTCTTTTGAGATCACACTTCCTAGGTACTTGAAATAGGAAAAACATTCTACTTTGGCTCCTTCTAGAAATATATTTTAGGTTGTTCCTTGCCTGTTGATGGTCATTTATACTGTCTTTGTTCCACTTATTGTTAGTCCAAAATTTTTGAATGTGTTGTCCCAATAGTTAAGTTTCTTCCATGCTTCAGCTTCTGTCTCTCCCCATACTATCAAATCATCAGCAAAACCCAGGGCATTTGGTTTGCTGTCTATTTTCTTGACAGGTTTTATGATCTTGCCCATTTCTATTACAAACAGGAGAGGTGATAGGGATCTTCCTTGTTGAATACCTCTCTTTGTTTAAAACCATTCTGATCATCCATTGCCTATCTGGACACAGCTATAACACTTTTGGTACAGCACCTTGACTTTATCAGTTAGTTACTTTGACACCTTTAGGTCTTCCAAAAATTCCCATACCTTGTTTCGAGGAGCACAGCCACACGCTTTTTCAATGTCTACAAATACAATCACAAGATTTCTTCTATATTCCCAGTACTTTTCTGTCAGCATTCTTACTAAAAAATAAGATCCATAGTACCTTGGTCTTTCCTGAATCCATGTTGTTGTTCTTCAAGAAAGGCAAGAGAGATTAGAGCCCACACAGAGGCATACTGACAATCCTCCTTTCCACGAACAATTCAAGACTGGAATAGAAGGGAGAACCAATAGAGGTACTCACGGTACCCTCCACCACACACCGTTAGGTGGCTTTCTGAGTATGGATGTAGATGTAGCTATCTGTTGAAGTCTCATTTGTGTGATCTTTTATGACAGCTTCACAGCGTGTGACAGCAGCATGATGCCTCTGTTATTTCCACTTTTAGTCAATTGCCCTTTCTGAACAGATGGATGACGACTCCTTTACTCCAATCTTCTGGGATTTTGTTTGCTTCCCAAATCGCTGATAACACTCTATATACCCAATTTAAGCCTAATATTCCAGCAGCCTTTATCATGTCTGAGCTGAGACCATCAAAGTCTGTCGACTTTCCATTCTGCATGCTCTTTAATGCTGTTTCTACCTCACATTGTGTTAATGGGTGTTCACTGGACTGGACTTCAATTAATTACTCTTCATTCATTGGTGGGTGTGTTGACCTCATCTCTATTTAGCAGCAAATTGAAGTACTTTCTCATTCCATCCCTGATGCCTTCTTCGGTTCATATTAAGTTACTATCATCATTTCCAGTGCACGGATACTTACATAATCATTTCGTTTAGTCTTTAGAACCTTGTATATAATTTCCTACTTCCCTCACACTCTTCCACTATCCTTGTAGTAAAATCCTTCCAGCACTTTTCCTTTTCTTCCTGGATCAGTCTTTTTGCAGTTAGTTCCTTTCTGCTGTATTCCTGTGTTAGATGTGCAGTTGCTAATTCATTTCATCTATCATCTGTTTTTCATGGTCTAATTTTCTTTTCAGTATGTTTCTATCTTCTACTGCTGTCTTCATTCCAAGAATTCTACCAAGGTGTTTCCTTCTCTTCTGGTGTAGCACTCGTTTATCCACGTATGTATGTGGCTTCTTTAACAAGGGTTTCTTTTCTTAAAGACCATGCTTCTTCTTCTACTCCTTTCTTAGTTTTGGGTAATTTGGCTGTTATTCATGCTTCATAGTTCCTTTCTTTTCCATTTCCTTCAACAGCTAAGTCTTTATCTTTGGCATTCTCTTTTGTTCCAATTTTGACACTTGATCATCTTTTAGGTCCGCAAATAATAGCCAGTGTTTGCTATCCGGGTGTTTGTTGGGTATGACTTTAACATCTGTAACATACTGAACAGTTTTTCTATCAGTGATGATGAAGTCTATCATAGTCTTGAGCTTGCCATCCCAGCAGTATCTCATTATTTTGTGACTTTCCCTCTTCTGATACCACATGCTCTGTATGATTAAGTTGTTTCACACACAGGAATCACTTAGGTTCTCTCCTTCTCGGTTTCTGTTCCCATAACCATGAAGACTGATGGTGTTTTCACATCCTAGTCTTTCTTTACCAACTAGAGCATTCAGATTGCCCATGATGTAGTTCTCCTCTGTTATTTGTTCTTCAAGTTCATTAAGGAAATGCTCTTTCGCCTCTTTGGTACATCCCGTCTGTGGTGGATATATTTGCAAAACAGTATGCTATGTATTACCAGCCCTTAGTCTCATCTGGATGATTCTGTAGCTCATATATCTGACATCTATCTGAATGTCTACATCTTTATGGAGGAAAAGGCCAAATCCATTTTTGAATTCACTATTGTTACCACTCCAGTATAGTACATACCCTTTTCTCATTTCTCGGTGATTTCTTCCCACAGTTTTTCCACTTTGGCTCACCCAACCCTAATATTCTAAGCTTATGCCTGTCCATAAGATCTACTAGTTCTTTACATTTATTGGTGATAGTGAGAATATTGAGTGTACCAATTTCCAGTCATTCCTTTCTGGGAGGGTTTTGAGTCTTCCAGTATCTTCGATGAGCATCAGTCATTTGCCCTTCATTACTTCGAGCATTAGAACTACTGTCATGTTTTGTGTTCATTCTTCAAGCTGAGGCTTAGTTTAGGTTTCAAAGCAGTATATATTTGCTCAGCTGCTGGCTTGCTAGGCCTAACACAAAAGATCCCTCTTCTCCACAAGGCAGTAGTGATCTCTTCTAATTAACTCCAGGGAGAACAGGTTACCTTATCTGCCATCTCCTCTGTAACAAAGGTCTTCTTCTCTGCTGAGGATGTTGTTAGGGAAGTGGAAGATAGTTCAGTTTCTTTCTATTGGGATGGACACATTGCTATTCCAATGGGTAAAATTCTTCCCCAAAAATTCACAATTTAATTTTTACCAACGTATAACTGAATTTTGAAGAGATTCCAAATTTCTGTGAATAACAGTTCAGAGAAAAAAGGGGTTTATGAACACAAGGCTGCAACAAAACTGTATTGTTATGGGAGATCAAATATGAACTGAATTTGTTTTTTGTATACCCCCCCCCCCCCCCCATGAACCTGGACCCTGCTGTTGGTGGGGAGGCTTGCGTGCCTCAGCGATACAGAGGGGTATCTGGTGAGAGGCCAAACAGACATGTGGTTCCTGAAAAGGGGCAGCAGCCTTTTCAGTAGTTGCAGGGGCAACAGTCTGGATGATTAACAGATCTGGCCTTGTAACATCAACCAAAACAGTCTTGCTGTGCTGGTACTGCAAATGGCAGAAAGCAAGGGGAAACTACAGCTGTAATTTTTCCCGAGGGTATGCAGCTCTACTGTATTGTTAAATAATGATGGCATCCTCTTGGGTAAAACATTTCAGAGGTAAAATAGTCCCCCATTCAGATCACCGGGCAGGGACTACTCAGGAGGACGTCATTATCAACAAAAGCAAAACTGGCATTCTACAGATCGGAGTGTAGAATGTCAGAGCCCTTAATTGGACAGGTAGGTTAGAAAATTAAAAAGGGAAATAGATAGGTTCAAGTTAGATATAGTGTAAATTAGTGAAATTTGGTGGCAGGTGGAACAACAGGAGTAAGCTCAATAATGAATAAAAGAAATAGTAAAACAGATAAGCTGCTATGAACAGCATAGTGAACGCATAACTGTAGCCAAGATAGACACGAAACCACACCCACCACAGTAGTACAAGTTTATATGCCAACTAGCTCCACATATGAGGAAGAGATTGAAGAAATGCGTGACAAGATAAAGGAAAGTATTGAGACAGTTAAGGGAGATGAAAATTTAATGGTCATGGGGGACTGGAATTCGATATTAGGAAAAGGAACAGAAAGAAAGTAGTAGATGAATATGCACTGGGGAAAACGAATGAAAGCGAAAGCTGCCTCGTAAAATTCCCATAATTTGATCATAGCTAACACTTGGTTTCTGAATCATGAAAGAAGATTATATACGTGGAAGAGACCTGGAGACACCATTAGGGTTCAGACTAATTATATAATGGTCAGACAGCGAGTTTGGAACCAAATTTTAAATTGTATGACACTTTCAGCGGCAGATGTGGACTCTGGCCACAATTTGTTGGTTATGAACTGTACATTAAAACTGAAGAAACTGCAAAAAAGGCAGGAATTTAAGGAGACGGGACCCGGATAAACTGAAAGAACCAGAGCTTGCAGAGTGTTTCAGAGGGAGCATTATGAAATGATTGACAAGAACAGGTGAAAGGAATACAGTAGAAGAATGGGTAGCTTTGAGAGATGAAATAGTGACGGCAGCAGAGGATCAAGTAGGTAAAAAGACGAGGGCTAGTAGAAATCCTTGGGTAACAGAAGAGATACTGAATTTAATTGATGAAAGGAGAAAATATAAAAATGCAGTGAATAAAGCAGGTGAAAGGGAATACAAACAGCTAAAAAATGAGATGAACAGGATGTGCAAAATGGTTATGCAGGAATGGCTAGAGTAAGTATGTAGAAGTGTATATCACTAGGGGGTAATGAAATATTACTGTATCTCGTTGCTACCTATCAGAACCCCTCGGAGAGCATTAAAGATAAACACCAGTCCTAATTGCCCAATTGTAAAGTGACCTGTTTCCAAATTACATACAAAAATAACCACTATTTCAGTATACATATAATTCGAAAATGATGCTTTGCTGATTAACATTGTTCTTATGTGAAAAACACAATATAAATGTGAAATTAATACTGTAACTAATCGGAAGAAATGTAGCACATGGTCAGGATGTACCAGTAAACCTATCATTATAAAATTACTACAGCAAATTAAATAGAACATATAAATAAAGCATGTGAATTGAATCTCCAATATATGTTAGCACTAAAATTCAGGCACTAGTTGATTTGTTATAAACAAATTTAGAAATGTAATTGTTACCTGTAACATACTTAGTCAGAAAATGTTATATTAACTCTTAACTAAGTTGAAAATAGGTTTACCTTGTTCAGCACTGAGATTGTAAATTTTTAGCAAAGTGTATCTCATATTCAGTTTAACTTTTAATTGTGATTTTACATAAAATTGTAATTTTCATTGTAGGTAAGTGTTAACGAAAGTATAAATAAAGGTCACGCAGGCGCCTTGGGGCACTTGTTTTTTGGCTAGGGTTGCGAGCAAATGTAATGTAGGCTCTCTTGTTTGTTGATTGTTGTGAACTCTGTGTCGTTTGATGTCAATTTTGGGTACATGTGATGTAACTGGTACAGTTCACCAGGCTCGGACACCAGAGTCCTGGAAATATATTGGTGTACTTTGGAATTTATTTGGGAGTCTTCCGCAATCCTTCTCATAGGCTGCACAGCAACAAAGACACGAATCCAGGAATTCTACAAAACCCCGAGAACTAAACAACTCTCAAGGTTGGTAGAATTGACGTGAAAACAACAGCGCATCGACTGGGCATTTAAAAAAAAAAAAAAACATTTGCAATGCGGAGGTGGGAAAATACAAACATCTCAGTAAGATGGATGCTACCTACAGGAAAATTACAGAGACCTTCTAGATTTAGAGAAAGCTTTTAACAATGTTGACTGGAATACTCTTTTTCAAATTCAAAAGACGGCAGCGTAAAATACAGGGAGCAGAAGGCTATTTACAATTTGTACAGAAACCAGATGGCAGTTATAAGAGACAAAGGGTACAAAAGAGATGCAGTGACTGAGAAGGGAGTGAGACAGGGTTATGGCCTACCCTCAATGTTATTCAATCTGTATATTGAGCAAGCAATAAAGGAAACAAAAGAAAAATTAGGGAAAAAAATTAAAGTCCAAGGAGAAGAAATAAAAGTTTTGAGTTTTGCCAAAGACATTCTGTCAGAGGCAGCAAAGGACTTGGAAGAGCAGCTGAATGGAATCGACATCATCTTGAAAGGACATAAGACGAACATCAACAAAAGCAAAATGATGATAATGGAATTTAGTCTAATTAAATCAGGTGATGCTGAGGGGATTAAATATGGAAATGAGACACTTAAAGTAGTAGAGGAGTTCTGCTATTTGGGCAACAAAATAACTGATTATGGTCAAAGTAGAGGGGATATAAACTGTAGACTGGCAATGGTAAGAAAAGTGTTTCTGAAGAAGAGAAATTTGTGAACTCCAACTATAGATTTAAGTGTCAGGAAGTCTCTTCTGAAAGTATTTGTATGGAATATAGCCATGTACGTAAGTGAAATATATACGATAAATAGTTTAGACAAAAAAGGGAATAGAAGCTTTTGAAATGTGGTGCTACAGAAGGAATGTTGCAGATTAGGTTAGTTGATCTTATAACTAATGAGGAGGTACTGATAGAATTGGGAAGGAGAGAAATTTTTGGAACAACCTGACTAGCAGAAGGAATCAATTGGCAGGATGCATTCTGAGGCATCAAGGGATCACCAATTTAGTACTGAAGGGAAGTGTAGGGGAGGAGGGTAAACATCTTAGAGGAAGACCAAGAGATGAATACTGTAAGCAGATTCAGAAGGATGTAAGACTGCAGTAGTTACTCGGAGATTGAAGGGTGCGCACCGAATAGAATAGCATGGAGACCTGCATCAAACCAATCTTTGGACTGAAGATACCAACAAAAAACAACAACAACAACATTCATTACTGAATCAAATAAAACCTACAAGCATCCACCTAAATTTTCAACATCATATCCTGTCTGTTACGCATTTTTCTCACTGAATGGCAATATTTTGATGCCATCCTCAAAGAAAGAAGAGGGACTTGTGTACAGTCATTTGTGAATGAACTACTCTACTGCTCCATTCTCATCAAACTGGTGTCCTCCAAGGTATTCCTTCAGCAGTACAAACATGTAACAGTGTTTGAATACATTTATTCCCCAGACTGTGCATGGAGACTACTCAAAACGACCACAGGTGTGGTGCCTTCTTTCACAAAAAACTTTATGATCACACACTGTGCAACAGACTTCTGTACCTTTAGCTCGCACTTAGTGGCCTGACTCGTACCATTGCATCATGTTAACTGCAGCATTACAATGCTACCCCACCAACACACTGTCAACATCACTCCCATTTCCGTCCACTATCACAGCCGCCAGATTTAAATTCTCATTCATATTTCATAAACTCTTACACATGCTACATTGGAGCTATTGCTCAGTACCTAGACTAAAGAATTTATTTTGTGTTAAGCACACTGATTTAAGACCACCATCATGGAAGGCAAAGATTCAGTGGAAGCAGTTGCTCTATTCACTGCTTCCCTTTCAAAACCAACATCAAATTATAAAAAATAAATGCAAATAAATGCTCCAGTTTCATATCCATGACCAGCATGAGTGAATACCACATGGGGCATGGAAAACAGAGCTTTTCCACAATTTTTTAACAATTGCTAGCTATTGATACTTGCAACAATCAATTATAATGAATAATGCCACAGCATGTATTTCTTCTAGGTGAGGCAAAATACTTCAATGGCACAAAACTTTTAGTGAAATCTTCTCATGTATGCAATAATAACTGGTTCAGGTGAACAAAATATTTCTCACAATACATTTGCAAATCAAATGCTATTACAGAATACAATATTCAAAAGCTGACATCCACAATTAAAAAAAAAAAAGTGCAGTATGGAGAAGTTTACCCATCACAGTGACAAAAATGACATAAAATTACGAATTTTTATTTCACCATAGACTAAGCTGACAGCATTAGCACCAGAATCCACTGAATTAAAGATTAATGCACCAGAATCCACTGAATTAAAAGATTAATATACATTACCTGCAATTAGCAGATCATCTGAAAAAATGAATGAAGAAGATTGGAGCAAGTTGTCAGCTGTTATCGGTACTGCTTCAATACTTTCACCATTAAATTTATACAGACCACCACTTAACGATGGAATCATTCTCACCCAGTGTCCATTATTTGATAGCTGAAGGAAGAAAAGCCACAGTTAGTTATTCACACAACACAGAATTGCAACTATACCTACAAACTGATTCAAGTCACATGTATACTTTTTCCCTGCCTGTTGCAAGCACAATTCAACACCTTTGCAAAAGCTTCCATTACAGTCACAATAGTTTAATGTGTGACTTCTTGAAAAAAAAACTTATATTTTTATTTCAGTGCAAAACAACATTACCGTATGTGAAGCAAAAGCAAATAATTGAGAACATGCCGCCACTGTAAATGATACAGCAGCAGACTTAAAAATTCACATCACAAGGTACTGGTGAACTATTTTATTTTTAATTTTATGCTGATTTTACAGATGACTTGCACTCTAGAAGCTAATGCAAGCCATCTTTGAAAGGTATTATCAAGATTTGCAATACATTAATATTTTTTCCTTGTTCTATAAATAATCCCCCCCCCCCAGACCCACCTCTCTCTCCTAATAATATCTTGGCCATTTCTGAATCTTCTAGAAGTAGAAAGCAAGAAGAAAGGAAGATTAGGGTTTAGCCTACCACTGACGACGGAATCATTTGAGAGATATATAGATAGACAGATAGATAGAGAGAGAGAGAGAGAGAGAGCACAGAAAGTTAAGAATCAGGCATAAGTGCAACAGTATACAGCATGCTGCTAAATGAGGCGAAACAAATTTGTGCGGCCCACTGCACTGCACTGCACTGCACTGCACAACATGCACAACATCATGGTTGAGCAGAGAGAGATTCTAGTCCAAGCTTCTAACTTCTGACAGTCAATTATCAAAGAAGTCGTGTAAATTGGAATGTGTGGCAACAACTTTAATAGATGTATCGGTTCTGCACTCAGCAATGCATGGAAACACGCATTCATTCAGTACTTAAAGAGTGCACCAAAGTATGTACCATGTTATACATTGTCTTGGAAACAATGAAATAGAGTAACATTTATCACCAGCATTAATGTTAACTCTGGTTTCAGTCAGCACTACAACATAATTTACATCTACGTCTACACTCTGAAAACCATTCTGACCTACATGGCAGAAGGTATATGCCGTTGAACCACATTCTGTGAGTTTCTTCCGGTTCCAACTACATACAGAGTGTAGGGAGAATGATAGCTAAATTGCAACTGGGCTATGGATATTACTGCATTTAGGAAATTAAAATATCAAGAAGGTGACTTACTTTTCCTATTTTCATTCACTGGTGTCTTTTGACACCATATTCTCGATATCTCTTCATTGAGGAAAAAGGTGTTTGTTGCACAGAAGCATGTAATAAGAATAATAAGTGATAGGCAATCTACAACAATTGTAGGCATACTTTCAATCCTGTTGGGCATACTGACAATAACATCACTGTACATTTATCCTGGTATGAAGTTTGTTGTCAACAATTCATAACAGTTTGGAAATAACAGTTACATGCATCATTCTAATACGACACACAGAAATGACTTTTCACTAGCCATCACTCTGTCTTTGTGTGGGACAGAGAAGAATGAAGTAATCAGACACAAAAATCTTTAACTAGTAAAAAGAATTGACGGGTATAGTGCGAGAGGGAGCCATGCCACAAAACTTGAAAAACTGAGTTTTTGACATTCCTAGTATACTCGTCATTTGTTGTCCGCCATGAAAAATAGAATGGTGTCACATAGTTTCCACGTTTCCTGCACAGATTTTCTAAGTTTGAAAATATGTGTAAGAGGAGGCGCTATGTCGCCTACTGATGTCTGTTATGTTGGTGGCGAAGTTGCCAACATAGTAATTAACAAATGTTACAAAAGTTTATCATATGAGAAAGGTATGCTGTTATTTAATTTTTGCTTTTACATCTTTCCTCTTTTTATGCACAGTACATCTAAACTGTTATTTTGATCCACTTTCTAATGTCTATTTTATGTAATTCTTTTGGTTATGGAAGTGACATTTCTGGTAACTGTACTACACAATATTTCAAAAAAATACGGGTGCTTATGTATTCGAGAACATTGAAAATTGTTGTAGAAAAACATATTCAAAACACAGGCAAATGAAAGAGAGAAGATGTAAAGAAGAAAAGGAATAGTGGACACGAATAAAATCAGTAAAAAAAAAGTAGCAACTAAGCAACAAGGACATGAATGTCACTAAGATACTAAAAACTGATTATTTTGTGGGTTTTACAAGCTGCAAGAGTATAACATTCAAAACGCATACCTAAATGATATTATTGAGGATAATGATTGCAGTCAGGGGTATGCTAAAAAAAATGTGATGATCTAGGAGTGAGTAGAAGAAAGAACTCATTAGCTCGTCTGTGGCAACAGCTACTGGTACAAAGCTTAGAGTACATTCCAAAGCTTTTTGTGAAATATTTGCAGTTTGCAGAAGAGTGTGTCAACAGTTAGTGGAACAGGGGAGTGTGTAATGTTGGTGAAGATGTAGATCATGATGAAGTAAGCAATGAACTTTAATACAACATATCCCGCATATAGATAGATGTGGAAAATACGGCAACGCATAGCTGCCGACTATTACGGATTGCTCATAACTGTTATGGTTTTATCACCTTAGTTATGGAGTGATGGGAAGTTACTAAAAAATTATGAAAACAGACATTTCATTATCTGACAGTGTTAAAAAGCCGAAAACAGTACTGTTTACATTTTGCTACTAAAATGGTTTACAGACTGTAATGATTTCCTTCCTGAGTACACAGTAAACTTGGCTATGAATGAATTAGTCACCACAGCTTACTAAAGGCACTTTTACACTGAGTTTGAAACATGTTCTGCAACACTGTTTGCAGTCAGTACTGGACTATCGATGTTCGCAACATGTTGCCAACATCTTGGACATACAAAATCGGTGTTCCATGGCTGTGAATGTACAGATCAAAGGAACACTGTTCCTGGCCTGCTACCACAATTTTTTTTTTTTTTTTTTTTGATTTGTGGTTTTTAGGGCGCAACACTTCTATGGTCATTAGCGCCCAGCCCGTGACTTAGGAAACAGTAAAAAAAACAAAATTTAAAACCAGCAGCAATGGGAACAAAGTCATAAAATTGGAGAAACTAAAAGCAGAAGGAATGCTTAAAAATCCACTACGGAAAGGGGTTGGTTGTCCCAAAAAAAAAAAGCTTCAAATGACTGACGTCACTTCACTGTCACTAATAAACTGGACAACGCAGTCGGCTGAGCGCGTGTCATCAGCTAAAATCGACGATAGATCAGGTGATAGCTGTAGACGGGAGCGTAACGGATTAAAATAGGGGCATTCAATTAAAAGGTGTCTTACCGTCCACAGCTGAGAGCAGTGGGGACAGAGTGGGGGAGGATCGCCGCTTAAAAGATGTCGATGGCTAAAAAGACAGTGCCCTATCCGGAGTCTAGCTAAAATTACCTCCTCCCGACGACGCGTTCGGGAGGAAGAGGTCCAAGCGCAAGGAAGGGCTTTCACTTCCCGCAATTTATTATGGGGAAGTGTTGACCAATGCGCATGCCATAATTGAGCAACTTTGCGACATAAACCGCTCCGTAGATCGGTGAAGGGAAGCGACTGAATAGCTGGCCGAGGAAGAGAGACTGCAGCCTTGGCCGCTATATCGGCCGCCTCATTCCCACAGATACCAGCGTGTCCCGGGAGCCAGAGGAACGCCACTGAGACGCCCCCCCCAGGTGGAGCAAGCGCAGACAGTCCTGAATCCGGTGGACCAGAGGGTGCACAGGGTAAAGAGCTTGGAGACTGAGGAGAGAGCTGAGAGAATCGGAGCAGATAACGTACTGTATCCGCTGATGGCGGCGGATGTAGTGGACAGCCCGGAGAACAGTGTAAAGCTCCACAGTATAGACCGAACACTGGTCGGGAAGCCGAAAGCGATTTGGGGTGTCGCCAACAACATAGGCACTCCCTACACCTAACGATGTTTTCAAGCCATCGGTGTAAATAAATGTGGCTTCCGTCATTTGTGCACATAGAGCAGAAAATGCCCGACGATAAACAAGTGAAGGGGTACCATCCTTGGGAAATCGACAAAGGTCACGGAGCAGGCAGATCCGGGGACGGAGCCAAGGCGGTGCTGTACCCCAATTTGTCAAGAAGGTTTTAGGAAAGCGGAAGGAAAGAGAATGGAGCAGTCGACGGAAGCGGACTCCCGGTGGTAGTAGGGAGGAGGGGCGGCCTGCATACCCTACATCAAAGGAGGCGTCGAAAAATATGTCATGGGCTGGATTAGCAGGCATGGAAGACAGATGGCTGGCATAACGGCTCAGAAGGACTGCTCGCCGATTGGACAGCGGAGATTCAGCAGTCTCAGCATAAAGGCTTTCCTCAGGGCTGGTGTAAAAAGCTCCAGACACCAAACGTAATCCACGGTGGTGGATAGAGTCGAGACGCCGAAGAATAGACGGCCGAGCAGAGGAGTAGACTATGCTTCCATAGTCCAATTTCGAGCGCACTAAGGCGCGATAGAGGCGGAGAAGGACCACTCGGTCCGCTCCCCAGGAGGTACCATTCAGGACACGGAGGGTGTTGAGGGATCGCAGACAGCAAGCCAAAAGATACGAAATGTGGGAGGACCAGCATAGTTTTCTGTCAAACATAAGACCCAAGAATTTAGCGACGTCTGAAAACGGAAGGTTGACAGGTCCTAGATGTAAGGAGGGTGGAAGAAACTCCTTACGTCGCCAAAAATTAACACAAACGGTCTTACTGGGAGAAAAACGGAAGCCGGTTTCGACGCTCCAAGAGTGGAGGCGATCGAGACATCCTTGAAGACGTCGTTCAAGAAGGCTGGTCGGTTGAGAGCTGTAGTAGATCGCAAAATCGTCCACAAAGAGGGAGCCCGAGACATCAGGAAGGAGACAATCCATAATTGGATTGATGGCAATGGCAAACAGTACAACACTCAGCACGGAACCCTGGGGTACCCCGTTTTCTTGGGAGAAAGTACGGGAGAGAGTAGTGTTCACCCGCACCCTAAATGTGCGCTCTGCCATAAATTCGCGAAGAAAAAGGGGCAGCCGACCTCGAAAGCCCCAAGAGAACAGTGTGCGGAGGATACCTGTCCTCCAACAGGTATCGTATGCTCGCTCTAGATCAAAAAATATTGCTACTGTTTGGCGTTTCCGGAGAAAATTATTCATGATATAAGTGGAGAGAGCAACTAGATGGTCAACTGCAGAACGATGCTTTCGGAATCCGCATTGGGCTGGTGTTAAAAGACTGCGGGATTCCAGCCACCAAGCTAAACGGTAATTCACCATACGCTCCAAAACCTTACAGACACTACTCGTGAGAGAAATGGGGCGATAGCTAGAGGGGAGATGTTTGTCCTTTGCAGGTTTCGGAACAGGAACGACGACAGCTTCCCGCCATCGTCGGGGAAAAGTACTGTCGATCCAAATTCGATTATAAAGGCGAAGGAGGTAACGCAGACTATGAGTTGATAAATGCAGCAACATTTGGACGTGGATACCATCCGGTCCTGGGGCGGAGGAGCGAGAAGAAGAGTGTGCATGTTGGAGTTCCCGCATGGAGAAAACAGTATTGTAGCTTTCGCGATTTGGAGAGGAGAAAGCAAGAGGTTGCGCTTCCGCTGCACGTTTCTTCGGGAGAAACGGTGGCGGGTAATTGGAAGAGCTCGAAATCTCAGCAAAGTGCTGGCCCAATGAGTTAGAAATTGCGACGGGGTCCACTAATGTATCATGCGCAACAGTGAGCCCAGAGACCGGGGAGAAACTAGGCGCGCCTGAGAACCGTCGAAGCCGACTCCAAACTTCCGAGGAGGGAGTGAAGGTGTTAAATGAGCTAATAAAGAATTTCCAGCTTGCCTTCTTGCTATCGCGGATGACGCGACGGCATTGCGCACGGAGATGCTTACAGCGGATACAGTTGGCCTAAGTAGGATGGTGACGGAAAATGCGAAGAGCATGTCGCCGCTCACGTAGTGCGCCACGGCATGCCTCGTTCCACCAAGGAACTGGGGGGCGCCGGGGCAATTCGGAGGTGCGTGGTATTGAACGTTCCGCAGCTGTAAGAATAACGTCGGTAATATGTGTGACCTCATCGTCGACGCTGGGAAAGCGACGGTCATCGAATGTCGCTAGAGACGAAAAAAGTGTCCAATCGGCTTGGGCAAACTTCCAGGGTCGCGGGCGCATGTATGGCAGTTGAGGCTGCAGTCTGAGGACACATGGAAAGTGGTCACTCGAGTGTGTATCATCAAGGGCGAACCATTCGAAGCGCCGAGCTAGCGGAACAGTACCGACCGCAAGGTCTAAATGAGATAAAGTTGTCGTGGAGGCAGACAAAAATGTGGGGACCCCAGTGTTGAGGCAAACTAGATCCGCGTGGTGGAAGACGTCTAGCAATATGGAGCCACGTGGACAAGGATGTGGAGATCCCCAAAGCGGGTGGTGGGCACTGAAGTCCCCAACCAGCAAATAGGGGGGGGGGGGGGGGGGGGGGGGGGTGGAAGCTGACCAAGAAGATGAAGGAGATCAGCTCGTGCCATTGGTGTGGACAATGGAATGTATACAGTACAAAGACAGAACGTGTATCCGGAAAGGGAAAGACGGACGGCGACAGCTTGGAAGGAAGTGTTTAAGGGGATTGGGTGATAATGGAGAGTATCATGGAGAAGAATCATGAGTCCTCCATGGGCTGGAGAGCCTTCAACAGAGGGGAGATCATATCGGACCGACTGAAAATGAGGGAGAACAAAGCGGTCATGGGGACGCAGCTTTGTTTCCTGAAGACAGAAGATGACCGGCGAGTAGGATCGTAAGAGGATCGACAATTCATCCCTATTGGCTCGAATGCCGCGGATATTCCAGTGGATAATGGACATGGGGTGAACAGAAAATGGAGGAATGTGACCAAAGTTGCTGTCAACTCAAAGACTGCTCGGAGCTAGCGACCGACAGCATGGAATGGCAGTCAGCCGAAGGCAGAAGATCCTGATCCATAGGTTGGTCAGGAGCAGCTCCTGCCACCAGCGATCAGCCGGTTGGCCGGCCACCAGCAGTGCGCCTCGGCGACACAGAAGACGGCCGAGGGCAATTCCGCCAGGTGGTGCTGTAGATGGGACACGCCTTGGCGGAGAAGGAGAGGAACTGGGTTTCTTTGTAGCCTTCTTAGAAGTATGATGTTTAGATGAAGGAGGAACCGATGGTTGGGAAGTTGCGGTACGTAAAAACTCTTCACGAGTATGCTCTTTTTTGGAAGGCTTGGTGTCTGACTTTTGGGCTAGAGATTTAGCAGAACCCGATGAAGGGTGAGCCATAGAGTGGGCAGGCGAAAGTGGTGAGGTTGAAGGGGCGATCTTTGCGCTGGCCGATCTGACGACCGTGGCACTAAAGGTGAGGTCGCAAGTCTGCGTGGCCGCCTCCTTTGTTGGCCGAGGAGAAGCAAGGACAGTGCTGTATTTTCCTGCCTGAGGCACGGTGGGCTGTCGACTGGCGAATAGTTTTCGAGCAGCAAAGGTCGACACCTTTTCCTTCACTCTTATTTCCTGGATGAGCTTTTCGTCCTTAAAAACGGCGCAATCTCGAGAGGAAGCAGCGTGGTCACCCATACAGTTGATGCAGCGAGGGGATGGAGGTGGACAAGCACCCTCATGGGCATCCTTGCCACACGTAACACATTTGGCCGGATTGGAACAGGACTGGCTGGTGTGATTGAACCGCTGACATCGATAGCAACGCGTAGGGTTTGGGACGTAAGGGCGAACGGAAATTATTTCATAGCCCGCTTTGATTATCGATGGGAGTTGAACTTTGTCAAACGTCAAGAAGACAGTGCGGGTTGGAATGATGTTTGTGTCAACCCTTTTCATAACTCTACGAACAGCCGTTACGCCCTGGTCAGACAGGTAGTGCTGAATTTCTTCGTCAGACAATCCATCGAGGGATCGTGTATAAACGACTCCACGCGAGGAATTTAAGGTACGGTGCGGTTCCACCCGGACAGGGAAGGTGTGGAGCAGAGAAGTACGCAGCAATTTTTGTGCCTGGAGGGCACTGTGTGTTTCTAACAACAGGGTGCCATTCCGTAATCTGGAACAAGACTTTACAGGACCTGCAATTGCGTCGACACCTTTCTGAATAATGAAAGGGTTGACCGTGGAGAAGTCGTGACCTTCGTCAGACCGAGAAACAACAAGGAACTGTGGCAACGACGGAAGAACCGTCTGTGGCTGAGACTCAGTATACTTACGTTTGTGAGCAGACATAGTGGAAGGTGAGGAAACCATTGCGGAAGAATCCCCCATGATTACCGGCGTCTCCGATGGCGCGCTCCTCCCTTGTGGGGGCCCTCACTGAGGGCACTCCCGCCTTAGGTGATTGTTCACACCTCAGGTCACATATCCCGACAAACGGACGGAGGGACCAATCGGCACTTTCGGAAGGTATCAGCTCGGGTAATCACCCCTCCCTGGGCCTGGCCGTTACCAGGGGGTACGTACATGACCTACCTGTCTACCCGGGACGGGGAATTACGCGTTACCCCGTCACCGGCTACGCATGGAGGTGCGTGGTTCGGCCTTCAGACACGCACAGGGAGGAAAAAAGAGAAGAGGAAAGGAAAGAAGAGGAAAGGAAAGAAGAGGGGTCTCAAACGCCGCAGTGGAGAAAAGGGTAAAGAGAAGAGGTAAGGAAAAGAGAAGGACAAAGGAAGGAAGAAGACATACGAGCAAAGAAGGCGAGGAATGCGTTACATTTACGAACGTCCGTCTCCGGACGTAGGCACAAACCATACTCCCAGATGGGGAGAAAAGGAAGGAAAGAGCCAGAGGTGAGGGGAGGAAGGGCGAAGATGGGGGATGGGGAAGGATGCGGAAAGGGAAGGTATGCAGCCCGGAAAGGAAGGAGGGCCACATTAGCTCGGGGTCCCGTGCTCGCTACGCACGTATCCACAAAAGAGTTGTGGACCCCCTGGGAGGGGCTACCACTAAATGTCGCTATGCAGCGCTGGTGTTTGCTTTTATTCCGTCTGCAGTGTTGTGCATTGGCTTTACAGAATGGCATGGGCAAGAAGCCAAATTTATGAGTTTGGCACACTTGATAAGCCAGAGAAATGCCTCTGGAATGTTTGAAGTCATAGTTATAAAAATATTAAACAGAGGCATGACTCCCTCCAAAATCTGCTCTGTTGCTTCGCACCAGCAGCAGTGACACAGATAAAACAAATTTAAGTCTCTCATTTCTTAATACTGCAGCGGCAACAACAACAACAACTACAACAGGATTCATTATCTGACTTTGGAAAAATTTGTCATCAACAAGTTATGTGAGATGACACCATATGAAAGGATGGCAGCGATGAACCTCATTGGACTGTATTCGAAACCATATTAAAACTTTTCTGAAATACAGAAGTTGTTATTCACAGAGAAACAATACAAAAGAGCCATACATTACAAGTGTGAAAACTATGGCTGAAATGCACCATCTGTATGAAAAAGAGTGCCAAGATTCAGTAGCTTTACTTGTGAAATATGAACCGTACGTACGTAATGTAGTGAAGGCGACCTGTCTATGGGTGACAACCCCGAATAAGCCTCTCAAGCTAACAACTTGGGTAGTATCTTGGGCAGTGGCTCGCCACTGTCCCACAGAGAATAATCTTCATCTGAGCAAGGAGGGAAATTTCGCTGAATGGTGGTAACCAATCCATTGACACCCAAGGTGATATTAGCGGACCTTCGGATTCTGGGAAGTTCGCACCAACATGCTTCGAGGATGAGTCAGAGCATCCTGAAATCACAGGACATAAACTCAGACCAAGACGGCAAAGCTTCTTCGCAAAATTTAATGCTAATCCACTGCTCAAAGTGGGTAAATTGAAACATCTGACTGATCTGCTAACAGAACACAACATAGTACTGACAGCAGTACAGAAAACCAGATTCATGGATGATCGTGCCTTTGAGTCCCAAGGATACAGAATCCTCAAAGGAAAAGGGGTTAGCGGGTAATGAAGATCATACCCCATTTAGGTACAGGATTTATAACCAGTCACAAGATGCTGGATTCAGTGACTGACATCACCTCCCCAAGCAGTTGTATATCCATCCTCCCACTCAAACGTGCTAACAAGAGCTACAATGTAGTCAACGTACATGCCCCAAACAACCAGGACAACAGACGCAATCCTGACAGAATTGACAAATTCTGGGAAGCCTTAGAAGATGCTCTCTAAAGTTCCAGAGACGCACACTGTGGTACTGCTTGGTGACTTCAATGCCTAACTGGGAAGAGAGAAAAAGTACAGAAATAGAGAGGGCAACTATTCAGCACATATGATAACCAACTGCATTGGCGGATGATTGAGGGATGTATGTAGGACTTTTGGGTTTGTCATGAAGTCTACAGCCTCCAGACACCTGCCAAGGAAGCAGAAGACTTGGATTTTTCTTAACACCAACTTGGGTGAATTCTAGATAGATCATGTAGCCATTTCAGTAAAACCTCAAAAGGAAATACAAACTGTGAAGGTATTAAGAAGTGCCAATTTGGACTCAGACCATTACCTCTCAAAGATCAAAATGAGACTCCAGCCTATACACACTAGAGTACACAGAACCTCTAATATGGTGAGATTTGATGTAGAGCAACTTAAGAATAGACAAGAAGTAAGCCAGAGACTGAACAGTACAGACTTCAACAGCGGTGACCAACTGAAGGAAACACTTGTGAAGGTGGCCAACGAACTTGGCCCCCCTCATGAGAAGAAGGAAGCATTCTTGGTGGAATGAAGGCTGTGACAATGCAATAGCCCAAAGATAGACACTATGGAGAAAGTGGAACTGTGAGAAAACCAAGAAAAATTGGGAGAACTTTTTGGAACAAAGAAGGCTTCCGGCTAAGATAATTTGAGGAACCAAACAGACCTTCACACAAAACCAACTAACCCAAATCGAAGAGAGCTTCACTAAGAATAACTCCAGAGATATCTACAGACCTTCAAGCAGCTAATCAGAAAATACAATCTGCCAAGCCTCCACTTCAGAGAATTGCAGGGCACACTGGTTTTTAAGGACAAGGACAGCTGACACCTCTTAGTTCAGTACTTTAAAAACCTACTCAACTGTGATCCATGCAGTGAAGACTTCGACTTCAAACAAATCACACCAGACACGGGACGCACTGCCCTCTTCATTGGAAGAAGTTGGACAAATCCTTGAGCTTCTAAAGAATAATAAGGCAGCTGGAGAGGACTCTAATGTTTCTGCATTGCTGCACTCTGGAAACGTACTGGATGCAATGCCGTGGGCAAGTTCACTGAGATCATCCAGGACATCTGGGAAACAGAGAAATTACCACCTGATTGGAACACGGCTCCGATTCATCCACTTCACAAAAGAGAGATTTTACTGATCTGAACGACTACCGTGGAATTTCTCTTTTCCCGGTAACACACAAGATTCTCTCCACAGTGTTACTAACAAGGGAGGAAGATCAACTGGATAGTCAACTGGGAGAGTATCTGGGAGACTTCAGGAAGACCCAACCTTGTGCTGAACAGATCCTTAATCTTAAAACTGTACTGGCATACTCCAGAAACCACAAGATGGTCCTCACCTTTGTTGACTTCAGGAAGGCCTGCGACTCCACTGATAGAGAAACAATTAACAAAATACTCCAGGAACTAGGACTAGACAAAAAAATCTGCATACTCTTTCTAGAACCATTGATCAGCACCCATTCAAAGATCAAATTTACAGGGCAGATCTCAGAAAGCTTTGAGATAAAGACTGGAGTGAGACAATGGGATAGGCTCTACTTATCTTCAACTGTGTCCCAGAAAAGGATGCGAGAGAATGGTGCGAGGAACTGACCAATTTGGGTGTTCCGAGTGGCATCTACCCAAGCCATAAGAAAGAAGGACTGGTTGCAGATTGCCTGGCTTTTGCGGGTGACATGGCACTGATTGCTGATTCTCTTGAAATGGCACAAACGCAGGTAAACTGTCTCAGAAAACAGGCAGCCACAGTGGGTCTTCAAACAGAGTTCTTCACCAACATTAAAGAAGCTAACAGAGAGATGTTACTAGACCAGGGGAACATCAAAAGAACTGATAAGTTTAAGTATCTCAACAAATAGATTGAACCCGAGAGTCAACAAGTTGGAACTACCCTATTGGCTGACTATGAGCACCTACACCAAAAATGCCTGTCACACAACCTGAAACTTTAGCACCATGCATGAAGACATATGACCAAAAACCCTGTAAGCAATAGAATGTCTTTCCATGAACCAGAGAGGTCTGATGGAGAAATTGAAAGTCAGAGAGAATCCTCAGGAAGATCTTTTGTCCAGTAGAAGAAGATAAGGAATTCAGAAGGCGACATAACTCGGAGCTCTATGAACATATCGAGAGGCTCTCTGACTGTGCAGTTGCAATATTGCCTCCAAACAGATTGTCCAACCATCTGTTCATCTTCTGGCAAATCAAGAAGGTTTGCACCACTTGGTTGACAGAAACTGAAAAGGGTATTAAAGAGCTGGGAATAACTATCTCCAGAACAGACAGTCTATGAGACATACCTTGAAGGAAGTCTGAGGACTTCAGTAAAAGCCCCGAAGGAAAGGTACCCCCTGGACGGAAGAAAGGAAGGAGTTACATCGGCAGAGGAGGTAACAGAACTGGGCAAACACCAAAGCCCAGAAGTTGAACAAGCATGGTCTGAAGTAGGCCCATTCTGAAGAAGAAGAAATTATGTAAACAATAATGGAAATTCCTAGATAAAATAATACATAAAATAAAGGAAAGGCAACCACTCAACTATAGCTGACTGATGCTTGGTGCATAGAAACACACAACAGAAAACAGTATTCACACTAGTTTTTGAGCTCTCGCTTTTTCTCTAGCAAAAGTACACACATTCTCACACAAAACCACACAGTCACCCAAATGCAAATCCGTGGCCAACACTTCAAAAAGATGATGATGAGATAGAATATACGATGGGATAGAAGGGGTAACTCAATAAGTAAAAGCTGAAAAAAATCATGGAAGGGGGGGGGGGGGGGGGGGGTGTAGATATGTTATAGTAGAGGAAGAACTAGAAGACAGAATTATAGGAGAATACAGACTCAGCAATAGAAATGAGGAGACAGATTCCTTGAGTTCTGCAACAGATTTTAACTCTTAATACACTGTTGAAAAAACACAAGTGGGAGCAACATATTTGGAACAGGTCAGGGGCACGGGAAGGTACCAGATGGATTACATCATCATTAGACAGAGATACTGCATTATAAGGTCTACCCAGGAGCTGTTATAGCTCAGATCATGAATCAGCAATGGCAGAGAAAAGAGAACTGTCAAGAAAAACCAAAGCACAAGGAAGTGGGATAGTGAAACACTGGGGAATGTTCAAGTGCACTCCAAGTTTTCTGAGGCTGTAGGCATTGCAATAATCAATATCGCAACAAGTAGTTTAGTCAAGGAGGAATTGAAATACCAAAAATGAGTTATCACAGTACGAGGACACATAAATACAAGCAGAAAAAAGTAACTGCAAAGAAACTGTAGGTGATAGAACAAATACATCAATTAGATTAAGGAAGACCATTCAACGAAGAGCGGACATGTTGAATTTGCTAGGTTTTGGAGTAATCCTTTTATGAACTAGAATAAAATAAACACACACACACACACAAACGCCTATGCCATTACATGGTACTGGCTGGACTAAGAGTGCCAGTGCTGCATTTCAACATGTTGACTAGGTTGTGGTGAGGGTAGTGTTGCGTGGAGCGGCTGGAGGGAGGCAAGAGCCATGGAGACGGAATTGGGGGTGGATGGCTAGCAACTTTGAAGGAGGCAGCCAGTTTGCTGGCTAGGAATGCGAGGGAGGAGTGTCAGGTATACAGACTAGGCATGTAATGCGCAGTTGTAGGAGCCACTGGGGTACGGCAGATGCTGAAGGGACATTAATAGGGAGAGGGTGACAGTACGGAGGAACGGGACGCTGTTGTGTGGAGGGTGCAGAGACAGTGGGTTTATCAGAGATTGACGTGAGGATGATCACAGGAGTGAAGGATGTATTTTAAGGATAACTCCCATTTGCTAAGTTCAGAGAAGCTGGGGGTGGAGCAAAGGATCCAAATGGCCTGGGTTATGAAACAGCCTTTGAAACCGAGCATGATGTGGTCAGCTGAATGTTGTGTCACCAAGTGGTCAGTTTTGTTCTTGGCAACAGTTTGGTGGTAGCCAGTCATCCTGGTGGACAGCCGATTGGTAGTCACACTGATGTAAAAAGATGTGCAGTGTTTGCAGCAGGATTTGTATATGCCATGCTGCTTTCGCCGGTGACCCAGCCACTGATGGCATAGGAGAAGAGGCCACAAGTTGGGCTACCTGTGAAAGCAGCCATGTCATATACCAATCATGCAGCAAACACTGTACAGCTTTTACAACAATATGACGATCAACCAGCAGTCCATCAGTATGAATGGCTAAAGGCAAACTGTGGCCATGCACAAAGTGGAACATCTGGTGGCACAACATGCTCAATTTCAATGGTTACTTCACAAACTGGGCCATCTGGATCCTTCCCTTCGCCAGCACCTTCTCTACCACCCACCTACACAGATGGGTGGTATTCTTACGACATATCCTCCACTCACACAATCATCCTGGCCTCAATCACACGTAGCCCACTATTCCTGCACCCTCCATCCAACAGTTTCCCCTTCCTCCATCTGTCACTCCATCCCTATTCACTTCCCCATGTCACCTTCAGCATCTGCCATACCCCACTGGCTACTACAGCCACGCATCACATGCCTAGCCCGTACAACTGTCACCCCTCCCTTCTGCATCCCTAGCCGACATATCGTTTGCCGGCCTTGGAACCACTAGCCATCCGCCACAATCCCTCTCACTGTCTCCTGCTGCCCTCTACCATCCCACCTAGCCCTACCCCCACCACAACATAGTCAACCTGCTAAAATGCAACAGTGACACTGTTAGTCCATCTGGCACATTGTAATGGCACAGGTGTCTGTATGTATAAAAGTGTAAGTGTGTGTATTTTACTTTGGCTTGTAAAAGGATTACTACAAAACCTAGCAAGTTTTCCTTCTTTTCGTGTGTGTCCAATTAAATCTCAATGCTTCTGCTTTTCAGTGAGTGGTTTCCTTTAATCCAAAAGTATTTACATTTTAGAAGTACTTTTCTACAACATAAATACTTCAACTTGTTGGCAAAAGAAGAAAATACTAAAAGTCTAGGAAAAGAAAGTCATTCCATGATATGTCACTTAGAAATGAAAATTAAGTCAAGTGAAATGACTGTAGGAAAGATGTTAAGAAACTGAAAAAGCAGTTGTCAGAAGACAGTTTCAGCATGCAATAAAGTCAAAATAAATTATGGAGAATTTAGAACCAAGGCATCAGCATTAAGAGCATACAAGGCTTTCCACTACTAAAGAAAGAGTAAACTGACTACCTTTATACATGGAAGACCAGTGTGCTAATGTGATAGAAGAAGATAAACAGTAACTGATTTGGACATAATGGGTCCCAATATTTGAGTTTGAAAGGGCTTTGGAAGCCTTGGAATACAATGAAGAGAAGGGAATAGAGTACATTCTTTTAGAACTCCTAGAACCATTGATCTGAATGATCATTCAAGTTGGTTTTACTAAGGGTTTGGATTAGATCACTAATGTTTTTAGTCTTTTTATGCTTCACTATGAGACTTCTGATATGTCGTCACACCTTTGGGGAAGAATATCATCCACACTATCCCAAAGATAGCAAGAACAGATAAATGCTAGAACTATTACACAAACCATTTGATAATTTCACGTATCCAAGAATAGGCCTAATATACAAATGAATGAAAAAGAAAACTGAAGCTGTTATATTTGGCCTGAGGGATGTTACAGCAACCAAAGTAGTAGTTCCTGTGTTACTGAATGCAACGGATGTGTAAAATCAACACACAATCTGTCAACAAAGTAAAGTCTTTGGACAATGTAAAGCGGTGCAAGATGTTGAAATTGTCGCAAACAGGTATACATAACAGGAAAATATGGGTAATATATAACATGCACAAGATCAAGTGAAACAATAAGAATAAAAGATCAAGTGAGAAGTGCTGGGATTAAGAAGGGTGTAAGGGAAGGATGTACTCTTTATCCTCCACTGTTCAATCTGCATAATGAAAAAAACAAGGATGGAAATGGGATTAAAACTCATGGAAAAAACACCATCATGAGTTTCACTGATGACTTATCTACTATGAAAGTAAGAAAGATTTACAGGACCTATCAAATGGAACAAACAGAATGAGCAGAGAATGTGGACTGAGAGTCAACCAAAGAAAAACAAAGCACTGACGAGTAGCAGAAACACAATTAGCAACAAATTTAACATTACGAGTGAGGACAAAATGGCAGAAGTGGAAGAATTCTGGTACACTGGATGAAAAAAAAGACACAATGGATGAAGCATGGTCAACATAAGAAGCAGACCATTGCAGGCAAAGACAGCATTCCTCACCAAAAGAAGCCTATTCAGTATCAAACATATACATTAATTTGAGGATGAAAATTCTGAGACCATATGATGAGAGAAAACTTATGGGAAAACCATAAAAAAAATAGAACTGAAGTAGCTGAGAAGTGATTTTACAGAAGGCTGCAGATAATTAATATAAGAGGAGACGTTCTCCATAGAAATGGTGAGGAAACATATTTGAAAACACTAAGTAGACAAATAGGCAGGACAACCCACAGCACACACTAATATGACAGAAAATACCTTCCATGATATTAGTGGGGAATGTATGGAGGCAAAAACTGTAGACGAGGAAAGGGATCCAAATGTATACAGCAAATAATTGAGAATGTCGAGTGTAAGTGCTACTCTTAGATGAATAGGTTGGCACAAGGGAGGTTGCATCAAATTAGTCAGCATACACATGAGATGGAAAAAAAGAACATCTGCAATCAATGGCTCTCCAAAAGTTGTAAGTGTAATTCTACAAAAAGAGTTCTGCATACTTCCATTTAGCTCCCATTTGTTTCAAGACACAGTTCTTTAGAGTTGTGCACACATTTAGTCTTTGCATTTTATCGTTATGCATATTCTTAATCCTAAGTCATCCATTGTAAAGGAAACTTGTTCAGCCAAATAAATTAGTTATTTGGTAGATACAAAAAAATTACTTTAAAGACTTCATTAACCTCTTCTCTCAGTACACCACACGGGACTTTACACAACTGAGTTACTAAATCTTTTGCATATCTGTGTGCTCTTGATCTATATTACAATACATTCTGTTATTAAGATCTTTTCCTTTTATCCAGACAATCTCTTCACACCTCTAATCACAATTTGTCCATCTATCTAACAATAAACCCACATCAGAAATATTAACTGAAGTAAAATCAGACAATGGATAATCCAAGATAGAACCTGTACATAAATCGTTTTTCCCGTATTCTTCCTACGAAATTCACAGTGTGAAACAAAATGAAGGGGGAGAAGAACCATCAAATTTCTTGGTTAAGATGGAACCAATGATAAAACTGTACCCAATATATGTCAGTCAGAAATTACAAGCACATAATACTATGAAACTAAAGGAGAGTCATACTTGCAAATTTTTATGAAATAAATGCCATAAATAGAAATACAATTATTCAGGATTTAGTGTGTGTTGACTACCAATTCAGAACCAAACTTCCACCTTTCAAGCTAACACAGACCTTGGGAAATGCTACAGTTTGGTCTGTCAACACAGCCTACAATACATAACCAAAAATAATAATACATAAGCAAAATAAATATTGTCATATTTCTGCTTTCATACACACACTCATGGTGAGGCAAAAGCGTACTGCAAACAGATTAGGCTATTTGTGCTAGTTTGAACATTATTCTGACAGGCATCTGCAACTGGTATTTCTTCCAGTCCAGACTGACATTTACAGTTAACTCAAATTCTTTCTTCTCTCTACAACAAAAAAATTAAACTGTGTCACCTCATACCACTATATTAGTATTTTCCCTTAGAATGAAGGATAACACAGTTTCTGCTCTGCTTAGAAAGTTTCAGAAATTACAGATATATCCTTTCACTAAATTTAATCATTTCTGCACATTCAAACACCTACTCATCATGACAATGGTTGGAAAACCAGCTATCTAAAATGCTATATTTTGGATGCACCCATATACAAGTAATACAAGAAAACCAACTAATGTGCAACCCTGCACTCTCATCATACCTCCCACCTCTAATATGGCCTCGATGGGGATGGGATGTTAAATCCTAATCTTCCTTCCTTTTTTCACCTCTCTCTGCAAACAAAGATAGTATCTTGATTTTGTAGCTCACTAGCTTCCTTTTTAAGTTGTCTTTGGCTTTCAGTTTTCAGCTTTTGGCTTGCCCTCACTTAAAAATTATCATTCCTCTATATGTTAGGTCCAGTTTTTGTTCCTAGCACAAGAGTCAGCCTTTGAGACAGCATTACAACGTTATATACACTATTTAGTATCAGCAGTCAGTAATCTTCCTAATACAATGTAGCATGGTTTGGAAGTAATGTATTTCCTGATCAGTTTCATATGTTGTGTTAACAATTAATGCCACAGTCAATACACTTCAGTACTGTAGAAAGAACCTCAAAAACGCATGCTACAAGACAATTACAGATTACACTTTTATGAACTGTATAAATTAACTAACCTCTCGTCTATGGATGCTAGATGAAAGCATTGGTCCAGGCCCAGTTTCAATGCTCCAGGCCAAAAAGCCGTCTTCCAAATTAAGGGCTGATAACGAGCCATCTAGTGTGCTTACATATACTAACCTAAAAAAAGAGAAAAGTTATCAGTCAGATATTTAAATACTAAATTTATCTGCTGGCACAGTATCTGCATACCCCATTACAAATTTCTGTTCGTGTGATTATTTGGGCGATTCCGTGTGAACCTGAGTCTGCAATTATTTAAAAAATTTTTTGTAATTTTATTTATGTTACAGTTTTTTTAATCTACTAAAGTTAAATTGTATTGTTCTGAAAAATTACTAAAGCTACAAAACTACTTGAGGAAATATATTTATATAAATTTGTTACTACTGTAGATGAGAATGTAGGACATCTAGACCGGCTTTTATATTGGAAATTTCAGCTGCTGCTGTTGATGATGATGATGATGATGATGATGATGATGACGATGATGATGACGATGATGATAAGTTTGAAGAGCAGAACATACGAACTTTGGTTTTCAAAGAAACATATGATATTAAGTACACAATTTTCAAAAGAGCCCCACCAATGATAGAAAACATGCAAATCTTTATCACAGCAATAATAGCACTTTTGTTTATTTTAGGTTAGGAATGAGGAAAAACATGAAAACATCTGGTGACCCGTAAGGCAGTGTTTAGTACATAAATGACCATATATACATACTGAAAGTAGTTGTGTCCCAGCCATATAACAGTTTTTAAGTTGTTATTAAAAGCTTAACAATTTAACACAGTTTTTAATTTCGTTGGATAGTATACCTGGTGCCACAATGGTTTACACTAATACTGACTTATTATTTATTCAGAAAAATAAGGAAAACAATGACAGTAGACTGCATGAGAGAACTTCGAAGAAAGATGGAAGTGAACTACAACTCCAATAAAGAGAAGGAATGTGACAGAAGAAGATGGAAAAACCTGAAGATACAGGCATCATCTTATGAAAAATTTTTAGTTGAACATCATAGGAAGGTGGCTGAAAGAAAAAGGGGGTACAGGCTTAAACTAAAATCTGTACTGACTGAAAATGAGTTTGAAACCTGTACCTCCCAGACAAGGTGAAGAACATGCTTCCTACCAGGTCCTCGGGTGGGGGGGGGGGGGGGGGGGGGAGAGTGAAAAGAAAAAAAGCTTGCATGGGAAAACCTGTCTAAATAGGTACCAAAGCAAATTTTCTTAGTTGACAAGAAAACATCACGTGAACTTTTAGATGACAATCTGCTCAAAATACAAAATTTTTTCACTAGAGATACAGTCAGCAGACAAACATCTGGTATAAAAAATGCAAGTCTATTGTAGACACAGCAAGTGGAACAAGAGTTAGCTTGCAGAAATGTTGGGTCAACCAAAATGTCCGATTCTACCTGTCTGATCTGACCCATGACATAACACTGTTGTGCAATGCGACATCTGGAGGAGCAGCGTGTCTGAAGTGGCTGTGTTGGTAGAATGCATGCTGGAATAAGTGGTGGCACACTCTAGTGTGAGGTGTTTATGTTTCTATATTCTTTGGGAGTGATGTTGGTACAGAATTGGACTTTAACAATACGAGATATAGCGGAGATGCTGAGCCGCAATAGGCACAATAAAAAGATTCACACAATTATAGTTTTCGGCCACTAAGGCCTTTGTCAGCAGTAGACACACATATACACACGCACACACATCTGCAGTCTCAGAGAACTGAAACTACACTGTGAGCAGCAGCACCAGTGCATGATGGGAGTGGCGACTGGGTGGGGGTAAGGAGGAGGCTGGGGCGGGGAAGGGGAGGGATAATACGGTGGGAGTGGTGGACAGTGAAATGTTGCAGTTCAGACGGAGGGTAGGAGAGAAGGTGCAGAGGGGGAAGGGAGTAAGTAGTGGAAAGGAAAGAAATAAAAATAAAAGAAATTAAAAGACGGAGTGGTGGTGAAATGACGGCTGTGTAGTGCTGGAATGGGAACAAGGAGGGGGCTGGATGGGTGAAGACAGTGACTAACAAAGGTTGAGGCCAGGAGGGTTACGGAAATGTAAGATATATTGCAAGGAAAGTTCCCACCTGGGCAATTAAGAAAAGCTGGTGGTGGTGGGAAGGATCCATATGGCACAGGCTGTGTAGTAGTCATTGAGATGAGGGGTATCATGTTTGGCAGCATGCTCAGCTACAGGGTGGTCCACTTGTTTTTTGGCCACAGTTTGTCGGTGGCTGTTCATGTGGACAGACAGCTTGTTGGTTGTCATGCCTACATAGAATGCAGCACAGTGGTTGTAGCTTAGCTTGTAGATCACATGACTGGTTTCACAGGTAGCCCTGCCTTTGATGTGATAGGTAATGTTAGTGACAGGACTGGAATAGGTGGTGGTAGGAGAATGTATGGGACAGGTCTCACATCTAGGTCTATTAGAGGGGTATGAGCCATGAGGTAAGGGATTGGGAGCAGGGGCTGTGTAAGCATGGACGAGTATATTGTGTAGGTTCGGTGGACGGCGGAATACCACAGTAGGAGGGTTGGGAAGGATAGTGGGTAGGACATTCTTCATTTCAGGGCACGGTGAGAGGTAGTCGAAGCCCTGGCGGAGAATGTAATTCAGTTGCTCCAGTCCCGCATGGTACTGACTTATAAGGGGAATGCTGCTCTGTGGCTGGACTATGGGAGGTGGTGAGAGACTGCAAAGATAAGGCACGGGAGATTTGTTTTTGTACGAGGATGGGAGGATAATTGCGGTCAGTGAAGGCTGCAGTGAGACCCTCGGCATATTTAGAGAGGGACTGCTCATCACTGCAGATGCGACAACCACAGGTGGCTAGGGTGTACGGAAGGGACTTCTTGGTATGAAACGGGTGGCAGCTGTCGAAGTGGAGGTATTGCTGGTGGTTAGTAGGTTTGATATGGGCGGAGGTACTGATGTAGCCATCTCTGCGGCGGAGTTAAACATCTAGGATGGTGGCTTGTAGGACTGAGTAGAACCAGGTGAAGCAAATGGGGGAGAAGTTGTTGAGGTTCTGGAGGAATGTGAATAAGGTGTCCTCACCTTAAATCCAGATAGCAGGGATGTCATCAATGAATCTGAAACAGGTGAGGGGTTCAGGATTCTGGGTTACCAACCATTTCCTCGACCGATTGTCAACAGTTCCTCTCCCTTTACCACATGGTGCCCTGCTCGTCACTACTGATGCCACCTCACTGTACACTAACATTCCTAATGCCCATGGCCTTACTGCTATCAAACACTACCTTTCCAGACACTCTATGGATTCCAAACCTACAACCTCCTTCCCAGTCTCCATGACCAACTACATCCTCACCCACAATTACTTCTCCTTTGAAGGCATTACCTACAAACAAATCCGCAGTACGGCTATGGGCACCCACATGGCACCGTCCTATGCTAACCTAGTCATGACCATCTAGAGGAATCCTTCCAACAAGCTGTCTGTCCACATGAACAGCCACTGATAAACTGTGGCCAAAAAACAAGTGGACCACCCTGTAGCTCAACACGCTGCCAAACATGATACCCTTCATCTCAATGACTGCTTCACAGCCTGTGCCATATGGATCCTTCCCACCAACACCAGCTTTTCTGAATAGCACAGGTGGGAACTTTCCCTGCAATACATCCTACGTTCCCATAACCCTCCTGGCCTCAACATTTGTTAGTCACTGTCCTCACCCATCCAACCCCCTCCCTGTTCCCATTCCAGCACTACACAGCTGTCATTTCACTGCCACAACCAGTCTTTTAATGTCTTTTACTTTTATTTCTCTCCTTTCCCCTACTTACCCCCTCCACACCTTCTCCCCTACCCTCCGTCTGAGCTGCAACACTTCACTGTCCGCCACTCTCACCATACTATCCCTCCCCCTCCCTGCCCCAGCCTCCTCTTTACCCCACCCAGTCGCCACTCTCATCATGCACTGGTACTGTTGCTCGTAGTGTAGTTTCTGCTCTCCGAGACTGCAGGTGTGTGTGCAAGTTGCGCTTGCGTGAGTGTTTGTGTGCGTGTGTATATGTGTGTTTACTGCTGACAAAGGCCTTAATGGCCGAAAGCTATGATTGTGTGAATCTTTTTACTGTGCCTATCGCAGCTCGGCATCTCCGCTATATGGTGCGTAGCAACTTTCCTTCTCTCGTATTGTTACGTTCCATCCTGGATTTTCCATTGTTACATATTACTGATGTTACATATTACTGATGTTTTGGGAGTTTGTTTTTGTTGCCTTGACGGCGAGTTATTGTAATGTCATTAGTTATAGAATAATCTCCATTAAAGTGAAAGCATCTTGCAATATCAAGATCATTCATGTTTATACTCCCACTGCAGCTTCGGTGGACATAGAAATTTATGAATTTTATGAGTTGCTATAAAGTACCATCAGGAAAATATCCAAAAAGGAAACATTAGTCATCCAGGGTGATTTTAATGCAAAAATTGGCAAGACGCAGACAACGGACAAGTGAGACCTGTGGTAGGACTTTATAGCAAGGGAGTGAGGAATAAATGTGGGAGAGCATTTAATGGAATTTGGTGTGAAAAACAATTTATCCATTTGCAATACCCTTTTCTAACATCACCCAAGATGCTGATACACGTGGATTTCTCCTGGGAATAGGGTCAGAAATCGGACCGATTTCATTTTTTAGTGGCAATGTTAGTGCATTTTGGTCCTGGATTTAAGATGTATCCTGGTGCTGACTATGGCAGTAACCATACCTATGCTATCCATGAAAATGCAGATAAGAATGAAATTGTTAAAGAAGGTAAGGACAAGACATGCTCATATACAGACAAAAATAGCCTCAAAGAGTTTGGAGAAACGATAAGACACAAACTCTGCCAATTAACAGAGGAAGGAGCAGCACCCTAAACATGGTACAAAATGAAGAAAGTAATCAGTTCATCCCTTCCAGAACAGGCTATGAAGATCCCTCAAGTGAAGCATCCATGGGTTTCAAATATGATTCTACTGTTGATTGAAGAAAGGAACACGCCAAAGAAGCAAAGCACACAAACTGTTCAAGATGAAGAAGCATACAAAGTATTTGACCGCAACTGGGCAAACTGAGAAGACATTATCTCATCATTATGTTTGAAGAAACAGACCAGCACCAAAAGCTAAATGAAATGCAAGATAAAAAATGTTACTTGCAAGTTCAAATCATGCAATTAGGTGACAGTAATTTCACTGGTGACAAGAAATTAGCTACAGTCTGGTGGAAACAATACTGTGGAACACTGTATTGCAAAGGAAATACCATTGAGGATGAAATACTTGTACGGAGTCGGACACAGAACATGATTTCAGCGAAACTGAAAATTCCACCAAGCATTTGAAAAACAACAAATCCCCAGATATAGATGGTAGCTTGTTTCAAGAGATATGCTGAAGGTGATGCGAGAGGCAGGCATGCATGCTTTACATTTAATATGTAATATGGTGTGGAAAACTGGTGAATGGTCTAAAGACTGGGCTATGGCTGTGCTAAATCCTCTTCACAAAAAGGACCAGTTAACAACTTCTCCAATTATAGGACTGGGATCGGATGGTACGACATGTTCTAAGGTATCAAGGGATCACCAATTTGGTACTGGAGGACAGTGTGGAGGGTGAAAATCGTAGAGGGAGACCGAGAGATGAATATACTAAGCAGATTCAGAAGGATGTAGGCTGCAGTAGGTACTGGGAGATGAGGAAGCTTGCACAGGATAGAGTAGCATGGAGAGCTGCATCAAACCAGTCTCAGGACTGAAGACCACCACCACCAAAAAAAGGCCTCGGATTATCTGAAGTGGGATAAGTTCTGGCATGTGCTCAGTAAGTTTGGGGTTCCAAAACACCTAGTAGCATTGCTAAAAGGTCTTTTATATCGATCATACTGCAACTATAAAGGCAGATGGTGAATACTCCGTGGGTTTTTTTAATGACAAATGTGAGTCAGAAGTCAGACAAGGTTCTACACTGCCACCACAGCTCGGTAATATCTATGCACAATATGTCACATCACAGCAGCACTGGAGGTTGAGAAGATGGAATTTCAATTGGTGGCATGAAAATCAATAATCTCCAACTTGCAGGTGATACTACCCTCGGACTTTCAGGAAGTGAGGAAGAAGTTATGGATCTGGCCTCCCGAGTGAAAACTATTGTTTAAGTTTTGGTCTAGAGATAAAGATGAAAAAATGAAAATAATGTTTTCCAAGGTTTAGATCAAAGAAATTTACAGGATGCTTAAAGGATCTGGAGGTAGTGATTGACTGTTTACATCTAGGATCTCTCATAAGTGACACTGTTAAGTTTGATAAATGAATAAAATGAAAAATCGTCCTCGGCTGAGCCATAATATTTAAACACACTAAAATCTGGCAGAACTGGGATATATTTAAACCAATGAAGATGCACCTAGTGGAATTGTTTGTGTTTCCTGTGTTCTTGTATGGCTGTGAGATTTGCACCATGAAAGTTAGTGACAAGAGCCGAATTGATATCTTCAAGATGTGGTATTTTGATAACAGTTAAGCTATTAGGGCCTATGTTCTTGCTATCACTGTCTTAGTTGGTAATATTATTCTTATTGCTGTATATCTAACTTCTCTCTTCCAAAATCTCCTACTTCCCATTGCTGGTCTGTTAGTTTAATGTATTTGCTGGAGTGCAATATTTTATGTCATTCATATCTTTGTTAGCAGATGTATCTAGTGACATTATTGTAGCCATAATGTGTATGCTGGAAATAGGGCTGTCTGCTATCTTGATGACATCATGGATCAAAGCAGATGGGGTGGGTTCAGCATTTTCGGTATTGTCAAAATGTTGCATGAATATAACAGTAGAGGAAACCTTTTTTAAGCAAGAAATCCAGATACTGAAAATGTAAAGGACTCGGCAAATGATGAGAAGGATGTATCCTTCATTAATTTTGGACAAGTTCTTACTCTTCTACCATACCCAGACATCAAACAAATTTAAATTAAAATAATTAGCTAGCCTACTCAGGACATTAATGCTATAGGCCTACTCTACTGAAAATTTTATTATTTATAGGAAACAAAACTTTCCTACAAAGTTATTCAAAAACAAGAAGTGAGGTCTAAATATGTTAACTACTGATTCATTTATAGATTAAGATCATAAAATTAATTTTAAATTATAAAAACCGATTCCATTTTGCACGAGTCCAACCAGTGACAATTCCTTGTCCCATGTGTGAAAGTTTTTGATTGTAGTTTATGTGGGTAATTGTTAATACTGCACTATTGATATTTAATCACATAAAGAATTCTTTTAATAGGGTGACTTCAATGTTTTCAAAGAAAAATAAGTGCAAAATTCGCAGTTTTTGTGAAATGTTGTTGGACATTCAATCTACATCCATTTACTACCCCACCTGCGACAAAGTTTTAAAGATGATTAAAAACTTACTTTGTAAACTTTTGATATTCAAATATAAACAGAAAGTATAATTCATAAGACCACCAAGCATTTTTCACGTATTTCCATTTATACCACTTGTTATGATAGCATTTGGAAAAATGTAGAGCAAATGTCCTACCTATGACAATGGAATCCCTTCGTCCCCCCCCCCCCCCTTCGTACAATGATCACACGAATTATGAGCAATGAACTCTGAAGAATAAACTGTGGTAGATTAGAAGCATTTATTATTTTAATTGCACATTAACTTCAATAAAAATTGCTTCACTGCTGTTTGACACAAACGAATACATAAATCCTCTAGTTATGTTTCATATTTATAGAATATACAGCAAACTGACAAAGAATGAAAAAAGAAAGTACCTAAGGGACAGAAAGATAAATTGTTTTATGTGAACTGCTGTTTGCTTTATTGTTACTCCTCCAATTTTTTGTATATATGCAGAACACACTAACAATGACAATCCTTTTGCCAGTCATCATCATCAATGTATTTTCTCAATATACTATGTCAAACTAGAAACTCCAGTTAAAAATACAACGCATAAGGAAATCATTGCTGTTATAATGTCGATAAATTCTTTCCACGACATCAAAACTATGTTATTACAATTAATAAGATTTACACATGTCTATGAAACAGAAAAGATACAAAATGATGCAAAACAAGGACGTTAAATGTTTACTTGTCATAAGATTTTGCACTGTCCTCGGGGTTGCAGTAAGGAAGCTTCGGTACACTGTCGTCTTCCGCTGCTACTACGATAAATGATAACGTGATGCATGCTATAACGCTAGTTCGTTTTACTATCGAAAGGAAACCCATGGGCATAAAGATAGCAAATGCCAACTATTCACATAAATTCACTGACAACATCCACTGAACTACATCGCTTGTCTGACAACTCAAAACACAGAAACTCAAAACACAGCATTGCGATTGGTCCATTCCCCAGTTAGGTGGTTGTATGGTCTGACGTGTTCAAACCTGTTATGTTATGGCTAGGTCGAAGTATGACCACTGGAATCGCAGGTTCGATAGTCTATTTCCGGAAACAGATACCTATCGAATTAAAGAGTCTGGTTCATAACGAAGACCTTGCGAAAATTATTCATTAAAAGTCCAATACTGAAAAACGGTGACAAATACGATCGGAATTTGATTGCAACACATCATCTGCTAATACAGCCTCAGATTCGATCATACCACCCATACTGTTGTAATTTTATGTAAGAGGTGTTTTAGGAGATAAATAAAAGATCAGTATAATTAAATAGTATTGGCCGTTCCGCAATCATCAGTTCTATCTACTAGTTAGAACTAGCGCACACGGGTGACTTTTGTCACCGTGACTGTTTCGTCACTCTCGTCCAGTCTATGCATACGTACCTGTTGTTGTTGTGTTCTTCAATCCGAAGATTGATTTGATGCAACACTCCGTCCTAATCTATCCTGTGCAAGTCTCTTCATTTCCGAGTAACTACTGCAACCTATATCCTTCTGAATCTGCTTACAGTATTCATCTCTTTAGATACTGGACTGTTACAACGTGACAAAGGGAACACACATTAGTCCGCCGACCCACAAACAAGCTCGTGACAAAACTGCTACCGCTTCGCTTGGTTTTAATTGTTGCTCGCAGATTAGAGACGAAATTGATACTCTACACGCACTTTCTTGTCTCTGGTGAAAATGAATATCATCCCACATAGCCGAAAGAACCGTTCCAATATTTCAAGAAAAAAGAGACCCAAAAATTTGGTATAAGTAAACTGAAAGATGTTGACAACAAATTTACAGAAACTCTACACAGCAAACCAAATAAAACAGACTGGAACAGAATTAAAGAAGCCATGGTACAATCACCCACTGAAACTATACTGACCAATAAAACATATAAACACCCACAGTGGAACGAGGATTGTAATGAAGCAATTGAAAAGCGAAGACAAGCTTGGATAAAATGGAATAGCAAGAAAACCTCCGAAAATCACGAAAACTTCTTGAAGGTTAGGAAAGATACATCAAAAGTATTGAGAACAACTAAGAGACTCTTCAACAAAAACCAAATCGATGAAATAGAGGCAAATTTTAGAAAACATCACACTCGGGAATTTTATAAAGCCTTTAAATCACAACTATCCAAGTTTAAACCTCCTACATTACATATAAGAGGACTCGATGGAAAACTAAATTAGTATCACAAATCATGTGCTACAGCTTTTGGAAATTACTTTTGATCCCTACTGAATGCTGAAAATCCAAATGAAAAGCTTGATTTCTATCCTACTGTTCCTCCTGCAGATAGTCCCCCTACCACATTAGATGAAATCATGAAAATTATACAAGGCTTGAAAAATAACAAATTTGGAGGTGAGAATCGCATCTTGGCTGAAATGTGGAAATACGCAAATCATAATACAACAAAACATCTCCATGATATCATAGTGAAGATTTGGTAAACTGAAACTCTACTCCAGATTGGACTGTAGTAACTATTCATCCACTTAAAAAGGCGATAAGAGTGATCTGAATAATTACCGAGGAATCTCTTTGCTACCAACGACGTACGAGATCTTTTCCAGACTGTTGTTAAACAGGGCTGAATCAGTCTTAGATCAACAATTGGGCGAATATAAAGCTGGTTTCAGGACATCAAGATCCTGTGCAGAGTAGATCCATAACCAGAAATCTGTTATATCACACGCAAAATCAAGATCAAAAACGTTTGTTGTGACCTTTGTCGACTTTCAAAAAGCGTATGACTGAATTGATCGAGAAACAATAAGGAACACCCTTGCCGAATTTGGTATAGATAGGAAAACAATCAATCTGATAAGCGCCACTTCAAATAACACAGCGTCAAGGGTCAAGTTCAAAGGCGAATTATCAGAACCATTTGAAATCTGTACAGGGGTGAGACAATGTAACCCGCTCCCTCCATTGATTTTCAACTGTGCCCTGGAAAAGATAGCCAGAGAGTGGAAAACAACCGTACCGCCAGGTTATGGGATTCAAATTTGACACGAAAGAAATGGCCTCAGTGGAAACTATTTGGCTTTTTGCTGATGATCTGGCACTCATTGCAAATAATATTGACGAAGCTAAGGTTCAAGTGTCCAACCTACAATCAATTGCTGCTAAGACTGGCCTAAAAATAGCATTTAACAAAACTCTATTCATGACAGACATCAAACACGCTCCTCCTCAAATTGAAATACAACAAGAGAAAATCAAGCATTCGAAGAAATTTAAATATCTTGGAGAAATAATTACACCTGACGGTTCAGAAAATGCAGCTGTAGAAAGTAGGTGTTCTAAACTAGAAGGTGCTTTTCATCTGTGCAAAGACTTATACAAAATCAAAAGTCTGTCTTTAACCCTAAAACTTTTTCATTATAACACCATAATTAGACAGTCAGCTTTGTATGCATCAGAATGTTTAAACATGACGAAGAAAGGACCACTAAGAAAACTTGAAATAAAAGACCGGAAAATTTTGAGGAAAATCCTTGTCCCTATTAAGGAAAACGGAGAATTCCGCCAAAGACACAACTGTGATTTATACGAACGTACGGAAGACATTGTTACCAGCATGAGGTGATGTTTTTTGGTCATCTGGAAAGAATGAACCTGTCAAGACTTACTCATCGCCTACATTCAACAATTTCAAAAACAAAATCGTATTCACAATGGGAAAACCAAGTTAAAAAGGATTTACAGGAAGATGAAATTTCATTTTACGACATTCAGGATCGAGAAGTTTTCAGAGAAAAAGTCAAAATTACTATTTTTAGTAATGTTGACTTTTTCTCCGAAAACTTTTCGATCCTGAATGTCTAAAAATTTTATTTCGCTTACTACGCCAGTTCCACGTTCGGCTTGCAAATGGTCAAAACAGAGAAAAGAAGCACAGTCAGTGAAAATGAAAATCTACTGGCAAAAGAAGAAAACACAATCAGGGAAGAGATAAAAATCTTCATGGTCCATAGCAGGCCGAAACGATATGAAAAAATATAAATAAAGTAAAGCACGCACTTTCTGCTCTCTATTTGTTTTCCATCTAACAAAAGTGTGGCATCAATGTCCTCCCACAACTTCGCTATGCATGAAGATGATACTGATAATTATATTCTTCTAGAAGAAGTGGAAAAAAGACCAGCACATTTGGACAAAGAAATTAAAGGAGTGTTCAGAAATAAATCTGAACGTTAAAGAATGGGTAGAAATCATTCTAATAATATTTTCAAATTTATATGTCAGTGCATGTAAAATGCAAAGTAGTTCATCAAAACTTGCAACATTCATTCGAAAATACTGAAAAATTTTTTTTTCATTTTGTCTAAGTTCATGATACATTCTGTAAAACTTAGCCTGAAACTCCGAAGGGGGGTGTACCGTAGCCCACTTGCGATTTTGTTTATGGGTTTACCCAATATTCCTCTTTATGATACTTTCTTTTGCGTTTCATGAGTCCGCAAATAACGACCGGCTCTTCAAAATCCATATCAACAAATGTCACTTATATTTTAAAAAACAGTTTATGACTGTCATCCTTAGTGAGCGCATTCCGCTTTTATGACAAGTCGTGACAGTGACGGAAACTTTTCTGTGCGCGCTAGCCCATCGCACTGATGGATATTCGTGGAATCAAATTCCGCCAAAGATGCTAACACGGGTAAACAAACTGTCAAGTGTCGTCAAAGTGTTTGTAAATAGTGAGAAGGGGAGCGTGTTGCTGTGTATATTTACGTGTGCTGTCACCGGTAACAAGGACAAATGGCAGGTAAACTCGACGAAGTGTTAGTTTCATCTGCAAAGTTATTGGAAATCCTCGCAGGTACCACAGATGGCGAAGAAGAAGAAAAGTTGGTCGCAGAATATATAAGGACACTAAACAATCATGTTCGACTGGAAGATTTTAAAAATAGTGAGTCTTTACCTGTAATAAAATTTAATCGACAGTCACATATTTGGACAATCATTTTGTTGTTCAATTTTGAAGATATTTTGTTGCAGTATATCATCAGATCATCTTTTCTTTTAGATAAGTTTTGTTTATTATCCAGTGTCATCATTTAAAAAAATCGGTTGATATCGTCTTTTGTACCATAAACAATTACGCAAATAACGTGGACGATGTAAGAGATATTTCAGATCTTTATTGACGATCAATATTCAAAACTGCCCATCATACAGCACGTGATATAGCCATTATTGTCTCACACATAAATTTAATCAAAATCGAACTATATTTATAATTACGATCAACGTTAGGACGCTTTTGAACTCTATATTCTAAAAAAATCTTTTCTCTAAGGCATTTCTCTGTGGTGCTTGTAAATGGACTCGGTGACCCAATGTGTGCCTGTAATGTCAACATGTTAAATAGCTTTATCTGTAACTATGTGTCTAACAATTGTCTTGTCAATCTGCTGTTTTAGGTATTTGATATGTTGATGAACAGAGTGTTGTAGTTTGTGACTGTGTTGGTTTTCTTTTGTATGTATTAGACAGCTTAGTATAAAGAGACATGTAACTGTCAGTGTGTTTAGTTTTTTGAAATATGGTCTACAAGACTCTTATTTCTGACCCCACAGATGCATCTGATTGCCTTCTTTTACCAAGTCAGAACTCTTTTGATTCAGAGCAATTCCCCTATAATAAAACTGTACATGTCCAATGGGATTGAAAAAATGCATAAAATGCATTGAGCAGTAAATTATTACTAATACAGGATCTTCATTTACCTAAAAAAATTTGTCACGTGTATAACTTAGTACCAATTACAATTGGTATGACTCTTCCAGTTTCTTTGTGGCGGATCCCAAGAAGTTTAACTAATTGCTGTCATCTTTAGTACATAAACTAAACAGGATACCCACAGTTTATTTCATGATTAATATGCAATTTGTTGATTTGGTACCGCTTAACACTTAACTGTGCGAATAATTTTTAAAAAATGTTTTTATTACTAATTTAATGTAAATCAGTTAAATAAAGCAACAAAATAGTTTTCAAATTTTTCTGAGCAACATATTGTTAAGAACATCTGGCAGCATTAGGTCATTACACTAATTGTTCTGTAATATTCAGTTTTTGAGGGGAATATACATGAAGAATACACACACAAACTATCAGTTTGTGTGTGAAGAAGTAAAAATATTTTCACAAATTTACTATGTAATGTTTGTGTCCTCATTGCAGTTGAAGGAAAGGCAGAAGCATTGCACATGTAGCCCAACATTACACTTCACACATGTATGGTTGATTGAGTTGCATCCTTGCCCTGCACACCTCTTCTTTTTTTCATTTTGTGTCCTCTTTATGAAATGATATGTTCTGTCACATCAAATTTCATCCAAGACACAGTGGTTGTTTGAAAGTGATGGGGGTGTTCAGGACATATTTGTTTTGACCTGTAACCAGTAAGATGTTTCAAACCAATTCTTCTCCTGAATTCAAGTTGTGCCATATCATTTCCTGAGTTCTTGTGTAGTATCCAAGCATTGTGGGTGCAGACATCTAATAGCCACGAGAAAATAGGCCAGTACCACTTATTGTTATGTATTCTTATTCTATACTTAGCTATATCTTCACTCATTTGCCCATTTCCACCCATGTACTTGTTATAAAACCCAGTCAGATATGGACATTATACAGTGATTACTTTCTTGTGTCTCTGTGAATAGTGCTTCACTGAATGTGAAGGTTCCTCACTATGAATGTGTAAGGCTACAGTAATGACTGAATTGTCCATCCATGCACTTAGGAACACACCATCTTCCTTTGAAATTACTGTCTTTTGTCATAATGCTACTTGTAGCTAGAAGAGTGCAATCTTTGGCAGTTTTATTTTACATAGGCCTAATGGTTTCTGTTGCTCCAAACCCCTTTTCTCTAAAGTAACTCAAAAGGTCAAGGCTCTTGAATAAATTGTCAAAATAAAAGCAGAAAGGGGTTTTGTCTGCCATTTGTACTAGGGAAGTAGCAGCTTTTCTGAAATAAGACTCACAATACTTGGAGTTTTCAATACCTTTCCCTTTATATACTTCAGAATCAACAAGATATCCTTGTACAGAGCCCAAACACCAAACTTTACAACCAAGTCGAATCGGTTTTCCGTGAATAAACTGTTTACAAGAATGTCTACCATAATATTTTACCATACATTCATCGTATGATAGCTCACGTTCTGGTTTGAAGTATTTTCAACAGTCAATTTGGACACAGGAAAGAAAAGGCCCTGTTTACCACAACTTGTCATTGTGTTCAATTTCGTAATTTTCCTTGCAATGTATGAATTTGAGAATTTGTTCAAACATATTTCTGCTTACGGACTTTACAACTGACTTGTTTCTTGGGGTCGACAGAAGCGTCCGATCCCACGCGTCGGCTTTGACCCGTGACGTAAGGGTGTTGTCGTGTGTGACGTCATGACGGCGCGGAGTTTGGTTTGAGTGTGGCTGTCTCCAGTTCTGTTTTATCTTATTTTGTTTACTTTTCTGATCTGTTCGTTCTATCTCGTGAGATTTTTTTTAAATTTAAAAACGCTTATTACTTATTTTAATTATCTGTTTCCTCCAATTTCTGTTTTAGTTTATTATATTTATCTTTCTGATCTGTTTGTTCTATCCCGTGAAATTTTTTTTGTTTTTAAAGACTAAAAACACTAATCAGCTACTGAAGCATCTTTATCTTCTATGGGTTGCAGGGGTTACGACCCCTTGGGAGGTGGGTGGGTATTCATGCATGGCTGTCTTCACTTACACGTTGTAGCTACGCAAGACGTCTAAATTTGTTTATATTTAGTTTGCCCCCCACCCAAAACACCCCATTTCCCGCGCTTGTCCCGTTAGTGTCATTAGGCTTCTTGTGGAAAGTGTGTGTGTGTGTTTTTGTTTCCGCCATATTTGTGACGTCATGGGTCAAAGCAGACGGGCGGGATCGGACGCTTCCGTATTTCCGTTTCTTGTGTCTTCATGGTGTCTCAGAACAACTGTTCTGTGGCAGTTCATTGTACGTGCTCAAAATGAGAATCACAGTAAAACACCAAATCTCCTCCTTCATTATTTTGGGATTATGAAAGATACAGAGAAATACATGCTTCTTTGTTTTCTCCACCAGCAATTGAAAAATATCATTGTCCATAAATAGTTCAAAGATTTCAACTGGTTTCATGTGTGATATATCAGAATAATTTGGTTTACAAAATGAGTTGCTTAGGAAAGTTGTAAATTCCTCCTCAACCTATGTTCTCTCACTTGAATGTTTCTCTGGCAATGTGCGTTATTCATGAGTGTCTACTGAAGTAGTGAATCTTATTTCTGCAGGAGCCAAAAGTTGATTCCTGTCCATATTGTCCAGAATTCTCAGAGATCTTCATCTGTAAGAGTGCCAAGCTCCAGAGGCTCTATGAATATACCCTCAACAGAAAGAGCAATGTGCTCCACAGTTTGTTCACTCACATCACGGAACAGTATATCAAGAGCTTCTGTTAGCATTACATTGTAGCAAAGACGCTTCACAAAATCACTTAAAAAACAGAAAAGAAAAAAGGGTCCCTGAAAATAGCGTGTGTGTTGTGGTGGTCTTCAGTCCTGAGACTGGTTTGATGCAACTCTCCATGCTACTCTATCCTGTGCAAGCTTCTTCATCTCCCAGTATCTACTGCAACCTACATCCTTCTGAATCTGCTTAGTGTATTCATCTCTTGGTCTCCCTCTACGATTTTTACCCTCCACACTGCCCTCCAATGCTAAATTTGTGATCCCTTGATGCCTCAAAACATGTCCTACCAACCGATCCCTTCTTCTAGTCAAACTTCTCTTCTCCCCAATCCTATTCAATACCTCCTCATTAGTTACGTGATCTACCCACCTTATCTTCAGCATTCTTCTGTAGCACCACATTTCGAAAGCTTCTATTCTCTTCTTGTCCAAACTAGTTATCGTCCATGTCTCACTTCCATACATGGCTACACTCCATACAAATACTTTCAGAAACGACTTCCTGACACTTAAATCTATATACGATGTTAACAAATTCCTCTTCTTGAGAAACGCTTTCCTTGCCATTGCCAGTCTACATTTTATATCCTCTCTACTTCGACCATCATCGGTTATTTTACTCCCTAAATAGCAAAACTCCTTTTCTACTTTAAGTGTCTCATTTCCTAATCTAATTCCCTCAGCATCACCCGACTTAATTTGACTACATTCCATTATTCTCGTTTTGCTTTTGTTGATGTTCATCTTATATCCTCCTTTCAAGACACTGTCCATTCCGTTCAACTGCTCTTCCAAGTCCTTTGCTGTCTCTGACAGAATTACAATGTCATCGGCGAACCTCAAAGTTTTTACTTCTTCTCCATGAATTTTAATACCTACTCCGAATTTTTCTTTTGTTTCCTTTATTGCTTGCTCAATATACAGATTGAATAACATCGGGGAGAGGCTACAACCCTGTCTTACTCCTTTCCCAACCACTGCTTCACTTTCATGCCCCTCGACTCTTATAACTGCCATCTGGTTTCTGTACAAACAGTAAATAGCCTTTCGCTCCCTGTATTTTACCCCTGCCACCTTCAGAATTTGAAAGAGAGTATTCCAGTTAACATTGTCAAAAGCTTTCTCTAAGTCTACAAATGCTAGAAACGTAGGTTTGCCTTTTCTTAATCTTTCTTCTAAGATAAGTCGTAAGGTCAGTATTGCCTCACGTGTTCCAACATTTCTATGGAATCCAAACTGATCTTCCCCGAGGTCGGCTTCTACCAGTTTTTCCATTCGTCTGTAAAGAATTCGCGTTAGTATTTTGCAGCTGTGACTTATTAAACTGATAGTTCGGTAATTTTCACATCTGTCAACACCTGCTTTCTTTGGGATTGGAATTATTATATTCTTCTTGAAGTCTGAGGGTATTTCGCCTGTCTCATACATCGTGCTCACCAGATGGTAGAGTTTTGTCATGACTGGCTCTCCCGAGGCCATCAGTAGTTCAAATGGAATGTTGTCTACTCCCGGGGCCTTGTTTTGACTCAGGTCTTTCAGTGCTCTGTCAAACTCTTCACGCAGTATCTTATCTCCCATTTCGTCTTCATCTACATCCTCTTCCATTTCCATAATATTGTCCTCAAGTACATCGCCCTTGTATAAACCCTCTATATACTCCTTCCACCTTTCTGCCTTCCCTTCTTTGCTTAGAACTGGGTTGCCATCTGAGCTCTTGATATTCATATAAGTGGTTCTCTTCTCTCCAAAGGTCTCTTTAATTTTCCTGTAGGCAGTATCTATCTTACCCCTAGTGAGACAAGCCTCTACATCCTTACATTTGTCCTCTAGCCATCCCTGCTTAGCCATTTTGCACTTCCTGTCGATATTATTTTTGAGACGTTTGTATTCCTTTTTGCCTGCTTCATTTACTGCATTTTTATATTTTCTCCTTTCATCAATTAAACTCAATATTTCTTCTGTTACCCATGGATTTCTATTAGCCCTCGTCTTTTTACCTACTTGATCCTCTGCTGCCTTCACTACTTCATCCCTCAGAGCTACCCATTCTTCTTCTACTGTATTTCTTTCCCCCATTCCTGTCAATTGTTCCCTTATGCTCTCCCTGAAACTCTCTACAACCTCTGGTTCTTTCAGTTTATCCAGGTCCCATCTCCTTAAATACCCACCTTTTTGCAGTTTCTTCAGTTTCAATCTGCAGTTCATAACCAATAGATTGTGGTCAGAATCCACATCTGCCCCAGGAAATGTCTTACAATTTAAAACCTGGTTCCTAAATCTCTGTCTTACCATTATATAATCTATCTGATACCTTTTAGTATCTCCAGGATTCTTCCAGGTATATAACCTTCTTTTATGATTCTTGAACCAAGTGTTGGCTATGATTAAGTTATGCTCTGTGCAAAATTCTACAAGGCGGCTTCCTCTTTCATTCCTTCCCCCCAATCCATATTCACCTACTATGTTTCCTTCTCTCCCTTTTCCTACTGACGAACTCCAGTCACCCATGACTATTAAATTTTCGTCTCCCTTCACTACCTGAATAATTTCTTTTATGTCGTCATACATTTCATCTATTTCTTCATCATATGCAGAGGTAGTTGGCATATAAACTTGTACTACTGTAGTAGGCATGGGCTTTGTGTCTATCTTGGCCACAATAATGCGTTCACTATGCTGTTTGTAGTAGCTAACCCGCACTCCTATTTTTTTATTCATTATTAAACCTACTCCTGCATTACCCCTATTTGATTTTGTATTTATAACCCTGTAATCACCTGACCAAAAGTCTTGTTCCTCCTGCCACCGAACTTCACTAATTCCCACTATATCTAACTTTAACCTATCCATTTCCCTTTTTAAATTTTCTAACCCACCTGCCCGATTAAGGGATCTGACATTCCACGCTCCGATCCATAGAACGCCAGTTTTCTTTCTCCTGATAACGACGTCCTCCTGAGTAGTCCCCGCCCGGAGATCCGAATGGGGGACTATTTTACCTCCGGAATATTTTACCCAAGAGGACGCCATCATCATTTAATCATACAGTAGAGCTGCATGTCCTCGGGAAAAATTACGGCTGTAGTTTCCCCTTGCTTTCAGCCGTTCGCAGTACCAGCACAGCAAGGCCGTTTTGGTTAATGTTACAAGGCCAGATCAGTCAATCATCCAGACTGTTGCCCCTGCAACTACTGAAAAGGCTGCTGCCCCTCTTCAGGAACCACATGTTTGTCTGGCCTCTCAACAGATACCCCTCCGTTGTGGTTGCACCTACGGTACGGCCATCTGTATCGCTGAGGCACGCAAGCCTCCCCACCAACGGCAAGGTCCATGGTTCATGGGGGGGGGGGGGGAATAGCGTATACTGTATATAATAGATAAATAAGTGTCTCAGCATTGCCAGGTGGCACCACAGAAATACTGAAAGCAGTGTAGACTAAATGTCATCCTGAAATAAGTTTGTTTATTGTTGGCACAAAATAATATAATTTAATCGAACAGTATACAGCATCATGGAATTGCATGTAAAATATTAGGCTATATAACATTTAAAAAATTATCTTACATTGTTATCAAGTCTGACCTATCCATTTCTTCTTTGAAGAGTATTTACATCTTAACTCTGAGACATAGGATTGCAGTCTGAGAGTCAAATGAAAACTATGTTACCAATTGTTGTCAGTGAACCGAGTGAAACAATGTCTTGAAATGTGTGCAAGTGACAGTTAAAGCCAGTATTGGCCTACAGCAACATTAGGTTATAAATTGTTAATAGCTGCTCTGAGAAGATCCCTCCTTTCGTGCTGTAACGTTCTAAGTCTTTCTCAGCTCTGTCATCTGCTGCATAGAGAGTGGATTTACACAGCACAATGCTGGGGAAGTCATTTACATTTATTATGAAAAGTAAATGTCCGAACACAGAATGTTGTGTCATGCCCCGTGTGATATCTAAGACATTTGACCTCATGTTGTTGGACTGCACAATTTGTTTTCTGTCACACACATACGATCTGATCACATATTGTTCTGACCCTCATAGAGCTTGTTAGTAGTATTCGATGGCTGACAGAGTCAAATACCTTGTTGGGTTCCACAATAATAGCAGTAACAGATAATCTTGCTTCAAATGACGATAGTGTAAATGAAACAAAATTTTCAACTGCATTTACTGTTGGTAAGCCAGTCCTGGAGCGATATTGAGAGTCACTAAGGAAATTATTCGTAGACAGATGGTGACTGATTTTTTACTGTTATGTTGCACTGTGTTTGATAAATCAAGAATAGAGTATTTGACTCAGAGAATAAGCTCACTCTAAAAACTGATAGTTGTTGTGGTATTTTCATACAGAAACATTGCTCGGAGTAGACACTACGTTTATGATGGTTGTTATCAGCTCTAATAATATGTTTAAGTACCTTAATGCTTTCCAGCAGTTGCTTATGTCTAACTACAATTAGTGAACTTGATTTGATTTATTTATTAATCCAGGGATCCTTTTACAATGACATAGGTTTGTTATAATACAATTGTAATAAATAGTTCAAAATGCAGACACACACACACACACACACACACACACACAGAATATATAAATATGTTTTTATGCGATTAGGACATTTGTACTTTATACAGGTGGACTTACCTACAGTTAATTTTGAATGTGGCCTGTATTATGACTTGCTACCTTGCCAAAAGGGTAGCTCACATTAAGTGCCAGATAAAATTTTGAGACATTTACTGGTCTTATTTAAATGGATTTCATCAGCTTTCGTTTCTAGTTCCACCACAGTTAAATGCAGCATGCATTGTTACTGTAATCAAGCTACTACTGAAATATGGAATTCTGTATATGTTCACTGTGTGCTTTCCTACAGTTAATGTATTTTGATGTAATTAATTCCCAAAAGATGTCTGTGATCGTGAAAAGATAGTCTATTACCACAGGTTATCTCTACTAGAGCAAGTCCCCTGCAATGTTACTCCTTTAATAGGAATTTAAACTTGACCATGGTGGTGTGTTAATGGAAACTTATCAGACTAAGTTTCGTCACCAGAAGGGTTATGTTTTGAGAGGGAGCAGTAATTATTTTAGTGGGAATCAAACAAACAGTATTGAAGTTGGGATATATAGATCATTGATCATGCAAATGGATACACTCACCAGCCTTATTAGGAAAAGTAATTCCAAGTAAATATATGGTTAACAAAGTAAACCAGCTGCTGTTTTAACTTTGCTTGGAACAGAAATCTGTTTGGTAAATTCGACACAAAAACAGCAGCACATCTTAGCATGTAATAGGAAAGTAAATAGTCATGACCAACATAGATAAATTTAAATTCCGAGAGGATTTTGAAATTAAGAAGGTTATTTACACATAGACTGAGACTGCAATTTATTTGCTAGACAACAAATTACATGCTAATGGTATAATCTGTGATCTGCCAAGGATGTTTGGCTGTATAAATCAGAATATCTTTTTAGTAAATAAGGATAGTATGATGTAGCAAGCCAGTGCTGCAAAATGGTTCAAATCATCTCTCTTTCTGGATTGTCAATAGGAAAAAGTCCTGTAGTAAGCTATCAGTCATCCAACTGGAAAGCAATTACAATGGTTTCTCACAAATTTTAGAAATACTGGTTAGTGAAATTTTCATGGGCATTGACTAATGTTTCTTAGGCAATTCTTTGTCACTAAACTATGAAAAGGCTGGGGGCTGAGAACTTTTAAGAAGTTCACTCCCAGTACAAGTCTAAAATTTGATAACAAGTAGATAGAAGAGGTTGATGATGTTACATTTTTGGGATTACAACTTGAATTTACTATCAAGTGAGACAAGCATACCATAGAACTGCTGAAGCATCTAAACAGATCTTCATTTGCAATGCTGATGTCAGACATAGGTAATATAAAAATAAAAAAGCTGGCGTACCTCGCTTACTTTCATTTCATAAGGTCATACAGGATCATTGTTGAGGGAACTCATCAAGACAGCATATATATATATATTTTTAATCCAAAAGCATGTAATGTGAATAATCTGTAGTGTAAACTTAAAATGTCCTCCAGGGGCGTATTCAAGGAACTAGGGATAATATATTTATTCTTAAATGAAACTTCCTGGCAGATTAAAACTGTGTACCGGACCGAGACTTGGACTCGGTCCTGAGATTAGTTTAGTTTACAAGGAATCTAAAGGATTTATTGGTACGCAGCTCCTACTCCACTGGCAAATTTATTAATAGAACCAGTTAATGTGTGTATGTTTTTAATATCAAATAACGTGTGTTGCATAAATCTTGTATGTGGGGTGTTCCACAGCTTGCATGTGTTTGATAAAACACATCTTCTTGTAACTGCGAGCTGCATTTCAAAAGCATGTATGTGACACTTTGACAGACACGTTTTTCAATGTAGACATGCACAATATATGCCAATATGATGGGCTATACATCCAAATACTGGTCTTGCGAATAAATACTTTTGAAGTGCAGTTCATAGTGTACAACACATCTTTTATGAAGTGTGGGTGTTGTGTAAAATCTGACTTCCACACATCTTCAGTGCAATAATGTAATCATTGTAAATAGGTTCTACAAACAGTTTTTCCATTTGATTCTGCATTACTACAGTGACCTAAAACTTGTCATGTGTAGTGAAAATGTATGTAACATTTTATTATTTCACGTCCATGAGGACCATTCCACTTTGGATCAGTTGCACATCTTTGATGATCTCATCACTATGAATTTGTGTAATATTGGTCTTATAGGTTTCTACTGGCGCATGAACACCATTTGAGCATCAGGAGAGTTGCCCCATAGTTTTAATGTATGTTGCAGATGAATCTGAAAGGAGGTGTAGTAAGAAGATAGTGGTTGTTGTTTGCTGTATAATGTTTTTAATCTGCTTAACAAATGACTACTATAGATAAGTTGGTACATAATTGTTCGGTGTGGCTGTTCCAAGTCAGTTTGGGCCAGGTGGATACCGAGAAGTCTAACAGTCACATTCATTTACTTTTTCATTTAGAGTACGCAGGAAGAAATACATAGTTTCAGTCTTGCTATTGTTTTGGATAAGCTTGTTATTGTGGAGCCATATGTCAAAGTTTTCAAGCATTGCTTTTGTTTTTTTCCTCATGTCCTCCACGGTAATCACAGGGTAGTGTCATTAATAGATATTATGGACTTGCGAGACAAGAACATAGGCATGCCACTCATGTACACCAAGAAAAGGAAGGGTCTAAGCACCAAGCCTTGTCGAACACCTCTAAAAATTGATAGATGTTTGATTGACAGCTATTTACCATAAACACTTGAGTTATGTTAGTCAACCATGCTCTAATTAGTTCCATTTCATTGTTCTTAAAACCGTAGCGCTGTAGCTTATTTATTAGTTTTTAGTTTGACACGATGTCAGATGCTTTGCTCAGATCAAGTTTATGACTGTCATGCCCCGAGAAGTCATACCAAAATTGTAAATACAGAAACATTAAATTCTTTGCCTATCCTTGCTGACAGTAGAATTTAATTATACTTCTAAATGTGCAGTCATCCAGAAACAAAATAGATTAAATACTTGTATTCCTGAACTCACACACGTCACTTTTTTGTGTATGTGAACACTGGCTCACACCTGCTGAGACTGCTCAGTATATTCTAGAAAGATTTCGTTTAGAAAATTCATACTGTAGACTCAAAATTAGATATGGAGTAATTGATATTTTTGTAAACAAAAAGTCTTAACTCTGAATATGTAACACAAGAAATTGATCAGTTTTGCAAGGAACACCTTTTTGAAATGAAAGGGTTGCAGGAGAGCTTCTGTAAAGTTTGGAAGGTAGGAGACAGGGTACTGGCAGAAGCAAAGCTGTGAGGAAAGGGCGTGAGTCGTGCTTGGGTAGCTCAGTTGATAGAGCACTTGCCCACGAAAGGCAAAGGTCCCGAACCTACCAGGAAGTTTCATATCAGCGCACGCTCCGCTGCAGAGTGAAAATCTCGTTCTGGATTTTTTTGAAGTGTTTGCGATGTTATTTCCTAAACCAAAGTTAGTGTTTATCTCTGTTTATTGCATCCCAGTCTGTTATATTAATTGGTTTATTGATCAAATTGAAACACTAAGTACTGCTGGCAAAATATGGCACCACAAGATAACATATATTCATGATTTTAATAGTGACATCACACATAAAATACCAGCTGTCACCCATTTTCAAAACCTGCTAAGATTCAACAACTTGTACTGTATGGGTGACAAGCTAACCTGATTACACATGTGCCCAGACAACATCATCTCCAACATGATGAAAGATGAATATCAGTATGGAGTATTGAGACCAGAATGGCTGGAGATAACAGTCATGCGTGCATGTTTATGTGAATGTGTATATGTTTTCTTTTCTGGTAAAAGCTTGGGTCAAAAGCTAAATGTGTAACAGTTGTTTTGTTGTGCCTGTTTGCAGCTCAGTGTGTCATCTTTACAGTGAGCGCCAATCTGTCCTTTTCAGAATATTGGTGATAACAGTGTGGAGTGATAGATCCACTGTTTGCTGACGACCACAGCCTGTGGCTGAGGGTCAGGTGTGTAAACTACCCTATTGAGCATCCCACACACATTAAGAGGATCAGACTTTTGTATCCACACAACATTACACAGCTAACAGTGAGACACATCATATCAGAACTCAAGGGGGATAGGGTATATGATCGTGATAACAATGATAACACTTTTAACAAGCTTAGTTCAAAGCTGTTGTCCTTAACTAAAAGGATGAAAGGAGAGGGTGACCTGAGAAACACTGTTATTGCCCTACATAAAATGGCTAAAACTTGTAACCTAGAATTGAAGCAGAGGTACAAAAAAGCCGGAAGAAGTACAGGACAAAATACAGACAGCCAAAGCAGAGAGTCACTGATGCTTCCATTGAAACTTCCAGCAACAAATGCAAAGGTGCTTAAAAGATAATAAACATAATACTAGGAAAACATAAAAACAAACAAGAAACTCCAATATTGCCAGAAGCAGTAAATGAATTCTTTATAAACAGCTTTATGTGTGAAGCTCCTACCACCTCCACACTAGATAATGCAACTTCTGGAAGTACTTTCCATAACATAAAACTAAAAAACTTAACTCCGTCTGAACAGACCGTGAAGGCCCAACAGTACCGACCTGCCGCCATGTCATCCTCAGCCTACAGGCATCACTGGATGCAGATATGGAGGAACATTTGGTCCCCACACCACTCTCAGTTTATGATACTGGAACCACTACTTCTCAATCAAGTAACTTCTCAGTTTGCATCACAAGGGCTGAGTACATTCCGCTTGCCAACAGTGCTCGGCAGACCAGATGTTTACCCATCCAAATGCTAGCCCAGCCCAACAATGTTCAACTTCGGTGATCTGATGAGAACCAGTGTTACCACTGCAGCAAGGCTGTTTTCCATAACATACTTGATCTAAATAAATATTTTTTAAATGGAGACATGTTACCTGTCAAACTGTATACAAAGTGGTCACAAACCTATGTAGCTCTTACAGTACAGATCTGTGTGGCATCTCAAACACAATCCTGAAACAAACAGTACCCATTATTGTTGCCCCTCTTACCTTTATGATCAGTAATACTTTTTAAGTCTGGAAAATTTCCTGAAGTCCTAAAGGCTGCAATAGTTATACCAATTTATAAGAAGGGAGATAAAAACAGACTGAAAATTGATGCTCTTCACAGGTATTCAATAGTCTAACTGGCCACCAGGTGAGATTGCAGTTGCACAGTCATGCTGGAACTGAGGCAACATCAGATGTGGTGGCTCCTTTATACCCTGGGAACAGTTTTGTGTACATGTGCAAGAAGCAAAGAGAAGAATTGCAGTACCGTCATTGGTAGAAGCCAACAAAAGTGATGAATCGCAAATTAAGATGCAGCTGGTTGAAAAACAGATCATTGTTGTTTTAAATGTGGTGAAACAGGAAGCCACAACTTGCTTAAAGGAAAACCTTTATCTCTATTAATAACGTCATCAGATAATCTTAGTTCAGTGGATTCCTTAAATACACAATCCTAGTAACAGGAAGCTGAACCAATAATTTCTGTCTCTTTAAATGACATATTTTGCCCTTCATTGAGACATGTTCAGTGACAGCAGATATTTCAGGTTGGTCCAAACGTGTGTGATGCTGATGTTTCTCACACTGTTCATGAACCATGCATATAGTCTGTCCAATATTAGCCTTTCTGCAGTGACAGGGAATTTTATGTACCCCCGGCTGCATCAGTCCCAAATCATCTTTAACAGTTCCAAGAAGGGCTCTAGTTGTGGGCAAAGGCAAAAGGACACTTATGCTGGACAGACTATTTGTCGAGTTCATGAGTGATACGTGGAACATCAACATCATGAATGTTTGCTCTAGTCTCAAAAATTTGCCATCACTGAACATCGTCTCAGTCATTTAAAGAGATGCAAATTATTGCTCCAGCTTTCCGTTACTGGGATTATTTACTTAAAGAATCCATTGAAAAAATGTTATCTGATTACTAAGAGAGTCAAAGGTTTTTCTTTAAGCAAGATGTAGCATCCTGTTTTAATCAGATACAAAACAACAACAGTCTGGTTGCATCTTAATTTGTGATTCATGACTTTTGTTACTTTCTACTGCCGGCAATGATGCAATTCTTCACTTTGCAGAGGCCAAACATTTCACTTCTCGTACATGCATGCTGATCTTTCCCTGGGGTATAGATGAGCCAGCGAATCTGATGTTACCTCAGTTCCTGTGTGACTGTGTACCTGCAAGCTCACTAGAAGATGGCAGCCAGTTAGACTGTCAAAATGTCATACCATCAGGATGATAAAATCCGCCTGCATCCCCATGAAGAGCATCAAGAAGCGTTACACTGGAAAAATCTATGTAATCAAAGACCAGGTAGTTACTGTCCAATATCCCTCATACCTCTAATTTTCAGAGTAATAGAAAGTTGCACTAAATTGCAACTTTGCTTCTATTTTTGAGGATCACAATCTGATTTCCTCTTTGTTATTTGGTTTTAGGCCAGGTTTGTCTACAGTAAATGTGTTAAAAACTCTTGTTGCAGATATTGTTGATTAATTTGAGAATAATTCCTTCACTTGTGCCTTATTACTGGATCTAATACTTGATTACCCCATAATTCAATAAAATCAGAATCACAACTTTGAAAATGTTCAGAAATGCTTATTTCAGGTACTGTCAGAATAGATAATGAAAAAAAAAGTGAGTTTTGAACTTATGATGTGGTTTCCTTGAACTGGTCACAACTATAGACCGATGTCTCTTCTTCTCATGTTCACAAAAATTCTTGAAGTGGTAGCTTTTTCAGAACATTAAACTATGTTTCTAAGAATAGCCTTGTGGTAGCTCAGTTTGGATTCTTAAAAATCTTCTGTGCTGATAAACCAATATGATACTAACTCAGTTCTGGTAGAAGTAAATAAAACCAGTTGTTATTTCCTGTAGTCTTCCAAAGGCCTTTGATTGTGTAGGTTATAAGATTTCAGTAATGAAACTGAAAATCCATGCTGTTCACTGCTTTTTGCTTGCATAGAACGAGTCATATATTAACAGTAGAAAATAGAAAGTCACATTAATAAACGATATGGAAGAAACTAGTGTTAATTCAAATTGCAGAAACAGTAAATATGGTATGTCACAGGTGCTTTGCCCTTGATTCCCCCAGCACACTGGAGAGAACTTCAAAAACTGTGATGTTTGCTGATAACGTTGATTATTTTCAGCTATTGGACTAAGTCTTGCATCGAACCTTTTCCAGTAACCAGCTTACTCCAAACCTAAAACCTCCTTCCTGCCTACCATGAACACTCACCCACAATTATTTCTCCTTTGAAGGCATCACCTGCAAACAAATACAGGGTACTGCAATGACCACCTACATGGCACCATCCCATGCTAAACTATTGATGGAATATGGTGAGGAATACTTTCTAACCACCCCACAATTCCTAACCTGTCACCTGGTTCAGATTCATTGATAACACCTTCATAATATGGACTGAGAGTAAGGACACGTCATCCACATTCCTCCAGAGCTCAACAGCTTCTCCCTCACCTGGTTCTCCTCAACCCAATAAGCCACCCAGTAAAAACCCTGCTGCTCTCTATTGCCTCTAAATTTTGTGAACTTCTATGAGTGATTAGTCGCATCTGCTAAGCTTTGTGACCTGCGTACAATGTGTATCTGTTATCATGGTATAACCTAAGCACTGAGAAAGGTTAACAAAAATTACATTCCAACACCTTTGAGAACTTCTTTCACTGAAACTGAAATTTTTAAATAAAAGCTCACTATATGTAAAACCTGTTTGACTGTTATTAAAGCTATTGTTATTATTCCATTGTTTTAGTAAAATTGAAGGAGGGGGAGGGTGTCCTTGGACACAGAAACCAACATTTACCATAGTTATCGTTTTGATAACTCGGTATTCACCAGTAAACCAATACGCCTGAGAGTAAGGACACGTCATCCACATTCCTCCAGAGCTCAACAGCTTCTCCCTCACCTGGTTCTCCTCAACCCAATAAGCCACCCAGTAAAAACCCTGCTGCTCTCTATTGCCTCTAAATTTTGTGAACTCATCTTGAATGTTTTCTTCTGGGAAAACAATGCTGCCTACAGAAATGGTTCACCAGTCCTTAAGGGACAAATATTGAAAAGTGTTCTTTTAAATAAACTTTAAATAAGTATTGAAATTTGAAAAATTTTAAATAAGTATGGAAATTTGAAAGCAGCTTAAATTTTAATACCACAATGAAACTAGCAAGGTATTTAGTGTCTATTACTCTCCCCTGGATCAATGGTTGATGACCTCAGGAGAGGAACAGACATTTACCATTTGGATTATTGACAATCATTATACATAGTAAGTTATAATGCAATAAATTGTTAACGCAAAAATACTTACACAGTAACATAATGTCAGCACAGATGCAAACTATTAATATAATCAATATTAGGTTGTGACTGTTGCAAATAACACATTACAGAAAAGTAAACATAACACTTTTCCATTACAGCTTTCCTTGATGTTGATCTCTGCTCAAGGATGGCTACATCAGTACCCTGTTTGCATCAAACCTACCAACCACAATCAATACCTCCACTTCAACAGTTGACACACCTTCCACACCAAGAAGTTCCTTCCACATAACCTAGCCACCCATGATGTCACTGAGGCCTTCAAAGACTGAAATTACCCTCCGCACATTGTTCAGAAAAAGAACTCCCATGTCTTGCCTGCCCAGTCATCTACCATTCCCCATATACTTACTGTCCAGCCACAAAGGAGCACCCCAGTATCACCCACGACTGGAACAGTTGAATCACATTTACTACCTGTTGTCATGCCATGACTTGAGAAATACTTCTCCATTATCCTCCTCCCCTCTCTGTGATGAAGCAAGCTGGGATATTTTTAATTTCCCTCTTGTTTTGCCATCTGCCTCCTTAAAATTCATTTTTTTCACTTTTAGCTATTTACCATTAGCATACACGAATACAACTACATTTTCATAAAAGAGAAAGGTTGGCCCACAGTTTTAAAGAATATAACACCAGATCTAATTTTGTGCTTAGTTTTATGTATGTAATTGATTTTCTGATTTATTTTGACTATTCCTAGTTAGTATCTTTTGTTATAGAACAAAGTCAGTAATTGTTTCGTAACTTAAATTCTATTGCCAACATATAAACAGATATAAATTCTGCACTAATTATAAATATTTGGAAGACAAAATGCTAGTAATCTCAAAGTATTTATTCGAAAACATGTTAGCATAACCAGCCCGTAGTTAATTCCAGAGTAATTAATGGTTTTGTCAAATGTATTGTTTGTGTAATGATAGTTGTTAATTTCATGATTTAAACAAATAATTTGGCCTTACTCTTGCCGTAGAAGAAACTGTTATAAAGACGCAATTTTTCAATGCATTCAGTTAATTTAATGAGTTAAGTTTTAATTGTAATTTCTGTAAATTTAGCTTTGAACAATGTTTAGTTTCAGCACCTGTTATTTTTGGTCACGAGACAAGTCAGCCAATGGCCAAGTTTCAGATGAGAAGCTTGTGTTGATTAGAACAACAACAATGCTTCAACTTAACTGTGGAATAAGTGTTAAACAATTAGGCCGTGTGTAAAAACAATGACAGTGTCTACTCCATAAGTACCTGATTATTCTTCAAGAACTGTGAACTTTGTGGTTATAGGGACCAATGACCTCAACAGTTTAGTCCCATAAGACCTTATGACAAATTTTCTTTGTGGTTAGGTTTTACTGCTCGTGGATGTTCAACAGTAAACTATTCTAGCAGTATGTGGAGATTCGCCTGCAAACTATTAATGAGGATTATGGAAAGTTTAAACAGTAGTGCCCTGGCCATACACATATAAATATCTATATTGGGGGTTATGAAAAAGTGATATTAAAGGACTTTGAAATGCAACTGTGCATCTGTCGGCTACATTATTTACCATAGTCAGTGTCCAAATTACGAAGCCCATTTTCCAGCCAGTGTAGTAACGCAGTACGTCGACACCGAGAGCTACGAACGAAGAAATAAAAGCAGGCGGAACCGCTACATCTCCCAATGTGTATTCTGCCTCCCATCCATCCTACACAAAATCCTTGTCCATCCCTATTCAACCCAAGCCCCATATCCCTGAAGTAGATCTAAATGTAAGATCTGTCCTATATCTGGCCTGTACCACCTACTCCAGTTCTGTCACAGGCATCTCCTACCCCATTAAAGGAAGGGTCACCTGGGAAAGTAACCATGGGATCTACCAAGTCTGCCGCATCCACTGTGCAGAATCCTACCTGGCATGACTACTAACAAGCTGTCCATCCATATAATTGACCTTGCCAAACTGTGGCCAAAAGACAACTGGACTACCCAGTTGCCCAACATGAAGTGATTGATTTCAATGACCGCTTCACAGCCTGTGCCATCTGAATTCTTCCCACCAGCACCAGTTTTTCTAAACTGTGCAGGTAGTAAGTCACCCCATAATTCCTGTAACCAGCCTGACCATAACCTGTGCTAGTCCGTTTGCTCCCCCTGCCTATCCCCTTACCTGCTCTCAATCCAGTACTACACTTGCCTTCTATGTCACCAGCACATCTGCATACAGCTTTCCCCACTTGCATATTGCTTTTCCCTTCTCTATTTCTCTCCTCCTTCCTTTGCCCCAGCCCCCCCCCCCCCCTCTCATCCCATCACAGCCTCCCAATACTGTACCTAGCAGTCCTATCCTGTCCCCACTACAACCCTGCATGCTCCCACAGCAGAGAATCAGCATCTTCCTTCAAGCCTACCCTGCTATCCATCCCTACTCCACTCTTCTTCTGTACTTTCACTAAGTACCCCAACCAAGATTACTGTTTGCTACAGACACAGTCACAATTGGACTTTATTGCCCAGAGACAACAGTGGCCATGTGATTTGGAATGGGACTTATGTGGTTTTTGGGTATGATGATGTCCACTCTATATACGATCTGTTAACTTTCAGACTTGTGTGTCATCTTTGGTCGCCATTCTTGAAATTTCTCATTGTAGTGGACTTGCTATGCAGTGCCACTGAATTGCACCATTGGACTTTGTGACCTTGTGATTTGTGGTTGCTAGGAGAAAGCTCTAAACTATTCAGGCTACTAAATAATAAACTCACTTCTGCATGAACTCTTCTGTATTTGTGACAGAATCTTAATACTTTGCAACCTTGATTATAATTGGTAGTGAACAGATCTTTCGTAATGTTTAGCTTTCAATAGATCACAACATGTATATGTATCAACATGAGATGTCAAAGTGAGAGACAGATCTCCTCTCCATCTTCAACTGTTTGGGCATTTACATTGCCGACTGCACACTTTACTCTGTGACCTTCAAGGCAACACCAAGGCACGATGCCCAAAGAATAGGCACTCTGCTACTGCAGGTGGAGATGTTTATTTACTGTCACTTCTTGTCGATATGCTGAGACGATTTCCGTTAGACGCAGTCTGCACTTATAACAAAACAGATCCTACACGTCTTTTGTCAGCCTGAGTGCTCAGACTCGGAACATGTTATCCTGTAGGATAGACGCATTACAAGACATTGTGAGTTGTGCTTCTGTGAATGTGTGTGTTTTTTCTCTGTCTGGTGTAGGTCTTAGTCCAACAGCTGAATATACCTGGCATTTGTTTTCATTGTGCCTGTCTGCCACTGAATGCCTCCTGTATGTGGTGAGTAGCAATCTATCCTTTTCATATTTTTGTACAGGTAACAGAAGCAGAGATCAATGGCCGCATATTGGGTGAGTCTGTATGTATGAGGTTCCATGCCATACAAGTGAATTATAAACTGAAGTGGCACCAGCATGTGGCTAAGTTACCAAAAAAAGCTCAGTTCTGACTGCATTGTACTTGCATACCTCTCTCATTGCATTAACATACAGAGGAGATTAATAGCATTCTTGGCATACTTTCATTCAATACTGTTATGTGGCACAATCTTCTGAGACAACGCAGCTGAAGTCAGAGAGGTATTTATTCCACAGAAGGGTGCAGTAATAGTATTGTGTAAAGTTGATGACTAAGCATCCTTCAGTGACCATTTCATGGACCTTCACGGGTTCTTGTACTTAATGTGTCAATGTATAGACTCCCTAAAAGTATTTCAGTTAATAACAAGAGTGAATTTTGGCTGAGCTGCGCAATTAGCAACTGCAATACTAGAAGTAAAAATAATATCCATGTAAACTGGGCATCCCTATCTGGAGTTTAGAATGGGGTTTTATATCCTGGTTGTAGGATGAATCAGACAGGAAAATGGATATCCTGATATATTCAAAAACAAAATAATTATTAGTCATGCCTATGAGATATGAAAATTCTTGGACATGGAGATATAAACAGCCAGCTGTAATGTTTATGTAAAACAGATGTCCACTTTGCTAGAATATAGACAGCTGACAGTTTCATGTAGAGCCACATAAATGCTTTGTTTGAAATAATAGGAAAAAGAGCAGCAGAATATTTTAAGATAAGGAACAGTGACCTATTTCTCTCCTAATATTAATGTAAGTCAACCAGAAGTAATTCCTAAAATTAACATTCTGAGTAGATAAACACTGGTCATGATTTGTTGTTAGTATACTTTACAGAAGTAGCCTGCAGTTGCTGCTTATGCCTTTTATTACATAACTTGACTCAGATAAACTGTAGTTTGCATCTGTTACTAATGTGTCACTTATAATTTGTCTCAGTCCATCTCCTTGAAGACTCTGCTTCATTATACGATTTACAAAACAAGGTGTGTAAATGACTGAAAAGATAAATGAATGAACAAGGAAATGAGAGACTGCGGGGAATAGGGTGTGAGTGCGGGATGAGAGAAGTGTTAGAACTTCAAGTTTAACACATATATTTCGGAACGACACAACAACACATATAAGTCACAGAGTAAGTTGACATGTGTATTCGTTAGCATTCGAATAAGCACTGAGTCCCAGTCTAGCGGCCGCTGCTCGGCTTGCCGCTTAGGTGGCGCAGCTGCTGCATGGCTGGCAGACAGCGCCGCACGTAGAGGACGCGCGTAATTGTGCGGCGGCACTTTGAATGATTGGCGAGTCGCAACACTTTTCCCCCCTTTGAAATTGTTGCACTGGTCTTGATGGAGGTGTCCTGGAGATGGCTAACATCCATAGGCGTTGTTTGACTCGCCGTAAAGCCTCGAGGAGGTGGCTTCCCGTACGGACGGAAGTGTCCCCGATGATAACGGGTCGAGATGACAGGAGACGTAGAGGTCGAATCTGCTGGGGCCCCATGCATCAATCTGCCCATTGTGGCAAGTCCAGTTGATATGACAGGACACATGGGCGATGTGTCGGCATCCATTGGAGGAGGAGGCGAGTAGATGTGCTCAGACAGAGGATGGTCCATCCGTTTCCTGCATGGGCATGTCTCCTGGTGGCGTCCGTTCTGGTGCTGGCATCGCGATGACGGTGAGAGAGCTGCGTTGTGAGTATTGAGAGATACCAAGATCCCGAGCATCAGGTAGAGCCAAAGGTGGTGTGGCGGCATTCGGAACAGGCATTGCTGGCACCCGAGGCCGAAGCTGGTCCGAATGACGCACTGCAACACCCGTGTCCATCTGGATTTCATACAGGCGTCTGCCACGGTGTCTTAAGATGCGGTCTGGGCTCCATTTTGGCCGCCTGCCATATCCCCATACCCAGACGAGGTCGTTGGTGGTGAACCAGCCCAGTGAAGGCACCCCTGGCCGTGAGGTGGGAGGCCGCAGAAGATGAAGTAGCGTGCGGGGCTGTCGGCCATGTAAGAGCTCAGCCGGGCTGTGGTTGCCCTTGGGGGTGAAACGGTAAGATGCCAGAAACTGGAGAAGCACCTCATCAGCAGCAGAAGAAGTCAGAAGTTTCCGCATCTGAGCCTTAAATGTGCGGACCAGTCGTTCAGCCTCACCGTTGGATTGTGGATGGAACGGCGGGGCTGTGACATGCGTAACGCCGTGACGAGCACAAAAATCCGCAAATTCGGAAGAGGCAAATTGCGGACCATTATCAGTAACAAGAGTAGAGGGGAGGCCTTCCAAAGGAAAAATGCGGGCGAGAGCACTGGTGGTTGCCGCGGTGGTAGGTGACATGCAGCGTACAATGAAAGGAAAGTTAGAGTAGGCGTCAATTACGAGGAGCCAATAAGTACCTTAAAAGGGTCCCGCAAAGTCAGCATGAATGCGCTCCCAGGGCTTCTCAGGTGAAGGCCACGGTGACAAAGCTGACTTCGGGGCAGTGGCCTGTGACGCACAAGGGCCGCAGGCAGCGACCATGTGTGCTATTTCAGAGTCGATGCCAGGCCAGTACACATGACGGCGCGCCAGAGATTTTGTGCAAGACACACCCCAGTGCCCTTGGTGAAGGAGGCGCAAGACCGAAGCACGCAAAGACGCAGGTACCACAACACGCGGCGAGGCATTGTCAGTGGAGAGGAGGATAACAGCATCCCTAGCCGTGAGGCGGTAGCGCATAGTGTAGTAGTTCCGCAGAAGTCTTAGCGGACGGGCGATCTGGCCAACACTTCTGAATACAGCGTAAAACCCGGGAGAGGGTAGGGTCAGCACCCGCAGCAGCCGCCTGCCTGTCCCCAGTGATGGGGAACCCGTCCACAACCCGCTGCTCGGCAACATCCAGGTGGAAACACAAAAGTTCGTCCCTATCGAATGCCTGATCAGGACCCATGGGAAGGCAAGACAGAGCATCAGCATTTGCATGTTGAGCCGCTGGCCGGAAATGAATCTCATAATTGAAACGGGACAAGTAAAGCGCCCAATGCTGGAGGCGGTGTGCAGCCTTGTCGGGAAGTGACGTTGATGGGTGAAACAAGGAAACAAGTGGTTTGTGATCCGTAACAAGATGAAATTTGGAGCCATAGAGAAAAACACCAAACTTATGAAGAGCATAAATGATGGCCAAAGCTTCTTTCTCAATTTGAGAATACTTTTGTTGGGCATCCGTGAGCGTTTTGGAGGCATAAGCAATGGGTTGTTCCGAACCGTCAGAAAAATGGTGCGCAAGGACTGCACCGACCCCGTATTGAGAGGCGTCTGTGGCAAGAACAAGATGTTGGCCAGGTCGATAAGTAGCCAGGCACGGGGCCTGTTTCAGCATAGTCTTTAATTTCTGGAAAGCCGCTTCACATGACGCGGACCAGTGAAAAGGCACGTTTTTATGCAACAGGCGATGCAACGGCTGAGCCACCGAAGCCGCAGACGGTAAAAACTTGTGATAGTATGCTATTTTCCCCAAGAAGGCCTGCAGTTCCTTAACAGATGTAGGACAAGGAAGGGCATCGATCGCCGCGACAGTTTGTTGAAGCGGATGAATACCATCCTGAGAGAGTTGAAACCCCAAGTACGTGATAGATGCCTGAAAAAATTGTGATTTCTGAAGATTACACTTAAGACCAGCAGTCTGTAAGACATGAAAAAGTGTTCGGAGATTTTGAAGATGTTCTTCAGTGGTGGAGCCAGTGACAACAATGTCGTCCATGTAATTGATACACCCAGGGACAGGGAGCAATAATTGTTCCAAGCGAGGGGAAAGATCCACCGTGGTATAACAATCATGTACGAAAGGTACTACGGAAACAAAGAAAGCTTCATCATAGGTTTAAGAGTAGTCGAATCATAGCTGATAAGGAAAAGCTGAACGAAGCGAAAAAGAGCGTAAAGAGAGCAATGAGAGAAGCATTCAACGAATTCGAACATAAAACATTGGCAAACAATCTAAACAAGAACCCTAAAAAGTTTTGGTCATATGTAAAATCGGTAAGCGGATCTAAATCCCCTATTCAGTCACTCGTTGACCACGATGGCACCGAAACAGAGGACGACCGAAGAAAGGCAGAAATACTGAATTCAGTGTTCCGAAACTGTTTCACTGCGGAAAATCGTAACACGGTCCCTGACTTCAGCCGTCGCACGGACGCCAAAATGGAAAATATTGAAATAAACGATATCGGAATTGAAAAACAACTGCTATCACTTAGTAGCGGAAAAGCATCCGGACCAGACGAGATACCCTTAAGATTCTACAGTGATTATGCTAAAGAACTTGCCCCCTTTCTATCAGCAATTTATCGTAGATCGCTGGAAGAACGTAAAGTACCTAGCGACTGGAAGAAAGCGCAGGTCGTTCCCATTTTCAAGAAGGGTCATAAATCAGATGCGAATAATTATAGGCCTATTTCGCTTACGTCAATCTGTTGTAGAATAATGGAACATGTTTTGTGTTCTCGTATTATGACGTTCTTAGATAATACAAATCTCCTTCATCATAACCAACATGGATTCCGCAAACAGAGATCATGTGAAACTCAGCTCGCCCTATTTGCCCAAGAAATTCACAGTGCCGTAGACACTGGCGAGCAGATTGATGCCGTATTCCTGGACTTCAGGAAGGCATTTGATACGGTTCCGCACTTACGTTTAATGAAAAAAATACGAGCTTACGGAATATCGGACCAGGTTTGTGATTGGATTCAGGATTTCCTAGAAGAAAGAACTCAACATGTCATTCTTAACGGTTCAAAATCTGCAGATGTAGAGGTAATTTCGGGAGTACCGCAAGGAAGCGTGATAGGACCTTTATTGTTTACAATATACATAAATGACTTAGTTGACAACATCGGTAGCTCCGTGAGGCTATTTGCAGATGACACGGTTGTCTACAAGAAAGTAGCAACATCAGAAGACTCGTACGTACTCCAGGAAGACCTGCAGAGGATTAATGCATGGTGCGACAGCTGGCAGCTTTCCCTAAACGTAGATAAATGTAATATAATGCGCATACATAGGGGCAGAAATCCATTCCAGTACGATTATGCCATAGGTGGTAAATCATTGGAAGCGGTAACGACCGTAAAATACTTAGGAGTTACTATCCGGAGCGATCTGAAGTGGAATGATCACATAAAACAAATAGTGGGAAAAGCAGGCGCCAGGTTGAGATTCATAGGAAGAATTCTAAGAAAATGTGACTCATCGACGAAAGAAGTAGCTTACAAAACGCTTGTTCGTCCGATTCTTGAGTATTGCTCATCAGTATGGGACCCTTACCAGGTTGGATTAATAGAAGAGATAGACATGATCCAGCGAAAAGCAGCGCGATTCGTCATGGGGACATTTAGTCAGCGCGAGAGCGTTACGGAGATGCTGAACAAGCTCCAGTGGCGGACACTTCAAGAAAGGCGTTACGCAATACGGAGAGGTTTATTATCGAAATTACGAGAGAGCACATTCCGGGAAGAGATGGGCAACATATTACTACCGCCCACATATATCTCGCGTAATGATCACAACGAAAAGATCCGAGAAATTAGAGCAAATACGGAGACTTACAAGCAGTCGTTCTTCCCACGCACAATTCGTGAATGGAACAGGGAAGGGGGGATCAGATAGTGGTACAATAAGTACCCTCCGCCACACACCATAAGGTGGCTCGCGGAGTATAGATGTAGATGTAGATGTAGAAGAATCGCTGAAAGAGAGCAGGGGCGCTAGCAACTCCGAATGGCAAGCGTTGGTATTGATAGAGGCTGAAAGGCGTGTTAAGGACCAGAAACTGCCGGGAAGCAGCGTCGAGAGGAAGTTGATGATAAGCTTCTGACAGGTCAATTTTAGAAAAATACTGGCCTCCAGCAAGTTTAGTGAACAGTTCTTCAGGACGGGGCATAGGGTAAGTGTCGATGAGGCATTGAGCATTTACAGTGGCTTTGAAATCGCCACAGAGACGAATATCACCATTTGGCTTAGCAACTACAATGACAGGAGAGGACCACTCACTGGAAGTGACAGGAAGCAAGACCCCTGATGCAGTGAGACGATCCAACTCCCGTTTTACCCGATCACGAAGGGCCACAGGAATGGGCCGAGCCCGAAAAAACTTAGGCCGAACAGTGGGTTTAAGCATGATTTGAGCTTCAGAGTCGTTTGCACGGCCTAACCCAGGATAAAAAAGGGACGAAAATGTCGTCGACAAGGAATCCAGTTGAGCATAAGGAATAGCATCAGAGACAATATTGACAGAGTCATCTATGGAGAACCCAAAAACGCAAAAGGCATCGAAACCAAAAATATTTTCTGCTTGCTCTGGTCAACTACAAATATGGGAACAGTGCGAACGACGGATTTGTAAGATACCTCAGCATTAAACTGTCCCAAGAGAGAAATCTTCTGTTTATTGTACGTCCGTAATTGCCGAGTGACAGGGGACAGGATTGGAGAACCCAGCTGAAGATACGTCTGAGAATTAATTGTAGTGGCGGCAGAACTGGTATCCACCTGCATGCGAACATCTCGACCAAGGATTTGGACAGTGAGGAATAACTTCCCTGAAAGGGAAGAAGTGGAATTGACAGACAACACAGAATCAGAATCAGCGTCATGTTCATGAACATCATGTATGCGGTCGGATTTACAAACGGAAGACACATGACCTTTCTTTTTGCAATTGTGACACACAGCCCAACGTTGGGGACAACCCTCGCGTGAATGTTTCGTAAAACACCGCGGACATGAAGGAAGTTGCCGAGGGTTTTGCTGCAGTTTCTTAGCGGGTTGTTTACGGCTAGGCCGAGGCTGCACGTGGGAGCGCACTGCGGCCACGTTGGCCGGTAGGAACGCGCCGCACGCGTCGTCAACAGTGCACAGAGGTTGTATTTCCCCGACATCACCCCATGCTACTATTTGCGCCCCAGCGGCGCGAGAAATTTCAAAAGACTGCGCAATGGAGAGAACTTCATCTAGAGTCGGATTCCCAGCGGCGCGAGAAATTTCAAAAGACTGCGCAATGGAGAGAACTTCATCTAGAGTCGGATTCGCAAACTGAAGGGCACGTTGCCAAACTTCTTTGTCGGGCGCCGACCGAATAATAGCATCCCGTACCATGGAATTGGCATAGGATTCTTTGTGAACGTCAGTAACAAATTGACACTTTCGACTGAGGCCGTGAAGTTCAGCAGCCCAAGCGCGATAGGATTGATTTGGTTGTTTTTGACAACGATAAAAGGCAAACGAGAGGCTACCACATGCGTTTGCTTTTGAAAATAGACAGACAGAAGTGAGCACATTTCAGCGAAGGACAAAGACACAGGATCCTTCAAAGGAGCCAATTGCGACAACAACCGATACATTTTAGGTGAAATCCAGGAAAGGAACAGAGACTTACATGGCTGTTCGTCCGTGACATGAAAAGCCAAGAAGTATTGTCGAAGACGTTTTTCATAATCAGACCAGTCTTCCGCCGTCGCATCGTAAGGAGGAAAAGGAGGTATAGCCAAAAACGAGAAACGCCCCGCATTTGACGCCGCGACGAAATTGCGAATCGCCGCTGTTAGAAGCGTTTGCTGTTCAAGGAGATTTTGCAAGAGTTGCTCGACAGTAGCCATTGAATCCTGTGAGTCAACGGTGAAAAGGAAAAATCCACTATCTCGTCGCCAATTGTTAGAACTTCAAGTTTAACACATATATTTCGGAACGACACAACAACACATATAAGTCACAGAGTAAGTTGACATGTATATTCGTTAGCATTCGAATAAGCACTGAGTCCCAGTCTAGCGGCCGCTGCTCGGCTTGCCACTTAGGTGGCGCAGCTGCTGCATGGCTGGCAGACAGCGCCGCATGTAGAGGACGCGCGTAATTGTGCGGCGGCACTTTGAATGATCGGCAAGTCGCAACAAGAAGTTAACATCCTGGGGCTGGGGCAGAGTTTGTTCTGGGACAGAAAGTAGCATAGATTGTGAGGGCAGGAGGATTACAGGATTAAAGGATGTGTTGAAGGACAACTCCCATCTACCTAATTCGGAGAAGCTGGTATTGGGAGGAAACATCCAGATGGTACAGGTTGTGAAGCAACCATTGAAATTGAGGATTTTGTGCTCAGCAGTGTGTTCTACCAATGGTGGTCAACTCTGCTCTCTGTCACAGTTTGGCAGTGGCCATTCATTTGCATGGACAGTTGGTTTGTAGTCATACCCACGTAGTATGCTGTGCAGAAATTATAGTGGAATTAGTAAATGACATAACTGCTTTCACAAGTGGCCTTGCCTCTGATGGCAGAGGATAAGCTAGTGATAGGACTTAAGTACAATGTGCTGGGTTGTTGTATCGGACAGGTCTTGCACGTGGATCTTCCACAGGGCTATAATGCATGTGGAAGGGGAGTGAAGGTGTAAGAATGAACTATGATACTGCACAGACTGTGTGAATGGTGGAATACCACTTTTGTTGGGGTGGGAATTATTGTGCGTAGGATGTTCTTCGTTTCCAGATGCTATGATAAATAGTCAAAATTCGAGCAAAGTTTATGGTTCAATTGTTCTGGTCTGGGATGTTATTAGGGCAGTCTCTTTTGCAGCTGGTTCATGGGGATGGTCAGAAGGTTAGAGGTTTAAGTGGGCATTCAGGAGGGAGATCATTCAAATCCACATCTGGCCATCCAGATTTAGGTTTCCTGTCATGTCTAGATATGGCTTCAGGCCAATGCCAGGATGGATCCTTTGAAAGACAACAGACAATTTCCTTGAAAAAATCTGAGTTTGTGCTCCATTTCTTATCACCTCGATGTTGACAGAACAGTAAACCTTAATACAATACTGCAGTCCCTGTGTTGTTAAGAAGAATGATGCAATGTTACCTTGGACATGCCTGCATGTCCCTTTAACAGGCACTGTGGTGAGTACAGCCATTATGAAATACGTTAAATGTATTTGCAGTTGTAAATACGAACAACCATCGGATGTATGAGGAAATGGTGTCAATGAAAATTTGTGCCAGGCAGGATTCGAACCCAGATCTCCTGTTTTACACGAACAGTAATCTTAACTGCTTTGTCTATAGCCACATGAGTCATGGCCAGACCCAAACTTCTATATGTCATTGTTTCTCCGTTACAGCCTGTACTCATACACGTATTATGCAGTTATACAAAATTTCAGTGCCAGTGGTGTTAAGAATGATGATGCGGTGTTCCTTCGGAGGAATGACATATGGAAGTTTGGGTGTGGTGAGTTGCACATGCGTGGATAGCTGTAGTGGATAAGGGGACCCTCCCTCTCCCCCCACCACCCCCACATAGAGTGGGGAAATCTGGGTTCAAGTCTTGGTCCAGCACAAATTTTCATTTATTTATTTTTGTACAGCTGAGGGTTGTTTGTATTCACAACTGCAAATACATTTCATGTATTAACTTTACCTTCAGACTATATGGGAATGGTTTCTTAGTGTGAAGGGGTTGGTAGCTATCAAAACAGCAGATTCTGTTGATGCTCAGTGGGCTTCATATGAACAGAGTTTTGGATGGAACCATCAGTCAGGTGGAACTCAATGCCCAGAAGGCAGCGGAGTACTTGGAGAAGCAAAAGGGGGAGAAAGTGTTGAGACCACGAAAGAATGAGGATAGGGTGTCTTGCCCCTGGGCATAACTGCCAACAGCCTGTCCATGTGAATGAATGGTCATTGTCAAACTGTGACCAAGACCATTGTTACCTTCTATGGTAGAACATGCTGCTGAGAATGTTGCAATCAATTTCAATGACTGTTACACACCCTTGCCATCTAGAACCTTCCCCCCCCCCCCCAACCCCCCACCCCCTCACCCCCACCCCCACCCCCACCCCTCGTCCCGTAACACCAACTTCTTTGAATTATGTATATGGAAGTTGTCCTTACAACACATCCTTTGATCCTGTGATCCTCCTGGTCCAGCCCCCCCCCCCTCCCCCCCATTCCATTCCTGCCCAGGATCCTAATGCCGCTTCTCCTGCACCCACAACTTCTTTCCTGCAGTCTCCTGCTCCTTTGTTCTGCCTCATCCCCCCAATTAATCTCATTGTGCACTGTGCACACTCCTCCTGCCTCCAGTTGGAATGAACTCACTCTTGCCATATTGATATCTGATGCCCAGCTCTCTCTCTCTCTCTCTCTCTCTCTCTCTCTCTCTCTCTCTCTCTCTCTCTCTCCCTCTCCCCTCTCCCCCCTCCCCCCCTCTCTCCCTGGCTTCAGCTGCCTTCTGAAACCCTTCTCCCTGCTCACAATCTCCCTTTTTCCCCTTCATCCACTTCACCTGACACAAACTATCACCTCAGTTGATCTGTAGTGCCGGCACAATGTAGTCAGCTGGGATGAGGTAGCCATGCAGACATGTATATATTTGTGTGTGTATCCTGCAGCTCTAAAGAAAGATTAGTCCAATAGCTAGCAAAGTTATCTGTCTCATTTATGTGCCTTTCATTGACTGTGTGCCTCTACTGTTGGATGAGTCGTTAGCCTTACTCCTTAAATTATTTACATTTCACCAGCACATTCTGTTATAATATAATACATAATCATAGCTGTATTAATACAGCCTCAGAATTTGTTTGTGATAGCTTTCTGCACCCATGAAAATTTTTGTGCTTTATGGGATCTAATCATGAGAAATGAATTAACAAAGTCATTATGTAAAAAGCTCTTACACAATGTATGATTAAATATAATTTGCTATGCTGTCTCTGTGTTGCACATTGTATTATCTTCCAGGTATAATAAAAACCTCAGTTACATAGCTATATTCATCAGGTTTAATGTTTAAAAAGCAAAAATCTGGAATGAATAACTAATTATGCAATTAGCATATGCATGATCTGTTCACTATTCTGACAATTGGAAGCACTGATTAAAATATAGTTATTCTTGTCTATAATGTTTACTGTAATGGCACTCTATTGCTCCTCAAATGGTTTTCGATGGATATGGTTTGTGTCGAATTAAATCAGTTGTTGCTGAGGGAACTAGATTAAAAAACAAGACACCAAAAGTAGTAGATGAGCTTTGCTATTTGGGCAGTGAAATAACTGATGAAATCCGAAGCAGAGAGGATATAAAATGTAGACTGGCAATGGTAAGAAAAGCAAATATGGATTTAAGAGTTGGGAAGTCTTTTCTGAAGGTATTTGTCTGGAGTGTAGCCTTGTTTGGAAGTGAAATGTGGATGATAAACAGTTCAGACAGTAAGAAAATAGCTTTTTGAAATGTGGTTCTACAGAAGAATGCTGAAGATTAGATGGGTAGATCATGTAACTAATGAGAAGGTACTGAATGGAATTGGAGAGAAAAGAAATTTATGGCACCACAAAGGTGGGATCACTTGCTAGGACACATTCTGAGACATCAAGAGATCATCGGTTTGTTAAGAGAGATGAATACAACAAGCGGGATCAGATGGATGTTGGTTATGGCAGTTATTCAGAGATGAAGAGTCTTGCACAGGATAGAGTAGATAGAGCTGCATCAAACCAGTCTTTGGACTGAACACCGAAAGAACAAAAACAGCAACAAAAACAACAACATTGTTTGTGGCTAATACATATTATGGTGTTCTTTTTCAGATCTTGAGTGGTTCAATACCAGCAAGTCACTATCATTGTATGGTGACCTGAAGGGAAAAGTAGTTGTACTTGACTTCTTCACATATTGTTGTATTAACTGTTTGCACATACTTCCTTATTTGAAGACCCTGGAAGATACATGTTCTGTAAAGGATGGCCTGGTGATTGTAAGTAAATGCACTGCCTATAGTAATGATTAAAAAATCTTAATTACCTTAGATCATATGTGTGCAGTTAGATTTTGTTTACTTGTTTGTTTAGTTATTTAACTTGAGGAAATGCCTATGTTATTCTTTGTATATATTCCAGTTATTTAAATTTCATAAATAACTCACAATAGTTTCTGAAGATATTGTTGGACTTATTGACATCTTGATATATGGGAATACCACTACATACCGAAATCAATATAATCACCAATAGCATCTCGTGTCAGCTGTTCATGACCTGTATACCCTTCTATTCCCAGCTGTTTTGCCCACCACAGACACAGAAATCCCTCTTATTCTGTGTTGCTCCAGTGAACTTATTAAAATTCTCCTTTCTTTCAGCTGCTCTTTATAATGGAAATATCCCTTCCACCAACTAAAACCGTACAAAAGCAAACTCTAAAACTGCCCATATCCTGTTTATACATTTATCTAAGAAGTGAAATTAAATTGTAAAAACTTCTCTGTAAAAATTGTTATTAATTGTATATTTAATGTCTAAACCTGTTCCTCTGTAAGTGGTCAATGGTGAATAAAGAACTGTATTGAATTAATCTAACTGAGTGCTCTCCATCCCACTTATCTACTATCTGATAATCTTCAAGGAATCTCTTGACTCTCACATTCCTTCACTAAACCTGAATATATGCTGGCTTGCACATTTCCAGCATTGTATGTCCGTTTTGTTGTGTCTTTCCTTCCAGTGTTCCAACACTTCCTGTAATACTGAACCTATAATTTTGAGATTTAATTTATCCATGAAAAAAGTAAGCATTAACATTTCTGTATTAAATTTAAACATAATACCAGCAACTTTATAGTTCTCTCTTTTGTCACTACTGTTCACAGCTATTGATTGGTCACCACTTACTGTGTACTCAGAAATTTTGCATATTGTAGTTATTGATGTGATGTGCATTAGACATTGGTGCTTAAAACATCTATCAGGATTAACCAAAAGAATTTAATTAAAGTAACCAGATGAAAGATGAGAAACAAATAAATTCCATTTGTCTTGTTTTCTGCAATTCAGTGTATCACATCCATCAATAGAATACGAACAGATATGAAAGGAAAAAAAACATAGTCAGACTTATAATGCTCTCCAGACTATAATTCTCTTGTTGTACATGTAATGCCTTTCAAGTTAAAAGTTGCCTGTCATCTGGATTCTGAACTCATTATGGATCATTCCAGCTACTCGCAGAAATAGATTTTTAGCAAAGTTCACTAACTGCAGCATTGTCCTCAGAATTGATCATGTTCCCCTGGTTCTGAATGGAGTGGGAGGCTTGAACCTGTGACTTAAAAGGTTTTGCGAGAAGCTAGGCTGTGACTATAGATGTGTACTATAGGCTTAACAGGTGCACTGAAAAACACAGGTACTAGTGCTGACACTAACAAACTCCATTTGTATAGCAGTACGGTTTTCTGAACTGGCTGTTTAAGAACTGAAGCAAAGGAGGTAGGACGACAGTTCAATCCTGCATCCGGCCATCCTGATTTAGGTTTTCCATGATTTACCTAAATCGCCCCAGGCAAATGCTGAGGTAGTTCCTTTGAAAGGGCACTGCTGACTTCCTTCCCCATCCTTCCCTAATCCTATGAGACCGATAACCTCGCTGTTTGGTCTCTTCCCCCAAACAACCAGCCAGCCAACCAACCAACCAAAGGAGGTAGCAAATGTAGGAGTTGTCTGGCCTTATAGATCTTTTTGGCCTCATCATACAGGATGCACCATGTTGTTTTAATCTCTTGCATCTTCCTTTCCTCTTGGAGCACACTGCAGTCCCTAATCCAGACAAGGTGATCCCAGAGCAATTTAACACTTTAGAAGAGATGAACAACTGACTCCTTTTCATGTGGCTTCATCACATTTGCCCCAAGTGGCTTCTTCCTTACATCCTACAGTGGTATGCCCACAGCATTGGCGTTTAAAATGGCACATTTGGATGAGGGACATTGGGTCACAAGTTTAATGTAAGAAAACACGCCTTGCAAAATTGGTTCTTTATTCACAAAGATTAATAAGTGCTGTCAATAGAATATATCAGGTTGATTCCACATTTTGAGATTTCTAAGAGGATTTAAAACACATTCCACACCAGCACTTCTAATCAAATTTCATATCTGTGGAGTATTATCTCAACTGTGCGACTGGATTTGTGATTCCTATCAGAAAAATCATAGTTTGTAATAAATGATGGGAAGTCTTGTAGCGAAAGTGGAGTTATGTCTCCCATAAGAAAGTCTAAAAATCCTCTGCTGTTCTTAATATAAATGATTTAAGAGACAATCTGTGCAGCCATCTTAGAAGTTTAAAATGAATTTAAAAAATATTTTGGGAAGATACCTGCAGGATGGGATGAGTGCCAATTGACCCTCAACAATTAAAAGTGTATGGACCTCCACTTAGTACTAAAACGTTTTCCTTAAATCTCTATGGAAAATGTAACAATAGTAAATAAGGGATAGTTGCTGCTCACCATATAGTTGCAGAGTTGCAGATAGACACAACAAAAAGACTGTTAGAAAGTGAGCTTTTGGACAACGAAGCCTTTGTCAATTTTTTATGAAAGCCTTGTTGGCCGAAAGCTCACTTTCTGACAGTCTTTTTGTTATGCCTATCTGCAACTCAGCATCGCGGCTCTGTGGTGAGTAGCAATTATCCTTTTCATAATATTGTTCCATAAACCTCTGTTACATGATAAATCAGACAAATGTAAAGGCTCTTGATTCTACTAAATACATAGAGATTACAATTACGTATAACTTAAGTTGAAACCTTCACACAGAATGTGTTATGGTGAAGATGAACTAAAGATGGTGGTTTAGTAGTAGAAGACTTAGAAGACGCGATAAATCTGTTGACGAGACTGCCTCTGTTGTGTTCTTCTGTACTCTTCTGGTGTATTGCTGTACTGTATGGGATCCTTGCCAGATAGTATTGACAGAGGACATTGAAAAAGTTCAGAGAAGGGCAGCTCATTTTGTATTGTCATGAAATAGGAGAGATGATGTCCGGATATAAGTTGGAGTGGCAATCATTAAAGAAAGTCTTCCATTGTAGAGAAATTACTATCACCAATTTTCTCTACTGAGTGCCAAAGCATTTTGTTGACTTCCACCTGCATTGCAACAAGAGACCATTGTGATAAAATATGAGAAATCAGAGCTTGCATGGAGAGATTAAGATGCTCATTTTCTCCACTTGCTATTTGAGTGTAGAACAGCTAAGAAATAGTTTGAAAGTGGTTGTACAAACCCTCTACCAAACATTTGAGTGTGAATTGCAGAATAATTATGCAGATGTAGGTTTTTTTTCTTATTTTACTTTTAGATGATCAGAAAGGAGTACTGTGGTAGAGTATTCAGTCCATTTTGTCCTCACAATAGTGAAGTATGCATCTTCATAAAAATATTTGAGTCTAACTTTCTTTGCAACCTGTGTAATCAATGGCATTTACTGAACACACTAGCTCTATAGAAATGGATATATAATGTAATTTGCTGTTAAACCTATAAAATTTGAATATATTTACTGGGACTAACTATTGTGTTTAATGGACTGCTCAGTACAATCATGTCATCTTAACTGAAGAGAATGAATAATAATTGTATCTCTGTGGACTAACGATGCTTTGAACATAGCTCACACCATTCATATTCCTCTGTATGTACGGTTTGGATGTTTCCTCTACCATGACACACACTATAATATATTTTCTTCATACAACAATTTAAATCAAGTTAAATGGCATTCATAGTAATTATCATTTTTTTAACAATAACTAATTGACAAATCAAATTGCACATAGTCTTGTGCAAATTACCAATGCAAATGTAAACCAGAATGGAGATGTGACACATAGTTCGTAATTGTAGCAAGAGGTTTATGGAAAAGTAGATGAACTGGAAAAAAGTCCTTTCCTCCCAGAGAGTGTGGGGCTTCTGCATCCTTCAGGCTTTCTTTTCATATAACAATCATTGTGTCATCATGATTTGTCACAAGCCATACGTCATCAGGAAAAGTACATGGTGACAATTATTGAACTGTATGAAACAAAATCATCATAACTTCTGAATGGTTCGTGTTAAGACGTTCAAACTGCACGGTTGGTACAGGGCATGACAAGAATTAGTATGTACATGCTTTTGATGTAGTGACACAGTCCACTTTCATTTGGATGAGTTCATCAATAAACAAAATTGGTGCATTTGGGGGACTGAGAATCTGCATTTTGTGATTAAGAAGTCTCTTCACCCACAACAGATGACTGTGTGGTGTGCAATGTCCAGGTGCAGAATAATTGATGCAATATTTCTCAACGGCACAGTGACTACTGAATGGTACAGTGAAGGTTTTGGAAGATGATTTCATGCTCATTATCCCAAGTGGCTCACAAGATGTGGTTCATGCAGGTCAGAGCTTGACCCCATCGAAGCAGAAGAGTGTTTGATGTCCTGGAGGAGCACTTTGGGGACCGCATTGTGGCTCTGGGATAACCAGAGGCCACTGGCATGCACCTCGATTGACCGCTATATTCTCCGGATCTGAACACATGTGTCTTCTTTTGGTGGAGCTATATTAAAGACAAGGTGTACAGCAATAATCCCAAAACCATTGCTGAGCTGAAAACAGCCATTCAGGAGGTCATCGACAGCATTGATGTTTTGACACTTTAGAATGTCAAGCAGAATTTCGCTATTCGTTTGTGCCACATCATCACCAATGATGGCAGACATATTGAACATGTCATCATCTAAATCCGAATATCTGTAGTGATGTTTACATGCTGAATAAAGTGTGTGCACACTGTAGTTTGTACCTAATTTATGTTTTCTTTTGAGATAGTCCAACAATTGTCACCCTGCATGTAGGTATAAGGAACACATGTACCTCAGCAGCTAGAGACACTGGTCATGTGTGTGTGAGTTGCATTTGCGTGAAAGAGTGTGTGTGTGTGTGTGTGTGTGTGTGTGTGTGTGTGTGTGTGTGTGTTTTGTCTAATTCAGAAGAAGATGTCCGCAGCTCGTGGTCTAGTGGTTAGCATTGCCGCCTCTGGATCACAGGGTTCCAGCTTCGATTCCCAGCTGGGTCAGGGATTTTTCTCCATACAGGGACTGGGTCTTTGTGTTGTCCTCCTCATTTCATCATCATTCGGGAAAAGTCACATGACTGGACTGTGAAAAGATTGGGAGTTTGTACGGATGCTGATAACCATACAGTTGAGCACCCTGCAAACCGAATTTCATCAGCACCATTGGAGGAAGACCTATTTGCCGAAAGCTTGCTTGTTAAGTCTTTTTCTTGTGCCTGTCTGCGACTCAGCTACACCATTATATGGTGAGTAGCAGACTATTCTTTTCATAATATTGTCATTACCATTGTCTGGATTTTCGATTGTTTGAACACTTATCCAAAATTGATAAATTTAAATCATTTTATGTGTGTTAGTTTGTGATGGCAGTTGAGTGGTCACATCTTATACAGCCCTTCCTTATGCAAAAATGTTTTTAACCAATGTTCAAATCTATCATACTGTAACAAAATAAGAGAAAAATTCTGTTTCTCTTTGCATGCAAATATTTTGAACAGTATAAAGTATTATGATATTTTTGTTGTATTTCAGGTTGGTGTACACAGTGCAAAATTTAATAATGAAAAAGATTCGGCAAATATTCTCTCCGCCTTGCAACGTTATGAAGTGCATCATCCTGTCGTTAATGATTCTGAAGGTATAATGTGGAATGACATTGCCATTCCATGCTGGCCTACACTACTTGTGTTGGGTAAGACTTTGGGAAAATAAATTTAAAAGCTAATTCTTTGATGTTTTATAAGTGTGCATGATTACCACTAAAATCGTAACTACTCTGCAATCTAAATACTTAGTTTCTGACTGAAGTTGAAGTCATGCTTAGGAACTAAAGAGAAAAGCAAACTAGAAAATTATGGAGAAGGTTATGTTCATTGCATTTTACTTCTAGAAATACACTGTAGTTCAGGACATCGAATGCAGCAGGCACTGTGAATACCTGTGAATTAATAATTCACTGCATAAGATTAATATAATAATGGAAGGTCATGAAAGGTGTGCAGACTAGGGAGTAACTACAGACAACTGCACACATTATAAATGAACTATTTATCTTTTGGAAGTGTTGAGAAAAATTGAACTGACTCATGACAGTAATGGCCACTATTTCCAGTAGACTGCAGAACAATTCTACTACCTCCAATGATCACCTCACGTAACAACCCTAAGGACACAATGAGGGAGATTTTGGCTTGTTTTCTGCATCCCATTTGAAAGTGGAACAGGAATGGGAATAATTAGCATCGGTACAAAGTACACTTCATTATGCATTTTAAAGTGATGTACTGAATATGTATCTAAATGTAGGCCTAGATTTGGAATGCTGCCTGCCAGCAATGACACAGTAGTTTATCAACATCATTGTTTTTGTGGTTTCTAAACAAAATGACAAATATATTTTTAATTAAACATAATATTTTAAAGGTGATCAAACTTTTTTGTTATTATTAATATAAGGTACTACTTGTCATTAAAGAATCCAGCTAACATTTCTCCCTGTAATAAAAGTTGTGCTCTTTAATATTTCACTCCTTTCATATATTTTTTGGTGAATTAATGGTTTGTTTATGTGCACTCATCCTCACAACTGGCGAATCTCTCTCAGCTTGGAGTCTGAGTGACCTGCCTCTCTTGTCTAGCCTTCCCCAATGTACTCTCTTTGCTCCCTGAGGAGGTGGTAGCTCTGAAACCTAGATACAGTTTTTCCTGCTTTTACAAGATTATCTATCAGCTCCAAAAGATATGTATATGCCTTTCTTTCTCTACTTTCAAATACATTTCAGCAATAGTTGGAGTTCAGCCTCCAGAAGATAAATACTGGCAAGCCATTCTGTCTCCTTAAGCCATTCTGTCTCCTTATAATTTTATAACTTTAAGAAATACACTCCTGGAAATGGAAAAAAGAACACATTGACACCGGTGTGTCAGACCCACCATACTTGGCTCCGGACACTGCGAGAGGGCTGTACAAGCAATGATCACACGCACGGCACAGCGGACACACCAGGAACCGCGGTGTTGGCCGTCGAATGGCGCTAGCTGCGCAGCATTTGTGCACCGCCGCCGTCAGTGTCAGCCAGTTTGCCGTGGCATACGGAGCTCCATCGCAGTCTTTAACGCTGGTAGCATGCCGCGACAGCGTGGACGTGAACCGTATGTGCAGTTGACGGACTTTGAGCGAGGGCGTATAGTGGGCATGCGGGAGGCTGGGTGGACGTACCGCCGAATTGCTCAACACGTGGGGCGTGAGGTCTCCACAGTACATCGATGTTGTCGCCAGTGGTCGGCGGAAGGTGCACGTGCCCGTCGACCTGGGACCGGACCGCAGCGACGCACGGATGCACGCCAAGACTGTAGGATCCTACGCAGTGCCGTAGGGGACCGCACCGCCACTTCCCAGCAAATTAGGGACACTGTTGCTCCTGGGGTATCGGCGAGGACCATACGCAACCGTCTCCATGAAGCTGGGCTACGGTCCCGCACACCGTTAGGCTGTCTTCCGCTCACGCCCCAACATCGTGCAGCCCGCCTCCAGTGGTGTCACGACAGGCGTGAATGGAGGGACGAATGGAGACGTGTCGTCTTCAGCGATGAGAGTCGCTTCTGCCTTGGTGCCAATGATGGTCGTATGCGTGTTTGGCGCCGTGCAGGTGAGCGCCACAATCAGGACTGCATACGACCGAGGCACACAGGGCCAACACCCGGCATCATGGTGTGGGGAGCGATCTCCTACACTGGCTGTACACCACTGGTGATCGTCGAGGGGACACTGAATAGTGCACGGTACATCCAAACCGTCATCGAACCCATCGTTCTACCATTCCTAGACCGGCAAGGGAACTTGCTGTTCCAACAGGACAATGCACGTCCGCATGTATCCCGTGCCACCCAACGTGCTCTAGAAGGTGTAAGTCAACTACCCTGGCCAGCAAGATCTCCGGATCTGTCTCCCATTGAGCATGTTTGGGACTGGATGAAGCGTCGTCTCACGCGGTCTGCACGTCCAGCACGAACGCTGGTCCAACTGAGGCGCCAGGTGGAAATGGCATGGCAAGCCGTTCCACAGGACTACATCCAGCATCTCTACGATCGTCTCCATGGGAGAATAGCAGCCTGCATTGCTGCGAAAGGTGGATATACACTGTACTAGTGCCGACATTGTGCATGCTCTGTTGCCTGTGTCTATGTGCCTGTGGTTCTGTCAGTGTGATCGTGTGATGTATCTGACCCCAGGAATGTGTCAATAAAGTTTCCCCTTCCTGGGACAATGAATTCACGGTGTTCTTATTTCAATTTCCGGGAGTGTATATTTTTTATGTTTTTATAAATAAAACTATAGATGTCATGAACCTGAAGGTTGGTTTGAACATCACAGTGCTTTACCAGCCCTGGTTGTATTGGAGGGATTAAAACAAGTGACAGGTGACAGATACAATTCTAGGATTGACTGGGGATTATATCCTAGACCTTCACAATCATAGTGTGGGACGTACCCCTGGATCCCTCAACAGAAAACTATTTTAGGTATCCCCTTAATCATCCCAGTTACTTTCCTTGTAATTGCATTCCCCGAGAAAAATATCCAGTTTGGTGTTATTATTTTAGTCATAGTTTTATAGCTTTTATTTCATCGTCACAAGTAGAATTGGTTGTATAATGCTGAGGAATATTTTTCAAGTGTAGTCTATAGTCTGGCAGATATAGTTACATGGTGCAGTAAGGGTAGCCAACTTTTTGGACACATGCTTCCAAACCTTTTCTGTAGTGAATATGGCTTGGTGACTGTTACTTATTCAGTGAACTAAATGGAAATTGACAGTAATCTATGAACAATCAATGCATTACACTGTCATCCAGCCTCTCGTTGAGTGACATATATTGAGAATAACAGTTTTCGTCATATATTTCGTGTAATGTCATCTTTCAAAATCTTAAATGGTTTGTGATTAAGCATTTATTAAGTCTGTTATCTGTTGTAATTGTGCCACATTGTTTGTAAGCAGCATTTGCAACTTTCATTTACAGGTCCATCAGGTGAGCCCATTTTGGTGCAGGTTGGAGAGAGTGGTGTCGCAGTAGCACTGAAATTTGTAAAAATTGCTTTGAAATACTTCAGAGAGAAAGGATATCTATCAGAACACACCCTGCCTGTGACACCAGCAGCACATTTACGCCCAAAGTGTAACAACTCACTATTGTTCCCAGGAAAGATCACTGTCTGTCACTGCTGCAAGGAAAAACCATGTGGCACCATTGCAATTTCAGACACTGGCAACCATCGTGTTGTTATCATGTCAGACTGTGGTAAAGTTGAGGTGAGAGACAGTTCTGTCGGTTAAGATACTTTTTTTATTTAAATACTTTCCCCATACTTTTATCGCCAATATGATATATATCATTACATCTAGCTTTAGAACCCCTACAAAAACTGAAGACAAGCGAGCACTCATGTACAGGTATCATGGAAAGAACATCAGCACACTTGCAGCTTTTGAACTTTTGTTCTCCTTGGTATATACATTTTTGTGTATATCAGTGTGTGTGCGCACAGAAACACACACACAAATGAGATGTTTTACCTTCATGGCTTTAAGGAAATTGAAAGAAAAAGAGAGTGAGTGTTTGTATTCTGGAAAAAGAATTAAACTTTGAAAATTACAGTTGATTATCTACTCTTTCTGTTAGCCTTTGTGCCTCCCAAAAATCATTTGTAGGTGGATGGTTAGCTGATGTCGTTTTTTTGTATGATGTTTCCTTCCAAGAATTTTCATTGTATGAAAACAATATAAAAAGTGGCCCTTATTAAATTAAGCAATGTGTGTTTTTGCATAGTATATGCTATATTGATGTTTATTAACAATGTCATTTAAATGTAAAAAAAATGTTAGAGCTATTGATGTGAAGTAGTACTTCCCTCCCTCCTGCTCCCAGTGAAAACTGTATCAAAATCCTTACAGTAGTTCCTGAGATTAGCCTTCCTGTATAGACAGAGAAACATAATGGGAGAATTTAATTTGCAATACATATAGAAGATGAAGATGTGTAAATATTCTTTTAATAATAATTTCAGGTGGTTCAATTATCTGATACAATTTTTCAGTTGAGCGCCACCTTGGTAGCTTATGTGTCCTTAATCTACCCCAGCTATCCAATGATGGAAAGGAGACATGCAGTTTAACATGAAATCCAATGTGTCATATCTGACAAAACACTATATCATTGAGAGATGACTGCTAGGTAAGCAGACTAAAAAAATCTGTGGTCCAACTGGGGTTCAGTTCCATGATCTTCTGGCTTCCAGGCACATGTCTTACCAGTAGACCACAGCTGTCTACTTTACCGCTTTTCCCACCTGATACTGCCTACTCTGTAGCTGACCAGCTTGTACCTCTCATTGTTGATATAAGATGTCACTCCAAACGTCAATTAAATATGAAACTGATAACAATACATACATTACACACTTGTAATTACTTAGCAGGAATATATTAAATATGCAAACCTTCCTTATGAGTCAGCTTATATATTAGTGAAAACCATGTCAAAATCCCTATATCAGGTCCTGAGATTAATCTGAACATAAAGACAGAAATCCAACAGTGAATTTAATTTATAATATTTAGAAATAAATATACACTGATGGGAAAAAATCACAACCAAGAACGAGTTGTGGGACATAAACGAAAGATGATAGGTGTGGTTCTGCATCTGAAAGATGATATCTATTCAAATTTTGTGCCAGGTGCATAAGAGTGGCACTAGTAGCACCACTAGGAGGTTGCAAATCAGGTTTGCTCTAAGTACATGCCATAACAGTCACGAACATTAGTTACCTTTGACATTGGATGTAGTGAGTTGGTGTTAGACAAGAATGCCTTAAGGTGACAAAGATGCTATTATCAGCACCTCACACAGTTTGAACGAGATCATGTAATAGGGCTATGAGAAGCTGGATGTTCCTTCTGTGATACTGGAGAAAGGATTGGCAAGAATGTAACCACTGTACATGATTGTTGGCAGTGGTGGTCACAAGAATTTATGGTCACCAGAAGACTGGGCTCCAGATGGCCAAGCGGCACTACCTAGAGGGAAGTCCACCGTGTTCTGCATCGCATCGTACTGCATCTGCGTCAGCATTTGAGTAGCAGCTGGCACCGCAGTGGCACAGTGAACTGTTACAAATTGGTTACTTCAAGGACAGCTCAGACCAGAGGCCCTGTAGCATGCATTCCATTGACCCCAAACCACCTCCATCTGTGACTTCAGTGGTACCATATGAGAGCTCATTGAATGGCAGTGTGGAGGTCTGTTGTGTTTTGTGATGAAAAGAGGTTCTCTCTCAGTGCAGTTCGGGGAATGATTTTGTATAACAACAAGAGCACTCTCATGCTCATCCCACGCGCTGACTGCAAATCTGTATGTCAGTCTAGTGATTCGATATATTTTGCTGCCTTTCATGAACAGCATTCCAGGGGGTGTTTTCCAATAGGATAACACTCAGCCACATACTGATGTTGTAACCCAAGATGCCCTACAGAGTGTTGATATGTTGCCGTGGCTTGCTCAATCACCAGATCTGTCTCCAATCAAGCACATATGGGACATCGTCGGACGACAACCCCAGTGTCATCCCAAACAGCTTAACAATCCCTGTATTGAACGACCAAGTGCAACAGGCCTGATACTCCTTTCCACAAACTGACATCTGACAGTTGTACAACACAGTGAATGGACTTTTGCATGGTTGCTTTCAACCAGTTGTTAATGTACCATAATTTCACATTTGCAAAGGCTTATCTTGCACTTACATAACCTGTTAATCATTTAAATATGTTACCTAGACAAATATATTCCCGAAAAATCATTACTCTACATTAATTATTTTTTGAGATTGCAATTTTTCCTGACAATGTAGAAGAAGATATAGGTGGCATATATGACTTATTTTAATCATTATTGCATGGACATTGCTTGGTATTAACTAATAGCATGTGCTTTCTAAACTTCCTCTAATCAATTTATTGCTTATTTATAATCTGTTACTTGATCTGGTGTCTAATCACTGTAGCAGGTTGTGTTATTTCTATCACTACATTGTAATTTTTAAATGATTAGTTCAAACAAGGAAAACATCCAGCTGTTGTTGTTGTTGTGGTCTTCAGTCCTGAGACTGGTTTGATGCAGCTCTCCATGCTACTCTATTCTGTGCAAGCTTCTTCATTTCCCAGTACCTACCACAACCTACATCCTTCTGAATCTGCTTAGTGTATTCATCTCTTGGTCTCCCTCTATGATTTTTACCCTCCTCGCTGCCCTCCAGGGACTCCTTGATGCCTCAGAACATGTCCTACCAACCGATCCCTTCTTCTAGTCAATTTGTGCCACAAACTTCTCTTCTCCCCAATCTTATTCAATACTTCCTCATTAGTTATGTGATCTACACATCTAATCATTAGCGTTATTCTGTAGCACCACATTTCAAAAGCTTCTATTCTCTTCTTGTCCAAACTATTTATCGTCCATGTTTCACTTCCATACGTGGCTACACTCCATACAAATACTTTCAAAAATGACTTCCTGACACTTAAATCTATACTCGATGTTAACAAATTTCTCTTCTTCAGAAACACTTTCCTTGCCATTGCCAGTCTACATTTTATATCCTCTCTACTTCGACTGTCATCAGTTATTTTACTCCCCAAATAGCAAAACTCCTTTACTACTTTAAGTGTCTCATTTCCTAATCTAATTCCCTCAGCATCACCTGACTTAATTCGACTACATTCCATTATCCTCGTTTTGCTTTCAAGATACTATCCATTCCGTTCAACTGCTCTTTCAAGTCCTTTGCTGTCTCTGGCGGAATTACAATGTCATCGGCAAACCTCAAAGTTTTTATTTCTTCTCCATGGATTTTAATACCTACTCTGAATTTTTCTTTTGTTTCCTTCACTGCTTGCTCAATATACAGATCGAATGACATCCAGCTATGTTATGTTTATTCACAGTACGACACATATCATCCATATCAACCTTTGGGACTGGAATATGGGTTGGAATGGAAGAAAGGACAAGGTGTCTGAAAGTAAAGAAAAATATGAATTTTGTTAAAATAAACAATCTCTGAACTATAAAATGACAGCTGTACATATGTATATTGTTCTCTACAGTAAAAACATTGCAGTAGACTGCACAGAAGCTGTTATTATTATATATCAAAAAAGAGCAATATTTTACAGTATGTATATACTGTACTGTGCATACAGTACATATCTATGGATCTATGGTGCTTTAAAAATCAGAGGAAATTCTAGACTTAGCTGCAGTGTTCTTCCATTTCTTGATCCACAAAATGTCCGTAGATTTGTGGTTAAGTTCTGCTCAATGTACTGAAGGGTAATATCAAAAGCGTTCTGGCATCAGTGTGTGAATCTGGTTAAGCGGTTCTTCATTATCACCATCCATGTCCTCATTCACAGTTTCTTCACCAGTTTTTTTCCAAAACAATGACAATAATGTGGTTGTCATTGAGCTCTTCACTGGTTTCACAATCTTTGTCATATTGGACAGTCCACTCCTCAATTTCACTGGCACAGATGTTCGGTAGATATTTGACATCTTCCTGCACGTCATTGTTTTGTTCATTTTTGATCTGGTCACTTTTGGTCATAACTTTCAGCTTATGCAAAGATTTTCACAGCGTGTCTGGTTTTAGTTCCTCCCATGATTCTGCAACCATATAGACAACATCTTTGACATTGAGGGATTTCCTAGCTTCAGGTATGTAACAACCTTCATGAGAATTTTCTAAAATTGAGATTATATTCTCTCTGCGATACCGCCTCTTTAACCATTCTACCACTCCTTGATCCATTGGTTAGATAAGTGATGTGACATTTGGTGCAAGGAAGATAGCTTTGATGTCACCTACACTAAATCTCCTCAGATAGATATGATGGTGCGTTATCGAGCAGCAGTAGAACATGAACAGGGAGCTTCTTTTGTTTCAAGTCTGTTTCAACAGATAGAATGAACTCACCAAAACCCAAGATTTGAAAAGATTACAGTCAGTTCCAGCAGATTTTTAATTGCGGTAATAAACCGGCATGGAAGATAAGTTAGTAATATTTTCAAATGTCCTTGGCTTCTTACATTAGCCAATAATGAAGAGGGAAAGCTTATGTGTACCATCAGCATTGCTGCAAGGACCATTGCGTAGCCTATCTTTGTTAAGTTTCATTTAATGCAGTGAGTGTTTTGATTGGCAGCGTTTTATAGTTTAGGTATGTCTTATCTGTATTATAGACTTGGCAAGGTAACAGTTCATTTTCTTTGACAATTTCTTGAGGCTTCGCAGAGAACTCCTTAGCCGCCTTAGCATCAGCAGAAATTGAAACAAATCTAACAGCATAACAGATTTTCCAGTGACGACTCCAGCCTGCACTAGCTGCGAACTCACTTTTTGTGCAGAGCTATTTTTTCTGTTATAATGGGACCAGATATTGGGGTTCCTTTCCTTCTTTCATGGTTGAGCCACATCCACAATGCGTTGTCAGGCAGTTCAAGTTTAGGCTTTTTGAATGTTTTGTGATTCGTAAGAGCATTTTTACCATCTGTCATCACTATATGTGATTCAGTGTCTTTCTGATTTCTTATCCAATCTTTTATTGTTGTAATGCCTACACTGAATTTCTAAGCAATTTTTTGGAATGATTCCCAGTCTTCATAGCACTGCTAGTTTGCCATTTAATGAAAGAGTAACATGTTTACATTTCACTCCTGACATATAGAAAAAACATACATACAACTGTGTAGTGCCCACAATGTAAAACAAATGCATACAATACTGTGGCGGGCACAGAAGAACATTGTCGTAAAACTGCCGAAAGTGAGCACTAAAAACTTCACTGTGCAGTACTGTACAATAAAATGCAAACAACACAGAAACAATACAAGAGATGATGGAGCACTAAAACAGACAAGCAATAACAACACTTACCTGTAAACCACAATGGTGTGACAAGTAGTGAGTCACAGCCACAACTCAGACCGAGTTAAACTCGTGCACAGTCAGATCAACAGGGGCAATGGACCAGCCAAGGGCAGACAAGAGGGGTTCTCTGTAATAGTATGCTACAGTTGTGGCATCCATCTCATCAGGCATTAGGGACAGTATTAATTGAATGATCCTTTAGCAGATGTCCTCGATCATTGAGGATTAGCGCATGAGATGACACAGAAAGGACACATTTCACTTGACATTGTGTGGTACTACTCACTCAAAAGCTTTATCATTACTGTCTTTTGGGAACTAAGTGCTTCGTTTACTTTGTTGTTCAACAGGAGGGCAGAAATGAATCCACTTTATGGCCAGTATATATATTTACCCAAATTTGTTACCATTCATTGCCCACCTTTCATTGTAATGCATCTCTAATATCCAATAAATTTCCAGTTTCCACCTGCATTTCCTCTGTACTTCCTCTTTGAAGTCAGTGCAGAGTTCTTATCCTTCATATAAGCATATCTATAGGGTATATTTCCAAAACTATGAGGAAGAAATCTATTTGCATTTTTCAGTGGCACCTATTTGCTGTAGGGATGTTCCCCTGTGTTCTTCCCAAAAGCTTTACCAGCCTTAACTACCTTAGTGTATGAGTCCAGACATTGGCTCCAAATGAAACTATAACTATAAGGATTGCCTCACAATACCATCTCACTGTGTCCCATCATAACATATACTGGTCTGTGGTTGTATTGATAGTTAATCTTTTGCATAATTTTAAGGCTTGTTCAGAGACTGCTTTTATGTGGCCTTTAAATGTCGATCCCCTGTCAAGATAGAGGGCAAGATACTAACAAACATGTTGCCTCTTGATTGACATGTGTTTGTCCTTATGGTATAGTCACAATGCCCTTGACAATTGAAAACACCAGTGATAAACAATGGTACAGGAAAAGTTGGTTGTTTTAAGAAATGTCACAGTAAAGTTTCAGTAAAAACTCACAAATAAGATATCTCAAAAACATTGATTGTGATTTATTTATTTGAATAAGTCACCATTTTCAAATGTTTCTGAATTGATGACTGATTTTATCAACAATAGGAATAGAATAGATTGCTGCTCACCACATAGAGAAGACGTTGAGTTGCTGACAGACACAATGAAAACGATGCTAAACATTTAGCTTTCAGACAAGAAAAGTCCCCCATTAGAAGTAGAGAACACACACACACACATTCACATAAGCGTGACTTCCACACCTGCTTCTGACATGAGCAGCAGTCTGAAGTGGGTGGTGAGGGTAAGGAGGAGGCATGGCATGGGGTAGGGAGAGATACCTGGTAGGGGTTGGGGAAGATTTTGTGCTGCTGTTGAAGCAAGCAGGAAAATGGTGAACACAGAATGATGCTACTAGATGCAGAGATGGATGCTATGCTAGGGGAGGGGAGAGGAGAGGTATGCAGAGTCTGCCAGAAAAATGTATACACTCTTTATCAGGCTCTATTGAGATATCAATATTGTCATTCAATTTGAGTTATGAGTGTCTTGTAGTATGGTCTTTGGCTCAACAGATGTTTTCATTCCTTAAAGTTTGTATACATTTTTCTGATGGACTCTATAGAGAAGGGGAAAAGACTAGTAGATGCACTGGTGCATAAAAGGCATGTATAGTTCTGGAGTGAGACAGGGAACTGGGTAGAGGTCAGGGATTAGCAAAGGTTGAGGACAGGGTGGTTACAAGAAAGAAGGATCTGTTTTAGGGAGAGTTGACACGTAAGCAATTCAGAGAAGCTGGTGTTGTTTTAGAGATCCAGATATATAATGATCCAGATGGTGCAGACTGTGAAGCAGGTGCTGATGTGAGTAGTGAGGATAAGGAGGAGGCATGGCATGGGGGCAGTGTATTCAGGAACTGGATGGTCCTACTGGGCCGTGGTTTGGAGTTGGCCATTCATGTGGACAGACAGCTGGTTAGTTGTCATGGTCATGCAGAAAGCAGCACAGTGGTTGCAGCTTAGTTTGTACATCACATGGCTGTTTTCATGGGTGGCCCTGCTTTTTATGGGATAGGGGATGCATGTGACAGGACTGGAGTAGTAGTGGGAGGATGTGTGGCACAGGTCTTGCATCTAGATCTGTCGCAGGGCTGTGAACCATGAGGCAAGAGGCTGGGAGCAGAGGTGAAATATGGATGAAAGACAAGCCACAATCTGTGAACAGTTTTGTCCACAGACAACACACGGTTATATGGATTATTGGTGTGGCATGTCATGTCCCACATTCTTCCCACCGATATAGTTATTCCTAGACCTCCAAATTCATCTCGTGTGCTCCCTTACCCTAGCACATTTTCATGTGTTATTTTCTGTACCCTCCTGTGCTACACTTACTCCATTGAAACCCTTACCCAACCTCCCTCTCCCCCCCCCCTCCCCGCGCTCTCTCTCTCTCTCTCTCTCTCTCTCTCTCTCTCTCTCTCTCTCTCTCTCTCTCTCTCTCTCTCTCACACACACACACACACACACACACACACACACACACACACACACTGATTGTCTTTTATTTTTATTTATTTTTCTTTTTTATTTCATTGGGTTTTCATATTTATTTTAGTTTGTTTTCATCTTTCATTATCAGCCCTACTTCCTCAGCTCTCATGTTTTCCTCATATCTCACTTTTTTTTTTTTTTGTGGTTCCGCCCCCCCCCCCCCCCCCCCCACATATTTTGTACAAGTCTTTTTTTTTTTTTATCCCCCACTATGGGTCCTTGTTTCTTCAATGTGCTCCACTACAGAAAAGTTTCCGTATCCCTACCCAGAACTCAGTCCCACATAACTGTTCCTGTGTTGTCGCCCAGCTCATGGAATCCCCCAAATGGCT